>NC_135904.1:16381708-16981708 GCF_964194155.1 Cetorhinus maximus | reverse complement strand
TTATGGAAAGTCTTGCTAGAGTCCATGTAGACCACATCAAATGCATTACCCTCATCACCATTGCTGGTTACCTCCTCAAAAAATTCAATCAAATTTATCAAACACAACTTTCCCTTAACAGATCCATGTTGACTATCCCTGATTAATCTGTGTCTCTACAAGTGCAGATATATTCTGTCCCTCAGAATTCTTTCTAGTAACTTCCCCACCATTGAGGTTAGACTGACTGGCCTGTAATTTCCTGGTCTATCCCTTCCTCCCTTTTCTAACAATGGGACAACATTAGCAGTCCTCCAATCCTCTGGCACCTCGCCTGTGGCCAGATAGGATTTTAAAATGACTGCCAGGGCCCCTGATATCTCTTCCCTTGCCTCTCTCAACAGCCTGGGATACATCTCATCTGGGCCTGTGGATTTATCCACTTTTAAGGCTGCTAAACCCGCTGGTACCCCTCTCACTCTATGTTAATTTCCTGTAATATTTCACAGTGCTCCACCCTGATGTCTATACCCATGTCGTCCTTTTCCATTGTGAAGACTGATGCAAAATATTCATTGGGCAGAATTTTCCCCCCATTGGGGGGGAAGTTCAGGAGCGGTCCCGTGCAGACGCGCGCTCCGATCGGTGCCCCCAATCGGGGGGCGCGTTGCCATTTTATGTGGGCGGGCCAATCAAGGCCCGCCCAGCGTGATGTCTGCCATGAAACACTATGTGCTCCTGTGCGGGCGAGGGGGGGATTCCCTAAACCGAGAGTATGCTCTTTCACTCATGCACGTGAAAGAGCGCACTCATCTCCCTGAGGCTAAGTGCTGCCTCAGGGAGATTGGCGTCAAATTCAAAAATGTTAAATATGGAAAAATAAAATTTCCCTGACATGTCCCCTCATGCAACACTTACACATGAGTTGGGACATGTCCATCACTTTTAATTAAACTTCTATTAAATTTTTAAAAACCTACATGTAAACTTATCCCGCTTGTGGATGAGGTTTCGTGCTTTTTCTTAAGCCCGCCAGGGCTCCCGGCCTGCCCGTCAACCTTAAGGTTGGACGGGCAAGTCCTTTAACGAGCTCAATTACTTTATAAATGGCCTCAATTGGCCGTTGACAGGTCGGTGGGTACACAGCTGATTCGGCTGTGTCCCCGCCGACCTGAAAATTGAAATGACGCGGGGTGACGTCAGGAGTTCCACCAGACGCCATTCGGCGTCATTTTACGCGTCGGTGAGCAGGCCCCGCCCCCTGCTCACTGACCTCAATATCCTGCCCATTGAGTACTGTACCCACATCTTCCAGGCCCACACACACATTACTTC
Organism: Cetorhinus maximus; assembly: GCF_964194155.1. NCBI lineage: Eukaryota > Metazoa > Chordata > Chondrichthyes > Lamniformes > Cetorhinidae > Cetorhinus > Cetorhinus maximus. Next base: position 16,980,394 of record NC_135904.1, on the reverse strand, counting down.
TGTGGTCCCTAATTGGCCCGACTCTTTCCCTAGTTATTCTCTTGCTCTTTATATATTTAAAAAATCCCCTTTGGGTTTTCCTTCATTCTACCCATCAATTCTTTCTCATGCACTCTCTTAGCTTTCCTAATTTCCTTTTTAAGTTCCGTCCTGCACTTTTTATACTCCTCTAGGGACTCTGCCATATTGAGCTCTTTGTATCTGCCATAAGCTTCTCTTCCTTTCTTAATCATAACCTTCATGTCCCTTGACATCCAGGGTTCTCCGGATTTGGTCCCCACCTTGTCTTTACGGGAACATATTTGCCCTGTACTCTCACTATTTCCTCCTTGAATGCCTCCCACCGCTCTGACACAGTTTTATCTGCAAGTAGCTGCTCCCCGTCCACTTGGGCCAAATCGTATCTCATCTCAGCAAAACTAGCCTTTCCTCAGTTTAGAACTTTTATTCCCGGCCCAAACTTATCCTTTTCCATAACTACCCTAAATCTAACTGAGTTATAGTCACCATCTCCAAAATGCTCCCCTGCTGATTTGCCTTCCACCTGTCCGGGCTCGTTCCCGAATATTAGGTTCAGAGCTGCCCCCTCCCTCATTGGGTTTTCTACGCACTACGAACATAGAAGTTCTCCTGGATGTAACTTAAGAATTTTGATCCGTCCCTACCTTGCACATTAAAACTATCCCAGTTAATATTTGAGTAGTTAAAATCCCCTATTACTGCCTTATTATTCTTGCACTTCCCTGAAATTTGATTACATATTTGATCTCTCCCTGACTGTTTGGGGGCCTATGGTACACACCCAACAGCATGTTTGACCCTTTTGTGTTTTTTACTTCTACCCATATGGCCTCATTTGATGATCGATCCAGGATACCACCCCTCCTCACTGCTATAATATATTCCTTGATCAACATTGCGATTTCCCCGTCTACCCACCCCCCCCCAACCCGCTTCTATTCCCCTCTCTATCTCATCTAAATACCCTATAACCAGGAACGTTGAGCTGCCAATCCTGCCCTTTTAGCCAAGTCTTGATCATAGCTATGATCTCATACTCCCAATGTGCCAATCTGTGCCCTCAGCTCAACTGTCTTGTTCCTCAAGCTTCTTGCATTAAAATATATTCCAGTTAGCCTTGCTGAACTCACTTCGTTCTTATCTAGCCTATGTTTCCTCTGCCTTCCAGACTCACTCACTAGCGTTTTAACTTCTAATTCCACCTCAGCTTGTACGTGATTAGGGCCCATTGCTGGTGAAGGAAGGTTAAATAGGGGCAGGGATTTGGGAAGGGATCTGTTGCTCTCAGATGACTCTTTAGCAGCTTTTCATTATATTTTGTGTGCTCTGATTACGGGGACAGATTTTAAAAACTCTCTGGTCATTGGTTATTGTTGTTGCCATGGTTACTAGAGACCAATGAGTTGCATTTATAGAGTGCTTTTTGTCACATTAAAACATCTCAAGGCCCTTCACTGAAGTATTAGAAAACAAAATTTGATACTGAGCCACATAAAGAGGTATTAGGTCAGATGACCAAAGACTTGGTCAAAGGGATAGGTTTAAGGAGCATCTTAAAGGAGGAGAGAGATGTAGAGAGGTTTAGGGAGGGAATTCCATTGGTTAGGGCTTGGGCAACTGAAGAAAAGGCTGCTAATAGTGGAGCAAAGAAAATCAAGGACCTGCAAAGAGACCAGAATTGGAGGAGCGCAGAGATCTCAGGGTTGCAGGCTGAAGGAAGTGATATTACAATCACAATGTCACCCCATGGAACAGCTTCTGCTGATTTTTTTTTAACTACCAATGAAATTCCTTCAGAAATGTATCAGGATTACTAAAAAAAACAAATTGGGAATGGTGAGGTCAACATTTTACATGTGTGGTAGGTGAGTCATTTAATATCATTAAATTAAGTAAGTATACAGATAACTTTCCCATGAAGTTGTGTCTCAATAGCCCAAGACACTGGGCACAGTGCCTGATATGTATCATAAACCTTCAGCGTCATAAATTCAAAAGCAGTAGGACGCACATTATTTATCCCAAATATCAACTCCTGTTTTATTGATTGAACCATGTTAACATGTTAACATTTGTCATGTTTACATTTACAGTTTGGGTTTGCTGTGTCAACTGTCACGGTGTAATTGCAGGCTCTGGCCAGTAGGTAACTCGAGTGAGTTTCTGAAATCACTTCCAACTCCAACATGATGTGTATAAACGAAAACTTATGTTCATTGTTGTGTAGGGATATCACGGGGAATTTAATATTTTGAATAGCTGGTTACCTTGCCACTTTCCAAGATTTGTGTAAGATGCAAATAAGCATTCTTTCATCCCAAAAGCCCATTCACTTATTTACAATTCATTAAGAATCGTCTATTTTGGTCATTTTTTTCTTTATTGAAGGTTTGATTTATTTGTTCCCGCCCCCTCGGTTATTTATAATAAATTATAATATTAGAAGAAACTTTTCCTCTTAGTGGAGGGGTCGATAACCAGGGGGCATAGATTTAAGGTAAGGGGCAGAAGGTTTAGAGGGGATTTGAGGAATTTTTTTTTCAACCCAGAGGTTGGGGGAGGGGAGGGTATCTGGAACTCTCTGCCTGAAAAGTGGTAAAGGCGGGAATCCTCACAACATTTAAGCAGTATTTAGATAAACACTTGAAACGTGATAGCATACAAGGCTACGGGTCAAGTGCTGGAAAATGGGATTAGAGTAGGTAGGGGCTTGATGACCGACATGGACATGATGGGCCGAAGGGCTGCTTTCCGTGCTGTAAAACTCCATGACTGTACAACTCTATCACTGAAGCTGATTGGATTTTTTTTAAAAACTACTTCTTCACATAGTGGATTTTGTGGTCCATGTTGAATTGCGTATTGGAGATTGCGCTACAATGCAAGGCATTTCCCATTTTTGGGTCTCCCGTAATAATCAGGTTGAGCACTAAGTGAGGCCGGGACCACGGTGAATGACAAACTCCTTATAAATGCCTTAGTCCCACATTAAAACACCTCACAGCATTCCCCTTGTCAGAAATATCAGTTTCCCCCTAATTAATAAGACAGATAGAGGGACGGACCTCTGTGGCACTGAACTACCTTGGGAATATTATGGATAATTTTATGGACAAAATATTGTTTGTGCATTAAAGTTTTTTATGTGTTGCAAGCATAATTTGAATAATTTGATTTTGGCAATTGGGCTCTTATGGCAAATTTTCCTTCCCATTTAGTGACAAGTGAATATTTGAAAATATTTGTATAGTTAATTGCATTAATAGGTGAACAGAAAAATTGTGCTGGATGATTTTTCATGCTTGGAATATATTTAAAATGCATTACAGATATTTAAGATTCACTATATGCAGGATTTTTTAAATTATGTAGATCTGCCACAAACCATATAATAAATATGCATTTTAAATCTTCAGTGGCAATATCACAGGAGATCAGTCAATCTATTTTAAACACATCAATTTTATTCATTAATGGTCATGTATAAATCTCCAAAGAGGCTGGAAACAGGAACCAGAGTAGACTATTCAGCCCCACCCCCAGGATCACACTGCTGTTTAATTAGATCATGGCTGATCAGTACTTCAAACTCCATTTAGCCACTTTTACTGCATGTCCCTTGACACCCTTATTGATATGGCCTGGCTCATAAACTTTAATCTATCACATACTATTGCTATATACTATATATAGAATTCTATTGCTGTAGAATTTATTTCATTTAGACTTGTGCTTTTGATATGGTATGTGGGCGTTGTTTACACTTTTTGTTGTCTGAAATGATTAAAATGTTGCCTGTTGTTGTATGGTTGACTGGTTAAATAAGATGGAGACTAAATAGCAGCATGGCCAGTGATTGTGCTTTGTATGCGCCGACCATCTGCAACAACTGTACCATATATTTCTTTTCCAGACATTCTTTGATTCAGGTGATCAACTATAGTTCATCCCAGTTTGCTGCTTCATGCTGGGTGTGATTAGCTAGGGGCAGGTTCGATCAAGTTAGTGGAGTGACACTGCCATTCTGGGATGAGGCAATTGTGAATTCAGAGGGCTTCATGTGTATTGTCTTTTTTTTATCAGCTGTGGCTGGTGTTAAATGATTTTACTGGCACGGCCTCCTGGGCCAGAATCATTGAAGACACAAATAAGCGGCATCCTTTGTACAATCAAAGCCGACCGCGCAAATGGTTTTCAAAATGAACAGGCGAACCACACTCAGTGAAAGTATTTTATTGTATTCAATAAGACCTAAAAGCTTTTGTGTGGGCTTGAAGCGTATTAATTAAGAGATCTAATCGGTGATCTTCAAAAGACAGTGTTCCCTTCCTCCAGTTGCTTTGTATCATTTTGATGGATTCCAAATCAGAGTAAAATCAGACAAATGACTCAATTCTGGCAGCTACTTTGTCTCCTTGTGGGCCTCAGGGATTTCCATAGCTACGATGCCTCTAGCCATCTGTGTCGTTGTTCCTAGTGTTACGGACAGGAGGGGGTTTAATTTTAAACAGCCCTGATTTCTCCTCTCACCATCTGCCTGTGAAAACAAAGGAGTTTGGATTTTGGTTTCCCCCTTTATAAGCGGAATCATATTTCGCAACCCCTCAGTTTTGGTGTGATCCAATTTCTATTAATAACCCCACAGCAAACTTGAGGTAGGGTAAACTCAAGAGGGGTAGTTTATTTGCACACTCGAACACGAGAGAAGGATCACAACATAGGCTCCTTTTTAACTCACAATAAAAGATAGGGATAGAGAGAGATTTACATGGCAAAGACCACAGAATTAAGAGTTATTGTTTCACATGAGCCAAGTTTCCAGAATCAAAGTCCAGTAGTGTATTCTTTCACAGAGGTTGGCAGGTTGAAGACTGATGCTGGATAATTCACTTTTCCAATAGAGATGACTTCCACAATGGGATAGGCCCATGGAGATGAGTTGGTCTTGTCGGCACTGATACAAAAGATCAGAAATTTCAGTAGAAACAGTGTAGATGGGAGTCAGGCATTCACCTGGACCGAGCCCTTGTTCTAAGCTGCTGTTTGCTAGATGGGAACTGGCAGATTGCTTTGTAGCCACACAAGGCAATGTTACAGGTTCCTCTTTCTAGGGGGTCATGTGACTCCCGCGTCTCCACTTTGGCTTTGAAAAAGGATGTATATTACTTTATCTGGATTCTTGAAACTGTTAATATTTCAACCGTTAAGAATTTCAAAGGAGGCTGCAGAGTTCTTTGTCTTAGCAGACTAGTAGTCTCCGTTGGTTTATGAAATATTGATAGCCTTTGTAGAATTCCCTTTGAATTTGATCTCTGCAACCACAGAGGTCATTAGTGTCTCTTCAGAGATAACGAGGTGCCAACTTCTCTGATACAGCCAGAAAGTTCCTTTTGCTCAAGGTTACAGACAGACATAGTTTTTTAAAGCCTTTTGTGCAGTTTTTAAAAAAAGTTTTAGGAAGTAGCCATGTTGACATGTACGAAAAAGAGTCATACGGACTCAAAACGTTTATCACGTTTCTCTCTCCACAGATGCTGCCAGACCTGCTGAGTTTTTCCAGAATTTTCTGTTTTTATTTCAGATTTCCAGCATCCACAGCATTTTGCTTTTATTTGATCTATATATTATGACTGGTATGGGAGGAGTGTACAGTTTCTCTAGCCCCACTACTCCACAGGTTGCACCATTAGTGTTGATATTTAATTCACTCACCAAAATGGCCAATTATTTACCTGCACTACTGTTAGACCCAGAATAAAAGAGACTTTAACCAGACTTCTTTCAATAAGCTCAATGATTGATTTATTACAAAACAAAACTTCTTTTTTAAAACAAATTGCAAGAACTGGTTAACACACAAGTTGTAATCTGCAAGTATAACTATCTACCCATTTTAAAAATCCCCAGTGTGCACACATGCACACACACATGGATAAAACAAATAGGGTCTCTGCAGAGATGGATGGCTGAGGAAAAAACTCCATAAAAAGGATAAAGTTTGCAGGGTTTTGATGCTGTTGATCTTGGCTCCCTCGTGCGAGGATGGATTGCTCGTCCCAGTAAATGCCTGGAGGTTCTCACCAACGAAGCTTCAACATGAAGGAAAATAAAACTGGATCAATCATTCTCGTCCCAGTCTCTCGGGCTTCCAAATACAGACCAGTTCCCCTGAGATGAGGATTCCTAGCTGGATGCTGATAACCACACTGTATTTCAAGCAAGGCAAGAAGAGCACGTGCTGGGCAGCTTTTCCCCTTCTCAGTTCGTTCTCAACCGAGTTCAAAACGGCAAGTTCAAAACATAAAGGTCATCTCTGTCAGATGATTTCCAGTAAACCACTAAGTCCATCGCCTTTAAAACAGTTTTTTTTTCCCCCAGCAATTAAAGTGATTGCAGTTCAAACAATAACTCTTTCCCCCCCACCGCCCCACACACCTTTTTGGGGGCCATGCTAGTCAGGTGACTTCTTGGAAAAGGCATGCGTGCTCACAATCCAAGGTGAATTTATGACCTTTTTTGAAAAAAAATCCAAGCCAGTTCCCAAGTGTCCAAATAATGCAGTGGCCCTTCCAAATTTTAAAAGAAAATATAACATTTGAAGATATAGTTCTAATAATATATTTCATAAAAATATAATGAGAGGCCTTAGCTCAGTCACACTAGACAGAACTCTTTCTGTGATATTTGGTGACATGTTAATACAAATTAAAAACCTAACTTAATTTTTATTAGGATAATTGTAAAATTTAACTTCAAAATAAAACTTTACAACTGTGATAATTTATCATTCCAGCACTGCTTTATCACTTGTGACAACACATTTGAAAATATAGTTCATTCATAGATGGAATATTAGTTCATATGAAGGAGTGGCTTGTTACCAAGGTGATAGTTTAGAGGCAAGAAGACATGCATCACCTGAGTAACATACCTCAACTATATAGTGCCATAACTTATCACTTAAACTATATTTTTCATAGAATAGTCTGTATTATGTAGAATACTCCTTGAAACATGAACATTTTAGGCAAAGAAATCTTAAAATTCTGACCCGCTTTACAACTAACTATGAAAATATTTATTTTTACACAAGAAAATTATTACATTTGGAAAAAAAAAGTGCTTTTTTTTGATACCTCTGTGTCTAGCTTTTGGTTTCATCTGGACCCTTTCCATATGAGGAATCGAAGAGATATTTTTGTTCACCAATTCACATATTTTTAATCATGAGCAGAAGTTCCAGGTGTTTTAATAAATTGGTAGTTACTGCAACAGACCACAGGGCTGTTTGGTTTGAGACTTAAAGGATCTCTGAATTGTGTATTTTTCAATAAATTTTTGACACCTTATCATGCAGCTGGGTTTTTTATTAAATGGATTCCCAAAGGTTTCTTGGTGAGAGCTGTTGGTCCTGTAACTCTGTATGCCACGTTAACGCTGAATCAATCCACCCCCTGCCCCCACCCCAGTTATATGCAAGTTTAAGCTGTCTAATTTCTCTTTCTTATCAATTAAATGTCAGGAGATGTGTTGGTAATCAAACTAACTGGAACACCAGGCTATTGATCACTTGTGCTTCTGTTACATGACCTTTCCAGTTGTCTCAAGAGCTAAACAAGCAAAATTCTTGCAGTTTGGCTGTATACTCAGAAGATGTACAGATTGCTTGTCTGATTTCTGATAAACCACTCAGTTACTCGTAAAACCCAATGTGATGCAATGTCTTTTACCGGAAGAAGTATTTGTCAGTGGGTCAGCTGAAACGACCTGTTTATCATCTTTTTGCACTGGCTGGGATCAAAGGGAAGAAAACCTAAACATTAAATAAAAACAGAAAATGCTGGTAATACTTAGCAGGCCAGGCAGCATCTGTAGAAAGAAACAGGATCGATAATGACCCATGATCAGAACTAAGGAGAGAATTGAAGAATAGTCATACAGACTCGAAACATTAATTCTGTTTCTCTCTCCACAGATGCTGCCAGACCTGCTGAGTTTTTCCAGCATTTTCTGTCTTTATTTCAGATTTCCAGCATCCGCAGTATTTTGCTTTTACCTAAAGGTAGACATGTAATAGGATGCTCCCTCTTGCTGCGCAGGGCTCTGGGATCTGTGTCGATCAGTGACAGGCCTTTCTTCTGCTCATTCGAGTTAGAGCTATGAACAAGGCAGGGTTCCCTGCAGCCTGCATTTTGCAGTTCTCTTTGTATCTGTCAACAAATACATCTGAGGATTCATTTTAGCTTTCCTTAGATTGGTTTCCTTCCGTCTCCAAGCCAGGAAGCCAAAGAAGAGCCCTTGGCCTGGCTTCCGTCTGGTATTCCCAAGCACATCCTGGATGCTTATCCTCCCTTCTGACATGACTGCGCATTCACAAAGAGAGTGTTGATCAGGGTGAATGCAGCCATGTGTGAGAACCTCTGTTAATTGTCAGGAAATTGTCAGCTTGCCTCCATGGGCCTAGACACTCAATATAGATACCATAGCCTTGAAATAATGTCATGACTTTTAGCATTGTGCCTTGTAGGCCATGATTATTAAACTAGGAATATTGAGGCTTGGAGTGTGCACTTAGCTTCTGTCCAGCAGCTGTGGCCCTTGACTATCTGATCCTCCATCCCTTTTTACTTTCCTCTGTCAGAATCAGATGGCCAATCACACCAACTGAGATTTAGCCCCCAAACCAAATGGATTCTCACATGAATGCGCCCCATTGGCTAAGGGGTAATGCTCCTTCAATGGGCATTTGGCCCTTGCAATCAGTACTCAGCTGAATCTTGTTCTCCATTGCTTGAGCAAATTTGGCCCAAAAAAGTAGTCCTGAGCTCCTCCCACACACTTTGAGACCCCTCCATATTGTTTCTCTCAAGCTTGTTTTTTCAACTGCATCAATCCTCAGTAAAGGTGAAGATGGCGCTGCTAATGTTTGAGTGTGACCAACACCTTCCAACCTCCCTCTGGCAGCCATCACGTTCCTCCCATCCTCCTCCACAGTCACCGCCTCCTCATTCCAATCGCCCCTGTTACCATCCAGCCTCGCCCCATGACCCTTGACCCCGTCATTGTTCATGTGGATATTCCTGTTCTTGCCCCTGATTCCCTTCAATGTTGATGTCCCCACGCCTTTTGTTGATCTGACCCCTCCTCTTCTCGAGGCCACCTGCACCCTTACTTTCAAAGAAACCCTCACCCCCCACCATGAGACCACCCAATACCCCCTAAGACTTTAGAATTACCAACTCAGTAGATCCAAATGCCTCCCTAAACGTGATTGTGCTCTCTGTTTCCCAATACAATGCCTTGAACCCGCAGGACCAAATTCCTTATTTGACTGACCATGCCCTACGCATCATTCTGTGCACGATCACCACTGCCCAGAGTGGCCGACTCCCATGCAAGACCGGGAATGTGGCATGCAGAGCCCTCTAACATGGCCCATACAGTGTGGCCACATTCCCCAGACAGCTTCTTAAAATTGCCCCAAAGACAGTCTGCTAAACGCGTCCCCCTCCCCCAGACAGTCTTTCATCCTTCCCCTCATGTCCATCACCCCCACCCACACAGCCCTGCCTCCGTCTCACCCCTCCCCTCCGGTCATGTCTCCCATGCCCAGCCTTGGCGCAGATTGTGCTCCAGGCACCTGATCTATATGAGTGACGGTGTAAGAGGAAGATGAAAGCAGCGTCTGCTGACCTCCAGGTCATGGATGAAGTGAAGTTCACCAGGCGGTCACCACTCATGGAGTCGTAAAAGAGAACGTTCTAATGAGCAACTTAATGTGGAGGGGGGAACATGACTCTGGTGAGTTGGCCTTTTAATGAGCACTCATGAGATGCTAATATATGCAAATAGGGTTCCTGATATTGCTCACATTTCAAGAAAGGAACATAAAGCAACTTCTGCAAACAGAAGCAAAATACCGCAGAGGCCGGATGACTGAAATAAAAGCAGAAAATGACCTGCCTTGAAAGTCGGAAGAACAAAATTCCAAACTCGTTTTCCGCAGTCGGGAAACTGATTTTTTTCCATGACGCCAAATTAAGCGCCCCCGCCCCTCCCCTGCCATGATTCCCACTGCTGGCAGGAGTGGAAGATTCTGCCCACGGACTCTGCTTCTCCCCAATGTTTGCTGCTCGCCCTGCTGAGCGTTTACAGCATTTTCTGCTTTTATTTCAGCCACCCGGCCTCGGCAGTAATTTTGCTTCTGTTTGCAGGAGTTGCTTTACGATCCTCGGTTCCTTTCTGTGGAGCCAAGGCTAAAAAATGGTGGGTTCATTTCTTGGCTACAAATATTTTATGTCAAGGTCACGTGGTCCACGTTGTTTCAAGTCTTGCAGAGAAGAACTAAAGCTTCCTTCGGTTTGTTGTTTTGAAAGGGGCAAAGTATTCTGATCAAATGGGAACCTATTTGTTCTTGCTTCAGGTAATTTTACTTAACTTGTACTTTTCTGCCCAAGTCTTATGACCTGTCAGTGTGGTATTTGCCATCAGTCGGAGAGATCAGCATGAGATACCGCACCATTTCCAGTATGTACCTTAGTGCAGTGATTCCCAAACGATTTTCCAATCTAACCCCATTTTAACACTTGAAAATTAATGTGATCCAAGACACCAGCAAAAACAAAACAGAAATAAAGCAGCATAGTAACATTCAGTATATAATTATTGTAATGTGACTACAGATCAACATATAATGCCTGTAACTTCCAAACTTCCAGGCATTATATGTAACTGGGATGTACCCCAAAAATGCGCTGGAGAAACCAACCCCACTTCGCCCCACCACACCCCCCACCAGGAGACCCCAGGTAAAGATTGCCCGGCATTTGCCCAGGATGTTCAAACTTCCGATGGGCAGTAGTCCTGCAATCGGAACCATCCAAAAGTATGATTTAAATCGCAGGCTTCAGATGGTCTTACCAGAATAGTTATGCATGAAAAGTTAGAAAAATTAAAATCACTTATAACTCTTGGGTAACTGACCCTTGCCTCCTACTCCCACCCCACCCACATATCCCCGTCATGGGACTCCCCATGGGATCCCCCCCCACTGGCCAACTGACCCCACCCCAACCAACCGATATCGCCCCCCCCTCCCCCCCCCCAACCAACACCCACCTGACCAACTGACCGCCTGACCCCCTGACCGATCACCTGACCGCCACTGACTGACCAAGATCATCCCCCACACACCCCCAGACTGACCGACAACCAGGAGAGACGTTGACATAGTGATGGTGTCACTGGACCAGTAATCCAGAGACCCAGGCTAATGCTCTGAGGTCACGGGTTCAAATCCCATTACGGCAGCTGGTGGAATTTGAATTCAGTTAATAAATCTGGAATTTGAAGTTAGTTTCAGCGATGGTGACCAAACCCATCTGGTTCACGAATATCCTTTGGAGACAGAAATCTGCCATCCTTACCTGGTCTGGCCTAGATGTGATTCCAGGCCCACAGCAATGTGGTTGACTCTTAACTGGCCTCTTAAGTGGCCTAGCAAGCCACTCAGTTCAAAGGCATTTAGGGATGGGCAACAAATGCTGGCCTTGCCAGTGATGTCACACCCCATGAAAGAATAAACCCCCCCCAGCCCGAACACCTGACCACCCAACCACACCCCCCACTCCCCACACCCCAATCCTACCCACTTACCTTACAAACTTACCTTCTCCCTGGCTTCTGAAAGGGGGCTGACTTTTAAACTTACCTGCTTTACGGAAGCTAGTGCCATAAAAAAGGGGGCGCGGCTTTCTTACCTCCGACTCTCCAGCCCTCAACTAAAGGCCTCAGGAGTGTTCTCGCCGACCTGAGTTGGAAGGTTGGGTGAGAAAGGAGTGACTGGAATTCCAGGTAGGAAACTAGGAGTGGAATGGCAACCTGACCATGGAAGTTCAGGCTCAATACATCAAATAAATGTGAAAATCTGTGTTACTTTGTAAAAATGATATTATATGTACTCAATTAGGTTTCAGCCAAGCTCTCCATATTACCCAGTGACAGAAAACTCAGTGAAGCCCCCTTGCCTTCCCCCACACACTATAATCAGCCCCTCTCCCCTTCACCCCATACTCTTTGAAACAGCCCTTCTCCTCTCCGCACTCTCCCCACACACACACATTAATCAGCCCCTCTTCCACCATCTCCCCCCCTTACACATATTAATCAGCCCCTGTCCTACCACTTCCCCCGACACACTCATTAATCAGCCCCTCTCCTCTCCCCTCTTCCCACCCACACACAAAGTAACAAGCCCCTCTCCCACCACCACCACCACCACCCCACCCCCCAGCACCGCTCCCCCCCCTCAAACCCCAGCTGCCCCTCTTCCCCAGCCTCTTTGATCTAGTTGCTGGTGATTACTGGTGCCAGCCCAGGGTAAGTAGTGCAGGAGCAGCGACACAGTAAAGTCTGAAGGCGCCACTCACCTTCCTAGCTCAGCAGTGTATCCTGCTTGTTTTTCCGCACTCAGTCAGTCTGCTTCCCAGCTTCTGCCTGCACCAAGTCAGCTCACAGACTTTCCAGACCCGCATGGTGCACGCCGGAAGAAGTGCATCCTAAGGTTAAGGGGCGCTTTGGGCTCACCATCTACCCCTTTGTTGTTTGGCAGCCTCAATACAGGCGGGTGTAGGGCTGTCCCACCAGAGTCTCCTCTCCACAGCTGCCATTGCTGCTACATAGGAGAGGGAGACCCAAAAGCTGTTCCTGTGAATCCAACTGGGGGTCGCGACTGACAGTTTGGGAACCGCTGCCTTAAAGGGTAAGAAAGGATTCATTGTTCACCCTTTAGCCTACTTCATGCATAAATCCCTGTTCAGTTTATAAGGAAAAAGGGCTTTCCTAAAGAAATTAATTTTTATATTGGCCAAAAGGAAAAAGTACCTGGGCCAAGCTGGAATGGTAAAGGTTGGTGAAAACTTGTTATTCAAATGAAGAATGACATCATCAGCAGAGGTCCTCATCGGATAAACAAAGAATGTAACGTTCTTCCCTGACTGCAATGTAGAGCAGGTTTCTTGCAGGCATCCCACATTCTCCCCCTGTCCTCCATCTCTCAAGAATACAAGAAATAGGAGTGGGAGCCGACCACAGGGACTGTGGAGCCTGCTCCACTATTCAATACCAACGTAGCTGATCTTTGGCTCAATTTTTTTTATGCGTTCATTGGGTGTGATGTTCGCTGGCTGGGCCAGCATTTATTGCCCATCTCTAGTTGCCCATGAGAAGGTGGCAGTGAGCTCCCTTCTTGAACCTCTGCAGTCCCTATGGTGTAGGTACACCCGCAGCGCTGTTAGGAAGAGAGTTCCAGGATTTTGACCCAGCGACAGTGAATGAACGGCGATATATTTCCAAGTCAGGATGGTGAGTGACTTGTGGCGGGGGGGGAAATCTTCCAGGTGGTGGTGTTCCCATCTATCTACTGCCCTTGTCCTTCTAGATGGTAGTGGTCATGGGCTTGGAAGGTGCTGTCTAAGGAGCCTTGGTGAATTCCTGCAATGCATCTTGTAGGTGGTACACACTGCTGCTACTGTGCGTCGATGGTGGAGGGAGTGATGGATGTGATGCCAATCAAGTGGGCTGCTTTGTCCTGGATGGTGTCAAGCTTCTTGAGTGTTGTGGGACCTGCACTCATCCAGGCAAGTGGGGAATAGTCCATCACACTCCTGACTTGTGCCTTGTAGTTGGCGGACAGGCTTTGGGGAGTCAGGAGGTGAGTTACTCATCGCAGGATTCCTAGCCTCTGACCTTGCAACAATGAAATGTTGCTCTTAACATATTACATGATGTTTTAATTGAGTTGTGTCTGCAAATAATAATGCTGGCTTTGACTTTGCTTCCTCAGTAAGATAATCAGAGACATATGACTGTGTGAAACAATGGCTTTTGTTTTATTTGCACAATGCTGATTTTATAGATAATCCTGCATTAGGTAATTTCAAGGCAAGTACAATCTTGCAATATCTGTTTAAGTTTTTTGTTGTGCACAATTTTTTTTAAAATCCAGTAAAACATTAAATCAGTTGCTTTTAAAAAGCAACTGATATCATTGAAGCATAATTTTGATTGTCACATATTTAATGTATTAGACAACATGACTGTGGTCCACCTCAGTTACATTGCTTATTTGAACTAATATCAAATGTTAACTGGCCAGAATTTGCTTATATAATAATATATAGGGTATAATTGCACAGGCTGTTATTAATGTGTAAATCATCCATCAACTTCTGGTGAGGAATAAATAGACCATGATTGCAAACTGCCACAAGTTTGGATGAAAACACTAAGATAAAAGCAAAAAACTGCGGATGCTGGAAATCCAAAACAAAAACAAAAATACTTGGAAAAACTCAGCAGGTCTGGCAGCATCTGCGGAGAGGAACACAGTTAACGTTTCGAGTCCGAATGACCCTTCAGCAGAACTAAGTAAAAATAGAAGAGAGGTGAAATATAAGCTGGTTTAAGGGGTGTGGGACAGGTAGAGCTGGATAGAGGGCCAGTGATAGGTGGAGATAACTAAAAGATGCCACAGACAAAAGGACAAAGAGGTGTTGAAGGTGGTGATATTATCTAAGGAATGTGCTAATTAAGGGTAGAAAGCAGGACAAGCAAGGTACAGATAGCCCTAGTGGGGGTGGGGTGGGGGGAAGGGATCGAAATAGGCTAAAAGGTAGAGATAAAACAATGGATGGAAATACATTTAAAAATAATGGAAATAGGTGGGAAAAGAAAAATCTATATAAATTATTGGAAAAAAAAGGGGGGGGGATCGGAAAGGGGGTGAGGATGGAGGAGAGAGTTCATGATCTAAAATTGTTGAACTCAATATTCAGTCCGGAAGGCTGTAAAGTGCCTAGTCGGAAGATGAGGTGCTGTTCCTCCAGTTTGCGTTGAGCTTCACTGGAACATTGCAGCAGGCCAAGGATGGACATGTGGGCATGAGAGCAGGGTGGAGTGTTAAAATGGCAAGTGACAGGGAGGTCTGGGTAATGCTTGTGGACAGACTGAAGGTGTTCTGCAAAGCGGTTACCCAGTCTGCGTTTGGTCTCTCCAATGTAGAGGAAACCGCTTTGGGAGCAGCGAATGCAGTAGACTAAATTGAGGGAAGTGCAAGTGAAATGCTGCTTCATGTAAAAGGAGTGTTTGGGCCCTTGGATGGTGAGGAGAGGGGAAGTAAAGGGGCAGGTGTTGCACCTTCTGCAGTTGCATGGGAAGGTGCCGTGGGAGGGGGTTGAGGTGTAGGGGGTTATGGAGGAGTGGACCAGGTTGTCCCGGAGGGAACGATCCCTGCGAAATGCCACCAGGGGGGGTGAAGGGAAGATGTGTTTGGTGGTGGCATCATGCTGGATTTGGCGGAAATGGTGGAGGATGATCCTTTGAACGCGGAGGCTGGTGGGGTGATAAGTGAGGACAAGGGGGACCCTATCATGTTTCTGGGAGGGAGAGGAAGGTGTGAGGGCGGATGCGCGGGAGATGGGCCGGACACAGTTGAGGGCCCTGTCAACCACCGTGGGTGGAAAACCTCGGTTAAGGAAGATGGAAGACATGTCAGAGGAACTGTTTTTGAAAGTGGCATCATCAGAACAGATGCGACGGAGGCGAAGGAACTGAGAGAATGGGATGGAGTCCTTACAGGAAGCGGGGTGTGAGGAGCTGTAGTCGAGGTAGCTGTGGGAGTCGGTAGGCTTGTAATGGATATTGGTGGACAGTCTATCACCAGAAATTGAGACAGAGAGGTCAAGGAAGGGAAGGGAAGTGTCAGAGATGGACCATGTGAAAATGATGGAGGGGTGGAAATTGGAAGCAAAATTAATAAATTTTTCCAGGTCCAGACGAGAGCATGAAGCAGCACCGAATTAATCATCAATGTACCGGAGAAAGAGTTCTGGGAGGGGGCCGGAGGAGGACTGGAACAAGGAATGTTCCACATACCCCATAAAGAGACAGGCATAACTGGGACCCATGCGGGTACCCATAGCCGCACCTTTTATTTGGAGGAAGTGAGAGGAGTTAAAGGAGAAATTGTTCAGTGTGAGAACAAGTTCAGCCAGACGGAAGAGAGTAGTGGTGGATGGGGATCGACCTATTTCCATTATTTTTAAATGTATTTCCATCCATTGTTTTATCTCTACCTTTTAGACTTTTTCAATTCCTTCACCCCACCCCACCCCCACTAGGACTATCTGTACCTTGCTTGTCCTGCTTTCTACCCTTAATTAGCACATTCCTTAGATAATATCACCACATTCAACACCTCTTTGTCCTTTTGTCTGTGACATCTTTTGGTTATCTCCACCTATCACTGGCCCTCTATCCAGCTCTACCTGTCCCACCCCCCCTTAAACCAGCTTATATTTCACCTCTCTTCTATTTTTACTTAGTTCTGTTGAAGGGTCATTCAGACTCGAAACATTAACTGTGTTCCTCTCCGCAGATGCTGCCAGACCTGCTGAGTTTTTCCAGGTATTTTTGTTTTTGTTTTACAAGTTTGGATGAGTTGCATTGCTCTGTTATCAGCCTTCTTAAGAAAATGGGCTTCGCTCTCAATCTTCCTGTGAGTTTCAAGAAACTGCCGCATTGGCACATTCATCGCCAACTTATTTCACTGAAAAACTATAGGCCTGGTACTTAACAATGTAAGTGGCTTTTTAATTTATGTTCCTGCAATGTCACTCAAACTCTCTGGCCCAGAAAGGGAACAATTGAAACTGTGAAGAGTTGTTCCTGCCTGCAGGTAATAAATTCTTGTTGGAGATTTTTAAAATTGATTTTATTTTTCCTATCTAATTCACCCCACTTCTTTCTCTGCCATTATTCCGTTTCTTTCTCAACCCCTAAATTTAATTGATTAATGAGACAGGACCAACAGCCTATCGTCAGCTCACACTTGCAGCAAGTTACAGCACCCAAAACAATTCAGCTGGACGGCGGGTGGAATAATCAAACAAGTGAAGCGTGTTGCTTTGCTGCAGAAAATTTGGATACATCTGGGCTGAGTTTTTAGGCCCTGATGGGGCAGGCACAGAGGTGGGCGGGGGCATGAATTTGGATAGCATGCCAGTTCCTCGGCTCCATCTGCCGCTGGGCTAGTTTCCCAGAGGCAGGTTGTGTGGGCAGCAGGGCACTCTGTTGTAGCACTCTCAACTTTCTTCATTGGGGGTGCTGCTCTGGACTACAAGTCAGCAATTTTCCTCTGTTTTCCTTGCTCGTCTGTCGCATCCTGATGATACCTCTGTAAACGAAAGAGCATTCTTGGCAGACGCTATGGAGCAGATAGTAGCAGGTTGGGGAAAGTGCTTTGAAGTAACTTGCGGTCGGACTCCACTATTACTTTGTCTCTCCCAAGCAGGTATGGATGAAAATGCTCACAAATGAAAACAATAGCCAGGCATTCTTTCTCGATCTGAGTGTAGTCTCGTTCAGTTTGTGTTAATGCCCTGGATGCAAATGCAACTGGTTGTACTTGCTGCATTAGGGTTGCTCCAATACCTGTCTCGCTGGTGTCACACTGCAAGGTGACTTCATGACTGACATCATAGTACTTCAGCACTGACGTTGTTATCACTTGTTGTTTGATTTTAGTTCTTGTTGTTCTAGTTCTTGTTTGGTGTCCCACACCACTGCACATCCTTGGCAGTGAGCTTGCATAATGGTTCACACTTTGACAACAAATTAGGCAAACATTTTGCTAAATAGTTGATGAATCCAACAAATCAGTGCACTACTTTCACATCTGTTGTTCACTGCTGCAGCTCTCACCTTGCCAGGCTCCAGGTGAAGACCTTTTGCTGTCCGTATTTGACAGTGGGTAGCTAATTCAGATCGTTAAAGGCCCATTAAGGCCTGTTGTCAGAGGCCGACCGCAATTTTCTGGTCAGCCTCCAGGTATCTGGAGGGATTAAGGAACAGTGTGGCTGCCTGGAGGTAGCCTTCAGGAGGCAGACAGTGGGGACAATGCCCCAAGCAGGCTAGAAACCCTCACATCCTCCTTGTTTTTAAATGGGTTCCCTCTCCATGAGGTGGCCCATCAGCTGAGGCCATTTTCTAAGTTAAAATTAAATAAGTTAGAGAGAGGGCACCTTCATTTCGGGCGCCCTGCCAATTACTTACATGAAAAGGGCAGCCTGCAGCTTCTCCAGTACTGGAGGGGCCGCCTGTCAACCTTCCAGCTTTGAGAGCCAGTCCGCCATCTTCAATTGGATGCTGAGCCTGCCCTCTGGCCATTAATTGGCTAATTCAGGAAAAATCACAGCTGTTTCCCACACTCTGTGGACTTCTGACCCCCATTTGACCATAACCATGGGCTTCCGAAGCCTGTGGGGAAATCCTCCCATTGTGTTAATTATCACATAGTTATTTGGTAGCACAGAACTTGAGTATTGCTGAAAAAAAGAGACATTTTTTGGTGAAGTTTTTCGTTTTGAACACATCAGGACAATTCGCAAGAAAACACAAATGTTGGGGGAACAACATATTTATACTGTAAGAGGAGAGAGTGCTGATTGGTTCAAGCATTGTCATGGAGAATACACTAGTTGATGGGTACTGACAGTTAACTTCCTAGCATTTAGTTTGAAATTTAAACCACGCAGCTTGAGCCTCGTTGGTTAAGACATTGCCCAGGGGAATGAGTCAGCGAATGGCTGTTACTTATCTTGTTTAGCTGAAATAGGCACAATGTGTGGACATGTTCTTTCTGTCTGCAAAGAACAGGGCCTTGTGTAATATATGTAACTTCCAGTACACGTAAATGCACCACACTGCGAGTCTGACTGACAATCTTAAATTGGTCATCAGTGTAATTCTTAGCACACTGAGGATTATTTAGCAAATGCTATCTAATCGTGGAATCATATCTAATGTTGGACACTGTACTTTGAGTTTTGCAAATACAGGCTGGTTGGGTATGGTCCGTACTACGTCCATTGTGAACAGCAGAAGGGACATGCTGTTTGCTGTACTCAGATCGTATATGCCCCTGTGACTACAGGTTTGTCCTTGATGCTCTCAGGCTATCCTTTCATCATTACTTCTTGTAGCACTTGGGGAGTTGCGTCTTGTTGGGTAGTTGGCTGGATTTGATTTGTTTGTCAAATTTAATGACTGTGCTGGGTTGATAACTAACAAAGCATGTCTAGTTGCTGCTTTGCATTGAATCTGGAAGATTTCACGTTCTGTTATAGCATCCTCAACTTTCTCCATTGGGAATGCTGCTCTCGACAGCATGTCAGTGATGTCCATCTGTTTTCCTTGCTCGTATGTCATGTTCAGATGATATCTCTGTAAACAAAGTAACATTCTTTGCAGACGCTTTGGCGCAGATAGTAGCAGTTTGAGAAAAATGCTTTGAAGTAACTTGTGGTCAGACTCCACTGTTACTTTGTCTCTCCCAAGCAGGTATTGATGAAAATGCTCACGAGCAAAAACAATAGCCAGGCTCTCTTTCTCAACCTGAGTGTAGTCTCGCTCAGTTTGTGTTAATGCCCTGGATGCAAATGTGACTGGGTTGTCCTTGCTGCATTAGGGTTGCTCCAATACCTGTCTCACTGGTGTCACACTGCACGGTGACTTCATCACCGACATCACAGTACTTAGCACTGGCATTGTTGTCACTGGTTGTTTGTTTTCAGTGAACGTTTCTTTTTGTTCTGTGTCCCAATACCACTGCACATCCTTGGCAGTGAGCTTGCATAATGATTCACACCCTGATGGCAAATTAGGCAAAAACTTTGCTAAACAGTCCATGAATCCAACAAATTGTTGCACTACTTTCACATCTGTGGTCGCTGCATTGCTGCTACACCTCTCACCTTGTCAGGATCCAGGCAAAGACCTTTTGCAGTCAATATTTGACGTATGTACTTCACTTCAGGCATCTTCAATTGCAATTCTTTCTTGCCCAGCTTCAGGCTCATCTGGCGAGCTTTCTGTTGCAGTCATATGAAATTCTGATCATGGTCAGCTTCTTCCATTGTGCCTCCACATCCATAGACTAATAGATCATCCACTATGGCTTCCACGCTGGGAGGAACACTGACTATCTCATGCTGTCTGTATTGATCCTCTTCTGGAGCTGTGGAAATGCCAAACGGGATGTGCAACCATCTTTATTTCCCAAAAGTGTCCGGAATGTAGTTAGAGAGCTGTTGCTTTCATCCAGCTCCACTTACCAGTAATCATCCCAGAATAGGGCAGCTGGGGTAGTAAAGATATTCATCTTGGCAAGTTGTGGCAAAATGTCTTCGATGGTTGGCTTGGGATAAGACCATAAGACCATAAGACATAGGAGCAGAAATTAGGCCATTCGGCCCATCGAGTCTGCTCCGCCATTCAATCATGGCTGATAAGTTTCTCAACCCCATTCTCCCGCCTTCTCCCCGTAACCTTTGATCCCCTTACCAATCAAGAACCTATCTATCTTGGTCTTAAATACACTCAATGACCTGGCCTCCACAGCCTTCTGTGGCAATGAATTCCATAGATTCACCACTCTCTGGCTAAAGAAGTTTCTCCTCATCTCTGTTCTAAAAGGTCTTCCTTTACTCTGAGGCTGTGCCCTCGGGTCCTAGTCTCTCCTACTAATGGAAACATCTTCCCCACGTCCATTCTATCCAGGCCTTTCAGTATTCTGTAAGTTTCAATCAGATCCCCCCTCATCCTTCTAAACTCCATCGAGTATAGACCCAGAGTCCTCAAACGTTCCTCATATGTTAACCCTTTCATTCCTGGGATCATTCTCGTGAACCTCCTCTGGACCCTCTCCAGGGCCAGCACATCCTTCCTGAGATACGGGGCCCAAAATTGCTCACAATATTCTAAATGTGGTCTGACCAGAGCCTTATAAAGCCTCAGCAGCACATCCCTGCTTTTATATTCTAGTCCTCTCAAAATAAATGCCAACATTGCATTTGCCTTCCTAACCACCGACTCAACCTGGAAGTTAACCTTAAGAGAATCCTGGACTAGGACTCCCAAGTCCCTATGCACTCCAGATTTCTGAATTCTCTCCCCATTTAGAGAATAGTCTATGCCTCTATTCTTCCTACCAAAGTGCATGACCTCACACTTCCCCATGTTGTATTCCATCTGCCACTTCTTTGCCCATTCTCCTAACCTGTCCAAATCCTTCTGCAGCCTCCCCGCCTCCTCAATACTACCTGTCCCTCCACCTATCTTTGTATCATCTGCAAACTTAGCCAGGATGCCCTCAGTTCCTTCATCTAGATCATGAATGTATAAAGTGAAAAGTTGTGGTCCCAACACTGACCCCTGCGGAACTCCACTAGTCACCGGCCGCCATCCTGAGAAGGACCCCCTTATCCCCACTCTCTGCCTCCTGCCAGACAGCCAATCTTCTATCCATGCTAGTACCTTGCCTCTAACACCATGGGCTCTTATCTTACTGAGCAGCCTCCTGTGCGGCACCTTGTCAAAGGCCTTCTGGAAGTCCAAGTAGATAACATCCATTGGCAAGATCTCTTCAGCACTTTGGGTCTATGAATACTCTCAGCTTTCCAGGTTGTTTCACTGCAAACATGCTGCTAATCCAGTCTGTACGAGTTGTCAGTTTCTTGATTACTCCCTTCTTTTCCAGCTCTTCTATCTTGTTTTTTAGGCTTGACTTGAGGGCAGCTGGAACTCTTCTCAGCAGATGTTGAAGTGGTCTGACACTCTCATCTACTTCGAGGTGATATTGTCCAGGTAGAAATCCAAACCCTGTAATCACATATTTGTCCTCCTCCAGGATCTGTTCAGCAGTCAATGGTTTTGTTATAAATTCCTGGTATGATTAGGGTTACCAGTCCAAGTTTTCGACTTGCTCCAGCTGAGGTGAATGGCTGTTGTGTACTGTCTATGATCTGGGACTCCAGATCTTCATTCTTGCCATTGCATTGGGCTCTCCGACTAATTTGTCCTCTCGTATGAGTATCATGCCATCGTATAACCTCAACCTTACTTTTGAGGGCTTAATTTTTGGATCGCCATGGTGAGCCACTTCGCACAGGTATGTGAAGGTCATGATGTTGCATGATGCACCAGTGTCTATCTGACGTTTCTTGTTTACTTGATGCTGTCCTTCTGCGGTCATTATTCTAACAGTCACAAACTGTTCATCACCTATAGACGTGACAAAACCAGCCTGTTGTATGATGTAAAGTGCTTAATCAGCCTCTTCTGCTGATATCTCTCCACTGGCCATCTGTATAACCTTGTTTTGCTTTTTTCTAGCCAAACACGTGTGCAAAATGATTAGGCTTCTTGCAGTTATAACACTGCTTTCCCCATGCTGGACAATCCTTCTTTTCCTTTGTATGATGTCCTCCACAGTATTTGCATCCAGCCCTTTGTCTGTGATTGTTCTGCTATTTCAGCTTGGAATGTCTCTTAGGTTAATGGATCTCTTGTTCTATCCTGCCATGCACGTGCTCTAGCTGACGTTTTACAACCTTAATGTTTCTGCACATGTCTATCGCTTTCTTAAGAGTAAATTTCTCCTTTCCCAGTAGACTTTCTCTCACGATCAGACCCCTTATGCCTAAGACAATTCTATCTTTAATGAGAGCATCTTTTAGTTGCCCAAATTCACATGATTCTGCAAGCTGTGTTACTGCAGCCACATACTGAACAATGGACTCTTTTTCACCCTGAGCCCTAATATTGAACACACACTGTTCATAAGTTACGTTTGCTTGGGATTCAAAGCATGCCTCAAGGCTTTCAAAATTTCTGCAGTCTGTTTTCTCTGTTCTTCAGATAGATTTAGGGTGGAATACAATTTGTAGCAGTCTCTCCCCAGCAGTGTTAAAAGTGTTGATACTCATATTGGCTCTGGTTTGTTAATTAATTCTGTTGCAATCTCGTAGTTTTGCCATTGCAAGTGGAAAAATTGCCAGTTCTGCTGCATATCTCCTTTCATTTCGACAAGAGCTGAGAGAGGAAAATTTACAGCCATTTTTGTCTCGCCCAATATTTTACTTGCAGCCTTCAGCTTGTGTTAGCTTTTCCTTGTCTGTGTTTTTTTTTCTTTTAGCTGGTTGGAACATTTCAATGTTCCTCTTTCAGTAGCTGTGGCTTCTCTTCTAGCTTTTAAAACTCAATCTCAGCTCCACTTCTGGCACTATGTTTGAAGCTGAAAGACTACAGTCTTTCTAGTGTAATGTCTTTATTGAACTGTCTGCAGGGAGACCCTCATTGCAAAGGTCACATGACTACATCAGGCCAGATAGGACATGTAGCAATGATTGCATTTCAAAACCCAAATAGACTCTCTTTCCCCCTCCATAGATGCTGACAGACCTGAAGAGTATTTGCAGAATTTTCTGTTTTTATTAGCAGTTACTTCAGACCCTGTTTCAGGCACAAGATGCTGGTTGGGCCTGCACAAGGGTATCTTTGTGAGTGTGTGAATCAGATAAATCCAGAAATACAAGTGGATTCAAATCATTGAAAATGCAGTGGGTGTCTTGTCTAATCCACCTGTTTGGTTCATAGGTGCAGGTAAATGAGCTCCTTATACAGCAATTAACCATGAATGCAACCATCAGTCTTTCCGAAGCAAAATAGTTACATCGTTCCTTTTCAAAGGAGTTACCCAATGTATAATTAACTGGGTTTAAGAAGACCCTGATTCACTGGTTTATATTCCTCTCTCTAGTCTTGAGGCATGGTCTTTTGCAACACAGTGACTCATTATCACAAGGCCTCAGATGACTCCAAAATTGCATGATTATAGCTTCTGCACGTTTGAACAACAGCAAAGATCAGGGATCCTAGATTTCTATTCTAACAGCACTCCCCTTCTCTGCATGCCTACTATGCAGAGAGTGATTTCTTGAGCTTTTAAAAGAATTCCGGAGTCAATCACGCAGACATTCTTACATAACAGAACTCAGCTCACTTTCAAATTGTGTACAACCTTAATAAATGTGGATGGTCCCTCAATAATGCAACAAAAATGCTCTTAGCTGTTAAAATCCAATTATTAAAACTCCAGTGTATTTTTGTTCCTCGGAATAAACATCTATTTCTAGCAGCAAGTGGCCCTCTGTCCTTATTTTTGTTTTGCACATACTCTTAGCTGGGAACATCAAACATAAGACATGCAGGCGTATACCTTTCAGCCCCTTGAGCCTGCTCCATGTTTCAATAAAACCATGGCTGACCTGATCATGGCCTCAACTCCACTTTTCTGTCTCCCCCCCGACCCACCCATAAGCCTTGTCGACCTTGTAGATGAAAAGTTTGACTAACTCAGCCTTGAATATGTTCAGTAACCCAGCTTTCACTGCTCTCTGGGGCAGGGAATGCCAAAGATTAATGACCCTCTGAGAGAAGAAATTCCTCCTCATCTCTGTCTTAAATGAGAGGCCACTCATTCTGAAACTGTGCCACCCGGGAAAATGAAGCGACCCATCAGTTTTCATTGCGTTATTCAAATTGCATCTTTCTTTTTTTTTAAAATGAAAATAATGTTATTTTAAACAGCTGGCTGGATCAAATTAAACTTCAAAGTACTAACACCTGTGCTGCCCACAATGTGCTTCTTTTTAAAATAAAAACCTCAGTTTGACCATACATCACCAGCATTATCCTAAGTCTGATGAAATGTGAATTTATCTACTTTTTCTTTAATTTATTTCTGGAAAGTGAATAATGCGCCTTTGTAATTTTCTTTAACCGTATCAAAGCAGTTTTGATGTTGAATTCTGACAAGGTAAATGGAGTTTGGTCACTAAAGCACAGAGACCCCATTGTGTATGGCTGGAGAAAGCTTTCCAAACATACAAGTTCACAGCAAGAGTTCAGAGCAAATTATTATTAACTAAAAAATTACAACACAGGCTGAACAAACACTTTCGCTGTACTTGCACAGTTGCATGACTAAACATAGATGGAACTAGCCTAACCATAGGTGACAGACTTGCTTCTCAGCTTTAAATCATTACATTTGAGTTATGAGGTGTGATCTCACCTGTACAAATGACAAACATGTTTCATTTATATAGACTTGTACGTTTAACAACTCATTCTTTGGCTCTATTCCTTCTGAATTTCGTCATAAAGAAAGCATATTATTTTATACATATTGTACCTCAGTGGAGGGTGTAATTATAGCACCACCGGTTTATATTTATTAAATTGGCCCTGGGTTCATAGACATTTATAATGTGAAAAGTTGACAGAAGGTAAGAGTCATGATGTATCTTGATGCCACAAGGTACAAAGGGACCATTCTTATAGAATGATGATATCTATAAAAGAAAATGATTTGAATGGTACATTGTTCTTCCTAAGAACACCCTCAGTGATAATTGGAACAAATACACAATATTTTTGGATTGTTCCACCCACTATAAAGAATTCCTGCAGACAGCTGGTGGGAAATAAAGCGCCTTTTATGAACTCAGGACTCCCAAAGACCTTTACAGCCAAGGAAGTATTTTTTAATAAAGTCTAGTCACTGTTGCAATGTTGGAAGTGCAGCAGCCAATTTGCACACAGCAATGTCCCACAACCAGCCATTTAATGGGAGCGTGTGGGTTGTGTCTATTATGTTCGGGTACATACTATCAGCAAGTACAAGCTCCATTGGTCAATTAACCAGACATGTTCTAGTTTGACTGGATTTAATTGCTTTGCTTTTTCTAAAGGTCCTGTCTAATGCCTATAACGAACATGACTAATAAATCATTCGTGGATTCCCAGATGCTGTTGAATGACACAAAGGTGAAGTAGAGCTGGGTGCCATCAGCATATATGTGGAAACTGAAGTCATGCCTTCCAGTGACGTTGTCAAGGGGCAGCATATATCATTTTGGTGAAAAATAGAAGGAGGTCAGGGATAAATCCTCTGGTAAGGGGAAAGAAGCTGTTGTAGGAGATTCTCAGGCTACAGCTGGATAGGTAATGGTGGAACAGCTGAGTGTAGTTCCATTGAGTCGGATAACAGAGAAGAGGCGCTGAGGGAGGAAGGAATGATCCAACGTCAAAGGCAGCAGACAGATCGAAAAGGATGACGGAGTAGATGACGATGAAAGAGTAGTTCACCATAGTCACAGTCACAGAGGATATCACTTTGATTTGGACTGTACTAAGGCAGGGGCCTGAGTGGGGAGGTTCAGGCTTGGAATGCTTTGAGGTTACGACAACACATTCAATGACGATAAAGGGAGGCTTGGAGGTGGTGCAATAGTTTGCAAGGACAGACCAGTCAAGGATGGGTTTTTGAGGAGTACTAGTGATGAACAGAGACAGTCAGTGATGGAGAAAAGTAGCCAGGGTTTATCTTTGTATTGTAGATTGATCCTGGGTTAGCGAGCCTTTTAAGCTGAGGAGAGCCAGGGTCCAAAAGTCGTCAGCTGGATTTGATGATGAATGACTAATTCAGTTGTGCTTCGCATTCTTTAACGTCTGCTTCTCTTGGACTTCTGGGGGGATGACCAGGCTGGGAAAGAGTAAAGGTTTTGATGGTGAGAAGGGCAGCAAAAGTGGAAGTGAGGGTGTGAATGAGCAGTTTGTTAGCCGCAGAAGAATTGTGGGAAACAGAGTGTCAAAGTTAGACAAAAGCAAAATACTGTGGATGTTGGAAATCTGAAATAAAAACAGAAAATGCTGGAAAAACTCAGCAGATTAGCAGCATCTGTGGAGAGAGAAACTGAGTTAACGTTTCAAGTCCATATGACTTTTCTTCTGGGAGTCTAGTAATGTCTTTGGGTGAACTTGGGGAGAGATGTTTTGGGGGGATGGGATATTAGGGAGTTGGGTTGGAAAGAAGAAGAGGAATGGGGAGTGGTGAGGGATTTAAGGAAGTGATCAGACATGTCCTTGTCTGTAATTGAGACCATGTGAATGGAGGGGCCATGTAAGATGACAAAGTGGAGGGGACGCAAGGGGAAACTTTGGGATTATTGAAGATGAGTCAAGCCTGGGATAGTGGCAGGAAATAGAGTGGTAGAGGAATATTGAAGGATTGTGGTAGGGATTTGGGGGCAAGAAGGGAAAAATGAAATGAGGATCTGTGATGAAAATGAAGTTGAGGGGATGGGAAAAAAAGGCCCAAGAAGGTAAAAGAGAAGAGAAAGAGAAAGGGAGATAGAAGAAATGGGCTTAAGATAGTAGCAACAGCCAAATGTGCACACAAATGAGAAGGTTACATAAACATTGCAAAGATGAGGATGGATTTGTCCCGCCAATAAACTTAGAATAGGGAAGAGACAAGAGAATGTCACAAGTTCTAGTCAGAGGCCCCATGATAGGACAAAGTTGACTTGTAGACAGGGTGAAGTCAGCTTGTGGCACAGATGAATGTGTTGTCTAGGAGAGGAGAGTGAGTGAGTCTATGGGTAGAGTATCAATAGACACACCATTAGAGGCTTTTCAGTGGAAACTTAAAGATGAGGAGGCTTGCAGAATCAACCGTGAGCCAGCATAGGTTGATCTGGACGTGCGGAGGAGATGAATAGTGGCCATGGTGATCAGTAATGCAGACCAATAAGGCAGCGGAGGATCCAGCATACCAGCAGAGGAACATCAGCAACAATCGGCAAAAGGGAGAGATCAAAGGTCATTCAGCAGCAGGTGAACAGAATCCAGGGCAGGATGAGAAACCAATCATAGTTAGCTCAGTATGGAATGAAAAATTCCTGGCAAGGAGCAGGAAACTGAGGGCACAGCAGAAAGCACGTTGCTAAAACTGAGATACCCAGAGCAGCAAATAGACATTGTAGCGAATGGAGGCGACTTTGGAAATCACAGTAATGTCTAGAGGCAGAGGAGAAATGGACTTCGGCCGGAAGAATGGATTTATGGCTAGGACCTACACAGCTGCAAAATAAAGCCCATATAAAAGCCTAAAAACAAAAGCTGCTGTGATAGGAACAATGAATATCATTAACTATAGCCGTACAGTAATAGCAAAATTTAAGCTGTCACAGTAACTTATCTAATCAGCCCAGTAGGCCTGAAAGGACAGTGATAACAGACTAACTGCTGCAGGCTTGTTAGTACTTGTTGACTTTAAAGAGATCAGTAAAGTGTGCCTTCTTGCTTTAATGTAATGTGCCAGGGTTCTTGCCAAGTTACAATGGATGGTTGAGCCATAAATCCATTCAATGTTGGAATTCATGCGCATCCGACATTAAATAATGTTTCCAAAATAGTTTTATTTTGCATTTGATTCCTGAACTCCATGTCTCCGGGTGTGGTACAGTGCGAAATAAGCTTAACAAAATTCTGCTGTCCTGATGATATATTAAAGTAGGGCAATGCCAGAAAGTACAACTGCACTGTTTTTTTTGGCCAGGTACTGATTGACTAAAAAAAGACACGCATTTGTGCAGCAATTTTCACAAACTCAGGGCATCCGAATGTGCTGTGAAACATGGTGGCCAATCTGTGCACAGCAAGCTCCCAGAATCAGCAACGACAAGATCAACTGTTTTTGTGATGGTGTTTGATGGATAAATATTGACCAGGACACTGGGGATAACTAAGCTGCTGTTCTTCAAAATAGCCTCGAAGGATCATTTACATTGACCTGAGAGGGTAGAGGGGGGGCTCAGTTTAACATCTCACCTGCAAGTTGGCACCTCTGGCAGTGCAAACACTTCCACAATACTGCCCTGTAGTGTCAGACTAGATATTCTGCTTGGCTCAGATGGCACTTCCATGTTTCCAATCGTCCCGTGTCTGTTTTGGTGGCATGCAAGTGTACTCAGTATATAAAATAGGATGTCATCATTCCACAGGGCACTAGATTGTATACTACTCTTCTTATTTGCAAAACATCATTGCTAACAGAGACTGTAATGGGCTGACTTAATTCGAAAATTGTTTGCCCTATCATTAGAAGTTGGAAAATCCATACACAAGCAGCAGACGTATTCATCTAAGGGCGGGATTTTACGGCCCTGTCACGGTGGAGGTGGGACTGTAAAATGCAGCAAGCCGTTCAAAAGTCCATTGACTTAGGTGAGACTGTAAAATCCGGCTGGCCTAAAATCCGACCCCAACAGTGCATATTTGACCAAAAAAATTGAGAGATGTAAAGTAATGTGAAACAGTTTATCTAAGATGTGTTCTTTGTAGGTGGGGCATTCTAATGGTCAAACAAGCTGAGCTAAATGCTTAAACCTTTAGTAGCTTTTTGTATTAAACTTTAAACAGTTCTTCCAGTTCAACCAGTTTTCAGCCAATCATGACCCAGGAAACCGGTTGGTTGGCATGACTGATCATATTGTCATTTCTGTTACATGCAACATCTTTTATGCATTAACCAATCAGGATGCAAAAAAAAAAGTCATACATAATGGCATGAGGATACGCTTGCTGATGTATTCTCCAGGCTGTGTTTAACAGATGCTTCTATTTAAAGATTTTAAAAGTCATAGTTCCGGATAGCAAAATGCTCATTGAAGCCTATTTTAGAATTCTGCAGTGGAGAAAAATATCAGTTCATCTGGAGACTGGTTTGATTACATTGCTCAACCGTGGCATCAACGGCATCGCCATAAAAAGAGGCCAATTGGCACAGTGAGGGAGGCAGAAGAGAGCAGCACCCCACACCTAAACCCCACAGTGAAGGGCAGGATGGGTGATGTTGCCCAGGATTCCCATCTACCCTCTCTACAAAGTCATAGCTAATAATTTACCCAGCCCTTGGCAGTAATCCTGTGAGCATGTAGCCTTGACAACATATTGGAAGCAGTTCCATAAAATATCAATACAGTAAGAATGGTAGGAGCTTAATATAATGTAAACAGAACAATATATGTTACCACAGTTCCACTTCCATGATTAATCACTGACATTTACCTCCTACACATGGACTTTCTGTGATTCCCAACAGCACTGAAACCATTGTGTTCCATGATGACTTAATCTGTTGTGTGTTGAAATATGAGTAGCACAGTGAAAGTTGAAGTTCTGTTTGGCAGTCTCCCTCAGAGAGATCACATGGATGGCTGGTATGAGAAGAGGAAATAGCACACTGGGGCAGTTGTGAATGAATTTCTCAGATTAAGAGAGCTGCGGTTTAAATTAGGCGGAGTTTTAAATCCAGGCTTGACCATTCTAACGCACTCCTTGCCAGATCTCTGCTAAACTCAAACGCATCAAGAAACTGTGCTACTCATACATATCCTGGCTCATGCCAAGTCTTACGTTAAAAGCACTATATAAATGGAAGGTAGTGTTGTTGTCCTACCTACGCCATTCCTGAACTGAATTTGCTTAATCCTAACACTGGCCATATAGTCGTAATAATTCCACACAAAAGTGAGTTCCTAACTAAACTTTATCTTCTATTTGAAAAGGAGAAAATTTGATCCCAGACTGCATCCAGTACTTGGCAAACTGCCAAAGGCTAATTTACCAACTTTTAGTGGGAAGGAATCATAGCCTTATGGTTGAAAAGTTTGCCAATTACTCAGACACCCATGATCAAAGATATCCTTTGAAGGGAGATTCAGAAAAGCACTTTTACTGACTGATGGTCATGCTTACTGTGGTAATGTTTATGAGTGGAGTAATTGTCCAATGCTGCACTGCTACACTGACGGTGTTGATAACAACTATTCTGCTTTGCTTCTGAATACTTAAATGATTGTAGCCCGGAATTGCAAAAATGTAGATTTTCCCTTCAAATATTCTTGCGATTGACCCTTGTGTTGCTGATAGATTCTGAATCCTGTCTCCGAGCTTGTCAATTCTCTACTTGTACAGCTCATAGGCTCCGATGCTGAGTATTAATATTTATTATGACGCAGCCAATGGTAAAGGCTGAGTTGTTCATTCCCAGAAGAAAACTTGAAACAACTGTCATGATCCATTTTTTAATTTGTAATTTTGAAATGCAGACTTTGAATTCAGTAGGAATAAGACCACCGAGTCTACTGGTTTTTATATAAAACTAAATTAAACATTTATTAATTTAACAATAAATTAAACACATACATTTGGCTACAAATTACTACTATAATAACTTTTTAACAAATCCCCAAATGAATCACCCCCAGGTAAATCTCCACTAAGGCAATAGTAACCCATAGACACCAGGCAAAGCACATTTGACCTTACAAATTCCAAATTAAGTTCCTTTGCAAGTTGGTTGGAGGCGTACAGGCTGGTTAGGTCTTAAATGCCTCTACCTTACACACACAAACTCCTTTCTTTATATACCTAGCTTTTCCTTTGAATGTAAATTTTCCATTGTATCATTAGATCTTTTAAACTTCAGCTCTTCTAACAATAAGACCCCTTTCATAGCCCCAATTTTATTAGTAGCTGAAAAAAAAAACACATTGTTTGGCTTCTTCTAGCTAGGTGCAAGATTTTACCCACAGTCTTGAATGGTTTATTCAACAAATGCAAATGAACACTTTACCTTACCGTTCTCCTTATTATTCACCCAATTAACATCTGAAAACTACTATACATCAAAGCACCCAGACTAGCTGGCTTTAATCCAATTAAGACACACACAGACACACACCTAGACATAGACTCCCACTAGAATTCTATTTTAAAAAATAATTTCCAATAACATTATACACATTAATATCTCTTCATGACATATTAAACACTATATTTTTTAACAAATGCTATTTCTGGTATTTATAATGCTTAGCCATAAGATCCTGAAATCAATAACTGAAACACAATTTTAAAAATAAGCAAAATTTTACATTTAACTTTTTTTTTCTCTGCTGTGATCTTGTCTGTCTTTTTGCTCATTTTTATTTTTATTCTTTTATTGGACATTTCCTTTATATTGAATTTTCTTCTTTCCCTTTGCTCCCAATGTCCATTTTATAAGTGGGAGCAACTTTGTTAGTTGCCATTTGACTGGCTCAGAGCCTCAGTTTGCCCAGAATAAAGAGGAGAAAGTCAGTCACTGCCCAGCTTTGTGTGTGTGTCCCACGAGGCCAGGTCTGGGAGGTCCTGTCATCTGTGGTATGAGGACATAATGAATCCTGCTGCCAAGGGTCACATATGAACAATGGACACTAGGTTGATATCCCGAGGATGACTCAAACTGGTGGAGAAGTGTATCAGCAAAGGGTCAATGCCCTTGGGATGGGATGGGAGAAGAAGTGATAAACACAAAGCTGAAGAGGAAGGAATAAACTGGGGAAATTGAACAAGTACAATCCTTCAAATATGAATAGTATACCACTATAGTCAAAGAACTATTTTAAATATCTAGTTTAATGGCTGATATTAGTTAATCCTTTACAAAAGTCCAGCTAAAGCTAGTTACATATTTCTAGCTGTGTTGTTCATCACTAGTTAAACCGTATGTGTTGACGGAAAGATTCAGGGAATCGCAGTATAACCTATTGCTGTTTCTGCATCATTTGATGACCCCCTGAATGCTCCTTTACGATGTATGGAAGTCCCTGAAAGGTCGACTGGCAAAGCACCAATCTTCAATTTACACATTGAAAATAATTGTGCGCATGTGCCAGGCTGTCAGAGGTCTTCCCAAATTTTGACTTTAAATAAAAGCTATGCAAAACTGAACAAAAGATTGTTTGAAGGTTAGGAACTGGACAGAAGCAAAATGTAAATCAAGTCGCTGGTGATACTATCACATTTGAATGTCACCATCATAGTTCATCAGAAAACCTGCAGCTGCTCTCAGTCCCTCACAGGTAGTATCACTTGGAGCTGAGTCCCAAATCTTGTTGGTTGGATGGATGCACTGTAATTTTGAATGGTATGTGCTAGATTGACGAGCATAGATCATATGTATACAGGGACTAATTTTAAGGTTCCCTCAGAGCTACAAAGCATAAATAATTACCTAATTATGGAAAATATCCCTCTTGTCAGTCGGCTGAGGCCAAAATCCAGGATTACTGAACGGCTGCAGAATGTGACTCCAGCAAAATGCCAAAGTGGGCTGCAATTCTTTTTTAACAAAGAAAGAGCTTGTGAAAATTCTTTCTGTAATTAATGATCTAGTGATGAAATCGTGGGATCATGTGGTTTTTGAAGCACAATGTCATTCGGGGGCTATCAATTTCATAGAAAAACACTCTCCCACATTTTTTTAAGAGGACTTTTACCCTGCCGGCCTTTGGGTTCCTGAAGCAGTAATGTTGTAAGGGTGGCCGAGTTGCTACTATTGATAATAGATTTGATCTGCAGACACTTCTTGGGTGGAAATATTAAGTTAATTTACAACATACTCAGCAGCAACTATACGTTCTACACTGTCTGCTGAGGTAGCCCGTGCTACTCTCCTATTGGTTACTACAGATCATGTAATCTTCCTTAACAAGTGTTATTCTTAAAGGTACATTACACACTAAACAAAACCATAATTACTGCATTCCTTCCCTTTTAACTCAGCTATACATATTATATTTACAAGTACATATTTTTTCAAGACAACATAATACTTACATTGGGTAAGGAATTTATAAGTTCAGTCTTTCAGGTGGTTTCCTGGCACGTGTGGAACGTCGCAGCTTCACAACTTCAGGTTCTTTGACAGGAACTTCCTTTTCCAGAGTTGCCTGAACATCAGGTGCTTCAGTAGGCACTTGTAGTTCTGTATCCTCAACTCTTACAGGAACATCAGACATGTCTACCTTGGGTTGAGTATCCTGAACAGGAAACGCAGACCCGGTCATGGTCACTGGTGGAACCACATCTTGGTGATTTGTCTTTCTCCTCTTTAAATGGTCCACATGTTTATGGATGATCCAGCCTTCCACCTCCACATGGTAAGATACAGGTCCAGTCACCGCACTTATTTCACCCGGTAACCACTTTGGTCCTTCTCTGAAGCTCTTCACGTATACCGGCTCTCCAACGGTAAATTTCCTCTTGTGAATATGCCAGTCGTGTCTGGTTTTCTGGCTTCCCTGACTCCTTTCCACCTTCCCCTCTAAATTCAGCATTATTAAGCTTAATCTCATCCTGAGATGGCGTTTCAACAATAACTCCGTAGGTATGACCCCTGTTGTTGTGTGAGGAGTAGTCCTATAGTGAAAAAGAAAGCGTGCTGGCTTGGTTGCCAAGGAATCACCAGTTAGCTTTTTCATATCTGCTTTGAATGTTTGAACTGCCCTTTCAGCCAGTCTGTTTGAGGAAGGGTGGTACAGTATATTTTTTATATGAGTGATGCTGTTGAGGCTGATAGGCTGTTGAACACCTCAGCACTCGTACATACCGTGCAGTTATCAGAAATGACTACTTCTGGTAGTCTGTGAATGGCAAAACTCTGACGTAGTTTCTCAATTGTAGCGGCCGACGTTGGTGACTTCACCTCATATATGACCAACCATTTTGAATGGGCATTGACGATGAGTGGAAACATTGTTCCCAGGAAAGGTCCAACGTAGTCAATATGTAACCACACCCAAAGTCTACCTGGCCACTCCCATGGGTGTAAGGGAGCTTTCACTGGCACTGTTTCAGTTGCTGACATTGCACA
This sequence comes from Cetorhinus maximus, assembly GCF_964194155.1. NCBI lineage: Eukaryota > Metazoa > Chordata > Chondrichthyes > Lamniformes > Cetorhinidae > Cetorhinus > Cetorhinus maximus. The sequence continues at coordinate 16,945,926 of NC_135904.1, read as the reverse complement.
CAGTGCTTTAATAAACCCTCCATTTCGTCATCCATCCCAGGCCACCACAGGTAGCTGCGTGCTATGGTCTTCATTTGGGAAATTCCTGGATGGGCACTGTGTAGTTCAATTAAAAGCGGCTCCCTTCCCTTTGGAGGAACTATCACTCGTGCTCCCCACAATAAGATGCCGTCCTGGCTGGTTATTTCATGTCTTCCGTTGGAATATGGTTTCATTTAATCAGATATGGGCTCCTGTGACGAACCATGTAGCATTTGTTCTCTTACCTGAGACAGGACTGGGTCCTGACTTGTCCAGTCTCTGATCTGTCGAGCGCATACCGGCGAGGAATCTAAGAAATTTAACAGTAAAACAAGTTCCTGTGGAACTGGGACATGCTCATCATTTTCTTGTAAAGGCAAATGACTAATGGCATCAGCATTTGCCATTTGATTGACAGGCCTATGTACGAAAGTGTATTCGTATGCTGCCAGAATTAAAGCCCTTTTAGTATTTCTGTATCTTCTTTCTAGCACAGATTTTAATCTCGACCTTCTTTTTGACTTCACTATTGGCCAGTCTTCCCTCAGATGCCAGATCAACTTGTCTGAGCTCAGTGGTTGAGTCTCCCAAAATTTCATTATCTCTCTGCTTCTTAGAAGATTCTGTGACTTTTGCTTCCAAAACCTCTTTGGCTTCATTTAGCTGATTCTTCAGCTCTTCCATCTCTTTTTTGTATTTGTTTGCTGCCTCCTGGAAAATCGAACATTGTTGTGCCTTCTCTGCCAACTCGTTCTTCAGTTTGTTCAGAGAAGTGCTGAATTCTTTCTGTTTCTCTTCTTACTTTTCCAGAGGTATAAACTTTGACCCGAGGGAATTATTCTTTGATTTCACTGCTAAGTTATTTTTCTTTATTCTTCTGTTTCCCGCCTCTTGGCAGAGTGTTGCATTTTTGTTCTCTTTATGGCTGGGGTTTCCTGCCCAATGTGGAGAATGGCACCATTTTGCCACCCTGTATTGATTTTGAATCTCTTACCACGCTTTCCATGGCAGGTGCTATCTCTAGCGCTTTCTTGAAATCCAAATTCACTTTGGATCTTTTCTGAATAGTGTCCTCTTTCACACCACACGCTAAATGATCTTTGAGCATGTGGTTGAGAGTCGCACCGAACTCACAATGTTCTGTTAGCTGCTTCAAATTTGCCACGTAGCATGCAATTGTCTCACCCGGGGCTCTATTTCACGAATTAAACCTGAACTTCTGCATTGTGATTGAGGGCTTTGGTTGAAAATGACTCTTCATGGAGTCCACCAATTCATCAAAATTCTTTGAATCTGAGGCATTGGGTGCCATCAAACTTTGAATCAAACTGTAGGTTTTGCTCCCACAAGTACTCAAGAGGATTGCTCGCCTCTTCTCTTCCCCCGTAATCTCATTCGCTTGAAAAAAGAACATGAGGCATTCTAAGTATTGAGACAAATTGCCTGTGGCTGGTTCAAAAGGATCAATTCTCCCAAATTGTGGCATTTTGAGAGAGGATACCTTCTTCAATTCTAACGGAGATTGCTACTTATAATCACAGTACAGTGTCAGTTTCTTTTTAACTTGATTTCTTATGATCAATCCTATTTTATCCTTATCGTCAGTTTGTTGTAAGGGTGGCCGAGTTGCTACTATAGATGATAGAGTTGATCTGCAGATACTTCTTGGGTGGAAACATTAAGTTTATTTGCAACATACTTAGTAGCAACTGTACGTGTGCTTTCAACTCCAACTCTAACACTGACTGCTGAGGTGGCCCATGCTAATCTCCTATTGGTTACAACAGATCATGTGATCTTCCTTAACAAGTATTATTCTTAAAGGTATGTTACACACTAAACGAAACAATAATTACTACAAAGATAAAAACAAAAAGCTAAAAGCTACTGCGGATGCTGGAAATCCAAAACAAAAACAGAATTACCTGGAAAAACTCAGCAAGTCTGGCAGCATCGGCGGAGAAGAAATCAGTTGACGTTTCAAGCCTTCATGGCCCTTCGGCAGAACTGGAGCATAGTTAGAAGAAAGGAGAAATATAAATTGGTTTAAGGTGGGTGGGGGGGGGGGAAGAGACACTTGAATTCAACAACTTTAGATCTTAAACTCCCCCTCCCCCCATCCCCACCCCGTTTCTTTTCCCCCCCCCCCTGCTTTTTTTTCAATAATTTATATAGATTCTTCTTTCCCCACCTATTTCCATTATTTTTAAATCTAAAACTAAAACCTCTAGTCTTTCCACCCCACCCCCACTAGAGCTGTACTTTGAATATCCTGTCTTCCATTCTTAATTAGCACTTTTCTCAGACAAAGACCACCACCTTCAACACCTCTTTGACCCTTTTGTCTGTGACATCTTTTGATTATCTGCTCATCTCCACAATCATCACACCACACCCTCAATGTGTCTCTTCCCCCCCCCACCCACCTTAAACCAATTTATATTTCTCCTTTCTTCTAACTATGCTCCAGTTCTGCCGAAGGGCCATGAAGGCTCGAAACGTTAACTGATTTCTTCTCCGCCGATGCTGCCAGACTTGCTGAGTTTTTCCAGGTAATTCTGTTTTTGTTAATAATTACTACAAGTAAGTAGCTTGAGTTTTTGTTGTTGAAATAATGAAAACATGTTTATTCCCTTCAAGTTTAACCTTTGAAAACTGTGAGTCTGTTTTGAATATAATCTTGTTTTAAATATACTAAGAAATTGACTACTGTCTCCCCATATAACTAGAAAATAGCTTTGTATATTTTTAGGAAGTAATTTTCATTATGATAAATCCATTTGCACCTTTATGAATCAAACTTTGATAAATAATTGTCATACGGACTTGACATGTTGACTCTGTTTCTCTCTTCACAGAGCCTACCAGGCCTGCTGAGTTTTCCAGCAATTTCTATTTATATTTTGAACCAAACATTACCAAGTTACAACTGGCAACTCTATCAAAGGCCTGAATTTTTCCCACGTCAGGCGGGCTCAGTGGGGGCAGTCGGGAACCCGGCCGCTGCCCGCAATCGGGTGTGCAGCGCCATTTTACACGGGCGGGCCAACTAAGGCCCGCCCAGCGTAATGGGCATCTCTGGGATCAGTGGGAAGGGGCAGGCGGGGGCGGGAGGCCTATTTCTGCCGGGTCCAATGGCGGCCTGGCGGCCTGTTCAAAAACGGCGCAGGCAGCCGTGCGAAGGCCGCCATTGACAGGGCAGAGCCTTACGGATCCAGAATGTCATTGGAGAACAGGGCAGGCGGGAGGGCAGGTCGGCCGGGCAGTCGGCTTCAAGGTTTTCAGACGGGTGCCTCGCACTGGAGCTGGAGAGGCGCCATGCACCCAGATTAACCGGCCGCGGTGAGGCTGGGGTGCCACAGGGAGGTAAGAGTGCCGTGCACTGTTGTCAGAATGTCTGTCAGTGCAAACATCCCACTGTTGTCTGTATATTGATATGAGCCTCCAACATGGAATTCCCATTGATAATGGAAAGACGAGGGCCCCCTGATCTGGGTGCCAGGCATGCACAGTAACAGTGTAACTACTTCAGATAATCACATGTCCTTGTTCTTCCTTTCAGCCTCACCAGAAGACCCTCCGTCTCAGAAGACTGAAGGACCACCGCTCACCCCTGAGTACACGGAGGGTCCAAACGCCCCAGCGTCACACCCTCTCACCCTCTCACCCTCTCACCCTCTCAGCCAGGCAGGCACCAGCACAGATACCAGCACCTCGGTGGGGATTAGATCGTCGGCTAGTATCTCAGTGCACAGCGGTGAGGCCACTTCACACTCGCTTGAGGTGCAGGCGGAGGCAGAGAGTGCCCAGGGTGCCAGCAGTTGGAGGAATGCTGGGGACCAGGAACATGCTCAGTCGGTGGCTGATGATGTCCCTCTGGAGTCGTCCCTGAGGCAGCAGATGCTGGAAGTCCAGCAGGATGTGCGGGAGGGACTGGCGGAGATACATGAGGGAATGTGTTCCATGGCCTGTGATGGTGGAGTCCATGCAGAGCATGAGCAATGCAATGACCCTCACTGCCCCCTCCATGGAGAGAGTGGTGACTCTCACGGAGAGGCTCCTCCAGGAGCTCAGTCAGGGCTTCCTGGGGATGCGCTCGGACCTGCAAAGCCTCACACCGGCAATGACCTCAGGTGGTCACTGTCAGCGTGGGAGATGGATTGGGCACCCAGTATCCCAGCTAGGTGCCCATCCATAAATGGTGAGCAGGGAGGTCTAAAGTGACCTGATGTTGGCGCACGAGCTGCCTGTTGTCTCTGCGGCTCCTGTCCAGATGAGGGCAGCAGTCCCTCTGCCCCTCTGCCAGTGACTGTGGCATCCGATGGGGCTGCGGCGACTGGGGAGATACCAGCTGTGCCACTGGCCGCTCCCTCCCAGGCGGGGCCAGCACAGGCTCCATGGGTCAGAGCCCACCAAGGTCATCAAGGCCAACAGGACAGTAGAATAAGCAGACTGTCTCCAATGCCAGTGCCAGAGCATTCTGACTACAGGACAAAGTGAGGTATGCCTACTAAAAACTAGTTAAGAACTAATGTCAAGAAGCACATTATCATTAAGTTGACTAATACCTGGCATGGTCTTTTGGTTTGGACAGTGGAAGCAAAAACACCAGAATCATTCAAGAGACATGTTGGAACTGTAAGTTCCTATGAAAGCATCGGTAAAGACACTAAATGATTTACTCAATCTGTATTTAGTTTTGTGATTGTTGCTGACAATTTTCTCTGTTAACTGATGGTAGAAAGAGTTGTCACTCTTTCTCTGTTCTTACTTTAGCCATGTTAATAGGTTCCAAGCCAGCTGGTGAAGCCAAAACCAAGACGCAGAGCTTTTCTTTATTGAGTGAGTTTATTGACTTGTTCAGGCTCACAGCTCTCCTCCCAGGCAACCCAGTGTCCCAGCTATCCCCTATTTATATGTGCTCAAAGACAATACCCATCACCTGTTTCTCTTAATCTTAACAATGTAACTGACAAGACATTAATAAGCCATGGCTCAATTGGTAGCACTCTCATTCTGAGTCAGAAATTTGTGAGTTCAAGTCCCATGCAAGAGACCTGAGTGCATAAATCGAGGCTGACACTGAGGGAGTATGTGCTGTACTGTTAGAGGTGCTGACTTTTGGATTAGATGTTAAATCAAGAGTCTGTCTGCCTTCTCAGGTGGATGTAAAAAATCTCATGGTATTATTTCGAAGAAGAGCAGGGGAGTTATCCCCGATGTCCTGGCCAATATTAATCCCTCAATAAACAACACAAAAATAAACTATCTTGTCAATATTACAGTGCTGTTATTGGCAGCTTGCTGTGCGCAAATTAGTCGCCCCATTTCCTACATTACAATATTGGCTACACTTCAAAAATATTTCATTGAGTATAAAGGACTTTGAGATGTTCTCAGGTGCTATAAATGCAAGTATTTCTTTGTTTCTAGATGATCTAAAACATGAGCGGTCTTTGGATACCCCCACAAACAGAAATACATTCTGAACGCCCTTTATCTTACTGGTCATTACTGCCATTCCACGCAATGCATTCTCAATTTGCCTTGCAAGGGGAGGTTGGGCAGTTCCTCATGGAACAAACTCCACCTGTAATCAGCCTTGTTATTGACCTAGTATTTCATTATAAATTGGCATTAGCATTGCCTTGGAATGAGTTGGACCATTTCCTTTTGGCTTATAAAGGCTTCTGTTATGATAGATTATAGGGGAGATAAAAAAATATATAAAATTGGACTTCTTCCAAGTCCAAGAATGAACTGCAAAGTCCCTGTGGCCTTCTAAAGATTTTTTTTAAAAATCTGTTGATGTGCGAACCACATGTTTTTAGTCTTTAAGTGTGGGACATAATTTTGATGTGTTTTTTTTTTAATTGCACCATTTTTGCATTTAGAGGAAAATACAACTCCATATTTTGAGGTCACTATGCAATGACACCTTCTGAGAAAGAAGAATTTGCATTGTGATAGATCTTAATTTTATCCTTGATGTTCAAAAGTACCTCACAGCTGATGAGATACTTTGGCAGCGCAGTCAGTGGGCAGAACCTTCCCAGGCTTCAGGCTATCACTGAGGCCTAACACACCTGGTGATATTTTATCAGCACTTGTATTACTCTCCATATACCATTCATTAATGTCAATGGAGAAACAACTGCCCACAGCACAGCCCACAACGTTCCAACAAGTACAGAGCCTTGTCAAGTGTTATACAAGCAAATGTAGCAGCCAATAGTGCACAGCAAGATCCCACAGACAATGAGTGAGAGAAACAGCTACTTTATCTTTCAATTCATTCTTGGGGTGTGAGCGTTGCTGGCAAGGCCAGTGTTTTGTTGTCCATCTCTAATTGAGCCACCTTCTTGAACTGCTGCTATGTGGTGTAGGTACACCCACAGTGCTATTAGAAAGGAGGCTCCAGGGTTTTGACCCAGCGACAGTGAAGGAACGGTGATATATTTCCAAGTCAGGATGGTGTGTGTGACTTGGAAAGGGACTTGCAGAGGGTGGTGTTCCCATGCGCCTGCTGCCCTTGTCATTCTAGGTGATAGAGGTCGTGGGTTTGAAAGGTGCTAAGTAGCATTGATGAGTTTCTGCAGTGCTTTGTGTAGATAGTACAGACTGCTGCCACTGTACGTTGGTGCCGGAGGGAATGAATGTTTATGGTGGTGGATGGTGTGCCAGTCATGTGGTGCTTTGTCCTGGATGGTGTCCAGCTTCTTGAGTGTTATGGGAGCTGCACTCATCCTGGAAAGTGGAGGGTATTCCATCACACTCCTGACTTGTGCCTTGTAGATGGTGGACAGGCTTTGGGGAGTCAGGAGGTGAGTTAGTCTTTGCAGAATTCCCAGCCTCTGACCTATTTATTTTAGTGGCATTTATTAAGGATAGAACGTTGTCTAGGGTTTTAACCAGTGCTATAGGTTACTTTGCATTTCCCTGAGCTGACAGGTGGAATCTTATTTTAATATTTCACTCAAAGGGCAGGAGCTCAGGGAGCGCTGCACTACCCCATGTAGTGGAAGGCACTCATGCATCAAATCAATTTATCTCTTGAAGTCCTGGAGGGGGCATCGAACCTGAATCTTTTGACTCTGAGGCAAGGCTGTCAACTCAGTCACACTGAGGGGGGTGTCAGTACAAGGAGGTCTCAGACAATTTAAATATGTCACGTAATACATTCTTTTAAACTTTGGTTTTATTTCTATGCCGTGACTCAGATTAGGAAATGTGGGCTGAATTTTAGGGGGCGAGCGTATTGCTCCTCAGAAGAGATGTTGGATGGCAACTGACCCATGTTAAATAAGGCCGCCCCACATCAATAGCACAGTGTGCGCAGCGGGGAAGAGGGAGAGTCGGAGCGTTGCCCCTCGGTGGGACAAAGTCCCGCCCTCAAGAGCTGCTGACCAATCTGATTGGCCGGCAGCTCTTGCAGTCCCAGCAGCAGCAGAACTTGGTACTGCCAGGACTGCAAACGTGCCCACAGATGAGAAGGACATGACTACCGGAGAGGAGGAAGTCCGGGGATTTGGATGGGGAAGGATTGGGGAGCACTGGGGGAATGGGCAGAAGGTGAGGGAATGAGGAGCAGCTAATAGAGGCCAGGCAGGTAGGAACAAAGAGGGGTATCACCTTGGGGGAGCAGAAGTCCCCGATGCACACAGTGCACCACCCCCCCACCCCAAAAGGAAGTACCAGCCTTCCTTTCTGCCTCATAAGCAGCTTACTTAAAAAAAAGGCCTGCCACTCCTGCCCGTCTGCCCATGCTAACCAAATTATGTTGTGGGTAGCGAATTATTTGGGTCAATTGTTTTGGTAACAAGTTCAGTTGACCCTTAATTATTTATTCAAATGTGACGAGCAGGCTGCCGAGTTTGACGTCTGCCCACTTGGTGGTGGGAAGAAGGTGGTGGGTTTGCCACCCCTTGTATTTTACATGACCCCCCCCACCCCACCCCACTGCCAAAAGCATGCCTGGCAAGGGTTGTAAAATCCAGCCTTATAAAATGTGTTTATATGTAAATATTATCTCAATGCCTCAAAACCCACTGCACTACTGGACAGCAATTACCATTATGGAGCTTGATTGGCACCCCATCCACCATCTTCAACATTCACTCCCTCCACCACCAACGCACAGTATCAGCAGCATATACAAGATGCACTGCAGCAACCCACCAAGGCTCCTTTGAAAGCCTCTTCCAAACCTGTGACCTTTATCACCTAGAAAGACAAGGGTGGAAAATGCATGGGAACACCACCACCTGCAGGCTCCCCTCCAAGCGACACACTATCCTGACTTGGAACTGTATCACTGTTCCTTCACTGTCGCTGGGTCAAAATCCTGGAACTCCCTCCATAACAGCACTGTGGGTGTACTTGCACCACATGGACTGTAGCGGTTCAAGAAGGCAGCTCACCACCACCTTCTCAAGGACAAGTAGGGATGGGCAATAAATGCTGGCCTTGCCAGCGACACTCACATCTCATGAATGAATAAGCCATTCCATCATTCCACAAACATCCAGTGAATCGGGGTTTGCACCTGTGTCCACCCTTGCTAAATGGCTCTGAGTGTCACTATGCTGGGTGCACACGCTACTGATTCTTTCACCTTTCACTCTTAAGCAACAGAACACCAGTTGCTGAATGAATGATGATCCTGTGAGACTCATGGAAAGAGATGTCCAGGTGGGTTGTCCTTTTCAGATCGCGTGACCAGTTTTTTCAGTGCAGCACAGGGAGATGCATTAATAGAGAGACTGAAAGGCCCTTGCCTGAAAGATTAACTGTCGCCTCCCTCTCCACAGATGCTGCCAGACCTGCTGTGTAATTTCTGGCATTTTCTGTTTTTAATTTTAGAGTTCCAGCCTCTGTAGTATTTTGCTTTTGCACGAGGAGAAAAGAAGATTAGATTAATCGAGAAAGAGAGAGAGAAAAAAGAAGAGCTTAAAAGGAAAATTGAGAACAGATATTTCAATTTAAAATTTGATATTTTTAAAATCTCATTCAGCAGTTAACAACCTGAAAGAGCGAAACTCCCCACTTATAATCGTTCACTTTCTGGGAAAGACAGATTGACTGGCAATCATTAGCAATCATCACGTCATTAAAAGGGCACTTACATTGATAAGCACTAGACTTAACATTCTGGGGTGAGTTTAATGGGCAATTGATGTGCAAATATAGCAGCTTCATGAAAATCACCGGGAGGTTAAGGACGAGATAACGTTTTCGTGAGGCTAATGTCGGAATGGCTCAAATTGGCCAGCAACTTGTGAAAATTTGCAACTCACAAAGTATCTTTGCCTTGCCACAAGTTGCTGGTCGATTTGCCAATTAGTAACGATGTGTGTGTCATTCCGACCCTGTTACTATTTCAGCAGAATCTGGGCTATTGGTGGAGGCCCCCTGTGTGTCAATCTGCTCCAGTTGCAAATGGGCTCATTAAGAGTCTGAGCTGGGTCTACAAGGGCTGTCCAATGATTGTCTGGGCAGTGCAGCAACGATTGTACCAGGTCAGAGCCCAATGCCTCTAAGCGTTGATGGAGGCGGGAATCAAAGGAGCTGATTTAAGATCATTTACAATAAAACTGAGGGGCTCTCACTGCTTTATCTGCTGGTGTTCCCTTGTTCCCAATGAACAGAGGTATTGAAAAAGACTCCAATAGTTACAGATGCTGATGGGTTAATAATTGCATTCCATTTTAAATGCTGCTTAATAAATATGTTTCCATAGCTTTTGCTGCTCTTACACTCTGGGATTATTGTGAGAGTGTGCGGCATCTGCAAAGCAGGTTTAACATGAGCAATACACCTCCACCCTCTCAGAGGGCTGGGAAGCTATTGGCCGCAGCATATGGTACAATACCGAAATATGTTCCATCGCTCTTCGGGTAGCTGATGTGTTGTGGAGATTACATCATTTATTCCCTTTTGGGCCATTATGTCATTGCACCACTGTAGAATTTTCCTATCATTTTAAACCTTGTTATTTGTAGTTTAGCCACAACCAGGTTAGAGAGATGGAGATGAAATGCAAAATGCCTGTGATCCACTTATTTACGAATGTCCCTGGAAAGCACAGTCCCGGTGTGTGTATCCTGCATTAATGCTGAGTGACCCAACTCTGGGAACATCCAGCAGCGAGGCTGTTACGTTTATCATTGACAGTGAATGAACCAGCATTTCTGCATAAATTGAATGGTGAGCTAGCCTTCAGTTGCTGCCCACAGGCGTGACCCCGAGCTCCCAGCCACCTGTCATTTTAATTCTGCACTTTGCTCTCAAGCTGACCTCTCTGTCCTTGACATTGTGCAGTATTCCAATGAAGCTCAATGTAAACTCAAGGGACAGTACCTAATCTTCCAATTAGGCATTTTACACCCTTTTGGGTTCAATATTGAGTTGAACAATTTCACGCCACAACCTCTGCGCCTATTTTGATTCCTTCCTTGCAGGTTTTGATTTTAACTCGTTTCTTCCCTTGTCTTTATTTTCGGGTGTTCATCATTCTGCCCTTCACACCTTCTCTAGACAAGTCCTTTTGTTTCTTTACTTATCATATCTCCATTCACTTTGGCTTTGGACCATCATCCCTTTTGTCATTTAATCTCTCCCGTCTTCCACCTTCTCACACTCATTCCCTTTTGCTCTTTTCCCCCCCCACCCCTCCCCTCCCCACTTTCACTTATTTAAGGCCTAATACATTTCTAACATTTTCCAGTTTTGATGAAAGGCCATTGACCTGAAATGTTAACTCTGTTTCCCTCTAGATCCACAGATGCTGCCAAAGACCTGCTGAATATTTCCAGCACTTTCTGTGTTTACTTTGGTTGCCATGGCAGTTTCTCTTAAAGGTCGAATTGTTTGAACATGAGATGTCAAATGAGGGAGGATTTTAGCGAAACAATAAACTCAGTTTGATTGAAATTATCCACGGTCGTATGAGAGAATATTGCAGTTGGCGGCTGTGTTTATTTTTAACCTTTTTCCTACCTTGCTCACTGCCTCATGTTGGGTACAGTTCCACAGGCAGTAGCCACCCTCATCCATAGGCCACTTTTTGTGCGGTATTTAATCGCGGCAATGGGGGTCTCGCCGGCCGGCTGGAGCCCCACATTGCCTCCTTTGGGCAAGGCCTGCTAAATTAAACAGCAAAACAGGCACTGGCCGACGACAGGTCTTCCCTGGGATCAAGGACCCAGGGGTGGAAATCCCATCCCCAAGAGCTGCCGGCTAATCAGACACCAGCAACTTTCCAATGCAGGGAGCGCCAGCGGAAGTGGTGGCAGCTGTCGGATATGCACCCAAGGAGAGGCCTAGGGTTGCCAAGGGACTCAGGCCACTGGTGAGTGAGGGCGGCATGGGGGTTGTGGACCCGGGATTGCAGGAGAGGTGGGAGCAGGGGGTGCACCAGCAGCTAGGGCGGGGACCTGGCGCTGAGTGGGTCTCTGCCTTTCCCAATGCCTGGTTCCTTGTTCGGGCACTGAGTGTCTTTGTCATAGTTTGCTTTATGAGCTTCCCACGTGGAGACTGCCCTGCCTGCTGCTAGTTGAATACCAGCGGCGGAGGGATGAGGGCATTAAGTGGGCATTAATTGCTGACGTAAAGGCCTCAACTGGCAGCAGGCAGGAAGGCCGTCCATGAGCCTTCCCACCCCACAATTAATCGGGGCAGCGGCAGGAAGAAATGCATTCGTTATGACCTTCAACTGACAGGTTTATTTTAATGAGGCCCAATGGATCAGTAAGAATTTCATGTTTATGATAAGAAATGGATTGTTACTAGATGGAGTCCACGACGGACTAGGGCATTGTTTACTCCACCTCCTTCATGTGGAAATGTAAACATGTCCAACTCTTCAAGAAGGGGGCACTCAGCATTGAGGGCTGAATTTCACCAGTCCTCTGGGATGAGCTGGGAGGTGGTGGAGTGTCCTATTTGGACACTCCTTGGAACGCGGAGGGGCCCCTGGCAGCACATGCTCTCGCCAACAGCTCCCCCCTCCACGCACTTTGGTGGTCACTTGACCAGCCCCAGGACCCCCAGGCCCCACTTACCTGGTTGTGAATGCGCATGTCCATTGCTGCATCCTCTTCCTTCAGTACCTACAGTGTCCACTGCCTCCGGTGGTGCTGCTGAGCTGCCGGCTCTTCGATTGGCTGGCAGATCCTTGGGGCAGGCGGCCATCCTTACCCACAAGATGCAGCCCCTGGGTCCCGCAGTCAGCCGAAATAGATAGATGTGTTTCAGAGGGTCGGGGGTTACATTATTTTTTAAAATATCCACGTGAGGTGGACAGGACTCAGACATGGGAAGAAACTACACCCATAACGAAATGCACTTTTATTTATAGAGTATTTAAATTCACAAAACCACAGCTCGTATCACAATCTAGCTCACTTCCCATTGACTACTAGTGTGAATTCCTACTATAGACAAGAATAAACATTACATCAGAAGATACTAAGTTGCAGATGGAAGAGGGTAGGAGGCACAGGATGTGGAGATGGATGAAGCAGTCAGGAACTTATAGAATAAGTTGGGCAACATCAGTACCCCGGTAGAAAGTGAATGCCACGTATAAACTATAAATATGTAGAGAAAGGGATAGGGCGTAATGGTAGACTTGGCAACATTTTTATTTTGCTCGCGCACGGGTGGTACAGGCAAGGCAGCATTTATTGCCCATCGCTATTTGGCCTCAGGGCATTAAAAGTCATGCACATGGGGCGGGGCTGGAGTCACGTGTAAGCCAGGCTATTATTGGTGCAAACTCCCTTCTCTAAAGGACGTTTGTAAACCATTTTTGGTTGCTAGCCCAAAAATTATCCCACTTTGAATACAACTTCACAAGTTACTGTGATGGGATTTAAACCCATCACCTTTGCGCTGTTGGACCAGGAACATAAACCCCTAGGTCACCATGCGCTGTTATGATTAGTGACCCTGGTGGTTCTCTCTGTAGCAGGGAAACAGTGCTCAGTTTCTAGATGCCACAGTGAGGGATAAGAATCAGAAACCTAAAAGACTCTGTCCCTTTTATATTGCCCCAGGATTTCTGAGCTTTCCCAGAGGCAAAACTGAACGTTGGGACCACAATGGATACAGGACAAGGGCAGCCAGAGAGGTGAGTTGGAAGCGGGTATTTCCAGACCTTGTGCCTTGGTTTACTCTCTGTGCAATGGAACATTGCCCTTTTTGAGGAGTTCCAAAAAAGCTTATGTTAAGGCTTGTTCCTTTGGCCTCCTTACTTAAGGAAGGATATACTTGCATTGATAGTAGTTAAAAGAAGGTTCCCAAGGCAACCCCTTCATCCTAGGAATGAGCCGAATGAGGAAAGGTTGATCAGGTTGGGCCTAGATTGGAGTTTAGAAGAACGAGAGATGATCTTATTGAAACATATAAGATTCTGAGGGGGCTTGACAGGGTAGATGCTGAGAGGATGTTTCCCCTTGTGGGGGAACCTCAAACTAGGGGCGACATTTTAACAATGGAGATGAGGAGAAATTTCTTCTCTCTGATGGTCGTTATCTTTAGACTTCCCTATCCCAGACAGCAGTGGGGTCCGGGTCATTGAATGTATCCAAGGCTGAGTTGGACAGATCTTTGATCTGCAAGCGAGTCAAGGGTTGTGGAGTGGGCAGTCAGGAAAGTGGAGTTAAGGCCACAAGTGGATCAGCCATGATCTTACTGAATGGTTGAGCAGGCTCAATGGGCCAAATGGCCTACTCCTGCTCCTATTTCTTATGACCTTATGTCCTTATGATTTAGATTAGGTGGGTGGCGGGTTGGGGAGAGCAGTCAACAAAACAGAAAGTCAAAGAAGGTAGGTCGACTATTTCTGCAACCTCCAATAGAAAGAACATTGTGCTTGGCTGCTAATTTCCAACAGCAGCCAGGAGGCTTGAGGTTAGCAACCAGTGACAGTCCCAAGCCAGTTCCCAGGTGCAAGGAAAGTAGGCAAGCCAGCTGTGGGTATGTAATCCATGTGATACAGCAGGTCTGTCTAATGTCTGAGCAAAGGATGTGAGAGGAGACAAGCATGTCAAACCACAGTGGAGCAGTGATAAACAATACAGAATACTTAATTAGATTTTTAGGTCAGTAAGATATTATTGTTAAGGCTGTAGAGCGCCTTGGTCAACACCTTCAATGCTGTGTTCAGTTTTGAGGAAAAACTTCAAGCTATGGAGGTGACCCAAAGCACCATGAACATGATCCCAAGGGTAAAAGGATTGAATTGTGAGAAAATAAGTTATGTCTCCTTAGCTTTGGGGACAGAGAGAGAATCTAATATAGAATCAGAGTATTAAGCAGCGCAGTTAAGATTAATCCAGGACGGGTAAAAAGACTGGTTGTCAGTTTCCAAATTTGAGCAATTTTTGGCTGGGTTTTGAATTAATGAACACAAGATTTCCAAAGCCTAAAAGTGGACACAAAAGAACTAGGTTTCCCAAACACGTCAGTGCTAGGAAACCTCATCCATTGGCAACACACACGGGAAAACTCCAGCCCCACTGCCCACTGCCAGTGAGTGAGATTGGTCCTGAACCGCTGCAGGAGCTGCACTCCATCGCTAAGGCCCTTGCGGGGGGGTGGGGGGCATCTCGAGCTCACTCCAGCCACTCCTTCCTCTCAAAGAGTCAACCAGGGACTCTTGGGTGCCCGTAAGGAGGAGGACCCCGGGGCCATCCACCCAGGTGACTCCGGGAGTGACCAGCCCATTTGAATCCCCCCTTCCTGTGACCCCAGCAGCTCCAGCACTGCAGGCCGTGGAGAGTGCCACTGCCATGCAGCAGGACCCTGAAAGCAGGCCGAGGCCCTCCAATTCTCAGCCCTCCAAAGGATGCCCGTCAAGGTCATCATAGACAACAAGGCATCCCAGAAGGAAAAAACAGTAAGAACTGGGAAATAAGAATACTGGTCCAAACTGATCTTGCGTACCTTAAAATGGAACACCAGTAAAACTGGGAAATAAGAGTAATGGTCTGAACTGTTTTTTCCTTCTGGGATATTGTCAGCAGGCTGCCTCCACCTCCACTGTGGATGTCAGGGATGCACCAAGACATAGTGACAGGGTTAGAAAAGTTAAGAAGATAGTTGCACAGCGTGGGCACAGCTGTTAATCACTTGTATATAATGTTCACCAATGTAAATACACTCATAATCGTGCCTGATTGTCTATGGCTCCTTGTTATGATGAGGTGCGTTTGTGTCATTCAGAAGCGAAACCTTATTGGCCCATGCACAAATGAAGTCACGAGCTGCAGTCCAGGCCCCTCCTCTGTGCAGTCTGTAATCCCCTGACTACAATGATTGTCCTGCCCCAAAGTCACAGCTCACCTCAGTGATGCCTGCACCTTGATGTTTATTGTGTTTACTGCACAAATATTGTGCCCTAGCATTGTTGGGTCATGTGATGTTATATGTGCTCTTAGCACCTTTGAGACAGGGCTGCCTCCCCCCACCCCCCCACCCTCCACCATCGCTTCTCACCTGCGTTCTGGACAGATGAAGGTGTAATGCTGAAGGGGACAGGTGATGACGCCTGTGATTATTCCTGCTGCATTCCAGCCAGGTCTGCATGAGATGAGACTCTGCACAGAGCATGATTGCGATGACCTCTGCCAGGCTGGTGCCAGATGCTCCTAGTTGCTATCTTGTGCTCTCAGGAGAGTCCTTTACTGCATCTCACCATTCGCCTCGTGGAATCTTGCAGCTTTTAGGGCCTCACGAGCACTCCTGCCTCATCTGGCCAGATCAATGGCCTCATCACCTGTATCCTGGGCTTCCAGGACCTTGTCACCCTCCTCCCCTTCCACTTCATCCTCTGGGGGGGTGTATTGGAGTGCTTCGCCAGATCTGTCAAGGCACCGGAACCTCATTTTCGGGATTCCAATGGTCTGCTCCATCAAAGTCCAGGGTCGGGGCATTAGCCTCATTGTACCTTCTCTCAGCTGGAATCTCAGGTCACAGCATTGACCTCATCAGCCACACCCTCTGCGGTAGCCCTTGTCCCCAAGGAGCCAGCCTTGTAGCCCCTGTGGACCCTGGAAGACGTCAGGATTTGAGATCTGCTAAGTATGTAGGAGTCATGGGCGCTCGGTGGGTATCGTGTGCAGACCTGCATGATCCGTTTGTTATGGTTGCAGACCAACTGAACATTGAGCGAGCAAAAGCCCTTGGCGGTTCACATTCTGGGCTGCTCGTTGCCACGGAGACCTTAGAGCCATGTGTGCGCAGCCGATGGCATTCTGCACCTGTGGGAAACCACGAATCCCCGTGCTCTTGCTTCCTGGCTTGCCTGGTCTCGGTCGAAATTGACAAAGTTTTGTGCCTTGGCGGAGGTGGTGTCCGTGACCTCCTGGATAGGTTTGCGGGTGGAGGCTTAAGAGATCCCACACAGGTCACCAGTGGAGCCCTGGAAGGAGCCAGTGCTGGATAAATTGAGCGCGGCAGTCACTTCCAATGCCACTGGCAGTGGATGACCCCCACACCCCACCCCCCCCCGAGTCCCCAAGGTGCCAAATCCTGCAGAAGGTGAATAACCAGTTCCCTCGACAATCGCAGCCTTTGGCGACACTGGTTCATGCTCATCAGCAGGTAGGACAGGCGCCATCTATATGCCCTGAGTTTAACGAGGTACCTACGAACAATGGCTGTCTATGGACCTTCCTCTGTGTGCGGAGGAGGCCCTGCTGCCCCTTGATCTTGAGGGTTATGCTCCTCCCTTTGCTGAGCCAGGCACCTCCGTTGCATTCTTCTCCTTCTTCTATCCTACCTATAAGTCATGAGGCAGACAGCGAGATCACCAGGCTCCATCTTCCTGATGGTCTCCTCACTGCAGAATCAAAGAGAGAAACATGAGAGTCAGCATGTATCTCCTAAGGGCCTCTCTTGGTTAAGTCTCCGGCTCTGAGTGCATCTCAAGGCCACTTCATGCATGCCGGAGAGTTCTGGCCACCACTTGGATGGCCAGTGCTTAGTTTGCTTGATGCCTGACCAAAACCTCACCCACCTCTGCCCCACACCACATGACCGAGTGGTGATAGCGACTGCATCCTGTGCTCTCAGCTCAGGCGCAGGTATTATCCTAACCTGCACTCCAAGGCTGAGCGGTTAGCTTGGACCATGAGGGTTACTGCTCAAAGCCTGAACAACTACAAAGCAAGGGGCTCCGAGTGCCTCCCACCTCTCGCATGGGGATCCTCTAACTTGACCAGTCACCCAATTGTTCTGCAGCCCCATAAAAGTCCGATTATTTTGCAGTCTGTGTCCGAGGGATTAAATGTTCAGGAGCAACCAGTGACACTATCAGGAATTTGTGTTCCTTGAGTGGGCCTAATTGTTTCAGAAACCAGACTCCAAGCCTGTCAATGGAGCTCATGCTGAACGGTCTTAGCTGTGGAAGAATGCTCACTCTTGAAATGCTTTTCCAAGTACCTAGCCAATATCTTCCACCCCCACAGTGGCATGTGTTTGTGTACTTCCTTCAGTCTGTGCTGCCTTGCCCCCCCGACTGGCCCCCTACCCCCACACTGGAGCCCTTGCCCCGGCACTGCACTGAAAGCCAGCCAAGAAGAAACCGCTTTGGAGATTTGCCTGCGACGCCCCCTCCCAAATCTGCGGCGCTGCTTCCTTGGATTCCTATGGGGGATCCTGGAGAGCGCTGCGCTCAGCTGTGTGCACTCACCTCCCAGCTCACCTCCAAGCTCAGGTCACCGGGTGCACACCTTTTAAAAGCAGTTGTAAACCATGCTGTTCCGAAGTTCCGCCAACATAGGATTTAAATTTGATGTGGTGGGATAATTCCGGCATGTGGCCACGATAATGAGATGTAAATTTATGATAATTAAGTTCCCGGCACTCGGCAGCGCCATCGACGGGGTGGGGGGAGGGTACAATCGCGTCATGGATTTATGTCGCCGGGAATCGCGACGAGGACCTACTCATGAGATTTCCTGATCACTCCGTCGAACACGCCCGCCCCCAATCAGGCGCGGAAAATCCCGGCCCAGGTGTTAGGTTCCTGAGTTTCTCACCGGTGAGGAAATCATCTCGGTTCTCTGGCATATGCCATTGGCAGAGCAACCTTGCCAATTGTGTGCACATATTGCAGAATTGTGGGCGCATTGCTGGCATGTAATTGGAAAACTAAGACTCAGTGCTCAAGCTGTGATCCCACCCCAGCATTCTCCTGCTGTCGCCCTGTTACCGATTTAGCAGAAAGCTTAGCGCAGGTAATGGTGGCAGTTTCTCATTTTCAAACAGGCGCTGCAGTGGATTTCATCAATGTGGAGCACGGTTCCCAAGCATTAATTCCTGTTCAGTACTTGATGGCATTGGTGCCGGCCATTATTTCAACTGTGTACTGGAGTAAAGGCCACAGGTAATATCAATACGCTATCCTTTCTCTCCTGCTACCCTTCCTCTGCTGTGAAAACATCTTTTGATGTTTTCACAGCATTTCAATCATCAGGTAACTTTGCAATATTGTTTGAAGATTTCTATTTGATGTAGGACCAGCATGTTATTAGTTTCATAATTCAGAATATGAGGATATGTTGAATCTAACAAACTGCAGTAACAGAGGATTTGGTTAATAGAAGAATGCAGGCCAGGTCTCTATCTGGCATTCAGTGCAAATGAACTGTAAATTTCCTTACAAAGCCTTTACTCTGATTTATCTTCGCTATAGAATGGAACTCTTGTCACAATTTTGTTCAGAAGGCTCAAAGTTTTGCAAGCCCGAATGCATTTTTACATAAAATTATGGGGTGCCTTCAGCAAATCATAAGTTCATCTCATGTGCAACATGTCAATCCAACTTACTGTACGCACTTAATGCAATAAGATCATGAGTTGTTGTGGGACTAGTTCACATTGTGACTGATGCATCATTTGTGCAGTCTCATTGTGAAACATTTTTAGACTCACCCTTTCACTACATGCTCACTTTTCTTTTCAACATATGTTGAGGAAGTCGGTGTCGCTGGATATGTCCGGTGTTTATTGTTCATCCCTGCCCATGGCCCTTTGTGGCTAATTACTTACTACCTGTCTTGAGGAGGTGGTGGTGGGGCACCTTATACTTTTATAAAACTGAGCGCTGGAGGTTGCATCAGAGGGACATTAGGAGTCGACCAAGTATGGAGCTGGAGTCCCATATAGGTCAGACAAGTTTTATTCCCTAAAGGACATTGGTGAACCAGTTTGAATTTTGCAACAATCTGACAGCTCCATGATTGCTTTTTTACTGTCAGCAGTCTTTTATTTTCAGTTTTGTTTTGTGTAACTGAATTCAAATTACCATGGGGGGGGATCTTGAACTCACATCCTCTCAATTACTCGTCTAGTAAAATAACCTGTACATGTAAGTATGACCCGTACCCGCATTGCTACCTCTGAGATAATTGCTTGTTTGCACAGATCAGTGCAGGCTTTATACTTTCCCTTTAAAGTTAGTTCATTTTCCGTAAAAAAAAATAGCTAATCCAGGGAAAATCATCAGCTTCTCAACAACACCACCCACCCCAAGTTGTATTATCTCTTTGTTGAGTCACAGCTGCTCTGCAATATTATCCATTTGACAATAGTCTTATGTTCGGCAAGTTGCTATTCAGAACACTTTTTGTCAATAGTCCCAATTCCTGGTGGCCAAACACTTTCAAGTACTTTTCATACAACAGGATCAAAGTGCTTCAAAGGAGACGCGGGTTGGCATTTTTCTGCTTAATCTTTTCATATTCTCTTCCAATGCCGTCATTAAATTCTAGTGCTGCAATAATTGGTTTTATATTCCAGATCAAGATGATCCACTTTGAACATGATCTATACAGTATGGCATCTATGAATCAGTAAGCACTGATTTGAATCTAAGAGTGTTCTCCCTGCTCAGATGATACAACACTCAGCTTTCAGCTTCTGTAAAAGGCACAAGTCAGGAGTGTGATGGAACATAGAAACATAGAAACTAGGAGCAGGAGTAGGCCATTCGGCCCTTCGAGCTTGCTCCACCATTCATTATGATCATGGCTGATCATCCAACTCAATAGCCTGCTCCCGCTTTCTCCCCATATCCTTTGATCCCTTTAGCCCCAAGAGCTATATCTAACTCCTTCTTGAAAACATACAATGTTTTGACCTCAACTACTTTCTGTGGTAGCGAATTCCACAGGCTCATCACTCTCTGGGTGAAGAAATTTCTCCTCATCTTAGTCCTAAATGGTCTACCCAGTATCCTCAGACTGTGACCCCTGGTTCTGGACTCCCCCACCATCAGGAACATCCTTCCTGCATCTACCCTGTCTAGTCCTGTTAGAACTTTATAGGTTTCTATGAGATCCCCCCTCATTCTTCTGAACTCCAACGAATATAGTCCTAATCAACTCAATCTCTCCTCATATGTCAGTCCCGCCATCCCAGGAATCAGTCTGGTAAACCTTTGCTGCACCCCCTCTATAGCAAGAACATCCTTCCTCAGATAAGGAGACCAAAACTGCACACAATATTCCAGGTGTGGTCTTACCAAGGCCCTGTACAATTGCAGCAAGACATTCCTGTTCCTGTACTCGAATCCTCTCGCTATGAAGGCCAACATACCATTTGCCTTCTTTACCGCCTGCTGCATCTGCATGCTTACCTTCAGCGACTGGTGTACAAGGACACCCAGGTCTCATTGCATATTCCCCTCTCTCAATTTATAGCCATTCAGATAATAATCTGCCTTCCTGTTTTTGCTACCAAAGTGGATAATCTCACATTTATCCACATTATACTGCATCTGCCATGCATTTGCCCACTCACTCAGCTTGTCCAAATCACACTGAAGCATCTCTGCATCCTCCTCACAGTTCACCCTCCCACCCAGCTTTGTGTCATCTCCAAATTTGTAGATATTACATTTAATTTCCTCATCTAAATCATTAATATATATTGTGAATAGCTGGGGTCCCAGCACTGATCCCTGCGGTACCCCACTAGTCACTGCCTGCCATTTGGAAAAAGACCCGTTTATTACTACTCTTTGTTTCCTGTCTGCCAGCCAGTTTTCTATCCATCTCAATACACTACCCCCAATCCCATGCGCTTTAATTTTACACACTAATCTCTTATGTGGGACTTTTTCAAAAGCCTTCTGAAAGTGCAAATAAACCACATCCGTTGGCTCCCCCTCATCAACTCTACTAGTTACATCCTCGAAAAATTCCAGTAGATTTGTCATGTATGATTTCCCTTTCGTAAATCCATGCTGACTCTGTCTGATTCTGCCACTGTTTTCCAAGTGCTCAGTGTCGCGGAAAACGGAGTGAACACTCAGACCCAGGAGGTTTGTCTCGGAAGCCTTTATTAAATCGTGATATCACGGAGAGCCCAGCAGCATACAATGGAGCTAGCTGACACTCTGAGGAAGCATCAGAGCACACACATATTTATAGTAGAGGTTGTACATATCAAAGAGCTTGAAGGTGATAAGACTGTCTAACTTTCAATGATCAATTACATTGAGAATCATTGTCACACAATTAGTCTATTCTAAGTTTATGACTATACAGGATATTGGGGGAAGCTCACATAGTAATAAAAAGTGAGACAGAGAATAGATAACCATGCTTGACCTTATCTTTAGTGCTAGGGGGTGTACACTCTAGAGAACAGATGACCATTGCTTGATCCTGTCTCCTTGTGTTGGGGGCAAACATCCCAGCCCCGTCTCAAGGACTCCAGGAAGCCTGCCCATGACACTCCCCTTTCTCCCCTCCTGCTCAATTAGCTGGCAGCTGCAGGTGTACCTGCTAGAACAAAAGAGGGAACTGTGCTGTAGTATTCCACTATGGTGCTAACTGTTTAACCCTTAGTTGACCTGTAGATGTATTTTATTCTTCCACAATCCCTCCTTATTAATCTTTCAGATTAATACCAATGAGGAATAGTTTCTTCATCATTATAAGGGGGCTCATAACCATAAGGGAAAGGCCGATCCCTGGCAGGGTAAACCTTTTCTCTCCACCAGTGGGTTTCGCTGGGGCCAGTGCGCATCAATTGAGGGACAACTGGAGCTCCTCCTAATCCAGTAGAGACACTGTTAATAACCTGGGAACAGCAAATCCGCAAAGCAATACATGCACAACACCCTATAACACATGCTACGACCAACCCAATTAAAACGTACAGCAACCAACTTCCCCAACCGGAGAACCAACCTAGTATTACAGACCACCAAGAATCTTATTTATAAAAATTACTCAAAACTTCCGTTTCAATACATAATACAAGTTAGATCACTTGGTAACAGCTGCTATATTGTTGCCGGACAATGTCTTTTACAGTGAGTGGCGTGGACCCAGCCTTCCTTCCCTTTAAACTTCAGGGCCGTTTGAGTTGTTAGCAGCACAAGGTAGGGTCCTTTCCACCCTCTCATGCAATTCAGCTGCTGTTTTGCATAGAGGAAAATGAGTACAAATCCAACATTTAGTCTGATTAACTTGCGAGGCTACCGCCTGCATTCGTTGGACCGCAGAATTGGTATTCCATGCCCCCGCAAGGACCATGCAGGACAGGATCCAAATCAGAGTCAGCATTCTGACGGCTCAGTTAAAGTTCTTGCACAAGCACTTCTGTCTGAAGTCAGCGTCCGCTTGACGTGCGATGCGTGGATCCACAAGGGCGTTCTTCAACCTTTACAGCCATATGGGTGGTGAGCAGGACTTGGAAAGGCCCTTCCCATCGAGGTTCCAAACAGCTCTTTCTCCTGAAGGTCTTTACTAGGACTAGGTCCCTGGGCTGGTATTGATGGCAATCTTCAATGGTGGGCTTTTTCTGAGCTTCTACTACCTGTATATGCAAGCTCTTGAGAGAATTAGTGAGCACTATACAGTATGTAATCATTCCCTCATCCATAGTGTGGATGTCCATTTCCCTAGCAGACAAGGGTGGGGTCACTGGGAGGCGCATAGGACATCCCATTACAACTTCATAAGGAGAGAGGGAGATGGTACGGTTAGGGTGAGAGTGCATAGTCATGAGCGCCAAGGGTAGAGCTTCAGGCCATTTCAAACCAGTTTCTTCACATAATTTAGTTTGTTTTTCAGAATACCATTTTGTCTTTCCACCGCCCCAGTAGACTGGGAGTGGTATGGGCAGGAAAGGTGATGGTTGCATTGTAAGGCCTTCGACAGTTCCTTTATCACTTTAGCAGTAAAATGAACAACAATTTTACAACAATAACAGCATCATTTCGTCGGGTGGGATACGCCTCCACCCATCGCGAGAACAAACATACTAGAACTAAAACATAATTATATTCCATACATTTAGGCATTTGTATAAAGTCCATTTGTAGGTGTACAAATGGGCCCCATGGCTGGGGTCCCGTACCAGCAGTCACTGTGGGCGTCTTGCCTGGGTTATGTCATTGACAAAGGTATGACAGGTATTACTAATACAATGCCTGTTTGCATATTACTATTCACTATACATTCAACATTCATTCTATATACACGTGTTAAACCACTGAGCTGGCAACCAGTCAAGTCATGATTCTTGCGTCGTGAGAGATTCAATAGATGCTCATTAGTTACCCATGAAGGGACAACCATTCTTTAGTCTGTCTTAAATTTTCTCAGGCTTGTTCCAGTGTCCAAGATCCATAGGGGTTGCAACCATCATTTCTGCTCGCTTTGTCTGAAATATTTTTTCCTATTTCAATTAATTTATTGATAGTCCCTGCATGACTTTCGAGCACGGTAGCCAGGCTTTGGATTAACCAATGATGTCCCTATATTGAATATCGTAGCAGCATCATTTATCAGGCTGCACGTAACGCGGTTCCCTCCCAAGCCTGATCGCACCTCGCCACTGAACTGAACTGCTTCAGTCATCAATTGGCACGTCAGAGCCGTATAGAGTGCTTGGGTATGGGTTGAGTACCATTGGGGAGGACGACACCGGATACATTCAAGACTACGGGTACCAGCTCATGGTGTACATTATAATAAAAAACTTCTGATTAACCAGTACCAAACCATTCGTCGGTCCTGGATGCATAGTCGGACAAGATGGATCAGTCGGTGTGGTTTGAGGGGCTTCAATTATCTCTACTCAGACTGTGAAAGTAGAGGTGGGAGGTGGCTGGGTAGTGGCAGACCTCCCATGCTCGATCTGAAGCAAACCCTTACTACAATTTGAAAGCACTTGTTCTCCTACTGTTACATTTATCATTCCTCGTTGCGAGTCATTAGGCACTGTCCGTACTGTACCAAAGTTCCTCCTGCGGTGCAGGATGAGCAGTGATGGTCCCCGACCTTGTTGCCAGTACTGATAGGCCCACGACCAGGATCGTAGATCTGTGGAGACATTAACATCGGCTCCCATTCTCCCGGTTACCGCTTGGTCAATTGTCATGTATCTTTAACTGTGTGTAATGCCTCCATTTACTTCCCGTTCTCATATCTACAAGTGTGCATGTATCACCTCCATAATTACTTGGTATGGTCCATTGTTGCTCTTTGGATTTGCCTGTTTCCATATCCTTAATCACCTGTCGGTCTCTGACTTCCTCTCTCCACTCATGTAATCACCTACTTAATTCCCTTACATTGTCCTGTATTTTCCATTCTGTGGCCCTACATCTCCTACTATAATACCTTCAGGTAATTGCGTGGCCCTTCCTGTTATCATTTCAAATGGGGTGAACCTATCGGTACTGCTTGGGGTAGCCCACAGCGCATTAGAATACTGGGCTGTTCCCTGTCTCTTGATTGATTTTTTTTTTTGTTTTAAGTTCAGTTCATCCTTTCCACCATCCCTGGACTCGGGGTGGTAAGGAATATGGAATTTCTGTTTAATCTCCATAAGATTACACACTTCTTTAATGTCTCTCCCTGTGAAATGAGTTCCCTGATCTGGATCCATTTGGGTAAACTCCTTCCAGTTTACTCCCTCCTGCTGCTGTCTCATGTCAGACCTCAATTCCTTAAACAACTCTACAATGCACCTTCTTATCCTATCTTTCAATGGCTCAGTATTTTCACTTCCAGTGATGGTTCTCTCTGGGAGCCGCTTAACTCTGCCTGTCATCAAGGTGTTAATCCTGTGGTTTTACTTTTTGTAGCTCACAGGCACATTAATATAGTCAGTAATACATCTATTTAGCCTTTTTCCAGCTTTCCCTTTACCTCTAAGGTTTCTTTCCTGACCATGATCATCCTAAGGTTCTCTGGAGTTCAGTTTCTCTATTGTCTTGATTGTTTAAAATGTTTCCTTACTCTTTAGGCCATATTAACTATTCCATTTCAATGGGGATCTCTGTCTCTAGATCTTTGCTTATCTCCCCCTGTGCAGTTCCAATGCCTCAGTTGATGGCCAGATTATCAAATTCATTTCCCTTAAAACAGTTTGTACATTATGTCCTCTTTCCCTGATTCATTCTCCTACTTGCCTCATACCATATTACACTTGCAACAGCTACCATCTTATCTTGTTCAGGTTGTCTGGAGAGACTTTAAAATATTCTCATAACAGTTTTAAAAACAGAAATCAGGTATTGACAAGTTTTGCTTCCTTTTCTTCTTCTCAAAGATTTTATTGTCTTAAAAGTAACCCAATAAATTGTGTCTGACCCTTTTCTTTTAGAATTATCCCAGATTCATTAACTCGGCCAAAAATTGGATTTCTGCCAAACTTTGCCAAGGTCTTGAGCTTAGCTTCATATTTTGGGAACAGACTTACAAACACAAAAGCTTGCAGCATTTGAATTAGTGCCAATTGTTGTCAGATCTTTTAAAATGAAAATTCCCTTTTGAGAACTTTATCAAGAACCAAACCTCAAATTTTTAAACTTTGTAAGAACTGTAATTTACACTATCAAAATTAAAACAACTTCTTTTTCATGTGTAACGATTTGTATCCAAGTTATAATTTCCGTATGTTTATCAACACATTCTTTATCTTAGATAGCATCCTCGTTATTCAAAGTAACCTGTTAAATTACACCACTTTACATCTCAAGATTGTCCCCAATTCAAATTTCAGTGCTTTTGGGAAGCAGATTTCCTTAAATATTTAATTCATCTCTTCATAAGAAACCCCTTTTTATCCATTGGAACCACCTGGACCTTGTGTTTATGTCTTTTCGTTTTCCTAGAATCTTTCTGAATTTCAAGTAATTTCTTTTTCTCAGAATTTTAGAATACTAACTCGTATGTATTAATCCCAATCAGCTTGGAAGCTGATGATAAGGGTTATTCCCTACTAGTCTGCAAGGGGAGGTGGTACAAAGGTTGGTTCATCTCAAACAAAGGCAAGCCCTGTTTTATCTTTACACTACCTTCAAATTACGATTTTTGCCAGAAATCTCAACTCAAACCTTATACTCAAAACTTTGGAGTATTTGAATAAACTTTTCCTTTAATCTAATATGGGGCTTTCGACTCAAGTGCTCAACTACACACACAAAAGACAATTCAGGGAAGAACAACTACACACACACAAGACAATTCAGGGAAGAAAACACATTAAAGCTCACATACAAATGCTTCATTGCACACAAACAAACACATAGATAAAGGTATGTATCGATACTCCTATAATATTGAACTTAACTCTAAATGAAGCTTCGAGTAGCAGTGGGGGGAATAAAGGGATCTTGAAGGCTCCACCTATAGGGACCTTCAAACTGACGAAAGCTCACATTTTCTCTGCTGCTGCTTGCAAATTGCTCATTAACCCCCTAGGGGTACGCTCTCTCTCTCTCTCTCTCTCTTCAGCACAAACAGCCCTTGTAACTTAGGTCAATTCATTCTTTTTTTAAGTTACAGAAAATTCAGTAGCGGACTATCTACCTCCCTTAAAACATATTATAAGCGCTCAAATCTGTCCCGATTAAAAGTTCCAACTGGTGGGAAGCTCTCTCCTTTACTTTGAGTCCATTTAACCCAATCAGAAACATATTGGACATTTTCAGGACCGTAATGGACATAAAAGAAAAACACAGAAATTACTTACTTTTCACCTCCAGGGGACTCGAACCCTTGGGTACACTACTACTACTTTTTTTTTCATTTTCTTACCCATCTTCAAAGTTCCTGATTTAAGCTCCGGTGTCGCCAGTTTCGGTTTGTTCTTAGTACTTTGAGAAGCGGGGGGAGTGGCAGAGCCCGCTCTGCTGTTGCGATCTCCCATTTTTCTGAAAAGAAAACGCAATTAACAGCGCGGCGCATTTCCTACCCTATGCGCTCACCGGTGTTTAAGAATTCCTCAACAATTCCTCCAAATCCTTGGGTCTTTCAAATCTTTTCGGTCGGTAGCTACCCTTTTTGCAAGCACTCCCCCTTTCAGCTAGGATGCTTGTTCGTCCCCCTTTCACCTCTCCAATTTAAGAGGTACCTGGGACGCTATTTAACTGCACTCCCCCTTTTCAGCTAGGATGCAGTTCGCACTCTCCCTAATTTGGGAGAGGTATTCCTCCCTTTTTTCCGCGAGGGTTCTTTTTTTTAGAGATCCGACGGCCCAGGATTTCAATCACCTCTCCAACGTAAGAGGTTACTGGGCATCAGTCGGATCCCACCTTCGTCGCCAATTTGTCGCGGAAAACGGAGTGAACACTCAGACCCAGGAGGTTTGTCTCGGAAGCCTTTATTAAATCGTGATATCACGGAGAGCCCAGCAGCATACAATGGAGCTAGCTGACACTCTGAGGAAGCATCAGAGCACGCACATATTTATAGTAGAGGTTGTACATATCAAAGAGCTTGAAGGTGATAAGACTGTCTAACTTTCGATGATCAATTACATTGAGAATCATTGTCACACAATTAGTCTATTCTAAGTTTATGACTATACAGGATATTGGGGGAAGCTCACATAGTAATAAAAAGTGAGACAGAGAATAGATAACCATGCTTGACCTTATCTTTAGTGCTAGGGGGTGTACACTCTAGAGAACAGATGACCATTGCTTGATCCTGGGGGCAGACAACCCAGCCCCATCTCAAGGACTCCAGGAAGCCTGCCCATGACACTCCCCTTTCTCCTCTCCTGCTCAATTAGCTGGCAGCTGCAGGTGTACCTGCTAGAACAAAAGAGGGAACTGTGCTGTAGTATTCCACTATGGTGCTAACTGTTTAACCCTTAGTTGACCTGTAGATGTATTTTATTCTTCCACACTCAG
This sequence comes from Cetorhinus maximus, assembly GCF_964194155.1. Taxonomy (NCBI): domain Eukaryota; kingdom Metazoa; phylum Chordata; class Chondrichthyes; order Lamniformes; family Cetorhinidae; genus Cetorhinus; species Cetorhinus maximus. The sequence continues at coordinate 16,917,731 of NC_135904.1, read as the reverse complement.
CTATTAAATATTTTATAATGGACTCTACAACTTTCCCCACTACCGACGTCAGGCAGACTGGTCTATAATTCCCTGTTTTCTCTCTACCTCCCTTTCTAAAAGGTGGGGTTACATTAGCTACCCTCCAATCTGTAGGAACTCTTCCAGAGTCTATAGAATCTCAGAAGATGACCACCAATGTATCCACTATTTCTAGGGCCACTTCCTTAAGTACTCTGGGATGTAAATTATCAGGCCCTGGGGATTTATCGGCCTTTAATCCCATCAATTTCCCCAACACCATCTCCCTGCTAATACTGATTTCTTTCAGTACCTCCCTCTCACTAAACCCTGTGTTCCTCAACATTTCTGGTCTGTTATTTGTGTCCTCCTTTGTGAAGACAGAACCAAAGTACGTATTTAGTTGGTCAGCCATTTCTTTGTTCCCCATTATAAATTCTCCTATTTCTGACTGTGTGGGACCTACATTTGTCTTCACCAATCTTTTTCTCTTCACATATCTTTAGAAACTTTTACAGTCAGTTTTTATGTTCCCCGCAAGCTTACTCTCTTACTCTATTTTCCCCTTCTTAATCAATCCCCTGGTCCCCCTTTGCTGAATTCTAAAGTGCTCCCAATCCTCAGGTCTGTTGTTTTTTTCTGGCCAATTTGGATGCCTCTTCCTTGGATCTAATACTATCTCTAATTTCTCTTTTAAGCCATGGTTTGGCCACCTTTCCTGTTTTATTTTTGCGCCAGACAGGAATAAACAATTGTTGCAGTTCACCCATGCGCTCTTTGAATGTTTGCCATTTCCTATCCACCGTCATCCCTTTAAGTAACGTTTCCCGATCCATCATAACCAACTTGTGCATCGTAGTTTCCTTTGTTTAGATTCAGGTCCCTAGTCTCAGAATCAACTACGTCACTCTCCATCTTGATGAAGAATTCTATCATATCATGGTCGCTCATCCCCAAGGGATGACTAGATAACACAACTAGATTATTCCTTTCTCATTACACAATACCCAGTCTGGGATGGCTTATTCTCTAGTTGGTTTCTCAAAGTATTGGTCCAGAAAACCATCCTGTATACACTCCAGGAATTCCTCCTCTACAGTGTTGTTACTAATTTGATTTGCCCAATCTATATGTAGATTAAAGTCACCCATAATTACAGAGTTCCCTTATTGCATGCATCTCTAATTTCCTGTTTAATGCCATTACCAACATCACCACTACAGTTTGGGTGTCTACATACAGCCACCACTCATGTTTTTTGCCCCATATTGTTTCTCAGCTCTACCCATACAGATTCCACATCGTCAGAGCTAATATCTTTCCTCACTATTGCGTTAATTTCCTCTTTAACCAGCAATGCAACTCCAACGCCTTTTCCTTTTTGTCTGTCCTTCCTAAATACTGAATACCTCTGGATGTTCAGTTCCCATCCCTGGTCACCCTGCAGCCATGTCTCCGTAATCCCGACTATATCATACCTGTTTACATCTAATTGCGCGGTTAATTCATCTACTTTATTGTGAATGCTCCTCGTGTTAAGGCATAAAGCCTTAAGGCTTGTCTTTTTAATGTTACTTGTCCCGTTCCCACTACTTTTCACTGAGGCCCTGTTTGATTCTTGCCTTTGATTTCTCTGCCTATCACTTTTCTTATTCCCCTTTCTGTCTTTTGTTCTTGTCCTTGATTCCCCCTCCTTTGACTCCTTGCATAGGTTCCCATCCCCCTGCCATTTTACTTTAAACCCTCCCCAACCACTCTAGCAAATATTCCCCCTAGGACATTAGTCCCGGTCCTGTCCAGGTGTAAATAGTCCAGTAAATAGCCCACCTCCCCCACAACCAGTCCCAATGTCCCAGGAATCTGAAACCCTCCTCCTCACACCATCTCTTCAGCCACATATTCATCCGATATATCCTGTTATTTCTACCCTGACTAGCATGTGGCACTGGTAGTAATCCTGAGATCACTACCTTTGAGGTCCTACTTTTCAACTTACTTCCTAACTCCTTATATTCTGCTTTTAGGACCTCATCCCATTTTTTACCTATGTCGTTAGTACCAATGTGTACCACAACCACTGGCTGTTCACCCTCCCCCTTCAGAATGTCCTGTAGCCGCTCTGAGACATCCTTGACCCTAGCACCAGGGAGGCAACATACCATCCCATACCATCCTGGAGTCTCATTTGCGGCCATAGAAACACCTATCTATTCCCCTTACAATTGAACGCTCTCTGCCTGCCTGTGTGAATGCGGCTCCAATAATTTGATCAAAACTGCTTTGTTTAAAATGCTCAATGAAGGTGTTGGATTTAGTGTGAGATTGTGTCAATCGTAATTCTCGGTCTCTGAACATAAGAGGTAAAATTACGACACCTGTGAGGAATCCATATGGAAACCCCCAGGCCACCTTGACTCTCAGAACTGTTCTGTGTTTCTGCAAAGCTAAAAAAAGCCTGCTGGCCATTTTATCCTAAATGCAAAGAATCACTTTTCATGTTTAACCACAGCTTGCATTAAATCAGACTTTAAACTCAGAACGCAAACAGAATTGATTTAATGTCTTTCAGTGAATTCCATGTGAATTTTCAAATGAGAACTGGAGACGAGAGGCCCATTTCTTTCCTGCTTTCTTCGGTGTCTTAAGATGTGGAAGTGTTAGTTATTGAACTTCTTATAATGAATTAAACATTGGAACTTAAAAACCACATGGTCCCTGGCTCTGTGTTGTGACCCTATCCCGCCCCCATGACTGTTTTTGCATTTGGAAATTCAATTTGATAGACGATTGAACAGAACCCACAACTCAAATAACTTTGCAGGAATACAGGTCGACGTAGAGCAGATGAGTACCCGGTGTGCCTCAGGCCCCTTGCCTGCCGGGCCACAGATTACGATTTCCCTGTGAATGCACTTGTCGGCCGACGCCCCCTGGAAAATCAGCTTTACGTGTGGATCCTCGTGGTTTTATCCTCAGAAAGTCAGTAGCAAGTGAATTTCACTCATATCACATTTGTGATCGTGTAAGATAGGAATGCAGCTTATGGAGACACACATGCAAGTGTGTGGCCGCAGGCGTGTTGGGGTATCACAGGACAGTGATGTTCAAGTAAGGAATATGCCACATGTGTCAGTAAGTTAAATATATTTAGCTGCTACCTTCATCAGGACACTGACTCTTAGAACTGTTGTGTCAGACAATAAGAAGGAAGACTTGCATTTTGATAATGCTTTATGACTTCGCTTAGCAATATCCCCAAGTATTTCACCAACACCTTAGATTATTCTGAAATGGAATGAATGCAGCAATCTTTAAACACATGTCAAGTTACCACAGATAGGAATCTGATGAATAAGATCAAAATCCTCTGCTCACTGGGCACTAATGTCATCAACCTGCTGTAAAAACAAAGCCAAGTTTACCCCGGATCGGGATTCTATTTCATCCTCAATATCTTACATTCTATTTAGAGGTAGTTGTTCCTGTGGGGCCTGGTATGAAGCTTGCTAGCTGGTCATATTTCCTGTCCTTATCTTCCTATGTGGTCGACACGATATACTTCCTGACTTCATGTGAGAAACAGCTCGCCTCAAATAGGTTTTGTCTGGGCTATTGTGGACAAAGTGCGTGTGTTTCTAAAGAACGGTTGCAATAAAGAAGATTCCCTGGTTTCTTCCATACCCTTGTCTGATCCCATGCCTGTCTAGGGCAACAGGAGCCCAATAAGTTGAAGTGATTGTTGGTTCCCAGATATAACATTTCTCAAGAACAGTTACTTGGTAGTACAGAATATTACTGAAAAGAAAACCATGTTGTTGAAGTTTTTTGTCTTGCACTCATCAGGACAAACACAAGAATGCCAAATTTCAGACAGTCACAACAGCTTATACTACAGGAGAAAAGGGTGCTGATTGGTTGGCAAGTTGACTCTGATTGGCCTAGGCGTTGCCATGGAGCAAGTAACAAGGTATAGGATCCCAAAGCTCCTGGGTAATTCAAAAAATGTGCAAGGCTTGAATCAGCTCCCTGTTGCTTTCTCTACGGCAATGCCTAGACCTATCAAAGTTGACTTGCCAACCAATCAGCACCCTTTTCCCCTGTAGTATGAATTGTTGTGATCCTTTGAAATTTGGCATTCTTGTGTTTGTCCTGATGGGTGCAAAGCCAAAAGCTTCAGCAACATGTCTCTTCAGCAATTTCTGAAGAAGCTGAGAAGCTGGAGTCAATCTGGATTGTGCCTGATTTTTTTATGTACAGTCCAGAAAACAGCTGAAGAGTGCATGTGTTCTTGCACTCTGCTTTCACTGAAGTGCTTTTTCCAAATATATTTTTTCCATAGATTTTTTCTCACCATGTGGCTGATGGAGAGGGAGGCAGATTCTCTCGGCTTGCACTTTTGCACCTGACAATGAGGAGTCGATCTACCTCAGGAATCACCATCAACAAACGTCTGGAATTTCTTCTACATTGCTGCTGATTTTTGTGAGCTTGTTTTTCACCCTCCTTTCCCATGACTCAGACTTTGTCAGGGACTAAAATGAGCTTCTCTATTTAAGGTTTTACATTGTTCCAATGAGTCATCGGCCTTATGGCCTTGCCGCGGGTTTGAGTCACATGTCCAGATTAACTGTAGGCTCTTTCTGTGATTCAACAAGTCCTTGCTGCCCACAGTGCTGTCGATATCTGTGCTGCATAGAAATTGGCTACAGCTCTTCCCATTAATGTTCCTGTCACGGTGATTTTCCTGCTCCTGCTTCCCCCTTCACAATCGGCATTTGTACCTTGCACGCTGAGCTGCTTTTTGCCACCTAGTGGCACTGACCTCGAATGATTCCTTTAACTTCATTCATTTATTTGCCAATTCCCTCCTCTCCCGTCGGGGCTGATTCACCCAGGCCCAGCTCCATTCTGAAATACTTTACTCAAGTGGCCATTATTTTTTAATCTGAGTTTTGACATTGAGTGTAGTTAGGTGTCAGTTTTTTTATTTATTTATTCTTTCATGGGATATGGGTGTCACTGACAAGGCCAGCATTTGTTGCCCATCCTTAATTGCCCTTGAACTGAGTGGCTTGCTAGGCCATTTCAGAGGGCAGTTAAGATTGTTGTGGGTCTGGAGTCACATGTAGGCCAGACCAGGTAAGGGCGACAGATTTCCTTCCCTAAAGGGCATTAGTGAACCAGATGGGTTTTTATGACAATCGATGATAGATTCATGGTCACCATTACTGAGACTAGCTTTTAGTTCCAGGATTTTTTTATTAGTTGAATTTTAAATTCCCACAATTACCATGTCCCCAGAGCATTAGCATGGCCCCTGGATTACTACTCTCAGTGATGTTACTATGCCACCTTCTCCAGTTAAGTGGCCATTATTTTTGATGTTGAGTGCAGTTCGGTGTCAGTTAGGGCTCAGTGGGCAGCTCTCTCTGAGTCAGAAAGTCCCACTGTTGGCACTTGACCACAAAACCTAGGCTGTCATTCTGCTGCAGCACTGTTAGAGGTCCTGTCTTTCAGGTAAGATATTTAATTACAGCCTTGTCTTCCCACTCATGTAGATGGTGCAATTTTCCAGAAGGCAAGGGTGTACCCTCTGGAGGCTTGGTCAATATCTATCCCTCAATCAACATCACTAAAACAGATTATTTGGTCGTTACCACATTGTTGTTCATGGGAACTTGCTGTGCACAAATTGGCTGCTGTATTTCCTACATTACAACAGTGACTAACACTTCAAAAGCCCTTGTTTGGCTGAAAAGTGCTTTGGGGCATCCTGAGGATGTGAAAGACGCTATATAAATACAAGTCTCCCTTTCAGTTTATTTGACTGAGATGACTGCAGACTAGCCTGGGTCAGTCCATTTCATGTCCACACATTCCCGATCCCATGGATGCTGAGGGCAGCAGTATCAAAATGAGACTGAGGTCAAACAACTCAGGGTAGCCCAGAGACTGTGCCTGTTGCATGTAGGGCTCTACATTTACCAACTGAACCAACAAGAGAGCATTTTCAAACTTGAACTTGTTTGGTTCCATATCTCCCTAGAGCCAGGGCACTTACTGCACTTTCAATCCATCCGAGGCATTCTGTAGCGCTGCTTCATACTAATCTACCTGTCTCGATGTCTCATGGTTGGCACTTAGCCTCCTGAACCACAGGTAGACAAAACAAAATGCAACCTTCTCCCTAAACTGAAAAACATTCGTTGAAAGTCATAAGCTACCTCAGTAGAAATATTTGTTCGCTGGGCAGAACAAAAGGGGACAGAATTTTTGGCCTGATATGGAGTGAGAACAGAGGCAGGAGGGCAGGTCAATTCACACCGCTGACCAGCATGGAGAGCACCATCCTGCCCCCCAGGCACTATCAGGAAAAGCAGACTGGCGGGTGGAATGCTACCCGCCCAGGCAGCTTGTTCAGCTACTTAAAAGGCCAAAGGAGGCTGTGAATCAGAGGCTGGGTGCAATTTTCCAGTTGGCCCACAGGCCTCCAGGCAGGAGCTCTGCAGCAGCTTGGAGGTGACTGGGAGATGTGGAAGGCGGGGTTGGGAGTGGTGGTGGGTGCCAGTGCTTTATACATTTATCATTCCCCCCTCCCCCCACCCCCCTGGCCCCACCGATGTCTATCTGGCTATAACTGAGGCCACAGGTTGCTCTTTCCCCTCCACAATGGTGGCCCAGCAGCTGTAGCCACTTTTTAATTCAAAAGTTTTAAAAGCGCTGAGAACACATCTCAAAATGGAGGTACCCTCTCTCTCCCTTACCTGTCCCGACTGGCTGCAGCACCTATTGGCCCTCCAGCTTAGAGGGTGTGCCCACTGTTCTTAACTGGATGCCGAGCACACCCTCTGGCCACGAATTGGCCAATCAAGGCAAAGTCACTGTCAGGTGACTGTTCCTGACACGGGGTCAGGACCCCGGGTTGACCTTAACCCAAAACTCAGAATCTTGCTCATGGATTTTGCCAGCTGTACAACTGACCTACATGCCAATAGGTGCCAGTGAGAGCGATGATCACACATTTGCACTCCTGTACACACGTGCATACCTGTCCATCTGTAAACAGGTCATTGCCTTGACATTGATTGCCGGCAGTTGGCTGGGGAGCTGAGGGGGAAGGAGGGGTCACCGTGAGGACAGTGGATGCACAAATGCTTCTTGTTATCTGGATGCACAAACAGAGAGACGGGGAGAGTATGTGCACAAGGTGACAGGACAGGTTAACAAAGCAGTCAACAAAACATAACCACAGGATCCTGGACTTTATAAATAGAGGCATAGAGCCAGGAAATTATGCTAAACTTGTGTGAAACACTAGCTCAGCTTGAGCAGGAATATTGTGTCCAACTTTGGGCGTCACAGTTTAGGAAGGATGTCTTTGGAGAGGGTACAGACAGAATGGCTCCAGGGCTGAGGGATATACACCTACCATGGATACTCTAGGGAAGGTAGTATTATTCTCCTTCCAACAGAGAGGAGATTTTGTGAAGGTGTTTAAAATTATGAAGGGCTTGGATCGAGTAAATAGAGAAAAACTCTTTCCAATGGCTGAAGAGACAATAATCAGAGGCCACAGGTTTAAGGTGATTGGTCAATAAAAAAGCAAAGGTGACAGGGGGAAATTTTGTCATGCAGTGATGGTTAGGATTTGGACTGCACTGTCTGATGGGGTGGTGAATATAGTTTCAGTAGCAGCCTTGAAAAGAAATTTGAATAGACAGTTGAAGGAGAAGATTTGCAGGAATATGGGGCAAGAGTGGGGAGTGGGACTAATTGGATTGCTCTTGAAAGCAGCAGGTACAGACCCAATGGGCTAAATGGCCTCCTCCCATGCTGCACTGTTCTATGATTCTATGAACCCCTAAAGCACAAGACTAACAGAAGTCGTCAACATGGGTGGAGACATTTGTGCTCCAAAGCTTTCCTCAGGAATCTTTGCTTTTCTATACTCCTAAAGCATTGCTTTTAAAAAATACATCATATTTGATGATGTTCAGTGCCAAAAGTTATGTAAATATTAGAAAGTGATAGATGGCATTCAGAACGCAAGGGGTTAATTTACTGACATTGACTTGCTGAAGCCTGAGGTTAAGCAGAAATATTTGAGCGGCTCGTTAGTAACTCGATCGCTGTGCATCCTTGTATTTATTTATGTGAAGTGGCTGGTTAAATGTCGATGCAAGACTTTAAGAGCCTTACGGAGGCTTGATCAGTGACTCACTGCTGTCATCGTGTGCATATGGCTTAGCCAATTTTATTTGTTCACTTTTAAGCCAGAACAGAGAAAGAAAGAATTCGTATTTAAAGAGCACCTTTCATGTCCTCAGGATGTCCCACAGCACTTGGCAAAAGGTAAACTGTTCCTGAGGTGCATTCTATGTTATTTTTCTTGGCAAGCAGAATAGCTAATTTCTTTATAACGAGGCCTCGCAAACAGCACTGAGATAAATCATAGTTAAGCTGTTTTTGGCTGTATATGTTGCTGGTTCAACGATAGTCAGGACATTGTGAGAACGCCCTGCTTTTCTTTGATTAGTGCCATAAGACTTTTTTACATCAATTGGAGCAGTTTGAAAGCAGTTTAATGTCCCATGCGAAAGACAGCACCTTCGACAATGCAGCACTCCTTCAGTATTGCACTGGAATCTCAGCCAAGACAGGGCTGAACTCGGAGGGTAGGGTTTGAAGCAGCAACCCCTTTTTCCATCAGGTCATGCAACTCAAAAGAATAAAATTAATGGCAAAACCTTGTGTTACTGAAGATACAAAATAATTAATCTGCACCCCTGGTGTCATCATTCTTTTCAGCGTCTACCTAGAACCATAGAACCATAGAACACTACAGCACAGAAAACAGGCCATTTGGCCCTTCTAGTCTGTGCCGAAATATTATTCTGCTAGTCCCATTGACCTGCACCTAGTCCATAACCCTCCAGACCTCTCCCATCCATGTATCTATCTAATTTATTCTTAAAACTTAAGAGTGAGCCCACATTTACCACGTCAGATGGTAGCTCGTTCCACACTCTCACCACTCTCTGAGTGAAGAAGTTCCCCCTAATGTTCCCCCTAAACCTTTCCCCTTTCATCCTAAAGCCATGTCCTCTCGTGTTTATTTCTCCTAATCTAAGTGGAAAGAGCCTACTCGCATTTACTCTGTCTACGCCCCTCACAATTTTGTAAACTTCTATCAAATCTCCCCTCATTCTTCTACGCTCCAAGGAATAAAGTCCTAACCTGTTTAATCTTTCCCTGTAACTCAACTCCTTAAGACCCGGCAACATCCTAGTAAATCTTCTCTGCACTCTCTCAATCTTACCTGAGTGCAAAACTTGTAAAAAAATGTATGCGGATTTGACAGCATAATAGAGAGGGCTGGTATTGCTAAGCTAGCTGAATTCCAAGTGAAATATATTTCTAAGGTCCTGTTTTGGACTGCTCTTACTGAATTATGCCTAAGGACCTGGTGAGAAATAACCACAAAAAACGTTATTCATAAATTCCCCACAGTCTATATATAATATGAAGCCACAAGATTTATGAACTAGCTAGTGAGTTGGGACTGGAACCTGTGTAAAGGTCCTGGAGTTATTGACCATTTAAGCTGAGGGCTGTTGTTGTGTATTCAGCCCTTGGAAGGATGAGTGGCTGTGATGGTACAGATCCTATTACCTCAGCAGCCCAACATAACATCAATTCAAATATTTTGAGAGTAGTCTATTCCTGACTGTCCCAGGAACCCAGCCTGTCTGAAAACCTTATATGAAACAGCAACACACAATTTTTCTGTAAAGATACTGCTTCCGCTGTTGCAGCTGTGCTGGATGTTGTTCAATATCCTTTGCAATGTGACAGAAAAGGTCTTTAATACATGCCTGCTCTCTGTATGAGATAAGAAAGCAGAACTTTTCTAGCGACGCAGTTGTAGAGATCTTCAAGATTATGGAGGAGTATGACTGACTGACACTTATCAGTAGATGAATTTTATTGATCTGCGAGATAGTATTTAGAAGGCACAATTTTATAGAGTTATTTCAGTCACAGCACCCCATCATGAATTCAGCATTGTACAAAGTGAAATGTGAGCATCAGTGTTGAATGTTTTTCACACCTACACTGCATCCATGGCATTAGCCATGGCTGAGTTGGTAGTATTTCTGCTAAGTGTTACGGACAGGAGGATGGTTAATTTAAATAGCCCTCATTTCTCCTCTCACCACCCGTTCATAAACAGAAAGTGGTTTTGATTTGCTTCCCCTTTTATAAGCAGTGACATGTTTCCCAACCCTTCGTTCTCGGTGTGACCCGATTTCTAATAATAACCCCACAGCAAACTCATGATAGGATGAACTCAGAGGGTTAGTTCATTTGGCATGCACACAAACACGGGAGGAGGGTAGCAATGTTGCCTCCTTCTCACTCATGCAGTAAAAGAGGGATAAAGAAAGAAAGACTTACAGGGCAAAGACCAGAGGGAAAACAATTATTGTTTCGTGTGTGCCTAGTGCAGTCCAGTGCTGTATCCCTTCACAGAGGTCGGCAGACTGAATTGATGCTGAATAATTCAGTTTTCAGTAGAGCTGACTTTCACGGTGAGGTAGGCACACAGAGATGGATCAATTCTGTAGGTGGCACTACAGAAGTTCCAGTCGAAACAGTGTAGATGGGACCAGACATTCATACCTGGACTGAGCCCCTTTCCTGACTTGCAGCCAGATAAATGAAAAGATGGCAGACTGAGCTTTACAGCCCCACAAGGCAAGATTACTGATTTCACCGGCTAGGGGGGTCATGTCACATGACTCTCACCTCCCCGCTTTGGCTCTGACAAAGGTGTGTAACCCTTTGGCTGAGTTCCCGAGATTATTAATGTTCCAACCATTAAGTCATGAAGGGAGGTTGCAGGGTCCTTTGTCTGAGCAGATGAATCAGCTCGGGATAGCCAGGCCTGGCTTGTGAAATGTAGATGGCCATTGTATAGTTCCCCTTGAATTTGATCTCTACAGCCCACAGGGGATCGTTAGGGTCTTTTCAGAGATAACGAGGTGCAAATTATCCCTGTTACTGCCAGAAAGTTCCTTTTGTTCAGGGTCAAAGACAGACATAGCTTCAGCCATTTTAAGCTCTTTGTCCAGTTTTAAAAAGTTTAGAAATTGGCCATGAGGAAATCTAAATATAGATATATTATAAAAATATATAGCGTGAGGTCTTAGGCCCCTAACATAAGTCAGAAGGTTGCTCCGGGCCTCAAGTGCAAAATCTAGATTGATACTCCAGTGCTGAGGGAGTGCTGCACTGTTGGAGGTGTTATCTTTTGGCTGAGGAAACATTTGGCTTTTAAGGTAGATGTAAAAGACCACATGACACTAAACAAAGAAGAGCAGGTGAGTTCTCCCTGGTGCCCTTTCTCAAACATTACTAAACCAAGTGAACTGTGTTGTTATTGTATTGCTGTTTGTGAGATCTTCCTGTGCTCAAATTAGCTACTGTGTTTCGTACATGACGGCAGTGACTACATTTTTAAAAAGTATTTCATTGGCCGTAAAGTACTCTGGGACATCCTCAGGTCATGAAAGGCGCCATATAAATGCAAGCCTTTCTTCTAAAATATTACAACACTTTTCATTATTTTCCATGCCTGATGCATTTTAACTCTTGTGGGTAAATGGGGAAAATACAAGAGTCAAAGAGTTAAAAACTGTGGCCTACAGAAAAAGAGATCACCACTGGAGAACATGCTGGAGGCTGACACGAACGTTTGTATGTAACTTCCTAGAGATACCATCTACGGACATGTAGTGGAGCCAAAAATAATTGTCCGCATCAAACATCCACATGGGAATTCAAGCCAGGTCCCTGAACTCTTGGACAGTTTTAGTCAGCAGCTAAAGTCCTATCCGTTTACAGAGATACAGAAAATGGAATCTGTGCCCTGAGTGCCAGGCAGTTATATCAAATTCATGCCTTCGTGTCTGATTTAAAGGAGCACTGTCTTCCTGAAAAAGTATGTGGCGAAACCTTTGATCTAGAGTTAGAACTCCTCTAGAATCTATGCACAACAATATTATTTTATGTTTAAGATTTAAACAGATTTAAGATGATCTGTACGAGAGCCAGAAGGGACCTGAGGAAAAACCTTTTTACACAATGAGTGGTTAGGATTTGGAATGCATTGCCTGATAGGGTGGTGGGTACAGACTCAATAGTAGCTTCAAGAGGGAATTGGATAAATACTTGAAGGAGAAAAGATTTCATGTGAGTTGGATTAACTGAATTGTTTTAAAGAGCCACACAGACTCAAAGGGCTGAATGGCCTCCTGTGCCATACTATCCTATGATTATATGATTCAACGTGCTCATCAAGGTTTCTAAAATAACGATTTCACTGCAGGGCGTTTATATGGAGCCTTTAGAGCAGGAAAACCTTCCAAGGGGTAAGGAAATGGAGACCAGACCAAAGGAGAGATTTGGATGGGGGACCGAAAGCTTGGTTAAAGAGATGTGTTTTAAGGAGGAAGAGGGAAGTGAAGTGGAAAAGGAATTTAGGGAAGGAATTCCAGAGAATGATACCTAGATGGCTGAACACATGGCTGAAAATGATGGGACAAAAAGAGGAGCACTTTAACAAGAGGTCAGAATCAGAGGGACAGATGATTCTGGGATGGGGGGGAAAGGTATTGTAGAGCTCAAGGACACTCTAGAAATGGGGATTGGTGAGGACATGATATAGCTGGGTTGGGGTGGAATTTGAGCAGAACTTGAACATTTTTATACTAGTTTCATTTTATATTCAATGTTATAAGTAACAAGGTCAAGGAAGCTATTTTAACTCTAGTGTTATGATGTGGCAGATGGTGTGTGCCAGGCGGACCAAATCCACAAGGGAAACTTGGTCGTGCTAACACAACGGTTTTGCAATTTGTATTTATTTCGAGAAGATGTGTGCGCTGAATTCAGAAGTAATGAGTCCACCAAGACCTTTAGAATTTTTAAAAATTAAATTAAAATATTTATTAACAAAATAAAAGATTTCAAGCACATACATAAGACTTCAATCACTAATATTACAAATCCTAAAATTCCTAATCGACCTGACTCCCAGTTACACACCCCCTTTAAGGCAACAATCCAAAATTTTAGATTTAAAACAAAACTATCAAGTTAACACAATACCCACTTGACAGTGGAATTCCAAATGGCTTCTCCACCATCAGTTACTTTGCATAACAGACTTATGCATAAACGGCTGGGGGCTTCTTGAAGGCTGTTTCACATACTCTTATTAGATCTTACATGGCTCTTTCCTCACATAACCTTTCATTCTCCTTTAGATATGTTTCTCACTCTTTAATATGCAAATTCTATTTTCCATATATCTTTGAAACTGTACCTTCCTCATAATATAAAAACTTTCATGTTGCCAATATTGTCAGTAACCTTTGGGAAAAAATAAACACACTCCTTAGCCTTGTTTATCTGGATAGTTGTAAACAGACTAAGATCCCTTTGAAATCCAAACAATCCCTTCATTTATCTAAAAAATGCAAATTCCCTTCACAACTTACACGCTAAGCCAGCATCCATATTTACTCATTAACATTTCAAGCACCTTTCTACACTTAGCTTCTTTTGATGATTTCAAGTTTGCAGTCTACTTGACTCCAAATGTAATTAAATCACACAGACAGAACCACCTATATTTACACCCATAAACCTACTTCACAATAAACCAGAAAAATATTATGAAAATTGTTATACTTTCTTCACATTAGCACGTGGCTTCCAGTAGCCATCCATTCTATGCTTTTTTAAAATTAACTACTATATTGATTTTGTATTTACAACTATAGTCATGAAACAGATAATCTCTTTAAGAAATGTATCTTGATTAGGTTATAGTTAGTGAACCGATGTTAATGATAAATATATTGGAAAGATTGGATTTTTAAATTAATGCCATATAAACTTAAATGTTTCTAGAAAATGCAGAACTAACAGAGACCATTCGGACAAAGGAATATTCCTAACTTTTGATTAGCCACAGGCTTCATGGCATCATGGTCAGCCAAGGTCTGGCTCAAGGATAAGGCTCATTGTTCACAATCTGATCGAGGTGAGTATGGGGCTATTGCCTTCTATAAACTCTCCTTTTGAACCAAGGTGTTATCATTGAAAGATGTAATTAAGACCAATTATATTAGCCTAATAACAGCTAAAAACAATCAAAAGCTAACTGTAGCCTGACCTAACATAGCATGATGTCCACTAACAGAGATAAAAATGGAGTCCTCTGAAAGGTTTGTTGCTAGCCAGGCAGTGGAAGGCTCTGGAGCAAGGTTCTTGTCAGAATTATTGCCAAAGGAGGGTTGCCAAGGGTTACGCTTCTTCGGCCTGTACAGCTGACGGAAGTCATAAAAGTGTGTTTTAGATTGATAAGAATAATGTTTTCCTTTTGTATTGATAAGTATTTTTTCTTTTAAATGGATATCTTTTAATTTATCATCTGAGACTTCTGCCTTAACTTATGGTCAAAAGTCTTGTTCAAACTAAAGCAATTGGTTGAGTTTTTACAGTCAGAATTGTGTCTGGTTCGGAGCAGGAGCTAATGAATCAATGTGATTAAGAGGGCTTACCCTTATGAACCACCCTGCACCCCCTCACATTTGGACTTAACTAATTTAAAGTGAATAACTGGTGAATTGGGTTGATTGCAGTTCGGCTTAAGTAATTATATATGTTAATAAACCCACCCACAAAATTATTTACAATGGAGCGATTTGAATGCAAAGGAAGAAATTGAGATTTGAGTCTTTAGAGGACTGGGAGACAATGTAGATCAGCAAGGACAGGCATAATGGGTGACTGGGACCAGGTGCAAGGTAGGATGCTGGCAGCAGAGCTTTGGTTGAGCTGAAGTTGCAACCAGGTTAAGGAACAACTGGAATAGTCAAGTCAGAAAGTGGCAAAAGTGGGTTTAAGTGACAGTAGAGGGTAGGGATGGACGTGGGTGCTGTTACAGAGATGGAAGTAGACAGCTTTTGTGATGGATAATATGTCAAATGGAAAGTTTAGCTCAGAAACCCCAAGCAAGTTGCTTCAGCCTGAGGCTGTGGCTGGTTTGGAGGGTGGAATTTATGGCTAAAACATGGAGTTCGTGGTGGGGACTAGGGGGCTAAGAGAAATGGAGGAAATTACAGCTCATGCAAGATTGAATGTTGGACAATCAGTTTGGCAGCACAAGGGCAATAGAGAGGGATGGTGGAGAGGTGTTGAGTGTCTTTGTCACATACTTGGAAACCTATATCTATGGATGTTGCTGTCAAGAAGCAGCAGGTGGATGAGGAAGAGGAGAGGGTGAAGGATGGATCCTTCCAAAAGTGAAAGTGTGGGGGTTGGAAGAGAAACCATTGATAGAGGTGTTCTGGCTATGCGTCGATAGATAAGGGAGCTGAACAACAGAGGAAAGACTTTGGAGGTGGATTGTTCAACTGTCAAAGATTACAGAGGGGTGAAGGAGGACAAGTTGGAATAATGCACCAAGTGAAAGTTGGAAAGGCAATTGTCTGTGACTTTGGCTAGGGCCATTTTACTGATGTCAGTGGTGTGGAATTCTGATTGGAAAGATTCAAATAGGGAGTTGCAGGAGAGGTGGGTACTGATCTGGAATGTAACAGCACCTTCAAGGGCCATGAACATGAAGGGAGTGGGATTGGGGATCGAGTAGTAGATAGTAATGATGGACAGGTCAAAGTATTTTTATTAAGAAAGGGTTGATGGTGGCAGTGTTGAAAGGCAATGCCTAAAGAGAGAGAACCATTTACAATATCAGCTAAGTTTGATTATCGGGATCTCCATGAGTTTGGGGTTAAGGGAGTAACAGGTAGATCTCAAGAATGAGTTGAGACTTGAAAGGTAAGATTTAGATGGGAGAAAAACTAGAGAGGGGAGAGGACAGAAAGAGAGAGAGATAGAGAGAGAGAGCAAGAGAGAGAGAGGGAGAGAGAGACGAGGGGTCAGGGTTAGGCTGAGAATGTAGACTGAGGGGTATTGGCTTAGTAGGTAAAGATAAAGGGAGAGACAGCAAGGAAGGCGAATTGATTTCAATTGAAGTTCCATTTATTGTTATAGGTGAGTATGGAAGAGCAATTTAAGAATCAGGTTAATGGTAGGATAAAGGGGCCTGGCATTATCAGGATGATCCTGGAGTAGTAGACCGTTTTCGCAGATGACAGTGAGGCCTGGTGGGTCTTGAGGTGGTCAAAGCAGATCTAGTGAAGAATGGAAAGGTGTATGAGGGGGACTTTTTGCTGATCTCCAGCTGCTAATAACACCGTGCTTAGACTCACTGGATTACCACGGTGCCCCGACAATCAGAAAATCAGTCAGCTTCCTTTACAGGTGTGTACTCCAATCCTGTCTGATTTTCCGATATGCACCTTGGCCAGGGGAGTCTAATGATTCCTGGCCACAGACCCATGAACATCTCCGCAATGGTGTGCCGACTATCAGAGATCCAAGGAATTCTTACCCTCCTCAGTTTTGGTAAAAATACATGAGTCTAAGACACAAATTACATCAAATGATTATGTCTTTCCTCTTTATTTCCAGTTCCCTTTACTTCCTCTTCTGAACTGCTGACTCCTGTTGTGTCTTATTTCCAATGGTATCAGCTGTTTGGTGGAATTTTGTTCAAATCTGGACATTCAGGGGGCCAATTTTAACTCTTCCCAGCTGATACCTGGGATGGGAGGAAGCTAAAATGGAGTGGGGGGACTTTCCTGCTGGACTCCCCACACCCCTCCCCCTTCCACCCTACCTCACCCCAACCCCATCAATTGCAATTTAAAATTTCAGGCATCAAGGAAATCCCGAGCCAATGGAGTCTTTCTGATATGCAGATTGGGCAGGGCCCCTGGCTTCCTGCCGAGCCAATGACTGATCACTGGGAGAAGTGGCCTCTCAAGGTAAGTGCATTTCTTTCCTTTATGTGGCCTAGACCGGTAGCTATGCTCCTCTGGGCCTGTAAGGGAAGTATAAGCCTCCTTCCTGGACTCTCCCCTCCCCCTCCTCCTAAACCATTGACTGCTCAGGGTTCCTGATATCTCTCTCCATCCCCCTGCCCAGTAGGTTCCTTGGCCCTGGCCAGAGGCTTCTGAACCACCCAATCTTGACAGCTGGGCGACTCTATCCTGAGAAGTATCCTGTATCCTGGTTCTATTCAGGAAGTCGGCCGGCCACGTGTTAATGAAGCCTGGATGCCCGGAACGAAAAAGCAGTAAAAACTGGGAAATAAGGATCCAGGTCCAAACTGGCCTTGTATACCTCTTAAAATGGAACACCAGTAAAAACTGGGAAATAAGAGTAATGGTCCGAACTGTTTTTCCCTATTGGGTGTCCAACTGGGCTGCACCTCCACTGTCGCTCCCAGATAGGCCAGGCATATGCCAGGCCACTAGGCCTGGGAGTTAAAATCTGCCTCTCATCAACCAACCCCCACCCCAGACCCCAACAGCTGCCCCCACTACAGGCCAGTTGGCTGTTCAACGGCACAGAACCTGAGAAAAACATCAACCAATTTTTGATTAATTTAATATTTTTTTCATGAAGACAGTACTGATTCAAGCAAACTTTTTTTCCCTATTCTGTTCCCCTCACAATATTTCAACATTAGCCAGCTGTACAAGTCCAACTAGACATCTTACTCAGGTAATGTTGGGCCCTTGATTTTCTATTTATCTTTTTATCTGGCTTCATAAGGGATAAAAACGAGAAAACGCCTGTCGAAACTTTATTTATATTGTACACATTTTCCTCTGAATAATGACTTAGAAAGACCAGCGACTGCATATCCTTCTTTTGTCAGTGTTGCTTAGTTGGTAGCATTCTCACCACATTGCTCTTTTTCAGTTCTCATGTTAACCATGGCTCAAATGTTAACACTCTCACCTCTGAGTCAGTAGGTTGCGGGTTCCAGACGCAGTCCAGAGACTTGAGCATAAAAATCTAGGCTGCTACACCAGTGCAGTACTGAGGGAGAGCTGCACTATCGCAGGTGCAGCCTTTCAGATGAGATATTAAAGCGAGAGCCCTGTTGGCCCTCTCGGCTGGATGTGGAAGACCCCATGGCAATCTTTCAAAGATGAGCAGAGGAGCTTATCATAGTGTCCCTGGTCATGCTCAATCAACATGACTGAAAAAACAGATTATCTGGTCATTATCGGTGTTGTTTGTGGGATCTTGCTGTGTGTATATTAGTTGCAGTGTTTCCTGTGTTACACCAGTGACTGTGGGCTGAATTTTCCCAGACCAGAGAGATGGGACTGGGAGCAAAATTGGCAAAGAGTGCGTCAGATCAGCTACCGGTGCACCTGTGAGTAATCTTGCCGGAGGTGGAGGTCACCAGCCTGGTCCAGGTAAACCCATTATTAGGTTAATTTGGGGAGAGATGCCACCGCTGCTGCTGAGATTTTCCCGTAGGGAACCAGACCCCTGCCGGAGACTGGAATTGAACCGGAAGTAGCCTCCTGGCACCAGGCCAAAGGCCGGGGGGCAGTGAGGGGCGGGGTGGGGCGGTTTGGTTCATTGATGCCATTTCTCCATTAGCTCAGCACACAGACCCACTGAGCTGCAATAGCCAGAGCCTTGGCCTCAGGCCATTCTGTGGAGGAGGTCCTAATGCCTGCCCTCAGAGCACCTCTACCACCCTCGAGGCCTCCTGCCTGTTTCAGCAGCGCCCACCTCTCCTGTGGCAGACCTTCTGATTGGGTCTGGTTCCCTGGCTCACCCGCCATCCTTAATTGTCCGGGGCTCCCAGAGGCCACTTTTTAATTGGCTGCCTCCAGGACGATTGCCAGTGACAATCCGCCATGGCTACTTCCAGGTTTTGAGCTGGGGTTGAGGCTGATGTTGGGGTCAACGCCCAACTGGGAATATCCAGCCTTATAATTCAAAAGAACTTAATTAGGATATCCTGAGGTTGTCTCTCTTTTTCTCTCAAATTTTCTTTCTCTGTTGCTGAATAATTTACACTCTACACCTCTCTTAATTACAGAATGAATATTTTCCTTCAGTTTCCCGAATTCTTTCCTTATGTTCTTGAATGTCTCTGAGTACATTGGTCTCTCATTATAAAACATTAAACGTGTAAGTATTTGCTGAAACTTGGTCTTTTGTTTTCAAATAGAATTTGCAATTAGCGTGCCTTTCTTTAGCTTAATCTCAAAAATGTATAGGCGTATAATTATTATCCAAAGATTACTAGTTTCCCCCTCTTCTTCTCTCTTAGGTGGTACCTTGGGATTGAGGGTGATTTGCTTCCACTCTGGTTCGATAAATTCAGAAATGGCTGATAAGTCCATTGTGAGACCTGCAGGCTCTGCCACCTGCAAGGCAGGTGGTGCTTGAAGGGTTGGGTAGATGGGTTGTTTTGGGGTTTGTGCATTCCCTCCTTGTGCTTCACCTCTGCACGCCCCCAATGAAGTCTCTCGATTGGGTGCCTTCCCAAATGAGCCTCCTCCATTTCGGTCCATCACAAGCTAGGGTCTCCCATGAGTCGGCGGGTATGTTTGACCTCTTCAGGGATGTTTGAGAGATCCCTAAAGTGTTTCCGCTGTCCTCCTGGGAGTCTCCTGCTTTGACCGAGTTCCGAGTAGAGCAGTTGCTTCAGGAGTCTGGTGTCAGGAACGCGAACGTCTTGTGCCGCCCAGCGGAGCTGGTTTTGAGTGATCAGCACCTCAATGCTGGGCGAGTTGACTTGGGAGAGGACGCTGCTGTTAGACCACCTCTCTTGCCATTGGATTTGGAGGATCTTGTGGGGGCACTGCTGGTGGTACTTCTCCAGTGCTTTGAGTTGCCTGGTATAGGTCGCTTAAGTCTCCATGGTGTATAGGATCGCAGGGACCACTGCATGACCTTAGTCTTGGGTTTGAGATCCTGGCCCTCAAATACTTTATTCCTCTGCTGGCTGAAGGCTGAACTGTCACCTTGGATGTGATGATGACATCTATGTCTGCCTTCATCGAGGCAAGGCTCCCAAGATACAGGAAATGGTCCATATTTTCCAGGATCTCACCATTAATCTTAATTGACAGGAGGAGGTGTTTTGCTGTGGAAGCAGGTTGGAAGAGGGCTTTAGTGTTCTGAGTGTTCAGTGAAAGGCTCATTTTCTCCTATGCTTTGGAGAAGGAGTTGACAATGACCTGGAGCTCATTCTGAGCAAGCGCACACACAAGAACCATCTGAGTACTACAGCTCAATGACTGAGGTTGGAGTGGTTTTGGCTTTGGATTAAAGACAGTGTAGGTTGAACAGTTTCTGTTCTGTAGATTTTCTCCATGCCTGTGGATAATTTGCTGGAGATAATTTGGCAGCAAATTAGTTTCACTATTAACCTTTCCAGGAATCAATGACCAATTGCGTTCTGAAACATTTGATCATTGAAGGTGGCAGGATGGGTTGAGAGAGCGTTTCAAAAAGCATTCAACATCCTGGATTTTATAAATATAATACAAAAGCAAGGAAGTTGCTCAAGGGAAATTAGGGATGGGCAATAAATGTTGGCCTAGCCAATGACGCCCACATCCCATAAAAGAATAATTAAAAAGTTGTGATAAAACATTGATTCAGCCTCAACTGGAGTATTACATCCAGTTCCACGCACCACAGTTCAGGAAGGATATGAAGACATTAGAGAGGGTGCAGAAAAGATTCACAAAAATGATGCCAGGGATGAAGAACTTTAGTTATGGGATAGATTGGAGAAGCTGGGGCTGTTCTCCCTTGAGAAGAGAAGGTTGGGAGGAGATTTGACAGAGGTGTTCAAAATCATGAGGGGCCTGGACAGAGTAGATAGGAAGAAACTGTTCCCATTGGTGGAAGGATGAGGAACCAGAGGGCACAGACTTAGGCCAGGATTTTCCCATTAGCGAGCAGGGGGAGGGGCCCGCTCGCCAATGGGTAAAATGATGTGCGGTGACATTGGGCGGAACTCCCAACGACATCGTGCCCTGTTTAAATTTTCAGGAAGGCGGGGGCTCAGCAAAATCAGCTGTGCGCCCGCCAACCTGTCAATGGCCAATTGAGGCCATTGACAGAGTCATTGAAGTAATTAATGGACCTGCCCATCCAACCTTAAAGTTGGCGGGCAGGCCGGGAGCCCTGCCGGGAATTAGAAAAAGCATGAAACCTCATCCACGGGTGGGATGAGGTTTCATGTGGGTTTTAAAAAATTTAATCAAAGTTTTTTTAAAAGTTATGGACGTGTCCCAACCCGTGTGACCGTGTCACATGAGGGGACATGTCAGGGAAGTTTTTTTTTCTATTTCTAATATTTTTTACAGTACAGTCGATCTCCCTGAGGCAGCACTTAGCTTCAGGGAGATGGGTGTCCTCTTTCATGCGCATGCATGAAACAACGCACTCTCGGGTTTAGGGATTCCCCCCCGCCCACACGGGGAGCGCACATTGGAGGCGCGCACGCTCTTCAACTCGTTCCCCCCCCGATGGGGGGATAATCCTGGCCATTGGCAGAGAAGCAATGGTGACATGAGGGAAAGCTTTTTTACGCAGTAAGTGATTAGGATCTGGAATGCACTGCCTGAGAGTGTGGTGGAGGAAAATTCAAACATGGCTTTCAAAAGATTTTGGATCGTTATCTGAAGAGGAAAAATTTGCAGGGCAATGGGGAAAAGTGGCACTGGATGAATTGCTGTTATAGAGAGTCAGCATAGACATGATGGGCCGAATTGTGTCCTTCTGTGGTGTAACCATTCTATGGGCAGGATTTTACACGTCGGCGATCAGGGGGCAGGGCCCGCTCGCTGACGCATAAAATGACGCGCGGTGACGTCCGGGGGAACTCCTGATGTCACCGAGCCCCATTTAAATTTTCAGGAAGGCGGGGGCGCAGTAAAATCAGCTGTGTGCCCACTGACCTGTCAATGGCCAATCGAGGCTATTGACAGAGTCAATTAAGTAATTAATGGACCTGCCCGTCCAACCTTAAGGTTAGCGGGCAGGCCACGAGCCCCAGAGGGCAATAGAAAAAACATGAAACATCATCCACCAGCGGGATGAGGTTTCATGTAGGGTTTTTAAAAACTTTAATAAAGTTTTTGTGAAAATTATGGACATGTCCCAACTCATGTGACATTGTCGCATGAGGGGACATGTTAGGGAAATTTTACTTTTCTATTTTTAGGTTTTTAACACTTTGAGCCGATCTCCCTGAGGCAGCACTTAGCCTCAGGGAGATGTGCTCTCTTTTGTGCGCATGGGTGAAAGAGCGCACTCTCGCTTTTGGGGAATCACTCCGCACCCGCCCCCCCACCCCGCCCGCACAGGAAGCACATAGCGCTTTCCGCCAGACGTCACGCTGGGCGGGCCTTAATTGGCTTGCCCACGTAAAATGGCGGCGGGGCCCACTTCTCCGGCAGGGATCAGCTCCCCGCCCGCCGGAGATTGGGTCGGGCCCGCCCGTTAGGCAGAAAATTCAGCCCTTTGATCCTATTCTATGATTCTAATTGTCCAGCTTTGCTGAGAATCTGGTTCTTAATACTTTCATTTAAACTCTACATCATAAAGATTTAAATCTCCTTGTTGTGTTGCTTAGACAAGCTGCAGTTCTGTCCGCTGTGGTCCTTAAGATCTTGAGACAATCGGCCTTCATTTTAACACCCAACTCCTCACCTGGCTGAAACTGGTTTTAGGGAAGGACAGTTAAGATAAGAGCAGCGACTTATCCACTCTGATCCCACTCTCTTTCCACCATATCCCAATGTTAATCCTTTGTTTCGAACCAGTGAACGTTTTGGATGGCAGCGGGGACCCTGCTTTAAATATGCAGATCCTGATTATGTCAAGTGCAATTTTAGTCTGAGGCCTACGTGGACGAGAGGTGACAGTTTCCTCATCAAGACAAATCTGCAGGTGGACTGTGGACTGCTGGGAGGGGCGCAGGCAGATTAATATGATATTTGTTTTAGGTTTTGAAGGCCACACAAAGAAACCTTTTGCCTCCCTTGCCCTGGACTTCCTTCACCCTCCCAGGGTGGGATCTGACACCTGCCCATTTAGGGAGTCATGTGCATTGTTCCTGCCTTCCCCCTGTTAAAATTAGGACCATTGTCATGAAATTGTAGCAATTCTCATAATATTATTGTGATTTATTGTAGAAGAAGGTTAATTGTGGGGTTTGGATAGTTTGCGTGTGTGTGTGTGTGTGTGTGTTGGGGGGGGGATTTAATTGAATTCGAGACAGCTGGTCTGGAGGTTTTGATTCATCAAAAGAAGTTAGGTTTGAAAAGCTAAATACATAAACGTGGCTGAAGTCTTAGAATGTAAGGTGAGGAGAATTTGCATTTTTAGATAAATCAGGGCAGTTTGAATTTCAAAGAGAAGCTAGGCCAAGCAGTGTGTTTATTTTTCCCAAAGGTTACTGACAATATTAGCACCATGAAAAGACTTATATTAGGAGGAAGTTAAAGTTCCAAAGACATATGGGAACAATGGAATTTACATTAAAAGGGAGAAACAGGCATAAAGGAGAATGAGGCTGTGTGTCAGGGAAGGCACTGTAAGATCTACCAGAAGTGTTAGAAGAATCCAGCATTTGTGCATTAATGCTGCTGTCTACAGAAACCGAAGCCGGGAAAGGCCACTTTGAATTCTACTGTCCAGGGTATTGTCTTGACTTGCTTGGATCTGTTTAAAATCTATTTGTTTTTATTGTTGCCTTAATGGGGGTGTAACTGGAAGCCAGATTAATTAAGGGTTTCAGGAGTTATTATAGTAGTAATTTATAGACCTATATATGTAGTTGAAAACTTTTCTTTTGTTAATAAATATTTAATTTAGTTTTTAAAAAAATCTTTGAAGTCTTGGTGGACTTATTACTTCTGAATTCAGGGCATGCAACTTGAAATAAATACAAATTGCAAAACCATTGTGACTGCGTGATCAAGTTTCCCTCGTGGATTTGATCTGCCTGCACATATCATCTACCACGTCATAACACCATCGAACACTACAATGCCAGCTTACACTTTGGTAATAACCATAATACTGCGTTATTCAGAGTAATAGAATGTTGTAACTATTGTAACTGCTGGTCTGAAGAGTTTGACAGAACCTTGTTCCTACCCACAGGTAGAAAAGGGAAGTATTTGTCTCCATTTGCCTCCCACTGGCATCTGAAAGTCATTCTGCTCTCCTTATTACTTTGAAATTGAGGTCATAAAATTACAGGATGGATATGAATGAGGAAGGCCATCCAGCCCAACCCTAGCACAGTCAGACAGAAACTATTGTCCTCCAACATCACATCATCCGGTTGTTCCTTACAAGGTTATTGACTCCACCCAGAAAAGTTCAAATGTTAATCACACCTAAAGGGGAAATTTGCCTTTTGCTGGTTTGAAGCTGTGTTAATTATCCCTCTGAACTCTGTTGTGGTTAAGGTCTCAAAAATCTATTGGCATGAATTATAATTCTCGGTGGATGTTTAGTTGTGAACTGTCACTGGTATCCATCAAAAGGCTACTTACCTCACAAGTACTTCATTCATTTCAAGGAAGCTAATGATGGTGAAGCAATGAATTGAAATCCCAATGTGATGTGTCACAGTGCCACATTTGTTGGCTTCCACACGCAATGAGTTTCCTGCATGTCTTTGTGGGAAGGTGTTGAACAGATATACCAGATTCTTCCTCATTATTTGGAGAGCAATTGGAGGAATGGTCGCATTTGGGGAGGCAGTGGCAGAGTGGTATTATCGCTGGACTAGTAATCCAGACTCTGGGGACCTGGGTTTAAATCCCACCACGGCAGATGGTGAGATTTGAATTCAATAAAAATCTGGAATTAAAAGTCTAATGATGACCATGAAACCATTGTTGATTGTCGTAAAAACCCATCTAGTTTACTAATGCCCTTTAGGAAAGGAAATCTGCCATCCTTACCTGGTCTGGCCTACATGTGACTCCAGACCCACCAGGAATGTACTTAACTGCCCTCTGAAATGGCAGAGCAAGCCACTCAGTTGTAGCAATCCGCTAAAAAGTCTCAAAGCAATGAAACTGGATGGACCACTTGGCATCGAGCTCGGCACTGGAAACGACAATGGCAAACTCAGCCCAGTCAACCCTGCAAAGTCCTCCTTACTAACATCTGGGAGCGAGTGCCAAAATTGCCTGACAATCATACTCAGAGAATCGCATCTTACAGACAATGTCCCAGGCACCACTGTCACCATGCCTGGGTATGTCCTGCCCCACCAACAGCACAGACCCACCAGGGGTGGGGGCACAGTGGTATAAGGTTGGGAGGGAGTTGCTCTGGGAGTCCTCAACATCGACTCCAGACCCCATTAAGTCTCATGGCATGAGGTCAAACATGGACAAAGAAGCCTCCTGCTGATTATCACGTTCTGCCCTCCCTCACTTGATGAATCAGTGCTCCTCCATGTTGAACACCACTTGGAGGAAGCACTGAGGGTGGCAAGGGCACAGAATGTACTCTGGGTGGGGGCCTTCAATGTCCATCACCAAGAGTGGCTCGGTAGCACCGCTACTGACTGAACTGGCTGAGCCCTAAAGGGACAGCGGCAGGTGGTGAGGGAACAAACATGAGGGAAAAAAATACTTGACCTCATCTCCACCATGACAGTATTGGTAGGAGTGATCTCTGCATAGTCCTTGTGGAGACAAAGTCCCGTCTTCACATTGAGGATATCCTCCATCGTGTTGTGTGACACTGCTAAATGGGATAGATTTTAAACAGATCTAGCAACTCAAGACTGGAGAACCATGAGGTGCTGTGGGCCATCAGCACCAGCAGAATTGTGCTCAACCACAATCTGTAGCCTCATGGCTTGGCATATCCCCCACTCTGCCATTACTACCAATCCAGGGGATCAACCCTAGTTCAATGAAGAGTGCAAGAGGGCATGCCAGGAGCAGCACTGGGCATACCTAAAAATGAACTGTGTTATGATATGGCAGCTGGTATTTGCCAGGCTGACCAAATCCACAAGGGAAACTTGGCCAAGCTATCACAATGATTTTGTAATTTGTATTTATTACAAGAAGGTTTGTGTATTGAAGTCAGAAGTAATGAGTCCACTACCACATTTAGAGATTTTAAGGATTAAATTAAAACATTTATTAACAAAAGAGAAAACACTTAAACACACAAGATTATAGTTACGCAGTTTAACAGTTCCCAAAATTTCTACTTAGCCAGACTCCCAACTACACACCCGCTTTAAGGCAACAATCCAAATAGATCCCAAATTTATAAAGTCATCCAGCAATCTTACCACAAGCACCCAGTGGACAATGGGCTGCCAAAGGCTTTCAACACAACTTTGGTTATTGGAGCAGAAAACTCCTTCAGAGTGGCTAGAGGCCTTTCTCCAAGTCAGTTTCACACGGTGCACCTTTCAAGATTTCACACGGCCACATCTCACGCGGCCTTCCAACCTTCTTTAAATATATTTCTCCCTTTTTGATCTGTAAGTCCCATCGGCTCAACTTGTCTTTAGAAGTTACTTTTCCCAGAATATAACAATCTTTCATGTTATCGTTATAGCCAGCACTTTTGGGAAAAAATCAACATAACAAGCTTGCCTTATTTATCTCGCCAGTTGTAAACATTTTGCTTGTCTATTTGAAAATCAAACACCTTTCCCACTTATCTAAAAATGCATATCTCATTCACACCGTATCTGCTGACTTCACCCTAGCTTTACACAGCTCCATTTCAAATGCCTGTTTTACATCTAACTCCTTTGATAATTTAAACCTTGCAGTCTAGTCATCTCTAGTTTACTTAAATTAGCCACACACACACAACCATACACACACACAAACATAAAGTATCCCACACTAATATTAGGAAAAATATGATAGTTCCTTGACAGGTGTCAACTTGGTGAAGCTACAACACAGGACTACTTGCCTGGCAAACAGCATAAACAGCGAGCAATAGACAGAGCTAAGTGATTCCACAATCAATCGATCAGATCTAAGCTCTGCAGTCCTGCCACATCCAATCGTGAATGGTGGTGGACAATTAAACAACTCACTGGAGGAGGAGGAGGCTCCACAAATATACCCATCCTCAATGATGGGGGAGCCCAGCACATCAGTGCAAAAGATAAGGCTGAAGCAATCGCAACAATCTTCAGCCAGAAGTGCCGTGTGGATGATCCATCTCGGCCTCCTCCTGAGGTTCCCAGCATCACAGATGCCAGTCTTCAGCCAATTCGATTCACTCCATGTGATATCAAGAAATGGCTGAAGGAACTGGATACTGCAAAGGTTATAGGCCCTGAACACATTCCAGCAATAGTCCTGAAGATTTGTGCTCCAGAACTTGCTGTGCCCCTAGCCAACCTGTTCCAGTACAGCTATAACACTGGCATCTACCCAGCAATGTAGAAAATTGCCCAGGTATGCTCTGTACAGAAGAAACAGAACAAATCCAACCCGGCCACTTACCGCCCTATCAGTCTACTCTCCATCATCAGTAAAGTGATGGAAAGGGTCATCAACAGTGCTATCAAGTAGCACTTGCTTAGCAATAACCTGCTCACAGATGCTCAGTTTGGGTTCTGCCAGGATCACCCAGCTCCTGACCTCATTACAGCCTTGGTTCAAACATGGATAAAAGAGCTGAACTCCAGAGATGGGGTGAGAGTGACTGCCCTTAAATCAAGGCAACATTTGACTGTGTGTGGCACCAAGGAGCCCTAGCAGAACTGGAGTCAATGGGAAACAGGGGGAAAACTCTCCACTGGTTGAAGTCATACCTAGCACAAAGGAAGATGGCTGTTGTTGTTGGAAGTCAATTGCCTCAGTTCCAGGACATCACTGCAGGAGTTCCTCAGGGTAGAGTCCTAGGCTCAACCATCTTCAACTGCTTCATCAATGACCTTCCTTCCATCATAAGGTCAGAAGTGGGGATGTTTGCTGATGATTGCAAGATGTTCAGTACCATTCAAGACTCCTCAGATACTGAAGCAGTCCATGCCCAAAAGCAGTAAGACCTGACAAAATCTAGGCTTGGGCTGACAAGTGGCAAGTAGCATTCATGCCAGACAAGTGCCAGGCAATGACCATCTCCAACAAAAGAGAATCTACCCAATGCCCCTTGACATTCAATGGCATTACCATCACTGAATCCCCCACTATTAACATCCTGGGGGTTACCATTGACCAGAAACTGAACTAGACTAGCCACATAAATACTGTGGCTACAAGAGCAGGTCAGAGGCTAGGAAACCTGCGGTGAGTAGCTCACCTCCTGACTCCCCAAAGCCTGTCCACCATCTACAAGACACAAGTCAGGAGTGTGATGGAATACTCTCCAATTCCCTGGAGGAATGCAGCCCCAGCTACAAGGTAAGGAGCTCAAGAAGCTCGACACCATCCAGGACCAAGCAGCCCACTTGATTGGCACCTCATCCACAAACATTCACTCCCTCAAGCACTGACGCACAGTGGCAGCAGTGTGTACCATCTACAAGATGCGCTGCAGGAACTCACCAAGGCTCCTTAGACAGCACCTTCCAAACCCATGATCACTACCATCTAGAAGGACATGGGCAGCAGGCACATGGGAACAGCACCACCTGGAAGTTCCCCTCCAAGCCACTCACTATCTTGATTTGGAAATATATCGCCATTCCTGGGTCAAAATCCTGGAACTCTCCCCCGGCTAACAGCACTGTGGGTGTACCTACACCACATGGACTGCAGCGGTTCAAGAAGGCAGCTCACCACCACCTTCTCAAGGGCAATTAGGGATGGGCAATAAATGCTGGCCCATCCAGCAACACCCACATCCCGTGGATTAACTTTTAAGAACTAAGTAGTCTTGTGGTCAACGCAAAATGGGAAGGGGCAAAGGCCAATTCAGGTGCAGTGCACTAGCAATGCCTTTGAAGCTCAGGTTCACACACAAATGTAGCTTTTCCAGCAGAAGTATTTCATTTTAATGTTCATCGATAGGAAGACACATTTAGCACATCTGTAAGACTGCAGGCACCAGGAAAACAATCAGTCAGCATGTCTGTAATGAGAAATTCATTTTCTGAAAATGACATAATGTCTGAGGCCAGCCTATGTTTAACTCAGCTTGATGAATTCCCCTGTTTATATTAGGCTGGGAGAAGGAGAAGGAGAGAAGTGACCACATGTACATACTTAAGCAAAGTGTACCACACTTACAAGAAGATTCAGATACAGAAAAACTCCGATGCTGGCCCAATGTATAATTGAATGGGTTAAACAGCTGCCAGATTTTGCTTAATATTTTACATGTAGGGAAATCAGAATGCCAGTCAGAGATCCTTTAGCTATAAGGAGAGAGTCAACATCACAGATCTTGGGGGATCTGTTACCAGAATGATACCAGAGCTAAATGGACTCAGTTATGGGGGAGGCTACACAGGCTTGTATTCCCTTGAGAATGGACAATTGTGTGGTGATTTAATTGAGGTGTTTAAGGATGTAATAGGGTAGATAGAGAGAAACTATTTCCTCTGGTGGGTGAGTCCCAAACAAGGGAGGATAACCTTAAAATTGGAGCTAGGAGGTCAGGAAACATTCTTCATACGAAGGGTAGTGGAAATCTGAAGCACTCTCTCCCAGGAAGCTGAGGTGGTGGTGTCTTTTGAAAATTTCAGAACTGAGATTCTGTAATTGGATTTTTGTTAGGCGAGGGTTATGGAACTGAGGTGGGTAGATGGAGCTAAGATACAGAGCAGCCCTGATCTATTTGAAAGGCAGAGCAGGCTCGAGGGGTTGAATGTCCCACTCCTGTTCATATGTCCTTTCCTATATAGTGCTTAAACAGCCTCACTGCAAAAGAAAGATCTGGAGTAATTGGATTCAAAGACCACCCAACACCACAATATTATCTGTACTCAGAAGCAGCTCTCTATCTTAAAAGGAGCAGAAATGTAGGCAAAAGGCCAGGTTGTTACTGGAATTGGTAATCAAGATGTGCCACTTCCTTCAAGGACATTCTTCAACTAGAACGGCTTTTCGTGTGGGAATCAGGGTAGCAGCAGCTCTCAGTTTCTAATCTGCTGGTAGCCAGAGCTACAATTAGGCCCACAGAACTATTAAACAGATGATTGATTCACTTTTGGCCATGTCTGCCATACATCAGCATGTGGCATGGAGCAGCAGCTGCCATCCTAACAGCATCTTGCATGGTTTTCCAGTTAAGGCTGTGGAGTCATTGACCTAACTTTCACCCTGACAGCAATCTTCAACCAGATGCACTGACACCAGTTGCATCAATGCCTGCTAAGCAAAATGCCATCGGCAAGTTTGAACAGATACCTATCTATCAGGCAAACCTTTTGTTCCAGGTTGAGGCACAGTAGTTCGTATAAGTTCATTTAAGTGGTTGTTAATCCACTTCTGAAGTATGAAACCAACATTATCAAAGACGAGTCAGATTAGACACATTGGTGTATTAGTATTAATGCTGAACTGGTGAAAGGTAGTTCTCAATAGAACACATGGGATTTGAAATGGAGGAACATTAGTATTAACAAACTAGAAAAACAAGAATAGTAACGTCTGCAAAATAAATGGCTGAAGTAACCTGTGGATAATCAGTCTGCGCTCGAAACCTGGCATAGCACAACTTGCCTACTGCCTTTGGGTTGCCAATAGTAATGATGAATTTTCCGGCATTTAAGGAGCATAGTGATACATAGTTCTTGCTGATTAAGATAAGGACATCTTACATTAATTGTAAAGCAATATAGGTGTCAATTTTATGAACTGGCATTCTTACATGCTGGTACACTCCAATTAATTCCATGAGAATGAATGCCATTATGCAACTTAAACTCTAGGTGATGTATGTGCTCCATGCCACCCTCCTCCAGTGCCTCTCTTCTATTGTCTTGCTCCATGAGATTTCCCCTGGATGGTTCCACTCCTGCACATCTTCTGCAGTGGCTTATCTTCCCTCCTTACTTCCTCCGTTCCCCATCTTTGGCCACTCGGTCTCCTGATGCCCCTCAGTGACATTATCCACGTGTTAGCTTCCATGTGTATACTTAGATACCCATCTCTACCTCTCCATTGCTTCTCTCAACCTTTCTACCATCGCCTTGCTATTGGGTTGTTTGCATCAGATCTTGGATGAGTCATAACTTCTAACACATTATCATTGGAAAGACCAAATACATTGTCTTTGGCCATCACCATCAACTCCACTCCTTTACCATTGAAGGTATGCCTGGAATGCCCTTTAGATGCTATGTAGGCCCGCTGTGATGTGCTTTACCCCACTCTGGCCACAGCGGGGGCAGCAACATCACCAATCCAGCATGGGAGGCGGTGGCAGTGGTGGTCAGCGCCAACGCCCTGCAAAAGAGGACAGCCACCCAGTGTCGAAAGAGAATGAATGATCTCCTCCCTACCGCCAGGGTAAGTCACTCTTCTCATTACTCTCAACTTACCCACTCACAAACACATCACACATCCACAGGGATCTCACTCACTGCCAGTTCAAGGGACATCATCATTCATCCACTCACATGCATTTATTGTCCTCATCCCGTCCATGGGACCACTCATCACCCACACATGCCACAAGTACTTATCATCTGGCCTGGCAGGCATCCTGCTTACACTCTCTCTATCTGTCTTCATGCAGGACAAGCTGGCACACAACAAAAGGGAGAGGCCACAGTCTTGTGGAGGAATGCCTGAAACCAAGGACCTCATGGACCTTGAAAACAGAGCCATCTAGTTGGCCGGCAAGGATCTGGACCGGTCCTGTGCTGACGGTGAGGTCGGCGCTGCTCTACCAAGTGAGGATTCAGTAGTGCAGCCTCCATCAGACAACCATGCTGTGAGTGATGTGTCCTGTTTCACAGGCCACTGCCATGCACTAATTATCTCTCCTAGCTTTTGAAGGTTCATCTGGGAAACAGCCCAGGGAGACCATGACCCAGGTCCTCGACTCAAGCCCCAGAGACAACTTCAAAAGTGTAAGCTGCTGAAACCCTCAATGAAGACCGGTCCAAGTGCTCACCCACACCCTCCACCAGCGCAGAGACACACACACCTTGGTGGGACCAAGCTTTAGAATAGCCTTGGGGTCACAATCTGGTGAGCACATCGCACTGTCTGATCCACAGCAGGCAGAGGTAGGGACTTCCCAGGTGCCCAGCACTCAGAGGACTGCTGGAGGCCAGAAATCTGCTGAGTCTGAGTCAGATGATGAGCCTTTGGACTTGGTCATACATCATAGGGAGGAGGATTAGCAGGCACACACCCTGGGGCAATCCACCCAGGTGACTCAGGGAATGCCTGGTCCATCTGAATCGCCTCATCCTATGACCCCAGCAAATACAGCTCCACAGGCCAAGGATGGTGCCACTGGCACACAGCAAGACCCCGAAAGCAGGCCAGGTCTTGGCCCTCCAGAGGACGTCTATCAAGGTCATCACAGGCAGGGCACAAAGTCAACAGACTGCCTCCACCTCCTCTGTAGATGTCGGGGGAGCATCAAGACATAGCAGCAGTGTTAGGAAGGATAAGAAGTTGTAACTCTTTTGAGAGTCAACCAATTAAACTAAATCAACAAAATAAGGGATAAAACAAAAACAGCCCCTACGTCAGGTCAGCTGTAAAACCAAGGACAAAGTTTAAAGAAAACTTACAAACATTAAACCAAAATGTGATTAAAGGTGTTGATAAAATACCCCAGTTCCCGCGGTGCCCACTGGGCATGGAGTTGCACAGCCTGGGCACGGGGTTAATCACTTGTACCTAATGTTCACCTTGTTAATAAACTCCTTTCCTATGTCTCTTTGTTTGGATGAACAGTGTTTGTGTCACTCAGATGTGAAACCTTGGTCCCTGCACAAGATAAGGACAGGTGTCTCAGCCTAGGCCTCTTCCCTGTGCTTTATGCAACCTTCCCAGCACACTGATGGCGTGCTTTCATTGTCACTGGACGCATCAGTCATGCCTACACATTGATGGGGCTTATCATTGCTGCCAGAATGTCCTGGGCCGGCGGCACAGAGTTCCCTCATTCTCTGTGTGCTCCCAGCACTTTGAGGTGCAGCTGCTCATCAGCATCTGTGTCTGGTGACAGTGTGGTCCTGAAGGGCTCAGCTCAGGAAGGATGCCATAGGATCGGCAGAAGTTAAAGTTTCCCTGCTGCATCTCCATGATATGACCTTGTTCACAGTGTGGAATTGAGGTGCAATCAGCCAGACAGGAGTCAGATATTCACATAAGCTATGTGAGGGTCTATGGAGATTCCCCACTACATGTCATCATCATCCTCCACCAATTTAGCAGCCATGAGGGCCTCCCGAGCATGCCTGCCTCATCTGGCCAGTGTGATGGCCGCATTGCCGTCATCCTCACCTTCATGAACCTCCTCACCCTCATCTCCATTGACAACCTCCTCATCATAGGAAACGTGCATCTCCTCCATCTCCTCCTCGGCCAGCTCCTCTCCCCGTTGCAGCACCAGGTTGTAAAGGGCGCAGCAGGGGACGATGATGCGTGACACCCTCTGTGGACTGTATTGCAGGGCTCCACCAGACTGGTCCAGGCACCGGAATCTCATTTTCAACCATTCCGATGGTTTTCTCCACCAAGGCGCGAATTGCAGCATGAGTCTCGTTGTACCTTCTCTCTGCTACAGTCTGAGGCCGCCGCAAGGGTGTCATCAGCCCTGTCCTCTGCAGGTAGCCCTTGTCCCTGAGGAGCCAACCCTGCAGCCTCTGTGGACCCAGAAAGACATCAGGGATCTGAGACCTACTAAGGATTTAGGAGTCGTGGACACTCCCTGGGAACCATGTGCAGACCTGCAGGATATGTTTGTGGTGGTCGCACACCAGCTGAACATTCAGCGAGTGGAAGCCCTTGCAGCTGACGTATTTGACCGCTTGTTGCCACGGAGATCTAAGCGCCATGTGAGTGCAGTCGATCGCACCCTACACCTGTGGAAAACCTGAGATCTGGACAAATCCCAGCACTCTTGCATCCTGGCTTTCCTGATCCTGGGCAAAA
This sequence comes from Cetorhinus maximus, assembly GCF_964194155.1. Classification (NCBI taxonomy): domain Eukaryota; kingdom Metazoa; phylum Chordata; class Chondrichthyes; order Lamniformes; family Cetorhinidae; genus Cetorhinus; species Cetorhinus maximus. The sequence goes on along the minus strand of NC_135904.1, from coordinate 16,883,667 downwards.
TGCACCAAGTTGTGTCCGTCGTATAGATGGTGTCCGTGACCTCACGGATGCATTTGTGGGTGGAGGCTTGTGATATCCCACAGGGGTCACCTGTGGAGCCCTGGAAGGAGCCACTGGCATAAAAATTGAGCACCACAGTCACTTTCACAGCCACTGGCAGTGGATGTCCTCCATGTCCCAGCAGTGCCAAATCCTGCAACAGCTGGCAGATGTGACCAACTTGCACAGTCTTTGGTCACACTGGTTTTCGGTCATCTTCAGGAATGACAAGCGCCATCTATCGACCCTGGATCTAGCTAGGTGGTGACCAGTGACAGCTCGCTGTGGCTTTTCAGCAGTGTGAGCCCCAGCTGGCCCTTCTCCCAGAGGGTGCTGCTCCTCCCTCTGCCCAGCCAGGCGCCTCCATCACTCTCTTCTCCTTCATCTCCACTCTCTGTAAGCCATGAGGCACACAGCTAGTTCACCAGGCTCCCTGCTCCTTATGTACTCCTCCTGCAGGATGATAGAGGGAGACACGTGTGGGTTAGCTTGGGTGTATTAAGAAACACTCTTAGTTAAGCCTGAATGCCCCTTAATGCATCACAGAGAGCGCTGGCCACCACTTTGATGGTCAGAGTTTAGTGCGCTGCATGGCTGCCCGAAACCCCACCCACCTCCGCCCCACTCCACCTGACCGATTGGCGGCAGCTTTGCCCACTGGACTGCAAGCTGTGCTTTCAGCTCAGGTGTTCTCCTGACCCACACTGCAAGGCTGCGCTGTTAGCTTGAACCATGGGGGACATTGGTCCAAACCTGAATGGAGACATTGCGAGGGGCTGTGAGCACCTCCACCAGTCACTGCTCCATGGCCAACTTCTGCAAGGAGACTGTACAATGTGCCCAGTTGTCCAATTGTTCTGCAGTCCACTCATTAGTTTGTAGACTGTGCCTGAGAGATGAAAAGATCAAGAGCATTTGGTGGCACTTTCAGGCCTCTGTGTTGCTTGAGTGGGCAGATAAGCTAGAGGCCCGACTCCAAGCATGTTAATGTGGCTGCGCCTGAACTGTCTCAGCTGCAGAGGAATGGTCACTTTATACAAGGCTTCCCTGATGTGTGGCCGCATCACTCACCCCCTAACCCTGCTGCACGCGCTTGTGCACCACCATCAACCACAGGGCAGCCCTTGCACCCACTCCCCCCCAGCTTGCCTCAACCGCAATGCAACCCTTACCCCAGCACCCGCACTGTCAGTCAGCCCGGAAAATGCAACTTGCCTGTGCCCTCGTCTGAATTCACTGCGCCTCAACCTTGGGTGAGAACTGCACAGTGTTCCTGTGCATCACCTCCGAGTTCTCCTCAAAGTTCAGCCCGCCGCTAAATGCTGCTCTGAAACATGTCGGAGTGCCCCAATGATCCAGCGTGGGGAGATGATTCCAGCAAGCAGGGCTTATAAGGACATGCAGATGTATTAACACGAAGGTGGCAGTGGGAAATATGGTCAGCCATTGACGGGCGGAGTGGACATTTGCAAACTGGTTTCATGACGTCGTGAAATTGATTTTTGGCCTTCCCGCCATCTCGTCCGCTCACACCTGCCATGATGCCTGATGCCAACGGGCACGGAAAATTCTGCCCCTAGTCTCTACAGAGAATATTGGGCTTCCCCCTCAGAACTGGTCAAAACTGCCCCCAAAGTGCCCCACACCCTCTGCTTTCTTTTTCAAATAATGGGCCAATCCATAGCTCCTTCATCATTTCATTTTAATCTCAGAATTGCTCGAGAGTCAGGCTCCTGTGTCCTCAGCCCCTGACCAATCGGAGGCCTTTATGTAAACAATGTTGAAATATCGTAAATGTGGCTGAATTGTAATCCAGTGCGTTGTGGCTGTCCGAACACTGGGAGGAAAATCCAATGTATCGAATGAGTTGCCCCCATGTTCTGTCTCTCAGGTGACCACCAGGAGTTTACATCCTTGCTGTGACCTGCCTGCTCTTATGCTGAGCTTAAAATAAACCAGATCGTTATTACAAAAACAGAATTACCTGGAAAAACTCAGCAGGTCTGGCAGCATCGGCGGAGAAGAAAAGAGTTGACATTTCGAGTCCTCATGACCCTTCAAGGGTCATGAGGACTCGAAATGTCAACTCTTTTCTTCTCCGCCGATGCTGCCAGACCTGCTGAGTTTTTCCAGGTAATTCTGTTTTTGTTTTGGATTTCCAGCATCCGCAGTAGTTTTTTGTTTTTATCTCAGATCATTATTACTGTGCACGAGAAAAAGGAAAATTTTATAACATCATTAAAACTGCACACCATCCAAAACCAAACCATGAAGAAACAAGCGACCACATGGAGCTGGCTATGTAAATGTACCTGTGTCAGTGATCTGGCGCTATTAATAAACTCCTGCTTGGTGAGATCATTTCACTTGACCATTTTGGTATTGCATTTATTTTTAGCAGCTAAAGCCATAAGCCTTGCATCATGCATTTTGATCTATTGAATCCATTGACCCAATTCCAGTGAAGCCACAAGGAACAATTTAACTGTGTTTATTGAGTGGGCCAGATACAACTGCCTTTGCCAGCTGGGCTTTTTAAAATCTGATTTTCATGTCGAGCTTTCTCTCCCCCGCCGCAGCCCTGAAGCTGGTGATTTAGACTGACATAATATTTCTGTGGGCAGCGGCAGTCCTCTGGTACCTCTCCCAAGTGCCCAGTCTTGCATTGGCCCAAGGCAGTGGGCACCAACAGCACAGCTGAGCCCAGTCCTTTTCTGGCCAGCTTTCCAGGCATCCATGCATGTTCCAGCTGGGTTCACTGGATAGCTGTGGAAGCCAGGCCGAGATTTCTCTCTCAGCCCCCAACGTGAAAACCCCAGCCCAAGGGTCAGCTGCCATCCTTGCTTAGGTCAGTTCAACCAACAAAGTTCAGGAATCAAGCATTCTGGGCCTTTTTCAACCTGTGAATTGCAGTTTTAGTGCTACTTGGGGTTAACTGTAGGTTAAAAAATGTTTTCAGGAGAATTAAAGACTGCTCGTTAACCCTTTGGAACAGGAGGAATTGTGTACTTTCGCTATAGGTTTCAATGCAGCACCAGTAATAAAAGGGGACAAATTGTGTTAATAGAGAGAGGGTGAGCAGGAAGCTTAGTAACACACTACAACTGAGGTCTGTACATCAAAAAGTCATCCCAGATTTGCACAGAGTGTGGTAGCGAGCAGGAGAAAGGTTGTTTTACCCGCCGGCCGCAAGGGCGGGTTTTCACTCCATTTCGTCCCTTTCCTGTTCTCAATAATTATGCAGCCCCAGGAAAAATGCCGTCTTGGTACAGCAGCCACTCCAAAAGTGTGATTCCTCAAAGCGGGAGGAGAGTCTTCTCTGGCAGATGGAGTTAATGGTGAGCAAAATTGGCCGATTAACGGGGCACCCTAATAACCATGAGGCAACTGCATGAGAACCATGCTCAGTTGTGCTCTCTCTATGGTGAAGCCCAGACAGCAGCAAGCTGCTCCCTGACCCATGGGTCTCATACCAGTGAGATCCCAGCAAGGTTGGGAGCTGCAGTAATCTCACCTCATGGGATAATCCCCCAGTCCCTGGAATAAGTCTAGTGAACCGTGGTTGCATTCCCTTTATGCAAGGTCTAATCCTTCTATATGTAAGGAGGTGAACGGGGCACACAATAATCCTCCAGGTGAGCTCTCACCCAAGCAGTAGTCAACTGTTGCCAGGCCTCTTTTAACCTACACTCAATCTTTCTTGCAATCAAGGGCATCTTGCCAGGTGCCTCCTTACTTGCCAGTTGCACCTGCATGTTAGCTTAGAGTTACTTTTGAACATGGACTTCCAGGTCCGTTTGGCCATCTACATTTCTCATTATCTCACCATCTAGGAAAGACTCTTGTTTGCTGTTCCTCAAAGCACAATGGAGAACATCCCACTTTTGACCCTCATGTAGTGTAAGTGTCTGGCATAGAAAGGGTTAACATGGGACTGGCTACAGTACCGCCCACAGTGTGCTTTAAAGGAACACATGACCTGAGTCTAGGGGGCAGTCTTGAACTGGACAGAGATGTGTGTAGAGGCAAGCATGGAGACAGCTCCTAGCCTAGACCTTATACTGTATATTTGTATATCATTACAAGTAGTTAATGAACACTTACTGTTAAACTATACAAGACTCAGAACCTTTTCACGAGACCTACTGAATTACACAAAACATCTTACAACACCTCAATATTCCATCTGCCATGTTCCTGGCTCCTCACATAGCCTCTCCAACTCACCTTGAAGCCTCTTTACATTCTCCTCGTATCTCAAAACAGGACACGAGAAGGACATGCAATGAATTGACTGGAAACGCTGCACAGACAGTATTCTCAGAAGCCTCAAAACCAGGTGAGCAATTCCTGCTGGGTTACCTGAAGCCTGCCTAGGCCGCACATTCATGAATGATGGCCAAAGCTGAAACATACTCAAGTCAGGATACTCAGTGACGACACCACTGATGGTGTGAGATAATAAATGGTTTGTCAGTAGAACCACATCATTGGAATCTGATGGGGAACAAAGTGCAACATCCTTAAATCCCTGCGACCATTGAAGCAACTAACAGCATAATGAGAATACAGCAATCCTGAACACAGTGCAATTAAACATATATCTAGAAGTGCTAATCATATAATCAGTGATTGGACACCCATGCTATCTGTGTGCCTCCAGCCTTTACTTGTCTTTCTTTTTCTATTACTACACCTAGATGCAGCCCTGACAACCAGCGCTGAGGCAGAGGCAGCCTTCTGACTGCAACGCCCTATTGACTGAGAACTTTGGCAGGCATCCTCTGGTCATCTGAGGCCTAGTGGGCCCCGACCTGGCGAGGGTCTCCTGCACAGGTGTAGACACATCCTCCTTGGTCTGATCTGCTGGAGGAGATGGGGTCACTGGTGGAGAGGAAGTGGAGCGGCAGGGCATGTTTGGACTGGGATAAAGCCCACAGGGTGCCTGGCTGGTGCTCCTCCACCCTGTTGATGCGCAATGGCACTTCCCTGACTCCTTAAGGAGAAGGGGCACCTGGAAGGACGTCAAGGTGCCTTGTCCCCCTCTCGATCTGCCATTGATGTACTGCACCCACGGCTAGAGCAACAGAGTGCAGGTCTGAGCACATACTGGCAGCCATTGTGGGTTCTGCTCCAAGGCCGACACCACCCGGAGCTACAACAGCGAATAGAACATGGACGGCCTCCTCCTGCCTTTGGTCCAGCCTGCACATGGCCTCTGGCAACTCTGTCTGATGTTCCGTTGTCTGTCTCTGTACCTTCAACAGGTTATGGCCAAGTCCAGAGGGTTGACATTGGCATGGGGCTCAGCAGGGGCTGGTCTCCGGCTGTCCTCCGAGTGTCAGAGACTTTGGCTGTCACTTCCTTCGCCATCTGTGGCCTTGTGTCAGTGACATGATGACCAGCCCGTGACCCCTGAACCCACTCGATATGGATTACCCACCGGAGTGAATGTATCTGTGTTGGAGGAACGCCGTTATGGTGCATCCCCTGAGGGTCCCGACTCTGTCCTCAGAGGTGGAGCTGGGGGATGGGGGTCTTCTCCTCATATGCCTGGAGCAGGAGTGGGCTCTGATGGCTGCATTGAGGAACATAAAAATAATTGGCATTGCAATCTGCGAGGCTTACACAAGATCCCTGTTGGGCATTGCAGCTTCATTCCCAGCTGGGAGGAGCAGGCAGGGGGCATTCTCACTAGATGGTTGGACATCCAACACCTGTTGGCACAGGCATGGGCACCCTCTTCTCCTGCCAGCCCCACAGCCTCTTCCTCTTCCCCTGTCTGTGCACGTTTATGTTTATTGTGTGCTTTCTTCCCCTGCAGACAGAGAGGAGCATTGAGAGACATGGACATGGGTGCGTGAGCTGTTTCACAGCATTCGTGGCTACGTCTTCTCCTGCGGCACCCACAGCTGCCAATTTCTGCGTCTGCCTGGCTGCTGAGAAGAAACTGCTATGGGGCATTTAAACTGCGAAAGCTGGTGAATACTGGCTGTTCTTGTTTTGGCAGAGTCAAATTACTCAGAAAAATAGCACCCATTATCTCATCAGTGTAATTGGGATTTCTCTGCCCTGTTCAAAAGTCAGCTAATCTTTTTACTTCCGCCCTTGTCCCACCCACCCTTTGCTTAAAATCTCAAACTTTCCCTGTTCAAATGAAACGTCTCAGACTTGAGACGTTAACTGGTGTCTAACCTGCTGAGCTCTTCCCAACTCTCAGATTTTGTTTTTTGTTTGTTTTTTGTTTTGTGGGACCCGTTAATAATGTTGTGCGACTTTCGGAGCATTAATTACCTCACACAAAGTCAGCTCGCATGATGTGTCTGAGGGTGATGCCTGCCACCCAACCTCCTGTGTGACACCCTCTACAGCCCCAAACTCAAAGCTTCATGCCCCTATGAGTGTGACTTGGCATTGAATAGACAGCGGCGCTCACCATGGGGACGGGGAGCAAATCATCCAATCCCCTGCGGCACTGGAGCCCGGTTCTCCTGCGGGCGCCACGGGTGCTGACCTGTGCCGCTACCTCCATCGAGGCTGCCTTGGCCTGGCGGGATAGGCTCCTGCAGCCATTCCTAGGAACAAGGGCATTCCTCCTTTCTCACACGGCCTGGGGTGAGAACATGTGGTCACTAAAATGTGGAGCCACACTCTGTCTGGTGACGGACATCTGTCCATGGGGTGGGGTGGGGTGGGGAGGGGTGAGGGGGGAATGGGGGGAGGGGGTGGGGAACTCAACCTCCAAAGTTGGTGCTCAGCGGTGAAGAGAGCTGTTCTTGGGTCACAGACAATAGATACCTGACCGGGTGCCCTTTAAATATGGTGCCCAGACCTTCAAACCCATGAAGTATTTCATTTCATTTTTTTTATGTGATCTTAGGGAAGGGAGAATAGGAAGAGGGAGGTGAAGTATACAGGCATTGTCTCATTCACACTGGCAGGTCAGACACACAGTTAGCAGGGGAAATAGCAGTTCCCTGCTGCACGGGGAAGTCCATTCAGCGTTAGAGTTCTGACTTCCCTCTGTTGGGGGTGTCAGGCATTCCGACCTCCTGATTAAATATGCTCAAGAAGGGTCTGGGAGTTTTACAAGGTGGTTAGTGCTCAGGGAGCAAGGGATGGTCAAGCTGTCCTGGGCAATCCACAGGGGAGTGCTGGCCGTCTCACTCTGTGGGTGCCAGGCCCTGGGATCATCCAGCTGATCCCCTCTTGTCCAGCCTAGCTCCTGCCTGTCCACTTTGATAACCTGTGGGCTCAGGTGTTCAGACCCAGAGACTGGGTCCGGCTGAGGGTCAGGTGACTAGGGTGTGTTAAAGGGACCTTGACCTCTTTAGGGGATTCCGGTTCAGTGACCAGCTCGGGCACGAGCACAACTGGCGAGTTCCAGATTCCAGTGCTAGGCGCTTTTGGTTGGCACAGCAACAGGCGGGCAGTTGGCCCCTGAATTTGGGCCAGCCTTTCCGGGCTGGGATGACAGGAAGTTGGCCTTCTGGCATGGGCCTTTCCCACATCCGGATATGGTTACAGGGCTGTAGCCTGATGAGGGGTTATGGATCATTTTAAAAAGGGGTGGTTAACTCTGTCTGGCCATCTTGCAAATCTGCAGGATGGTGGGTGAACATGGGGTCCAATCTGGTTGGGGTCCCTCTGCTGGTCAGTTGTGTGATAGGTTCAGAGTCTTTTGGGACACTGCTGCCCTCTGGGGAATGGTCAGCTCTTGCTGTTCCCCCCAGTGGCTTATCAACTGGGGGAGGCATCACCCTCACTCTTTCTGGGCCAATTTGGGAACTTTTCTGCTCCACATTTAAATTCGCCATAAAGAGGTCAGCAAAATCAACCACTGGCTACCTGGCCGGTGCCTTTGGCCTTGGAGGGATCGTTCTCCTAACATGTTCCATGTCCTCTGGGACATCACCGCCCTCAAGTGGAGTTGCAGCTCCAGCTACCCTCCCTGGTGGCTTTTTGAGTGGGGGAGGCAGCTCCCTCCCTATCTGCTTATTGCTTTGGGAACTCCCTTTGTCCCTATTTAATACCGGAAAGAAGGTTTCTGCCAGCCATACTTCAGGCAAGCCCTTAACCTTTTCCTTTCCAGGCTTCATAACCTGGCTTCATTCAGACTGTTCTGCTACATGGGACATCTCCCTCACTATTTCTTTCCCTGCTTTTGGACTTTCTGATCTCTATTTAATTTGGGGATAATTAGGGGATCAATTTTGGATTCCAGGGGCCTTCTCCGGGCCCCGTTTAATTTTACTGTTCTGGCTTCGGCCTTGCTACCTTCGAGTAGCCCTCCCTCCAGGTCTATGGGTGCTACCCAAAGCGTTTGGGCCTCTGGGCCTTCTCCAGCTTTCTGCCCTTCTGCTGCTTGGCCGGGGCCTCTTTTCTATCGCTGGCTAGAGCCTGATTGCCAGCCAAATCATTCCCAAGGAGGAAATCAATTCCTGCTACTGGTAGTCAGGGACAATCCCTACTGTAACAGGGCCTGAATCAAGGTCACCCCTAAGTGGACCCTATGGAGGGGGTGGGGGGAGAGAAACACATATCCTCCTCCCAATTCACTGATCAGGGCTTTGGCCTTCAGGGAGGACTTGGGGTGGGATGGGGGTGGTGGGGGGCGGTGGGGGAGGCGGGGGTAAGTTTAGCTTTCCCCCCAACATTAAGGACCGGGCAGCCCCTGTGTCCTGGAGCAGTACAGCGGACTTGCTTACATTCTGGGACAGGTAGGGGGCCACTGTTCCTGAATGGACAAAACTCTGGAAGCTCTCTGGGAGTTTGTCCGGCTCAGACACACACGGTGCCGTGCCCTTGGAAGGGTAAGTTGCTGTAGCAAACGGCTCTGCCCGCTCTGCTGCACTACCCATCGGGGCATTCTTCAGGGGACTACTCATGTAGAGCCCTACTAGGTCTCGCAGTCTCCAGCATTCAGGTCTGGAATGACTTATTTTGTTGCAATGAAAACACACGGGCCTCTGGGAATTCTCCTTTTGGGCTGTAGGGCCGGGGGGGCTTCTTACACCCTCCTTTGTGTTTTCTTCTCTGGCCAGAGGCCCTTCCCTGTCTAGATTGTCCTGCTTCTCTTTCCAATGCTCATGGGTGTAGTTTGGAAAGGGTCTGCCTGAGTTTACAGGCCTATGGGATGAGGGCATTGCTGTCTGCTGTGACTGCTGTACCGCTGGCTCCTCTAGGTGTATTCGCAGGTTGGAGGGTAGGTGCGTGGGATTCTTAGGGATCTTATCCATTGGTTGAATGCGATTTGTTTCAGCTGTTCAAACTCAGCGTAGGTTTGGGTTGGCTTCTTATGATTGTTCTGGAATTGCGGGCGGCGTGCCCCTAGGACTAACTTGTAGGCACTTAGGATGGCGGCCATGGTCTGCTCATAAGTTAGGGAGAGCCCAGATGCAGCATGGAGTAGACCTCCCGGGCTCTCCCTGACAGCTGCCCTTGAATTAAAAGTGTCCAGGTCTCTCAGGGCCATTTTAGCTGCCCTGCTATTTTCTCAAAGGTGGTAAAAAAAAACATGACTCCACATCACTATCTTCAAATTTGGGAAGGAATCTCACTTACTTGAGGGGCCACAGAAAGTGGTTCCGGGTTACCGGGTTAGGGAATGCTGCTGGGTCGAGAGAGATTTTCCTTTGCAGCGGCTAGTTATCTCCTCTCTCTCTCTCTCTCTCTAGCTCCATTCCCAATTTTCAGAGCTGGAATTCTCTTTCCTTTCCTTGTTCTCTTGCTGTCTCTTCCCTCTCATTCTCTCTTTCCCTCTCCTTAAATTCTAGCTCCAATTTAAGTTTTTCCAGATCGGAACTGGCTGTGGGAGGGGATTCAGAGTCATGATTGAACATCTTAATCTGACTATTCTATTGGTAGTGTCAGATCCAGATGTTCTACCAATGTTAGGATTAGTTCCTTTTTTTTTGATTTTGCTGGGCAATTCAAACAGTATCTCCCTAGCTACGGCTTTCAATTGATCTGTGCTAAGGGTCTCCAAACTTTCCCCGCTTAAATTTTCTTGCTGAGCAAACATTTGGGCATCAAGTGTTGCCATTTTCTTAGTGTTAGGACGAGGAATTTGCTGTGGTAAAAGTTGCTTGTTTAAAAATTGGTTCCAGCCACTGAATTTTCCCTTTTTTGGCTTCCGATTGACTTTCACCTCTAATTTGGCTTGTCTCTTAACTTGGACTCTGGACAAATCCAAATTGGATCAATCTCGGATGTGAGCTCCCAATTCCTGTTACGGACCTGAGGGGGGTTAATTTAAACAGCCCTGATTTTCCCCTCTCTACCCATCCGTAAACAGAAAGGTGTTTTTGATTTCTGATTTCCCCCTTTATAAGTGGTGGCATGTTTCCCCCCAGCCCTTCAGTTTGGAGTGATCCAATCGTCTGTTAATAACTGCAAAGCAAACTCGAGATAAGGTCAAATAAGAGGGTTGGCTTATTTTACACACACACAAAACGCAGGAAAGGGGTTTCACAACATCTGTCCCTTTTGCACTAATACAATAAAAGAGGGATAAAGGAAAGAAAGGGGCACAGGGCAAGACCACGATAAAAAAAAAGGAATGGTTTCACGTGAATCCAGAGTCCAGAATCAGAAGTCCAGTGGTGTACTCTTTCAGAGGTTAGCAGGTTGACTGTTTCAGGGTAATCCGTCATTCCAAAAGCGAGGACTTCCACAATGGAAGAAGGTACGTAGAGATGAATGAGTCTTATAGGCACTGATACAGGAGTTCCGATGTTCCAGTAGTATACAGTGTAGATGAGGCAATTTACCTGGACAGAGCTCTCTCTGCTGCTACCTGTAAGATGGTAAAAAGCTGCCTGGGTTCAGTTCCACACAAGAACATTACAGGTTCTAGCAGATTGGTGGAGGTCATCTGACATACCTCCCACTTCTTCTCCTGGGTGATGGGCAAAGGATGTATTTTCCCAGGTCCGGAATCTTGAGGTGTTTAATAGAGGAGTCAGGGTCCCTTTGTCTTTGCGGGCATACTGACTCCGTTGGCCAGCTCTGCCTCAGAATTGTAAATGGCGTGCGATATTCCTTTGCAATTTGATTTTCTACAGTCACAGGGACATTAGTGCCCCTTTAAAGGTAACATGGTCCCTGCTGGTTTCTGAAGATTAGAAATTCCTCTGTTATGAGTCATGGATAGTCAGCATAAAGCCTTGGTCCATTTTTAAAAAAATAAAGTAATAATGTTATGACGTAGCCAGGTTGACACAAATATATATTTTCCTTCCTATCTTCTGGCTGGCACACCACGTTGCATGCGCAAGAGTAAGTAATATGCTGAGATACAGAAGAAGTTCATCCCATTTGCCAAGGAATGGGTTCAATGCTGACGTCTGGTCCTGTCTCTACATTTAGAGTGAGAAACAGAAAGTTCCGCCCATAGAAACAATGATTCCATGTATTTAATGACATGCCCCCAGCTGCAAATTATCCGTAAGTTATAATTTTTAAAGTATTAAAAACCTCAGGTGGCCTGTTGTGTGATAAATTAAAGCATTTTTCTCTTAGATGTGTATTGGTTTGTTTTTGCCACATGGTTAAAAACCAGGCTGATTCAGGAAAAGTGACAGTTTATTTTGACGCATAACCAGACATTATTCCCTGGGTCAGGTACCCAAGGGAGTGGCACTGGGCCATTCAGATCAAATACAAACATCTTTTGTGCTTTGCTTGTGAGTGTATTTAATTGCCGGCTCAATTTTACGGGCATAATGGTCCCAGGTTTGCACTAAGTGCGGTAGCGGGCGGGTAAAACGACACTTTACCCGCCGGCCGCCATGGCGGGATTTCGTGCTGTATCGCCCCAATCCCGCTACATTATTTATGCATTCCCAGGAAACACGTCGTTTCCATGGTGGGCGGGCTCTCATCGCCGACCGCGCTATCACATCGCCGCTTCATCGTGCCAGGCACCATATTTAAAGCCCAGCTGTGCACATCACATCTCAGTGTTTCCAGGCCACCATTACTGCAGGGAAGGTGTCCGCAAAAGGCAAGAAGACTGCAGCCCCCAGGTTTGGTGACGCATCACCAGGACGCCTTGTGGATGCCATGGAGACCTGCCGTGATGTCCCCACTCTGGCCGCAGGACAGGCAGTGGCGTTACCATCCAAGTTTGGGAGGTGGTGGCAGCGGTGGTCAGTGCCAATGCCCTGCATAAGAGGACAGCCACCCAGTGCCACTACAGGATGAACGCTCTCATCCGTTTTAACTCACTGTTCTCCTCACTCTCAACTCACACACACAAAACCCATCACACATCCACAGGGATCTCACACCTCAAGGGACAACACCACTAACTCTCACACACACCCTCACATCTCCATCAGGCTCATAATAATATCCTCTCGAACTCACATCCTCATTCCTGTCCATGGCTCCGCTCACCACACTAACGTTCCACCCAGTGCCATGTGTCCTGCTCACACTCTCTCCAGCTGTTTTCATGCAGGAGAAGCTGGCTCACGTGAGCAGAGAGAGGTCCCAGACCAGGGGTGGAGTGGCCCACATTAGGTCATCACTCACTTTGAGGAGTGTGCCATCGTGCTGGTTGGTGAGGATGTGGACCCTGCCTGTGGTGGCGGTGAGGTCGGTGGCAAACACCCACCTGAGGATCCTGCACCACATCCTCCCTCCCTCAACGCAACTGTGAGTGCTCTCTCTCCTGCTTCTGACTCTGCTGCCAAGCACTAATTATCTCTGCTTTGATTCACAGGGAGCTCTGCCAAGTGACTGACACCCTCAGCCAGCCAGTCCCTCAGCTCCATCCACTTCCTCACCTCCAGCCAAGAGGACACCTCCTCCATTGAAGAGCCGGGAATAAGCAACTGAGAAGACCAGTCACCGCAAAGGGAGCAGCAGGCCCACAAGTGATTCAGGAGGGAAAGGTATGTGTGGCAGAGCCTCATGCAAGCGCTCTCCCACGCACGCAGATCCTTCACCTTTTACACTCCTCTCAATGTCCCGATCATTCTCAATGCTGCCTGCTGGGGATCTTTCAGTTGTCCATCTGAGCTGACCTGCATCTCCGTCCACCCACTGACCACGCTCCCATGCAACACATCATCTCTCACTGTGACTCTCGTTTTACTTTCGATTTGAACAGCATGGTGCTAATTCAGTTTGACTTTTGCTCCCCGGCCCTTTACTCTCCCCCAGTCACCCACTTCCTGTCCCCCATCAAAGTTGACCCCCCCCCACCCCAGGCATCACATTCCACCTCCCCTCTGTTTCCTACCAGCCCCAGCCCTTTTCCTTTGGAGATGTCCAGGTGAATGTGCACATTCCCTACCTTCCCGAAAATCTCACCCCCCCTCCACATTCACCTCCCTGGCCTCCTCCTCCTCCCCACCCCCAGGGTCTGTGTCTGCCTCCGAATCCCCACCAACCACCCTCGCCATCACTTCTATCAGACTGTCGAACCCTCACCCTCTCACCCTACTGCCTCACTCTGCCCCCGGGGCATTTTCACCCCTCCTCCATACCATGCCCACCCTCAGTTCACTCCCCAAGAGGCAGACATGGACCTACCTGACCCGTCCCGTGCACATTCACCTGGACATCCCCCACTCCGCACAACCTCCCCCCTCTGCACTCTTTCCACCCCCCCCCCCCCACCCCTTTACACCCCTTCTCCCTCTGAACCCCTTCCTGCCCAGAGCCCCTTCCCCCACTGGAACCCCTTCCCCCACTGGAACACCTTCCCCCACTGGAACCCCTTCCCTCCCACGCCCCCCAGTCCTCCCACCTCCCCGGACTCCCCCCCGCTTAGTCCCTCTCCCTTCCTGACTCCTTCCTCCAGGCTTACCTCTTCCTCCATCCTTTTATTCCTCCCCTCTCTGCATCCCTTCATCCCCCAGACACCCTCCCCTCTCTGCATCCCTTCCTCCCCTCAGACTCCCCTTTCTGCAACCCTTCCTCCCCCTGGACACCCTCCCCTCTCTGCACTCCTTCCCTTGCACCTCCCACCCCCCTTTCACCTACCTCCCCAGTTGCTGTCTTCTCCCCGTTACTCCCTCTTCCCCCAACCTCCCCCCCGACACCTTCATTCCCCCCCTCCCAACCTCACCCCATCCTGACACCTTCGTACCCCCTCCCAACCTCACCCCCCGATACCTCTTCCCCTCTCAGCTGATCCAGCCCTTCCTCTCCCACTCCCTTGACCATTATCCGCTGTGAGCATCCACCGTGACTATCCCACTCCTACACGTTGCTTCGCAGCAGAGCCAGTCCATGAGAATCCACCCAGCACGCCATGGACATTCCTCCAGTTTGCCGTTGCTGTTGGGCTGCAGCATCTTCTGCTGCTCCGATGTCCGTAATATGAGCAAAGCCCTAGTGAGTAATTCCCGACTTCTGCACGTCACAGTTGTCGAGACGTGTTCTACATGGGTGTGTTTTCCTGCCAATGTGGATGGACGATCCAGCGGGGGTGAGGGGGGGACGACGATTCTAGCGGGCTGGCCTAACAATGATATGTTGGTGCATCACAACGAGGTCCCCGACATCCGATGCCAGAGAACGTGGCCCCGCTATCGGTGGGCTGAGCGGACGATCACGAACTGGTTTCACGCTGTCGTGAAACAGACCGCGTCATATTGTCCACTCACGCCACCGAACACACCGGACGCTGGTGGGCAAGGAAAATCCCAGCCTAAGTTTCAGAGACACTGACTTAAATTTGCCCAGTTCCTGTCATGTTTTGAAAAATACTTTCCTCTTGACAGTGTAAAATTCAGTGTCAGACTGAAGCCACCAGAGAGAGGGAGAGGGATGGGTTAGAAAGACTCTGTCGCTGATTAACAGAAGAACTACCATGTAAGGTACCATGTCTGTGTGTTCAAATCCTTCCATGGCCTCACCCCTCCCTACCTTTGTAACCTTCTCCAGCCCTACCATTCTCCAAATTCTTTGTGCTCCTCTCATTCTGCCCTCTCTCTTTTTATCCGATCCACACATTGGCAGCTGTGATTTCTGCTGCCTGGGCCCTGAGACCTGGAATTCACCTCTTTGCATTTCCACCTCTCTCAATTCCATTAAATTGCTCCTTAAAGCCTAAATCCTTGACCAAGCTTCTGGTCACCTGCTCTAATACCTTTTTATGGGGCTTGTCATCGTACTTTGTCTGATAACTCTCCTGTGAAGCGCCTTGGGATATTTCTACTCCATTAAAGGCACCAAATAAATACAAGTTATTGTTGTTAATATTTATAGTCCACTTTAGAACAGCAAGCTGACTATATGTCTACCAACTCAAGGAGAGGTAACTAACTAGTCATTTCTACTAAGCATTTATCTGTTAAAAGAATGTGATTGCCACTTAAAGCCCAAACTACAGTCTGGTGATATGTTATTTTGCTGCCTTCCAATGTCATGGAATGTTGTGTCAGGGCTCATGAGATAACCAATATGGTAAAATAAAATAGCAACAAGCTATAAATTACCTTAATTTTGGAACAGCAAGACTAAATTATAAGCAGTAAGAGTGGTCTAGAGCGCTGAACGCATAAAAAAAGTTCTATAGAGGTAAAGACCCAGTGATTATCTCTAATAATCGCACCAGACGCTACAAGCAGTGAGAGATTTGTGCATATATTACACAAGCACATGACACTACTTTCCCATGTAAATGCAAAGTAAAATGATAACTGTCTGCTTGCATTCCTATTAAACATGTACCCAACATTGCTTTGCTTGGTACAATATAATTAGACGATAAGGTAGATGTATCAGTGAAGGAACAATGAAACAACTCTTATTGCAGTTACAACAACACTGGTGGATACCCAAGGCTGTCATACAACACGCTGTTAAAGTTTATCAACCTTTCTCCGTTCTGTCCTGCAGTGACACCTATTGTAATTCAAGGCGTAAAACAACTGCATTTAAAAAAACTCTGTAACACTCAGAATATGACCCATAACACATCTGCATAAACACAACCATCTTAACATGGGAATATACAAACGTACAAAATAGGAGCAGAAGTAGGCCATTCGGCCCCTCAAGTCTGCTCTGTCATTCAATTAGGTCATGGCTAATCTGTTTGTGTTTCGAATTCCACATTCCCATCTACCCCCGATAACCTTTGACTCCCTTGCCTAACAAGAATCCAACTACCTCTGCCTTAAAAATATTCAATGACCCCACTTCCACTGACTTCGGAGGCAGAGAGTTCCAAAGTAGCACAACCCTCTGAGAAAAAAAAATTCTCCTCACCTCTGCCCTAAAAGGGTGACCCCTAATTTTAAAACAGTGGCCCCTAGCTCTGGACTCACCCACAAGAGGAAACATCCTTTCCACATCCACCTTGTCAAGACTGTTCAGAATCTTATATACTTCAATCAAGTCAACCCTCACTCTTCTAAACTCCTGTGGAAACAAGCCCAGTCTGTCCAACCTTTCCTCTTAAGACAACCCACTCATTCCAGGTATCAATCTAGTAAAACTCCTCTGAACCGCCTCCAACGCATTTACATCCTTCGTTAAATAAGGAGACTAAAGCTGCACACAGTATTTGAGGTGCTGTCTCACCAATGCTCTGTATAACTGAAACATAACATTCTTACTTTTATGTTCAATTCCACTCGTAATAAAGGATAGCATTCCATTAGCCTTCTTGACTACATTCTGTACCTGCAGACTAACTTATCGTGACTCATGCAATAGAACACCTAGATCCCTCTACACCTCGAAATTCTGTAGCTGTTCTCAGTTTAATGTATTACCCTACTTTTTTATGCTTCCTGTCAAAGTGAGCAACTTCACGTTTTATTACATTATACCCCATCTGCCAGATTTTTGCCTACTTGCTCAACCTATCTATATCTGTCTGCAACCTCCTTTTGCCCTCTTCACAACGTACTTTCTACCTATCTTTGTGTCATCTGCAAAGTTAGTTACCATGCCTTCACTATCCTCATCTTAGACATTGATATAAATGGTAAAAAGTTGAGGCCCCAGCACAGACACCTATGGGTCTCCACTTGTCACATCTTGCCAATAAGAAAAAGACCCATTTATACATACTCTCTGCTTTCTGCCAGCCAGCCAATCTTTTACCCAGGCTAATATGTTACCCCCCACATAATGAGCTTTTCTTTTCCGCAATAACCTTTGACGTGTTACTTTATCAAATGCCAAGCTTTATCCACAGTCCATGTTACTCTTCCAAACAGCTCCAAGAAATTGGTTAAACATGATTTCCTTTTCACAAAACCATGCTGATCTTCCTGATTACCTTGAGTTTCTCCAAGTGCCCAGCTATAAGCTCCATAATGATCGATTCTAACAGCTTCCCCACGACAGACGTCAGGCTAACTGGCCTATAGTTTCCTGTTTTCTGCCTCCCTCCCTTCTTGAATAGAGGGGTTATATTTGCTACTTCCCAGAATCTAGGAAATTTTGGAAAATTAACACCAATTAACCACCTCTTTTAAGACCCTAGGATGAAGTCCATCAGAACCCAAAGACTTGTCAGCCCACAGCTCCATCAGTTTGCTCAGCACCACTTCCCTAGTGATTGTGATTTCACCAAATTCCCATCTCCCTTCCACCTCTTGATTTGCAGCTATTACTGGAATGTTTTTTGTATCCTCTATAGTGAAGTCAGAGCAAAATATTTGTTCATTTCATCTGCCATTTCTTTACTATCTGCTATTACCTCCCCACTGTCACTCTCGAGAGGACCAACACTCACTTTACTTACTCTTTTCCTTTTAAATACCTGTAGAAATTCTTGCTATCCATTTTTATATTTTTAGCTAGCTTCCTCTCATACTCTTATTTCTTTCTCCTGGTTAACCTTTTAGTCATTCTCTGTTGTTCTTTACATTCTGACCAATCATCTGACCTGCCACTCATCTTTGCAGAATTGTTTGCATTTTCCTTGAGTTTGATCCTTTCTTTAACTTCTTTGGTTAACCACAGATGGGGCGTCCTCGCCTTAGACTTTTTCTTTATAGTAGGAATATACATATTCTGAGGATTCTGAAATATCCCCTTAAATGTCTGCAACTGCTTCTCTAGTGATCTATCCCCTAGACTAGTACCCAGTTCACTTCAGATGGCTCAGCTTTCATGCCCACGTAGTTGCCTTTATTTAAGTTTAAAATGCTAGTCTTAGACCCACTCTTCTCCCTTTCAAACTGGAGGTAAAATTCAATCATATTGCAGTCGCTGCTACCTAGGGGTGCCTTTACCCAGAGGTCATTAATTAATCCTGTCACGTTACATAATACCAAGTTTAATATAACCTGCTCTCTGGTTGATTCCAGAACAAGCTGCTCTGAAAAACTATCTCGAAAGCATTCTATAAACTCTTCATCCTGCCAATCTGATTTTTCTAGTTTATATGTAAATTAAAATCACCCATGATTATTGCAGTTCCTTTATCACAAGCGCACAATATTTTCTCTTGAATACTTTGTCCTACACTGTGGCTACTGTTAGGGGACCTGTAGACCACTCCCACTAGTGGCTTCTTTCCCCTACTATTCCTCATCTCCACCCAAACCGATTCTACATCCTGATCTCCTGAACCAAGGTCATCTTTAACTATTGCACCACTGCCATCCTTGATCAACAGTGCTACCCCTCCACATTTACCTAGCTTCCTATTCTTCTTGAATAACATAAATCCCTCATTATTCAGGATCCAATCCTTGTCACCCTGCAGCCATGTCTCCGTAATGGCTATCAGGTCATATTTATTTACTTGAACGTGCTCTATTAATTCATTTACTTTGTTATGAGTGCTATGCACATTCAGATGCAGAGCTTTTAGTTTTGTCTTTTTGTTATCTTTGTAACATCTAGTCTTGACTATTGGTGTATTCCTCAACCTCGCCCCTCGCCTGAGGTGTGGTGACCTTCAGATTAAACCCACCACCAGTTGTCTTTCTCTGATGAGAGAACAGCCTATGATCCTCTGGGACTATGGCATGTTTCATTTCTCTTTCTGTCCCTTCCTGCTATTCTATGACCCTCATTTCCGATACTACTATTATGGTCTCCTGCCTTGAATTTACCCCGTGATATACCACATCTACCCAAGTTTCATCCCTCACCCCTCTTGTTTAGTTTAAAGCCCTCCCTATTTCTCTAGTTATGTGATCTGCAAGAACACATGTCCCAGCATGGTTCAGGTGTAGACCATCCCGATGGTACAGCTGCCTCTTTCCCTAGTACTGGCACCAGTGCCCAATGAACCAGAACCCACTTCCCCCACACCAGTCTTTCAGCCACGCATTTATCCCTCTAATCTTATTTGTCCTATGCCAATTTGCACATGGTTCAGGTAATAATCCAGAGATTATTACCCTTTGAGGTTCTGCTTCTTAATTTGGTACCTATCTTCTCATACTAACCTCCTTCCTTGTCCTGTCTATGTCATTGGTACCTACGTGGACTGAGGTGACTGGATCCTCCCCCTCTGACTGTAAGTTCCTCTCTAGCCCTGAGCAGATGCCCCGAACCCTGGCACCGGGCAGGCAACACAGCCTTCTGGACTCTCGCTCTTTGCTGCAGTGAACAGTGTCAATCCCCCTCACTATACTGTCCCCTAATACTACTACATTCCTGTTTGTTTCCCCCGCTTGAATGGCTTCCTGTACCATGGTGCCATGGTCAGCCTGCCCATTCCCTTTGGAGACCCGCTTTCGTCCACACAGGTTGTGAGCATCTCAAACCTGTTTGACAATTGCAAAGTCTGAGGCTCCTTCACTACTGTCTGCTCGGTCCCATTACCTGCCTCACTCATGGTCGCATCCTCCTGTCCCTCACTGCTGGCCAAAGCAGGCAACCTTATTCTAAGAGGCCTGACTGTCCTCTGGAACAAAGTGTCCAGGTATTTCTCCCCCTCCCTGACATTGCGCAGTGTCTGCAGTTCGGCTTCCAGGTCAATAATCCTGACCTGGGATTCCTCTAGCTGCTTACACTTTCTGCAGGTGTGTTTACCACAGCTGCAACATAACACCTGCCCTGTCATTGTTACCTATGTTATTTAGTTAACTTAATTTAATTACTCACTTAATTAACTTGGAACAATTCCTATGTATACCACACCTCCTTCCCCATGCACCAAATTCGCTATTCACTCAGTCTCTGTCTCACTCCAGCGCAGTCACCTGTCTCCTTGCGTGCCCCTTACTGATCATGTGGTTTGAAAAGACTACCTCTTTTATAGACCCTCTGATGAATCACTAGCTAATTTAGCTTCCTGCTACAGTAATTAACAGCACTTGAACCAATTGCTTTCAGGTGATTGACAGATAACTGCCACTTCAGACAGTTCTTTGTTTGACAAGTTAACCTAACTTACTTGAAATTTAGTACTAGGTCAGATCTTGATACTTAATCTATAGTCAAAACCTGAAAAGGACTTAACAGAACTTAACATGTGAACCCAATTCTCTACTCACTTAGTCTCTATCTCACGCCAGCGTAGTCACCTGTCTCGCACGGCCCTTACTCAAAGTATTTATTTAGAGCTGCTGTATTATTTATTTATTAATATATTATATATTTTGATATTTGTAGGTTATGTATCAGGTAATTGAATTATTACTAAACATATCCAGATGATGGCGCCATTCTCTCCCACCATTTCCAACTCTATTTCCTAATTTTATGCATTAAAACTGGATTCCATTGTTGTGGAGTCTACTGACTAGGCTCAAAGGCTCACTTGAAACCCTAACTAGACTGCAGCAGTAGCAGAAGATGCTACAGAAGTTCAGAGAAAGGGCTAAAGTCAATTAAGTAGCAAGCAATTTTAGTTCACCGCAGTAATTTGTAAAGGTCATCATGTTATTATTTTGGTTAATAAGCAAAATGTCTGATGATGATCTCTTTATCAATATAGCTTTGTAGACATCTCAATACAATGCAATTCTCCAACCTAAAGAATAAAATCATTTCCAACAAATACATTTTCTAATCAGCAGTTTCCCCCTTTCTTGCTGCTAACTTGTATGATGCAAAAGTGCCTTTTAATGAGAATGATTTGAATGCCACTCTGTTGGCTGTATCCTTCTCCCTGTTTCCTAGCATCTGTTTCGCCTTCTATACTGAGACCTGTTGAAGGGGCCAGCATGCCTGTGTTCTATTTTTCAACTAACAAAAAGTCCAATAATCTTAAAAAAGATGTTCCAAGTTCATTCTCCCTCCCAAGGCCTGAGCATATGGAGGATCTTTGTGGTACAAGCCGCCCCTGATGTAAAAGCTAATTCCTGGCCAAACAGAAGAAAACAGGTGACAATTGTTGCTCTTCAGGAAGATAAAGCTAATATTCTGCATTTATGCAGAAATGATGGCCCATCAATAACCTTCAGATTAATCGTCCACAGCCATTTGCAGCCACAGCCAAAATGGATACATTTTAAAAATGCACCCTTCTGAGTAATTGGCATTTATGCTGATCATATATTGTAATTATGTGTAGTCACTTTAATGCACAATCAGGTAAATTGTCACATCAATCTCTCACCTAGGACACAACTCACCTTAGCCTGTTTATCAGTAAGTAGCAGATCCATTCAGACTATATGAACATGTGAACATACGCAGACAGGAAAAGCACCACGGGCCCATCTTTGCGTATAGTTGTGATGCCCTATGCAACTTGATACAGGTACTCTCCACCCACCCAGAGTAATTTCCTGGGAAAAGTGGGACAAACAGTAAGGAATAGAAAGCTAGAAGTGTCCCCTCTGACCCTGTTAGAAACTAACCATGGAGCCCAAATAGACCCTGATTTATATTATAGGATACCAACTTCTAGTGGTGTGATCTCCACCACAGTCAGAATCGGGTCCAGCTCTTCCTTGAAGAAATTCAGTGAATGGATAATGAAGGTACAATGTTCAACATCTGGCCTCTTCATTTCCAGCCCATTTGCACTATTTGCCTGACTCATTGAATTTGGTGAAAACTCAATATAAACATTCAACACAAGGAACTGTTTCCTTGAGTGTGTTAAAATTAAACAGAGGTCAACAGATGGCCTTGGAACTATACAGTCCAGAAAGGAGACAATGACTTCAGGAAAAGGCAGGGGAGATAAGGATGGAAGGAAGTGTAAGGCCCATTCTCCAGAAGTTTTTTTTTTCCAAAGTTATACTTTATTCATAAAATTTATAAATGCACATTAGATAACAGTTCAAATTTACCATGAGATAAAATGCAATATAAACAAGTCTTTCAATACGGTACATGATACACTGGTTGTATTTACAATATACATTTACATTTCATAATCCAACATTACCTGGTGCATTACAGCCCGAGGGGTTTTGCACTGGCGCCAGCCCCTCGGTGTAGTATGGCAGGAGGGCCTCAGGCAGTGGCCTTGCTCCTTTGAGCCTTGGCGGCAGCTGCGCCAAACTTTATTACGTCCCCCAGCGCATGGTCCTGGGCCTTGGAATGTGCCAGTCTGCAACACTCAGTTGTTGGCAGCACTTTGCACTGGAAGACCAAACCGTCCCAGGCAGGCCAAAGAGTGTGTTTCACCAAGCCGATAGCCCTCCAGTTGGAGCTGATGTTTGTCTCCGTGCGAGTCCCAGGGAACAGCAGGTAGAGCACATGGGTCCATTCTCCAAATTAGGCAGGCACTAGTGGAGGTGAGTTTCAAAGAATCTTCCAGCTATGAAACGAATGTCAACCCTTGCAATAAGTTGCATCTAGTGACCCCTATAGGTTCCTTCAAAAGGACTTAACTGTTTTAGGAGGCTGTCCAACTCCTGAGTATAAATGGACATTGTTGAGGATCTGCAGGTTGTCATGTTGGTGGGGTAGAGGACAGACAATGGAACCTACATTGACTGTCTCCATTGTATGTTTCAGCACCACACCACCTGCTACTTCTTTGACTTATAGAACCTTCTAAAAGATGTATTATTCTGGGAATTCAAGAAACACGGTGTTGGCTCAGAATATTTGCTATGAAATGAAAGTTTTGCATACCCAAGAATGAGGGCTCCCTTTATCAGCATTGTTACAGCCACTAGCTCACATTAATATACTCGGCATGTTTGGGAGTTTAGTGCCGATGGGTTTTGAGAACGAATTCCCACTCCACTTTTCTCACCTGTTCACATAGCCTTTTGTCTCTAATGACCTCAGGTTCTTCCACAGGCCTTTCCGTTATTTGATTGAGTTAACCTGCTTCATCCACCAAATAATCATTGCCGTGATACTTTCTGCATTTGTTTATGGTTTTTTTCCTCTGTCCCTCCCCTTTTCTTGTTTCCATTTATATCCTGAGTTGTCTTATTTTTCAGTTCTGCAAAGGGGCTGAATCCAAAATTTTGATTAACCTTTCATCAAGTGTGGAGTGACCTTCTTTGACCCGAGACGAGGAACCTCCAGATTCTATACAGATGGTATATGGATTCGAAACAGAGCTTTTGAACACTCATGTTAAGGATTCCTGTTCAAAGAGTCATAGAGCCATTTACAGCACAGAAGGAGGCCATTTGGCCCATTGAGGCTATGCTGGCTCCCCATGGAGCAATCCAGTCACTCCCATTCCCCAATTTGGTCCCCGTAGCCCTGCGAGTTTATTTCCTTCAAGTGCCCATCCAATTTCCTTTTGAAATCAATGATACCACATCCACCACCCACATGGACACCGAGTTCCAGGCCATGACCACTCACTGCACAGAAATGTTCTTCCTCACTATCCCCTTGCATCCCTTGCCCAAAATCTTAAATGTGCACCCCCCTAGTCCTTGTACAATCAGCTAATGGAAAGAGCTTTCCCTTGTCTGCTTTATCCAATTCTTTCATAATCTTGTACACCCCTATCAAATCTCCCCTCTATCCCCTTGACAAGGGGACAACAACCCCAGCTTTTCCAACCCAACCCTGTAACTAAAGCTCCCCATCCCTGGAACCATTCTACTAAATCTCCCTCTGCATCCTCTCAAGGAACTTCATATCTTTCCTAAAAACCTGTGGTGACCAGAGCTGGGCCCGGTACTCTAGTTCGGCCGAACCAGAGCTTTATATAGGATCAGCATAACTTCCCTGCTGTTATACTCAATGCCTCTATTTATGAAGCCTAAGATCTCGCATGCTTTGCTAACCACTCTGCCTCGTTCAAAGGTCAATTCACATGCAACCCCAGGTCCCTCATATTAACTGTAATGTAAATTAGTGAGTAACATAGAGTAATGGAAGGAACTGACCTGGTTTGCGCCTTGAACGGCCATGTAAGTACTTTTATGCATTTATGAATAAAGCATATTTTAAAACATATTTTTAGGAGAAAAATTAAACATTCCTGTCACTCCACCTTTTGTAGCATCAATTTTTAAAAAATATTTAGTATCAACTAAATAATGTTACTATAATATAAGATATTAACAGCTAAATAATAATCAACTTTAATATTTAGTATCTTTACATACATTATCACAGGGATTTTTGAACCTTACACTGAAAAGCCATAATAAAACACCTTGGCTTTTTAATTCTATGTTTTTTTTATCCCTGGTCCCACACAATAAGCCCAGCAAGGAATCAACAAAGTCCCCAGGTTACACAGAATCTTCGTTCTCATTTAAGGATTAATGGGGATAGGGCAGACACCCAGAGCCCACCTGTGGAATTTTAAGTCTCAGTTGGTTGTGTCAAAAGATCTATAGTGTGGAGAAATCCTCTGATAGTTATGGGCCTTGTATTTGATTAATTCCTAATTATCGTTCAATTTAACATCTTTCTGATTCTAAAAGGTGCCAAGAGGAAACTCTGTCCCTGCTAATCATCCTGACAGAGATAGTCTTTACAAACGCTAAACGAATTGCACTAGACAAATTTGCTGCAACTCAGGTTTGCCCAGATTTGTCCTGATCAGGGCAGCTGGGGCCTTGACTGCCACCTTTTGGCTGCTCCAGGTAAGTGCAGCTGCAGGTTTCTAACCAAACAATCTAAAAAAAAATAAGATTATGGCCTTTTGCCCAGTCCAAAACTGGGCAGGAGGAAGAGTGGCGGGGTGAGAAGGTGGGAAGAGGGGTAGGTCTGTGGGTGGGACCGTAGATGAAGATGCTATGTTCATTTTATTACCCATGAAGATGTATTGAAAACTTTATTAACCTTAAAAACATTAGGAAGAAGAAAAAATTGTATTGAAATGGTGCTTTTCATGATCACCGGAGGTCTCAAACCACTTTACTGCACAGCCAATGAAATACTTTTTGAAGTGTAGTCACTGTTGTAATGTAAGAAACCTGGCAGCCAATGTGCGCACACTAAACCTCCACAAACAACAAAGCGATAATAACCAGATAATCTATTTTTGCGATGTTGATTGAGGGATGAAAATTGGCCAGGACACTGGGGATAACTCGCCTGCTCTTCCTTCAAATAGTGGCTGGGATTTTTTACATCCACCTGAAGCAGATGGGGCCTCAGCTTAATGTATCATCCGAAAGGGGGTACCCCCAACACTGCAGCACTCCCTCAGTACTGCACTGGAGTGTCAGCCTCAATTTTTGTGCTGGAGCCCTGGAGCGGGAGTTGAATCCAGCACCTTGCGACTCAGAGGTGGGAATGCTACCCCACGGAGCCAGGGTTGGCAGAGAGTAGGGCAGGAAGGAAGGATCGCCTTTCACATTCTCAGGATGCTCCAAAGCATTTCACAATCAATCTAAAATCAATCGGTGCAGACTCGATGGGCTGAAGGGCCTCTCCTGCTCTGTGATTCTGAAATGTGAGCCCTGTTGTCATGTAGGCAAATGTAGCTGCCCTTTCACGCACTGCAAGGTCATATAAACAACAATGAGATAATAAGACAAATGACCAGTTAATCAGTTTTGGTGCATTGCTTGAGGGGTAAATGTTGATGAGAAATTCTACTGCTCTTCTTTAGAAGTGACATGGGATCTGTAATGCCAACTGAGTCTTCAATCTAATATTTCATCCAAAGGGTGTCACCTCCGACAGTGCAGCACCCCCTCAGCACTGCACTGATATGTTAGCCAGTATCTCTGGCATTTGAATCTGTGACCTTCTGATTCAGCGAGCCAAGCTGGTACTTATAGTCCATGCGAGTGGAAGAATTGGACAACCGTTTTGAAATGTAAAAAAAAAACCCAGACAGATCTGCTTTACATTTTAGAAATTTCTGAAGCACCCACTTAAAAACCAGATAGCCCAGTCCAGAGCTGAAAGGGTGGAAACCCCATTCCTGAAGCCATGCTGTCAGCCATCAGTCAAGGAATGTGAACCTAGCGTTTAGATCTGGAGATTTGTGAAAGGCAATTTTGACCAGATCCAAATCTCAGGCCTTGTAGAGAATTAAATTCCTGGCACCTGAAGCCCTACAGCCAAAGCAGAGGCAGGGAAGTGGCTGCCTGCAGCTCTTTAGTTGTTACCTTCGAAATAATAAAGCACGGATCACAGCAATGTAAATGCCTAGAAGTGATCTTGGAAAGTGTAGCTATGTAACAAATAGCCACAGACAGGGTTGTGTGACAAATGATGCCAGGTTCAAACTTCTAATTATGTGCAGCTGTTAGCTCCTCATGCTAAGACAACTGAAGTCACAGCCTAAATGGGGCTGACGGGAAACGCATTTACAAACTAACCCTATTGTGATCTGGGTTGCTCCCTGCACTCAGTGATGGCAAAGGAAATGCTTTCCTTACTTTTTAATCTTAAATCAAAGGTTAAGGGGTGTTTCTGACCGACGTGCTCGCCGTTTTACACGTCGGAGTTAGGATTATGTTGTGAGAGTCTGCGTGAACTGAGATCATATTTCAGCTCCTGTATAATGTCAACGCAGTTGCTAGTACGGTCACACTCTGAATGGATCTCTCGATAGAGTGTTCTTGAACTGCTCCACAACACAGAATCAGTTTGCATGTCTCTTATTTTTTAATAAAAACTTTGTGGTGTTATTCAAAGAATTTGCTTACTTTCAAATATAATTTCTAAAATCTATTTGCTTACAAAATGTAAAATGCAAGCAAGTGCAGTAAATATTAACAGTGAGGGATAACCTGCAAGTGATCAGGACTGTTAAAGGTGATTAGCATCTCAGTAGGAAGTATTCAGCTTGGGCCTGATCCTGTAACAGAGGGAAACACTCTGCTGAAAAAGCTTTTGTCTTATCAAATTTTAGTCACTCTGACAAGTTTCTATTACAGCAAACATTGTCTCTACTGCAGTACAGTTGTTAAAATGGATGATTACTTTAATCCGTGTTTTCCTTAAACCTAGAATACGTCAGCAATTGCTTCTATTTCTGTCCCCTGCTGTCTCTGGAGTACGAGAGGAAAAAGAGAATGATACAGGGAAAGGCAGAGAGAAATTACTTCCTTTGTTGGGGGGAGTCCAGAACAAGGAAGCACGGCCTGAAAATTAAAGCTTAGCCACTCAGGGGTGATGTCAGGTAACACTTCTTCACACCAAGGGTAGTGGGAAACTGGAACTCTGTTCCACAAACCCTCTGGGGCTGAGGGTCAATTGAAAATTTCAGAACTGAGTTTGATAGATTTTTATTAGGCTGTAGGGCTTTCTCCGTCTCCTGTCAGCAGTGTTCTCACATTATATATATCAGAATAGTTTGAGGCCAACAATCAGTCAAATAACGAGGTCGGTCACTCCCACACATTCCGATATTTTCAAAAACAATCGAACACTGTAGCCACGGGCTGGTCAGTATTAAGGATTGTTGAACCAAGGTGGGTGGATGGAGTTAAGATACAGATCAGCCACGATCGAGTTAAATGTTTCTCTGAACAGAGAATAAATATGGAAAATATGTTCATACTCCTTGGCTGTCAATGTGAGAGCCAGAGGTCACCGATTCACCATCTTAGTCACGTGTATGCTTTTGGTGGAATGGATGCTGCAGGTTTGTAACTCATGACTGAAAGCCTCAGTTCACGTTGTGCAATATTGGCAGTTCTCGAAAAAGGTCATGAGTCACACTAAAAAAGAATTACAGAAACGTTCGCTTCACTTTGCAATGTCTTGTCCACTTACATCCTGGAATACGAGATTGAATGCATTACATATCCTCATGACCTGGTTAATAAGATAGCAATGATCAAATTTCACAAGTGGCCCACATAGGCCCCCACTGAATCCAACTCGTGGCAAAGGAAGAGGAAAAGACTTGCATTTATACAGCACCTTTCAGAACTTGAGAACATCCCAAAGCACTTAACAAGCAGACATTGTTGTAATGTAGAAAATATGGTCGCCAATTTGTGCAGAGCCAACTCCCACAAACAGCAGTGCAATACCGACTAGCTAATCTACTTTTAGTGATATTGATGAGGGATTAATATTGACCAGGGCGCCAGGGAAAATTCCATTACTGTCCTTTTTTCCAAATTAGTGCCATGGGATCTTTTACATCCACCAAGAAGAGCAGGAGAGCCTCCAGAAAATGGCATCTCTGGCAGTGCAGCACTCCCTCAGCGCTGCATTGGAGTGTCCGCTCAATTCTAAAGTGGGCCTTAAATTTATGACTTCCTGACACTGAGGAACCAGAGCTACATCCACTGAGCCATCACTGTAAAGCTTTCTCCATCTCCTGCCGGGTAGTGCTCACTTCTGTTCACATTGTATATTTCAGAACAGTTTGAGGACAATAATCAGTCAAATAATGAGGTCTGTCACTCCCAAGCATTATGATATTTTCAAAAGCAATTGAACAACCTATAGTCACTGGCTGTTCAGTAGCACCTCTGAAGAAGATACACTCTGGGTGATTTAAAACGATGGTATGTATTTTTGTTCTTGTGGTCCCTGCAATATAGACAGGGCAGGTTCTACGAAATGTAGATAACTTTATATTTAACATGGGGGTCCCAAAACATCATTCAAATGGAGACTGTGGCCAGAATTTTATCCAAGCCTGGGTTGGGCCATTCCAACAGCGAAACCCGAGCCCGCACAGATGGACACCGGGACCCTGGGCGGCACTTTACTGGCAGCAGCCAATTAAGAAGATGCTGCCAGGGCCGCCACCCAATTGAAGACAGCGGCCAGTCTTCCAGAGCCGCTGGCCCAATCAGAGGGCCGGCAGCTCAGCAGCCTCAGCAATGTCACCAGGAGAGGCGGCCATCATGGAGGCTGCAGAGGAAAGAAGGGAGCACCTCCATGTTGTAGCCTTTTCGAATGTCAGGTAAGCTTTTCAATTTAATGTCCTGGGGACAGGCAGGTCCTGCTGATTGGTGGATTCACCCTCTAGCAACGGGATCACAGCCACAGCTACAGGGACAGCCATTGCCACCGGTGTTTGAGGGGGGGTGGGGTCCTTCCATAGAGGAGGGCCTCCTCCCCGGGGACTCCACTTAAGCCGCCTCTGTTTACCTGGCAGTTTACCCATGTGTGGCGCACTTCCCAAAGCCATTAAAATGCTGGCAGGGGACTGGAAGTGGTCAATAATTGTCCAATTAATTGAATTGGCCGCCTGCTTCTGGTCAACCGGCAGCCGTGCCCTGAGAAAATTCCAAAACTGGGGAAGATGTTGGGCTCCCCTCCCAGTGCCTTCAGCTGCCATTTTACAAGGCATTTCACCTCAAGGCCCATCTCCCCAGGGCTGGTAAAACCTATCCCTGACTCCTTCATGCACCACATGGGGGAGGCGATGGCGTAGTGATATTGTTGCTGGACTAGTAATTAGAGATCCAGGGTAATGCTCTTAGGACCCAGGTTCGAATCCCGCCATGGCAGATAGTGGAATTTCAATTGAATTTAATAAAAAAAATACTGTAATTAAAAATCTGATGATGACCATGGAAACATTGTTGTAAAAACCCATCTGGTTCACAGATGTCCCTTTAGGGGTCAACACGTAGTTGACTCTGAAATGTCCAGCAAGTCATTCAGTTGTATCAAACTGCTACAATGTCACAAAAAAGGAATGAAACCTGACGGACCACCCGGCATCGACCTAGGCACCGGAAAACAACAATGGCAAACTCTAGCCCTGTCGATCCCTGCAAAGTCCTTCCTAACATCTGGGGGCTAGTGCCAAAATTGGGAGAGCTGTCTCACAGACTAGTCAAGCAACAGCCTGACATAGTCATCCTCACAGAATCATACAAGACAGATAATGTCCCAGACACCACCATCACCATCCCTGGGTATGTCTCCTCCCACCGGGAGGCCAAGCAGAGGTGGGGGCACAGTGGTATACAGTTGGGAGGGAGTTGCTCTGGGAGTCCTCAACATCGGCTCTGGACCCCATGAAGTCTCAAGGCATCAGGTCAAACATGGGCAAGGAAACCATCTGTTGATTACCATGTACCGCCCTCCCTCAGCTGAGGAATCAGTGCTCCTCCATGTTGAACACCACTTGGAGGAAGCACTGAGGGTGGCAAGGGTGCAGAATGTACTCTGGGTGGGAGACTTCAATGTCCATCACCAAGAGTGGCTCGGTAACACCACTACTGACTGTGCTGGCCAAATCCTAAATGACATCACTGCTAAACTGGGTCTGCAGCAGGTGGTGAGGGAACCAACAAGAGGGAAAAACATACTTGACCTCATCCTCACCAACCTGCCTGCCGCAGATGCATGTCCATGACAGTATCGACCACCGCACAGTCGTTGTGGAGATGATGCCCGCCTTCACATTGAGGACACACTCCATCCTGTTGTGTGGCACTACCACTGTGCTAAGTGGGATAGATTTTGAACAGAACTAGCAACTCAACAACTGGCAGCAATGAAGCACTGTGGGCAATCAGCAGCAGCAGAATTGTACTTAAACACAATCTGTAACCTCATGGCCCGGCATATCCCCCACTCTACCATTACCATCAAGCCAGGCGATGAGCCCTGGTTCAATGAAGAGTACAGGAGGGCATACCAGGAGCAGCTCCAGACATACCTAAAAATGAGGTGTCAACCTGGTGTAGCTATAACATGCATGCCCAACAGCATAAGCAGCAAATGATAGACAGATCTAAGCGATTCCACAAACAATGGATCAGACCTAAGCTCTGCAGTCCTGCCACATCCAGCCGTGAATGGTGATGGATAATTAAACAACTCATTGGAGGAGGAGTCACCACAAATATCCCTACCCTCAATGATGGATGAGCCCAGCACATCAGTGCAAAAGGTAAGGCTGAAGCATTTGCTACAATCTTCAGCCAGAAGTGCCGGGTGGATGATCCATCTTGTCCTCCTCTGGAGGTCCCCAACATCACAGGTGCCAGACTTCAGCCAATTCGATTCACTTCACGCGATATCAAGAAACAGCTGAAGGCACTGGATTCTGCAAAGGCAATGGGTCCTGACAATATTCCGGCAACAGAACTGAAGACTTGTGCTCCAGAACTTGCCGCGTCCCTAGCCAGGGTGTTCCAGTACAGCTACAACACTGGCATCTACCCGGCTATATGGAAAATTGCCCAGGTATGTCCTGTACACAAAAAGCAGGACAAATCCAACCCGACCAATTACTGCCCCATCAGCCTACTCTCAATCATCAGTAAAGTAATGGAAGGGGTCGTCGACAATGCTATCAAGTGGCACTTGCTTAGCAATAACCTGTTTACTGATGCCCAATTTAGGTTCCGCCAGGGCCCTCAGCTCCTGACCTCATTACAGCGTTGGTTCAAACATGGACAAAAGAGCTGAACTCCTGGGGTGAGGTGAGAGTGACTGCCCTTGACATCAAGGCCGCATTTAACCGAGTGGCATCAAGGAGCCCTAGCAAAACTGAAGTCAGTGGGAATCAGGGGGAAAACTCTCCACTGGTAGGAGTCATGCCTAGCACAGAGGAAGATGGTTGTGGTTGTTAGAGGTCAGTCATCTCAGCTCGAGGACATCGCTACAGAGGTTCCTCACTGTAGTATCCTCGGCCCAGCCATCTTCAGCTGCTTCATCAATGACCTTCCTTCTGTTGTAATGTCAGAAGTTGGGATGTTCAATGATGATTGCCCAATGTTCAGCACCATTCGCGACTCCTCAGATACTGAAGCAGTCCATATCCATATGTGGCAAGACCTGGACAATATCCAGGCTTGGGCTGACAAGTGGCAAGTAACTTTTGCGCCACACAAGTGTCAGGCAATGACCATCTCCAACAAGAGAGAATCTAATTATCACCCCTTGATGTTCAATGGCATTACCATCACTGAATCCCCCACTATCAACATCCTGGGGGTTACCATTGACCAGAAACTGAACTGGACTAGCCATATAAATACTGTGGCTACAAGAGCAGGAATCATGTGACGAGTAACTCACCTCCTGACTCCCCGGAGCATGTCCACCATCTACAAGGCACAAGTCAGGAGTGTGATGAAATACTCCCAATTTGCCTGGATGAGTGGAGCTCCCACAACACTCAAGAAGCTTGACACCGTCCAGGACAAAGCAGTCTGCTTGATTGGCACCACATTCACAAACATTCACTCTCTCTACCACCGATGTACAGTAACAGCAGTGTGTACCATCTACAAGATGCACTGCAGGAATTCACCAAGGCTCCTTCGACAGCACCTTCCAAACCCACGACCACTACCATCGAGAAGGACAAGGGCAGCAGATAGATGGGAACACCACCACCTGGAAGTTCCCCTCCAAGTCACACATCATCCTGACTTGGAAATATATCGCCATTCCTTCACTGTCGCTGGGTCAGAACCCTGGAACTCCCTCCCTAACAGCACTGTGGGTGTACCTACACCACATGGACTGCAGCGGTTCAAGAAGGCAGCTCACCACCACCTTCTCGAGGGCAACTAGGGATTGGCAATAAATGCTGGCCCAGCCAGCGAAGCCAACATCCCATGAATGAATAAAGAAAAATACTCCCATTCCTCATCAATAAATCTTATTGAAATATAAACGGAATTGTCATTTGGTAGCACAGAACTTCAGGGTTGCTGAAAAAAGAGACATGGTGTCGAAGCTTTTTGTCTTGCACTCATCAGGACTGATTCACATGAATACCAATTGTAAAGGCAACAACAATTTGGCAGTTAACTGTTCCCTGGTGCATTCTCCATGGCAGCACCTCTACCAATCAGTGTCCATTTGTCAACCGATTAGCAATCTCTTCTCATGCAGTATAAATTGTTGTTCCCTTTACAAGTGGTGTTCTTGCGAATCTGTCCTGATGAGTGCAAGATGAAAATCTTCAACAGCATGTCTCTTTTTTTTAGCAATATGGAATTCTAAAGTAGAAGCCATGCTTCAGCTATATGAAGCCTTGGTTAGACCACACCTGGGGTACTGTGAGCCCAGTTCTGGGCACCACACCTTAGGATATTGGTCTTGGAGGGCATTCAGTGCAGAATCTATAGATTTACTGGAATGATACCATGGATCAATTCCCAAGGAGAAATCACGCAAACAAGGGATGTATTCCCTAGCATTTAGAAGATTAAGGGATGATATTGGTTTTAAGTTTTTAAGACATTACGTGGAATAGAACAGGGAGTCTAGGAATAGGGGACATAATCTAAAAATTGGAAGCCGGCCTTTCAGGAGTGAAATTAGGAAACACTTCCACACAAAAAGCGTGGCAATAGTTTACAACCCTCTTCCCCAAATGGTAACTGATGTTAGGTCAATTGTTAATTTTGAATCTGAGACTGAAAGATTTTCATTAACCAAAGATATGAAGGCTTGTGGGGCAAAGGCGGGCATATATAGTTATGCCACAGATCAACCGCAATCTCATTGGGTGGCAGAACAGACTCGGGTGGGCAAAATGGTCTCGTCCTGTTTCTATGCTCCTGTGTTAGTGGAAGCCAATTTGGTCCATGGGCCTTGAGTCTCTTAACGTGGTTGGGTAATCAGAGCTCACCGATTTATATTAGAGAGTTGCGTCAGCAGAGAAGAATTGCACAATTGCCACTGACACAACTTCTCAACATAAACGAGTTTCTTCAGCAGTGCCCGTACCATCATCATTCCTACAAGAAGCATAAAAAGGCTGAATGATGCCTTTCTGGTTAAATATGTTCCGATTATAAAGTTGCTCTACAAGATGGTGAAAAGTCCTCCTGTTTTCATGTGAGATCAGGGAATCGTTTATCACAAACCCATCATTGCTCTTTGGCATCATATTGGCTGTTTGTTAGACCCTTGCTGGCATAAAGTGACCGTCTACAGTATGGGGTGGCACGTCAAAGTAGTTCATCAGTTGTGAAGCATTTTGGAATGTGCTGAAGATTTGAATGTCACTGTTCAAGTTCTAATTAATTTTGTATTTAATATTTAAGATCTTGTACACTATATAACACGCCGGGCAGAATTTTATGGCTCTGTCTCGGTGGGGGAGGTGAGGCTGGAAAACACGGCGAGCCATTCAAAAGTCCATTGACTTCGGCGGGATCGGAAAATCCCATGGGGGGAGGGGCCGTAAAATTCCGCCCCTCTCCAACATGTCATTCTCCTCTTTCAAGGTTAAGATCTCAGCTTGTTTTGTTGGTAGCCCTCTTGTTGGTGAGTTAGAATGCCAAGGTTTAAGCCCCATTTCAGGATGTGAATGTGTGTAATCAATTGTGAGACTTCAGTACAGAAGAAGTCTTGCATTGTCATTAATGCTCTTCTTTGGTCAAGATATTAGACTGAGGCCTTATCTGCCTGGTTCAGTGGTTCATATGGATGCTAAATGTCCCATGCACTCCTGAAAGAGCCGGCAGGTGTCCTGAAAAACATCCTTCCTTCAAACAACACTGCCAAATATAGATTCATTGCTCAGTTGTCTCAATGCTATTGTGAATATCTCTGTGTGCAGATGATTAGCACATTCACCCATACAGCAGTCATTGTACCTTATAGTACTTCATTGTAGGTGAAGTGCCTTTGGGTCTCATCTGAAAAATGTGATCAATGTTATATATAGATGCATAATAAATGACTAGGCTTTAAAAGTTAGTCATTGATTATGAAGTCTTTGGAATTAAGTCTCAAAATTCTAAATATTTCATAATCAGCCTTTGAAATTAATTCATATATGTAATTAAATTCAACCTCTGCAGACATTGGAACACAGGCAACCATTGTGAGCTTTCATTTTAAATTTATTTGCTTTAACAATATGCGAATGAAGAAATTCTAGCTATAAGCAATGTAGCTTCTGCATTATGGGTCATAACTTGCTGTAGCAGGGCATCTAACAGTGTTAATTAGTCAGACTTATCCTTGCATATTTAGATTTTTAAATTTCTTGCAAGGCATGTTGCTAAAAGTACAAGCAGATAAAGGCACAGTGAGGAACACCAGGTACCTGGTACCTGGGTAAATAGGACAAGCAGCTGTATATCTCCTTAACGGATCTGATTGAAGGATTGTGGAGTTAACAGTGCAGGGACTGGGAAGAAATCTAAGCTAGCATGGGTGAATTCATTCTTAAATCAGGTACAGAAAGAGAAATAAAGAGAAGGAAAGAAAAGTTGGATTAAGAAGAAAAGGACAGAAAGAAAAAGTAAAATGAAAATATATTTAAACATTGACATTTTTAAACCACCAAAAAATAAAATTTGAAGAAATGAGGTTCCACACTTGTAACAGTTAATTTTCAGTGCTGGAGAGGTTGACTGACAGCAATTAACACTTATCATTGTTAAAATGGTACTCAGACTGAAATAGACAAGATGACTTTTTGCGGTGAAAGCAAAATACTGCGGATGCTGGAAATCTGAAATAAAAACAGAAAATGTTGGAAAAATTCAGCAGGTCTGGCAGCATCTATATGTCTATGTGTGTGTGTCTTAATTGAATTAAAGCCAGCTGGTCTGGAGGCTTTGATGTATAGAAGAGAAGTAGGTTTGAAATGTTAATTAGGTGGGAAGTTACAAGGTGAAGTGGAGAGAGAAGCACAGTTAACGTTTTGAGTCTGTATATCCCTTCTTCAGAGCTCTGAAGAAGTTTTTCCAGCATTTTCTGTTTTTATTTTTGTGATGAGTTTAGTTCTATTTATTGGTAAATACGGCAACTACAGGCTATTCAGTGCATTTCAGCGCTGACATGCATAGTGAGAAGCCATTTTTGCTAACAGCTTTAAATCTCGCAACTGCCCTTGGCTGAAGTTTGCACATAAATACCAATTCAGCACTATTAATCTCACCTTTACTCTGACAGCAAATTATGGGCCAATAAGTCGGGTGGAAGTAGCTGTACAACTCCCCTCTGGACTTTAGAAACTTTATTTGAAAACGAGCGTGTGAAGTGGAGAAAGGGGTTTGTAGCATCTCATTAGTGACTCCTATCAAAGGGCGTAATTGAAGACCTCAGATTTATTTCACTTAATTTACTATCTTCCATTAATGGTCATATCTGGTTGAGGTAGTGAAATTCCCATTTTTGTCAGGTTTGCTTTGTATTTTGTTATTTACGATTAGGGCCATAGAACCATAGAAAAGTTATGGTGCAGAAGGAGGCCAATGATTGATATTCTAACTTCAGTATCTTTAAAGATGCAATTAAACTAAGATCCCAAATTAGAGGGCCACCCTTTGCCATTGTGTTAATGTGGATTCATTAAACCTTCAGCCAAAAGCTAGGAAACCTATTGTGTTGGTTTACAAAAAGGTTCATTCCATGTTAGGCATTTCTTTAGTCTCGGTGTTTACAAAACATTTCAAAAATTGGTTTCCGTGTTAACAGTCACAGCGTTTGAAGTGGGCATTGTAAATCGGATCAGCCTTGTCTCCGCGGGCAGAACTCTTGTCTCTGAATCAGAAGGTTGTGTGTTTGCATTCTGAGAGCACAAAGTCTAGGTTAACAATTCAACTGTGGGAGTGCTGCACTTTCAGAAATGCCACCTTTCGGATGTGATGTTAAACTGAGGCCCCATCTGCCCGATCAATAGTTCATATATCAAGAAGATATAATAATGTCTATAATGTTTTTGGAAATTATTTTAAAATAGAGTTTAGTGGTGTCTGTGTCTATGTGTGCGTGTCTTAATTGAATTAAAGCCAGCTGGTCTGGAGGCTTTGATGTATAGAAGAGAAGTAGGTTTGAAATGTTAATTAGGTGGGAAGTTACAAGATGAAGTGTAAAGGAGGCAATTTGCACTTTTAAATAAACCATTAAAAGAATGGGTGGAATATTACACTTAGCCAGAAGAAGCCAAGCAATGTGTTTACTCTTTCCGAAGCTTACTAATAAAATTGATGTTATGAAAGGGTTTTATTGATAGAAGAGGTAAAGTTCAAAAAACCTGGTGATAAAATGAGAATTTACATTCAAAGAGGAAAATAAGTATAATGGAAGAGAAAGCTGTTGGTAAAAAAGGAGAGGGATTCTAAGATCTAAAGCCTCCAACCTCTAAGCCTCAACCCGCTATCTGCAAGGACCCAGAACTGAAAGAAACTCATTTTGAATTCGACTGTCCAGAGTGTGCTTTGCCGGGGGTCTGTTTAAATCTGTGTGTTTTACTGTTGCCTTAACAGAGGTATAACTAGGAGTCAGATTAATTAGGGGATTGTTGTAGTTATTATAACAATAATTTTGTAGACATATGTATGTGCTTACAATCTTTCTTGTATTAATAAATGTTTAATTTAGGTTTATAAAAACGTCTTGAGAATCGGTGGTCTTATTACTACTGAATTCAGAGCCTGCATCTCGAAACGTACAAATTGCAAAATTGGTTATGACAGTTGTTTCAAGTTTCCCCCTGGGATTTGAACAACTCAGCATTTACCATCGGCTGTGTCATAATACATAAGAGACCCCATGGCACTATTCGAAGGAGAGCAGCAGAGTTTTCCAGGGGTCCTGCCCAATGATTATGCCTCAGCCACCATTACCAAGAGAGATTATCTGGTCATTATCACATTGGTGTTTGTGGGAGCTTGCTGTGTGTAAATCGACTACCATTGCTACATTATAATCGTGACTACACTTCAAAAAAGTACTTCATTGACTGTACAACACATTAGGTCATCCTGAAGTCAGGAAAGACACTATGTAAATGCAACATTCCTTTTTTTAACCTGAGATATACAAGGACAGTTAAGAAATAATGCATGATTGGATGTCCTTGATTCAGCATTGAGGAAACTCTGACGCTTGGAATGACAGCTGCTGGAAGGTGTATCCTGGAAGATGGGTATGAGAACACATACTCATACATTCAGGGCTCAGGGCCTAGTCTCAACATATGAGCACATCTTCTGAGACTGAATTGGGTCGCAGCAGCTCAATCTTTGCACCTCTGACTGAAGGAACCATTACACAATGGGATACGGTGTGTCATAGTCAAGAGGATGGTGGTAATGTACACAAACACATCTTTCGGTAAGCTTTGCCACACATGTTGATCTAAACTCGGAAACCTCCATGGCAGACTTGTTCATGAAATGTCGGGCTGGCAATACACCTGGACACTGTTAAAAAACTTACTGACCAATCTCATTCATTAATGGATATCTTTTGGAATAGACTTGTCATTGGTGGCAAGGGCTCTTCCTGCTCAGGTGCACTGACACATAATGATGCAATTCAATGCTGTAAAGGGTAGAGTGATCCTAGCTGGAAAAAAAGCAGAAAACTTGCCACTGGTCAGCTGCAAGATTTTGTTTTATGTTTGTTCATGGGATGTGGGCGTCGCTGGCTAGGCCAGAATTTATTGCCTGTTCCTAATTGAACTTGAGAAGGTGCTAGTGAGCCGCCTTCTTCAACCGTTGCAGTCCAAATGGTGTAGGTACATCCACAGTGCCGGTAGGGAGGGAGTCCCAGGATTTTAACCCAGCGGCAGTGAAGGAACGGCAACAGTTCCAAGTGAGAATAGTGTGTGACTTGGAGGGGAACTTGCAGGTGGCAGTGCATCTGCTGCCCTTGACGTTCTAGATGGTAGAGGTCACGGGTTTGGGAGGCGCTGTCTAAGGAGCCTTGGTGAGTTGTTGCAGTGCATCTTGTATATGGTCCACACTGCTGCTACTGTGAGCTGGTGGCGGAGGGAGTGAATTAGCTTGGGGAGTGCATTAGCTTAGCACACAATTTAGCACACTAACAGCGGGATATTTCAGCCCTGCCAGCAGCAGGTATCGTTGCGGGCGGGAGGGGAAAATTTGGAGAACGGCCAAAAGCCAATTGCCTTTTGGCCATTCTCCAAATTTTTGCCTCCTGCCTGTGACTTTGCCAACCATTGGCGGGACTAGAAAATCCCGGCCTAAGTCATTCGCTGCCAACCAGTGCATGAACTCTTTGGGCCAGTTGGATATGTAACAATCGAGTGAGGATTTACAGTCCATATTGGGGAAACGGAAACCCTACAACTTGGCGAAGATTGATCAGGAGCTTGAAGTGGAGAATCTTAAATATGCTGATGGATTTCCATGTGTCAACCGTCTAGCTGTCTAAGATGAAAAGTGCGGTGCGTGTGTGTGATGTGTGTGTTATTCTAACTGTCACTGAGGAGGGTCTTGCTGGGGGGAGGAAATTCTAGTGAAATCTGGTTTGCTTTAGTTCAGTCCTTTTTTTCTGTGAATATTGATGAAATCTAAAAGCAACAGCTAGTCCAAGGTTGAGGAAGATTGTTCTTCATATATGCTAAAGTTTCTAGACTATGAAAAACAACAAGAAAGCTATAAATTCAAACGCTACTTGTAGTGTTTTTCATATCAGCAAAACACCCCAAGGGGAGTTACAGGACGAGAAAGCAAAACATAGGAGCAAAATTAGGGAAGGGGTTGAATACATGAGTGAAGAGGTTGATTTTTGTGTGGAGTTTTGAAGGAGGGTGGATTTCAATCGCGGGTAGGAGGCAAAGGAGTTTGAAACGTGCAGAAACCAGGGGAGCAGGCACATCGAAGCTTCGAGTGAAACAAAGATTGCTGAGTTAAGGACTCATGAGGCATTGGAGGAGTGAGAATGAAGCTTACTAAAATTTATGCATCTGGGACACTGGGTGCCTGGGGTTGATGAGGGCAGAAATGTTGAGCGTGGGACCGTGTATGGGATAAAGTGCCACAGAGCTCTAGATGAGTTGGAGGATGTATAGTGTGGAGCTGGGAAGGTCTACAAAAAACATTGAGAGCATGAAGCAGCAATACCACTTATACCAAGACATGGAAAGGGGTGATTTTAACACTCCCTCCCCAACAGAAACCAGGTAGACTGCCATTTTAAATCACCCATGGGACTTATCCACCCAGGTTCAGATGTCTTCACCCAAGTTGCAATTTTAATCTTCCCTTCTGAACGAGCAAGAGACACCCATTGGAAACCTGTACGGTCCTTGTTTACATATGCAGATCAGGCTCTGGTGATGCAATTGGGGCCCGAATGCAATTTTTACAAGAGGCCTCTGTTGGGAACCTGTTGTGGCCAACAAAGCAAAGAAGATGGGTATTGGCTGGGACAGTTCCATAAAGGTTAGTGTTATTCTTTTTATCATTTTTCTTGCATTGCCATTGGCAAGGGACAGCTTCATGTGTGGCACTTGTAGCAGACTTTGCCTTTCCAGAATTGGCTCATTCAGCCATCAAAAGAAGTGCGGCTAATGATCTCATGTGACCTCACTGAAGTTCTGAGGCTGGGTTCCCATCATTTTTCACAGAAGAGCAGGAAAGCTACTCTGGGATCCACAATTAAAGTTTAGGCCTCCCCAACCCTGGTGTTTCCCCTCTCCTCACTCTGACATTCCTGAACCACAAGGCCACTCAACTGAGCGCCAGAGATTATCCCATTAGTCTCCGGGGGTGACCTTCTGCCTCCTAACCCTTTGCTTCCACCCGCCAGCCAGGTGCCATCGGTTTTGGGCTGGGGACTGACTAATTCCATGCAGGTTTTAACTCTGCGGTCCCACATGCCTTGGACCCCATCACCCCCATACAACTGCTGCCCCCCCCGCCGCCGGTTTAAATTGAGGCTAAAGAGTTGTTTTGATAAGGTGACAAGTTAAATTCAAGTGTTTCCTCCTTTCAAAGAGTTTTCTGTGAGTGATGAACTTCTAAATTGTAAACACAGAGTAAAACCATCGATGCAGTTCTTCCCTCTCTCTTTCTCTTCCTGGCTGAGATGCCATTTGCTGCTTTTTTTTTCTTACTTTTGCAACATCCTTCACAATTAGACGAATGACCCAAACTTTTGGGAGGTTGCAAATGTTCGATGGATAGATATCAGTGCACGTGGAACCCCAATTTCATTTTAGTCCCTCAGGTGGTTGATGACAGGTTGATGTTGGAAGCTTCCTCTCACTATGAATACAGGATGTCCACTGCAATTTTGTGGAAGTGCTACTTCCTGTCATCACAGGCGGAAACTATCTTGGTTACTGGAACTTAAGGAATTGTGCAATCAAGGATTTCAATCCACACGGCTAGGATTCAGTACAGATGGACTCAGTAAGCTTTGTAGGCAGCCCATTATGTAGAGCTATCCTTTTTGGACTTTAGATAAATCCACAGCTGTCACCCTAGTGTCGGACAGAGTAGCTGAAGGACATAACTGCCCTTGGTTTTGATCTCACTCAATTCAACACCGAATCTGGTCATGAGATTAAAATGTTGGTGTCCTTGAGGTTTTTAACTTCAATGAAATTCTTCTTAAATTTGGCTTTCTTGGTAATCCTTCTGATCGTTATTGCCACTTCTCTTGACTGGCTGGCAGAAGATGCATTTTCTTAAGGCAGCCCTGTCCTATACAAAAACAGAATTACCTGGAAAAACTCAGCAGGTCTGGCAGCATCGGCGGAGAGGAATAAAGTTTCGAGTCCTCATGACCCTTCAACAGAACTGAGTAAAATTAGAAGAGGGGTGAAATATAAGCTGGTTTAAGGTGGGGGTGGTGGGGGGGTGGGGGGAGAGAAGTTGGGGGGCGGGGGGTGGGGGGTTGTAGGGACAAGCAAGCAAGTAGCAGCTTATATTTCACCCCTCTCCTAATTTTACTCAGTTCTGTTGAAGGGTCATGAGGACTCGAAACTTTATTCTTCTCCACCGATGCTGCCAGACCTGCTGAGTTTTTCCAGGTATTTCTGTTTTTGTTTTGGATTTCCAGCATCCGCAGTTTTTTGTTTTTACCCCTGTCCTGTAAGTGTTTATCCCATCTCTGAAGTATAACACGCAAAAACAAAAGGATTGAATTGTGAGAAATGGCTGTGAAAGGTGAAGCTCTTTGAGAAATGAAGAAGGTGCACTTATAAAGAACCTTATCAAATCTCTCAGTTAACTCCCAAAGGCACTTTGCATACAATGAAGTGCTTTGAGGTACAAAGATAAAAACAAAAAGCTGAAAGCTACTGCGGATGCTGGAAATCCAAAACAAAAACAGAATTACCTGGAAAAACTCAGCAGGTCTGGCAGCATCGGTGGAGAAGAAATCAGTTAACGTTTCGAGCCTTCACGGCCCTTCGGCAGAACTGAAGCTTTCTCCTAACTATGCTTCAGTTCTGCCGAAGGGCCGTGAAGGCTCGAAACGTTAACTGATTTCTTCTCCACCGATGCTGCCAGACCTGCCGAGTTTTTCCAGGTAATTCTGTTTTTGCTTTGAGGTACAATACTGTTGTGTCATTGAATGTGGCAGCGTTTGCACACAGTAATGTTCCCAAACAGCATTGAGACAACTAAGCAATGAATCTATATTTGGTGGTGTTGTTTGAAGGAAGGATGTTTCTCAGGACACCTGCCTGCTCTTTCAATGGTGCCGTGGGACCTTTAACATTCATATGAACCATTGAAGCAGGCAGATAAGGCCTCAGACTAATACCTTGCCCAGAAAGAACAGCACATGTGACCATAAGACTCCTTCAGTACTGCACTGAAATCTCAACAGAATACACACTCACATCCTGGATTAGGGCTTAAATCCTAATGTTCTGACTCAGTGGGAAGAGAGGTACCAACAAAAACAAGCTGACATCTTACCCTTGAAAGAGGAGACTGGCATGGGACGTTATAGAGTATACAAGATCTTAATAGAAAAGAAAAAGTAAATTGGAAGCAGGACATCAAGGCAAACCAAGATACTGGAGCAAAGAACAATGGAAGAAAGAATTTTCCTACATTGTTTACTTACACATCCTCAGGGCTTTCTGACATACTTCACAGACAATGAGCTGCCTTGGTGTGTAATCAGCATTGTTATGAAGACAAATGAAGTTAGCACAAAGGACGGTTTCACAACTAGCAATGAGACACTTGACTAGTTAATCTTTTTTGATGGTGTGTTATATGAAGGAAAACATTAGCCAGGGCCTCTCCTCAGATCTTCTCTGTCCACCTGAAAAAGCAAATTGAATCTTGGTTTCATACTTCCAATCTGGATAGTACTTCCACGGATGGAATTTTAACCTCAAGGTTCAGGAGACCCACAGAAGGGCTTATCCCGGCAGTGTTATACTATAGACAATTACATTGCAAACAAAGTGTAGCCAAACTGACATGGGACTGATCGAGGGACACGTGGAATGCTTGGCCTTCAAAACAATGTAAAATGTGTCATATGACAATGAAGAAAGGAGTTACATTTATGTTGTGCCTTATGTCCCAAAGTGCTTCGGCCTAAAACAGATTTACAATATAGGCTTCAAATTATCATCCATGTCCACTAACAAACAAATATGCACTTCTGCACATTTGGCAAACCTTATATAACCTTATATAATTTGATTTTTAAAAAATGGCAAGCTGCACTAGATGGTGACAGGAAAGGCTATTAAGGGGAAGGCTAAAGGCTATTTAACACAAACAAAAATCAGCTTGAAATAACTGGGATTTAAAAAGGAGGTGGCAACATTTGAGATTCAATAAATAGACCCAAGGAAGTATTGTCTTTCTGTTATTGTCTCCGAAACAATCCAAGCAGCTGGGTCGATTGTTTATCTTTGTAATGATTCTAATCTAACAGTACAGTGCTTACGGCTCATTATCTTTGGGCTGAATGAACTATCTCTGTTTGTTTCCACTAACATGTGCCACTTCTTTTAAGATAGTGGCTTGTTCTGCCCCACCCCCACCCCCACCCACTACCACTGCTCCACCACACCCCCCCCACCCCC
Organism: Cetorhinus maximus; assembly: GCF_964194155.1. Classification (NCBI taxonomy): domain Eukaryota; kingdom Metazoa; phylum Chordata; class Chondrichthyes; order Lamniformes; family Cetorhinidae; genus Cetorhinus; species Cetorhinus maximus. Next base: position 16,839,677 of record NC_135904.1, on the reverse strand, counting down.
CCCACCCCCCCCCGCCACCCCCACCCCCTGACATCAAGACAGTTTAGTAGCATTGATCATTCAAAATGTAGCTACTGCTCTGTGAAGCTTTGGAAATCTGCAGCTGCTTCAGCTTTTTGAAGCCAAATTTCAAACCATTAGAAAATTCATGAATCTTTTGAGTTGAAAATGGCTCTTATTTAAAACTGGTGGCAGCAAGGCAGACAGTAAAACCAGTTAAACTGGTACCACTTGAACCAGTTGTCAGTGGGAGAATGAGGTGGCAATGGCAGCTGGTCCAGTTCAGCTGGGCTCCTCAGCAGTTGTGAAAAGGTGTCATATTCAACTCCGAACATTACCTCTGTTCCTCTCTGCACAGATACTGTCAGACCTGCTGAGTTTTTCCAGGTAATTCTGTTTTTGTTTTGGATTTCCAGCATCCGCAGTAGCTTTTTTTACCTCTGTTCCTCTCTGCACCGATGCTGTCAGACCTGCTACTATCTAGAAGGACAAAGGCAGCACATACATGGGAAGACCACCATCTGGAAGCCACTCACCATCCTGACTTGGAAATATATCGCTATTCCTTCACTGTCACTGGGTCAAAATCCTGGAACTGCTCCCCCCCTTAACAGCACTGTGGGTGTACCTACACCACAGGGACTGCAGCGGTTAAAGAAGGCGGCTCACCACCACATTTTCAAGGGCGATTAGGAATAGGCAATGAATGCTGGCCTAGCCAGCGACACCCACATCCCATGAATGAATTAAAAAAACCCTGCTAAGTACTTCCAGCACTTTCTGTTTTTATCCCAACTGGAACAAGTTGAGTTGGCACATATCGCTCACTCAACTGGTCTCGATTATACTCCATTCAACTGGTCAGAAGCCCCAGCTGAACCAGACAAGCTGTTGTTACCATCTCTATTGTCAACTGGTTCAAGTGGTACCAGATCAATTGGTTTTACCTTCTGCCTCCGGCCTCACATAACAATCACCTGCTCTTAGTGGAGTAGGAGAGCATAAGACAGGCAGCTGCTGAACTAACTGTATTCAATTAAAAAACCTCAGGCCTCTTAACAGCCTTATCGCTCTATTTTCCACTTCAGTTCCAAGCTACTGATAGGATGGCACACTTAGTTGCAATAAAGATAAATGTGAAAGGAAAACTACTCAGCCCATTTAGCCCAATAGCTACTCATCCCAAGGAACGCACTGCTATCCTTAGACCTGTCGGAGCGTTTATAAATAAATGAGGACAGCCTACACACAGAACAGGAGTAATAGCTCAGTGCCTTTATACACGATAGTTATTCCCTCACCAAGCACATGTCATGAGAAAATCCCATGATTTCAAGGTAACCACAAATAACAGGCAATAAATTGGTGAAGGTCACTCCTGCTAACAATTAGTTACAAAGCAGCATTTGACAGTGATCTCAGCTCGAACCTCACTAAACAACTGGTAATGAAAACCTCCTGACGATGTGTGAGCTTGTGCCTGGCTATTTCAGGGACTGTTTAGATAATTATTTTCATACGTCCTATGGTGGGAGAAAGTTATCGTTTGGGTTGTTTAATCTCATGCAGCCTCGTGTTGTGAACACACGGCACACTGGGAAGATAGTGAAGGGCTGTAGCCCTTGACCTGCCTGATGCTTTGGGCGTACACGGATTGTACTTGAGATGCACAAAATGCAATGTTCCTGTTTCTCAGGGGGATGCAGATGGTGAGCAGATAACCAACCCCGCAAGAGGAGGACTGGGGGGGGGGTTCATTGGCAGAATCTCCCCAGCCTTCTCTTGCACACCAAGGTTACACAGTTGTGCAGTTCTACATTCAGCTGAATAGTGGTGCAGAAAAGAGGAGGTTCAACGTGGTAGCTTTTAAGGAGCCTCTTAAAGGAGGAAAAAGGGAGAGAGAGCCAGAGAAATTTAAAGATGGAATTCCAGAGGTTAGGGTTTTACAGCTGAAGGTACACCACATGTGGTGGAGCAATGAAAAGCAGGGATTTTAAAATGTCTCAAGGTAGCAACATTTCAACAAATCTGTTTCAACCTTCAGACAAAATTATAGAACACAGAGCAGGCTTTCATTTTCACTAAACTAATGGAGGACAAAAAGAGGACATGTAGGCAGTCAACAGCACCTAGAAGAGCTTTCTAACCTATTCCAATCTGTGGTTCCAGAGTGAAATGGATGCATTCTGAGAGATATCAAAGTGTGACAGGAAAACAGATAAGTGATGGGTTGGTGAGTACTTTGCTTGTTTATCATCATGTAATTTATCAGTAATTGTAAGGTTTTATTAGTTGTAGTAAGGTTTACTAGCTGTAATAAAGGTATTGGGAGTAGCAATGTTTATTAATTATAAATTAATTAATAAAAATAATTTAATTAACACATAATAAAGATGGTAGGGCAGGTGATGTGTTGTGACTGCAGAATATGGGAGCTCCGGGGAGCATGGCAAACACGCCTGCAGCAAGTGTATGCAGCTTGAGGAGCTTCAGCTGAGAGTCATTGAGCTGGAGGCCAATCCCAGACACTGAGATGCGTCACGGGAGGGAGAAAGTTACTGTACACTTTGTACAGGAGGTAGTACACCCCTTAGGATAGGGTCTTCTGATTTGGTCAGTGGTCAGGGACAGGAGGGCATGACTGCAAGTGTGGCACATATGGGGACCCAGAAGTTGGAACTGGAGGAGCCTCAGCTTTTTCAATTATCCAACAGGATTGAGGTTCTTGCAGTCTGTATGGATGAAAGTGGTAGTTGCAGAGTGGATAAGCAAACTGGCCATGACACCATGGTGCAGGAAGCCATTCGAGCAGGGGGAGTAAATAAGAATGTAATGGTAGAAGATAGTATAGTCAAGGGTATAGACAGAGTTGTCTGCAGCTGAGAGCAGGAGTCCAGAAGACTGTGTTGCCTGCCCAGTGCAAGGCGTTTGGGACATTGGCTCTGGGCTGGAGAGGAACCTGCAGTGGGAGGGGGAGGATCCAATGGTCGAGGTCAATGTAGGTGCCAACAACATAGGTGGAACTAGGTCAGAGGTTCTGCTGAGGGAATATGAGCAGCCAGAGGTTGAATTTAAAAACAGAACCTCAAAGGTAATAATTTCTGGATTACTACCTGAACCACGAGCAAACTGGCGTAGGGTAAATCAGATTAGAAAGTTAAGTGTGTAGCACAAAGATTGGTGTGGGAGAAATGGCTTTTGATTCATGGGGCACTGGCGCCAGTACTGGGGAAAGTGGGAGCTGCGCTATTGGGATGGTCATCACCTGAACCATACTGGGACCAGTGTTCTGGTGAGTTGTATAACTAGGGCGGCACTGAATTAGAGGGATCAAGTTAGGGAAGATGTAATCAATTAAAGAGAGGAAACAAGGCAAAAGTGCAAGGTAGGAGTAAGGGAAATGATAATCAGAGCAAGGCAGGAAGGAACAGAATGTACAAACCTAAGAGTGCACTAGCAGATAAGGCTCGGGGATACAACAATAGTAAAAAGACAGAACTAAAGACTTTGTATCTGAATGCACAAAGCATTTGTATTAAAACAGATGAATTGGCAGCGCAAATAGAAATAAATATGTCTGATTTGATAGCCATTAGCGAGACATAGCTGCAGAATGACAAAGACCGGTACCTGAATATTCAAGAGTACAGGAGATTTAGGAAGGACATGAAGCTAAGAAAAGGTGAAGGGGTAGCAATGTTAATTAAGGGTGATATTGATACAATAGAAAGAGAGAGAGAGGTGACATTAGTTTTAGAGATCAAGATGTAGAATCAGTTTGGGTAGAAATGAGAAATAGTAAAGCTAAGAATTCACTTGTGGGGGTGGTATTCAGCCCCCTAACAGTAACCACACTGTAGGATGCGATACATAGGAAGAAATAATGGGGGCTTGTGAGAAAGGTACAGCAATAATCATGGGTGATTTTAATCTACACATAGGTTAGACCAATCAGATTGGCAAAGGTAACCTGGATGATGAGTTCATAAAGTGTTTTCGGGACAGTTTCTTAGAACAGCACATTTTACACCAACCAGGGAGCAGGCTATACTAGATCTGGTAATGTGCAATGAGACAGGGTTAATTCATGACCTCATTGTGAAGGTGCCCCGAGGTAGCAGTGATCATAATATGATTGAATTTCACATTCAGTTTGAGGGAGAGAGGAGTGGGTCTAAGTCTAGTGTTTTAAACTTAAATAAGAGCAATTATGAGGGCATGAAGACAGAACTGGCTAAAATGAACTGGGAAATTAGGTTAAGGGATAGGTCAGGAGGGAAGCAGTGCCCTTAAAAAAGATATTTCAAAATACTCAGAAAACATACATTCCAGTAAGTAAGAAAGAATCTAAGGGAATGATGCACCATCCACGGCTAATTCAGGAAGTTAAAAATAATATCAAATTGAAAGAAAAAGTATACAATTCTGCAAAGATGAGTGGCAGATCAGAAGATTGGACAGAGTATAAAGAACAGCAAAGAATGATTAAAAGATTAATAAGGAGGGAGAAATTAGAGTACGAGAGAAAGCTAGCTAGAAATATAAAAACAGATAGGGCAGGATTTTCCCCCCGTCGGGGGCGAAGTTGAAGGGCGGGCATGCACAGGCGTGCTTCCGATCGGTGCCCCGGGGGCGCGGCGCCATTTTATGTGGGTGGGCCAATTAAGGCCCGCCCAGTATGACGTCTGCACAAAAGCGCTATGCGCTATGTGTGCGGGCGGGGGGGGGCGGCAATCCCAAAATCGAGAGTGCGCTCTTTCGTGCATGTACACAAAGGAGCGCACTCACCTCCCTGAGGCTAAGTGCAGCCTCAGGGAAATCGGCTCTAAATGTGAAAAAGCTAAAAACAGAAAAATAAAATTTCCCTGACATGTCCCCTCATGTGACACTGTCACATGAGTTGGGACATGTCTATAATTTTTACAAAAACTTTATTAAAATTCTTTAAACCCTACATGAAACCTCATCCCGCCTGTGGATGAGGTTTCATGCTTTTTCTAATTCCCGCCGGGGCTCCTGGCCTGCCCACCAACCTTAAGGTTGGACGGGCAGGTCCATTAATTAGTTTAATGACTCTGTCAATGGCCTCAATTGGCCATTGACAGATCAATGAGTGCACAGCCGATTTTGCTGCATCCCCGCCTACTGGAAAATTTAAATGGGGCGCGGTGACGTCGGGAGTTCTGCCCCCCTGCTCACTAGCGGGAAAATCCTGCCCATAGTAAGAGTTTCTACAGGCATTTAAAAAGTAAAAGAGTAAGTAAAGCGAGTGTTGATCCACTAGAGAGTGAGTCTGGGCAATTAATAATGAAAAATAAGGAAATGGCGGATGAACTGAACATATATTTTGTGTGTGTCTTCACTATAGAGAATACAAATAACATCCCAGAAATAATTGTGAATCAGGAGGTGAAAGGGAGGGAGGAACTTAAAATAATTACAAACACCACAGAAAGGGTACTGAGAAAATTATTAGAACTAAAAGCTGACATCTGCCAGGACCTGATGGACTTCATCCTAAGGTCTTAAAAGAAATGGCTGCTGAGATAGTCGATGCTTTGGTTTTAATTTTCCAAAGGTACCCCATGTATCGTTGCTAAATTTGCTGATGACACAAAGATATTTAGGAAAGTAAGCTGTGAAGCAAAGGTGAGGAGTCTACAAAGGGACTTAGATAGGTTAAGTGAATGGGCGTAAATTTGGCAGATGGAGTATAATGTGGGAAAATGTGAACTTGTCCACTTTGGCAGGAAGAATAGAAAAAACAGCATGTTATTTAAATGGAGAGAGACTGCAGAACTCTAAGGTACAGAGGGATCTGGGTGTCCTGGTACATGAATCACAAAATGTTTATAGGCAGGTACAGCAAGTGATTCGGAAGGCAAATGGAATCTTGTTGTTCATTGCATTGCTGAGACCACATCTAGAGTGCTATGTATTGTTTTGGTCTCCTTATTTAAGTAAGGGTATAAATGCATTAGAAGCAGTCCAGAGAAGGTTCACTCAACTGATACCAGGTATGGGCGGGGTTATCTTATGATGAAAGGTTGGATAGGCTGGGCCTGTATCTATTGGAGTTTAGAAGCATGAGGTGTGATCTTATTGAAACATATAAGATCCTGAGGGGACTTGACAGGGTGGATGCTGAAAGAATGTTTCCCCATGTGGGGGAGACTAGAGCTAGGGACACAGTTTAAAAATAAGGGGCCTCCCATTTAAGACGGAGATGAGAAGAATTTTTCTCTCTCGGAGGGTTGAGAGTCTTTGGAATTCTCTTCCCCGTAAAGTGGTAGAGGCAGGGTCATTGGATATTTTTAAGACAGATGTAGATAGATTATTGACTAACAAAGGAGTCAAAGTTTATCAGGGGGTAGGCAGAATATGGAGTTGAGGCCCCAGTCAGGTCAACTATGATCTTATTGAATGGCGGAGCAGGCTCGAGGAGCCGATTGGCCGACTCCTGCTCCTAATTCATATGTTCGTATATATGTTCGTAAGAAATGCATGAGCTGGATTAACGTTTACTGGCATTTTCTTGTCAAACTGTGTTAGGGCCTTGAACACTACACTTAGATCATTTCTGTCCAGCCAAATGGGAATGGATTTAATTGTACAGAGCCAGCAATCAGTGAGTGCCTCACCTGGTCATCAGTACAAGTTACACAGAAAATAGCATGTTAATAATATGTTTGTGCCTCTGACCAATATTAAGTGCCCTGTCAGCTCAATCATCTCAGATTGAATTATGAATCAATGAGATATTCCAATTACCAGAGTTTGCTGACTCACTTGCTATGGAACCAGCAGGAAGTTGCTGAATGATCTTTAGAATGACATTTCTTATTCAAAGGAATGTGATGGGTCAGAATCACTTAAAAGTGAAATGACTTGGCAGTGAAAGTGCAGTCCATATTCAGAAGCATTAAGGGAAGTGATGCTTTAATTATCCAGTGTATGAATGCCAGTCAGCTATATGCTAGCTCTTGAGTGTCACAAAACTGAATTAGGGCACAGCATATGGTGCGTTCTTCTTGAATGTTCATTCACATGATGTGCGCATCACTGGAAAGGCCAACATTTATCGCCCATCTCTAATTACCCTTGAGAAATGGTGATGAACTGCCTTCTTGGCTCGCTCAGCCATTTCAAAGGGCAGTTAAGAGTTAACCACATTGTTCAGGGTCTGAAGCCACATATAGGCCAGACCGGGTAAGGACTGCAGATTTCATCCCTAAAGCACCTTATTGAACCAGGTTTCTTGGTCCCATGGCCACTATTACTGATACCAGCTCTTTTTTCTAGATTTTTTTAATTGATTGACTCTAAATTCCTCAGATGCTATGATGGGATTGTGAACTCATGTTTTCAGGTTCAATAGTTTAGGTTGCTAGATTACTTCGTCCACCAAAATGTGGACTATGCTGCCTTTCCTAGTAAATCATACTGATACAGCAAGAGAAATAATGAAGGCAGATCACACAAGACACTGTGGCCAGACTTTACCTTGTAAGCCAGAACCAACCACGTTTTAGAACCACACTTTGATTTGCTTCAATGCCACATAATTTGGTGAAAATCAATACGTTTACTGGAGTTTGCGACCCTGGGTTCCTATTTCCCAGGACCCGCTGGTCATTTTAAAGGCTGTAGAATCCTGGAATTCACGGCCCAAAAATCTCAGGACTTTGTGGAAGGGCAGTGACAGAACAGTGAAAACAAAACTTACACCGTGCTGCTATCGCTTGGGATTTATTACTAAGCCAAACTTGGGCTCACAAAGGCATTTGTCATTTCAAACTTTAATCCCAGATAGGCAAAGAACATGGTCTTACTGTCGATTTGTTAAAACCATCCTGGCAAAATCCAAGATCAAGAGTATTTCTTTCTCACGAGAGTTTTATGCGGCTTCCTGTTGTTTGTCTCAGTCTCTGAGGGACAGTGAACCTTCAAAGGAATTAAATTTTTTTTCTGATTAACTTTATGTTTACATTTGTATAGACACAAAGTAAAATGACAGATTTTTCTTAATTTTGCGAATGGGCCAAAATTCTGACCTTTAAATCGAGAAGCCTAAGGAAGACATATAAGTTGAAAAGGGGAGAAGATGAAGTAAATCAAGGAATAGGGATTCGTTGGAACCGTGCTTGCTAATTGTAAGTCTGTAGCACTTCGAAAGAGTCAGCATGGTCTCGATGGACTGAATGGTCTCCTCCTATGCTGTACTATACCATTCTATGATTCTATAGGTTGTGGTGGGAGGAGGGTGGAGGAACGGTGGTGTGGAAGAGGAAAGACTGACTGAGGCTACGAGTTCCAAAGTATTTAGATTCTGGGAACGAATGAATTGGAATAAGAGGCACTGAGGGTTCTGATTTAACAAAGACCAATTATGGCCTAGAGATGAAAATTCCAAAGAGCAATAATTGCAGCAAATCAATAAAACCAAGAAGGGAATCATATGTGACATAGATTTTATGTTTTACTTTATTAGTCATAAATGACCTTTTTAGTTTCTTCATTCATGTAATAGCTGAGGCTTCCCTTTCTTAATTTGGATGTAAAAAGTGATGAAAGTTGCTAATTAGTTTGTGGCCCAGCACAAATTTTTCAGTAAGATCAACCCCATTCAGGCCCCAGGCCACCCGCAGTATTTTTCTCCAATCGACTGATGTCTGCTCTGTTCTGCTCTGAACCACTGGATGAAGCACTGCATGAAATAGACAAAAGAAAAACTGGAACTTTGTCTTACCCTCTTAAATAAACCCTACTCCCAGTACCGGACAATCACCGAGGAACTTTGTGAGCATGCCTTTCCTGAGGGAGGAGAATGTGCACAACCACAAGGCCCTTGAAAAGTAACGCTGTACAATGAATGACCGCTTCTAAACTCTGGCACCAGTCTTCTTATACATTCACAAGATGTAACTCAAACCTTCTTTAACTCTCCAGTAAACAAACGTCAACTGCTAATAGAAACAGTGGCGCAGAGGCATAATTAAATTCCAGAATGTTTAATATCCTGAGGGCTACCATTGACGTGAAAACTGCATTATTAACAAAGTGTCATTTGTTGTGCAAAGGTTGTAGTAGCAGTCTGTTGCAGATGAGGAGTTAATTTTGAATAAATAGGTGTACATTGTAAGATGGAGGCCCCAGTGTGTCAGCTTGTGTTTGGCCTGACTTAATATTAACAATCTAATAAGTGGAATGATTACTTTTTGTGCAGTGTCCCAATTAGCTAGCTTCATCTGCACGCCCCTCCTTCTTCAATCAGCATTCCTTGTTTGGGAAGACTTATAACTGATGCGGAAAATACAGTCACAGCACATCTTTCTACGCAAGCAGTTTGAGATGACCTAGTAGCAACACCTCAGCATAGAACTGGGCAATGGACGATTTACTGACCTTTGGAAAAACATTGAGTTCTCTTTAACTGTAGATTGCAGAAAGTAGGTAGGAGTTCAAGCTCAGTGTAAGCTCTACAATGTCTTAAAGCAATAGGCTGTAAAGGCAATCAGAGTTGCAGTCGAGCATTATACTCAGCACCGGTTTTAATTAACACGATCCCCCGGACTCAGGTGACTGACAGTAGTTTGCAAATTTCCACACTTGGTACGTTTACAATGACTAATATTGTAGTTACTTGGCCAGGGTGTTGAAGCCTGAGGCCCTAGCTCCATGTTTGCTCCCAAGTCCTAATAATCCAGCCTTTGCAACCTAGGCAACCCAGTCCCACTTGTGTTCGCATTTATTATTAATTGATTTGTTGTTGAAATTTCATGGCCCGGAGCTTTGGAAACAGGTTGTTTGTGCTATGGCCTCATTGATGGATAAATCCGAAATAAAGGGTCATAAGAGTTCATAGTACAGTATCAGCAACTTGACAAATATGAAAATTAAAGACTTAATGTGACCCCTACCAGCTCTGTAGTTTACAGCTCTGCAGCCCAATCAAATTGAAAATGAAACTTGGAATCCACTGGCCAAGCCATTTGTTTTTGGTTTGGAAAACTGGGCAAATTTTGGGAATAGATCCCAAAATAACGGTTAACATTTCAGAATCATAAGTAATAAGGACTGAATTGAACTCAGCAAGCCTTTGTACTCTCTTTTTCTCTCCTTCAATCTCCTTTAAAGCCAGAAGCTCCCATAGTAACTCAGTCCAGGAATCAGACAGGCGGGGCAGGTAGGGGCTGAGGTTGGTAGGGTCTGAGGTGGGAGGGTCTCTGTTGGGTGGGTTCTGAGGTGGGAGGGTCTCTGTTGGGTGGGTTCTGAGGTAGGAGGGTCTATGTTGGGTGGGTTCTGAGGTGGGAGGGTCTCTGTTGGGTGGGGACTGAGGTAGGAGGGTCTATGTTGGGTGGGTTCTGAGGTGGGAGGGTCTCTGTTGGGTGGGGGCTGAGGTAGGAGGGTCTATGTTGGGTGGGGTCTGAAATGGAAGGGGTCTGAGGCACAACAGCTTATTCTCTCAGGTCCATGGTTAAAATGAAAATGTCATTGAAGCCAAACTGCACATTTAAAGAAGGACCTCGTGGAATCTGAGGTGGGTGGGGTCACATATATCTGTCACGTGTTCTACCTGCCTGCTCAGGAGAGCAGATTAAAATCTGAACCTGCTGTGGGGGAGCAGGACCACGGCAGCTTGGTCCCCAGAACAATTTTAACTGCCCACCCCCCTGGATTTCACCAGGTTGACAGGGGTAAAATTGCCCCTTACTGTTTTCGGCCTGGATTTAGGAACTGGGTATGGCCCTCAGCACAGGGTCAGGCTGGATTTTCCACGGTCTCTCAACATCTGGGTATAAAAACAAGAGGTCAAAAGCAAGTTGGAGGTTGCAGAAACCACCCCCAGTTCACTCATATTCCTATCTCGGCTCATTCACGGTTCCTCAGCTACCAGGGACCAGTCCACTTATGACTGTGGTATAAAAGCAGTCCCATTCATTCAGTTTGGTCTGAGATGGTCTATGTTTTGGTTTCACAGAGGAACTTTCAATGTTGAAACCCATTCAACAGAACCTGACCAATGTTATTTAAGTGTTAAAGGTTTTTGGGAAGTGGATTTATAAAAAAGGAAGTGAGAAGTGCGGGAAGTCCACATCGAACGCAATCCCTTCCCACTTTTAACAAATGTTCCATTCTATGTGGGTTTGACTGTAATATTGTGATATCATTTGCTTTTGCGCAGCTCACAGTAGTGGTTTTTTTAAATTCATTCAGGGGATGTTGGCGTCACTGGCTGGGCCAGCATTTATTGCCCCTCCTTAATTGCCCTTGAGAAGGTAATGATGAACTGCTGCAAACCTCTCTTGTAGCGGTTATTACAACTTGAGTGCGGCTTGCTAGGCCATCTCAGGGGGCAGTGAAGAGTCAACCGCGTTGTGATTGTGGGTCACCTGGTCGGTTAAGAATGGTAGGTTTCCTTCCCTGAAGGGCATTAGTGAACCAGATGGGTTTTTACAGCAATTCAGTAGTTCCATGGTCACCATTACTGATACTAGCTTTTTATTCTAGATTTATTTAATGAATTGAATTTAAATTCCCAGCTGCTGTGGTGGGATTTGAATTCATGTCTGTGGAGCTTTCGTCGAGGCCTCTGGTTTACAAGTCCAGGAACATGTGCACCAGATTTCAGATTGGATATTCTGCCATTGTTTATCACTCTTATGAATGAACAAGATATCATTACAAATTAAACAGCAAAAATTTGCAAATGGTAAAGGGAAACTCCACCCTTTAACAGTTGTTCACAGAGCTGAGATTCTGTATTACAGGACAGCAAAAATTTGCAAATGGTAAAGGGAAACTCCACCCTTTAACTGTTGTTCACAGAGCTGAGATTCTGTATTACAGTACTTACCTATCTCAGTTCATATATCAACAGACAGGCCAAACCATCTGAACAGTGCAGTTATTTTAAACTGCACAATTAATCCGCAACATTATTTACACAAGTTCTATTCCAGCTCATAAAAAATAAAATATTTGAATTTTGACATTCAACTTCTGCATTAAAGTGTTGCTCTGGTTACCGTAAGGAAGAATATTTCACACATTCTGAAATTGTGTCACAGTTTTCCAATAAATTGGAGTGCAACAATGTACTCATCAGGAACAGGAACTGAAATAATTATTATATAGATTTGTCAAGAGTTGAGAGCAAGAAGTAGTTAAAACCACTTCTTTAACTCGAAATCGATTCAAATTCCCACTTTTTGCTAATGTTTAAAAGATTATAAAAGGCTTAACATTTTCCAGACTTACATAAATACAATCTACTATTAGTAAATACCAAAATCTGAAATTATCCAGCAAGTTCAATTAAACAAAATAGGAATATTAACACTAAAGACTAATTTTCATAATTTTGGAATCTGGAATTCTCTTTTCCTAAAGGCTGTGCATGTTGGATGAATTGAATTCTTCAAGACTAAGATTAACAAATTTTTATTAGGTAAGCGAATTAAGGGATTATGGATCTTTGGTAGGTAAATGATGTTGCAACACAACTCAGCCAAGATATAATTGAGGCTGAATGTTCCCAAGCCACTGAAAAGCATCTGTTATCGAAAGGACCATCATAACTGCAAGTCATCATTGTTGTGAAGCTTCCAATTGCTCTTCAGTGCAATCGTGTGCAATGAAAACAAACAGGGATGACCTGACTAAACCAATAACCTAATGGCAACTAACATAGACGAAAATAGCAGGTCAGAGGCTAAGAATTCTGCAGCAAGTAACTCAACTCCTGACTCCCCAAAGCCTGTCCACAATCTACAAGGCACAAGTCGAGTGTGATGGAATACTCTCCACTTGCCTAGATGAGTGCAACTCCAACAACTTAAGAAGCTTGACGCCATCCAGGACAAAGCAGCCCACTTGATTGGCATCCTATCCACCAACATAATCATTCACTCCCTCTACCATCGACACGCAGCAGCCGTGTGTATCACATCAACAAGGCTCCTTCGACAACACTTATCAACCCCACAACCTCTACCACCTCAAAGGACAAGGGCAGCAGATACATGGGAACACCATCTCCTGCAAGTTCCTCTCCAAGTCACGCACCATCCTGACTTGGAACTATATCGCTGTTCTTCACTGTTGCTGGGTCAAGATCCTGGAATTCCCTTCCCAGCAACACTGTGGGTGTACTTACACCACATGGACTGCAGCAGTTCAAGAAAACAGCTAATCACCACCTTCTCAAGGGCAATTGGGGATGGGCAACAAATGCTGGCCTGGCCAACGATGAACACACTGTGAAAGAATAAAAAAGGCATTGCACAGGAGCATAATCAGACAGAAATTGACACCAACTCAGAGGAAGAGAAATTAGGATAGATGGTTAAAAGCTTGGCCAAAGAAGTAGGTTTTTAAGTAACATCTTAAAAAAGAGTAGTAAGATGGTGAGATTTAGGGTGGGAATTACAGAGCTTAGGACCTGGATGACTGACATGGCCACTAATGGTGGTGCACAAGAGGCCAGAAAGGTTGTAGGGCTGGAGGAGGCTACGAAGATAGGGAAGAGGAATAAACTCTTGTTTGATTGTAAGGGAGATGGTTCCACAAATTGCATACAATACACTGGAGTGTGTTTTAACTGCATAATTCATTTTCAGTTTCTAAATCACCAATGTCTTGTGTTCATTAAATTATTGGGCTGGATTTTGCAGTCAGTGTGGGAGCAATGATGCGGTGCTCACTGCTGACCTCGAAGAAAGCTGCCCACAATAGGGATCTCCGTAGCATGGATTCTCCCTTCCCGATGCCAGGACAGGCCAACTAAAACAGTTGTCTGGGAGGATCATCCATCTTAATCACTTGAATAATTATCTAGCAATTTCAACATTACATTAATTTTAATATACTCAAACCAGACCAAGTTCATTTTGCTTACTGGGAGGCTTACCAGAGTTGCTGTAAAGAGAGCTTAACTGTGAATTTAAAGATCATGCGCTTAAACACATGCAAGCTACTATGTAATTTTTTTTTGTTTACTGCATATATCATTCACCAGTTGCAATATCAAGTGTAAACGTGTTGTAGATTAGGGAATGCATCTGCAAACTGTACCATCTGGCTGTGAGTCATCAGATGCTTTGATTGGATTACATTTCCGTCCCCTTGATAAGAGATTGCAAACTTTTGTGTGTGTGCAGCCAGCAGCCATATATTGATTTAGTGGGACTGCCAGCCAAGTAAAATGGCAAGTTAACAATGATGAAAATTTAGTAAAATTGAAAAGTAAACCTAAATTTCATAAAGATAAGGCCATCTACTAATGCAACAGAGTGGTGCTGCTTGTTGACTTGTTGAACGAATAGTAAAACCAAAATTAATGATTTCATGTCAAACACCTATTCCAATGTTTATCAGCAGTGACATTAAGTTTCCATTTAAATAATAGTAAAGGTCAAGGCCATCACACAAAGGCATTATCAGAAGTCTGATAAAAATATCTTATATAAGTAGTGCACATTCAGTAATTTCATATGTTATATTTAAAGAATGCTTTAACTGGGGGAAGCGAGTGTATGTTTGCACATTGTCCTTCTGGCAATGGATTGAATTCAGCCTAAACTGGTTAGGTAGCTGTATTTCTGCTGCAATTCCTGCATGAAATTGGTCGGAGCCCAGTTCCAGTTGGGCACAAGCCCATAAAACAAATCAAGCCATAATCTTGCACAATAGTGATCGCAGGACTGACGTGAAGGGTTGATCATTTCAGTGCTGCAAAGTTGGGGGTTAAGGTACGTTACAGGTGAAAGGTTGAGGGAGCTTTCCTCCGCACCTAATTGCACTTGTTGCTGGGTGTCCAAAGTGGGAAAGTGTCCCAATATGTTTACTGATATATTTAACTGTAACAAAGAGATCTTGAACTTCAGTGTTTTTTTTCTAGAAGATAACATAAAGGAACAATTTTGACTGGCGCAAGTTGTGTTTCTATTAAAAAAAACTTAAGATTTATATAACATCTTTCAGAAGCAGCTCAAAAAAACTTTACATACAATAAATTCGCAAGTTATAGCACAGAAATGTGTCATTTGGTTGAAGGCTGCACCAGTGTTTTTTTTTAAAACCCAAAAAAGTACCTAAGCTAATTCTGCTCATTCCCAGTCTTTAATATTCCTCTTTCCAAGAAACTACCTAATTCCCTTTAAAAATGTGACTCTGCTTCAAAAACAGCTTGTGGTAGAAAATTCCACACCCTAAGCTATTTTTTAAAACCTCCCCTTCAATTCTGATAGCGATTATTTTAAATTTAGTCCCCTCGGATTGAAAAAAAATGCATCACCATTGACCTTATAATACTTCATAATCTTGAAGACAGGTTACCCCTCAATACTTTTGGCTTTAGTGTAAAAGGCCCTAACTTTTCACCAGAGTCACCACTGAATACCTAATAGGCATGCTGAGGATGTGCTTTACATGCCGGGGTTGATCTGGGGGGCATGCTGGTATTAATCATGGTGGTGTAATGTATGTTATGAAACCTTTCTTTACAAAGAGACATCCTTACTTTTAAAGGCCCCAAGGGACAAGTTACAATCAGGAACAAGGCATCAGCAGCAACCTGACAAAGCAGGAGACGACCAATTGCAGCTGCAAGAGTTAATGTCAATCTGACATAAGACTTCCTCTGAAACACCTGGCTACTGTATCAAAATTCCCCGCATATTCACCCTTCCCACCAGAAATACATCATGCAGACACTTCCATCTCACTAAAACAACCTCAAAACTTTACCCCCCCACCACCCCCAGCACTCCCGTCAACTTTCAGTACTCCTGGCTGATTTGATTAGGAGGAGAGCATGCTGTGTCAGGGGGGAACCTCTTGGATCTGAAATGGCCCTTGTCTCAGGGCAACTAGATTCTGAGATGGACTTGCTGCTAACATTCGCCTTGTGCTTCATGTCAAACCTGATCCAGTTCTTTTCTACTGAATACGTAGGCATTATAGGGAAAGACTCTGTCTTCATGTTATGTCACTAACAGTGGCTCTGATCATGGGAGAACAGATTTAATAGTCTCAATTAGATCGAAAGGCTCAGTAACAGTCCCAACCCTGGAGTTGCCACACCCTCTATGCTGTTAAATAGTTCCCTACTCCATTGAGTATGCTGCTGGTGGACCCAAACGAGTTGCCATCTGTCCAATGTATTGGACAGCAGTATGCGGTCCAATACATTGTCCAATGCCTGCCTCTTTCTCAGCATTTAAAATTTGGGGCTACAAAGCTGTAGATTCATAAGCTGTTCAGCTTAGGGGCAACACCTCTTGACTTTTCTTGTCACCACTAGACATGCCTTCTTCCATGTCTCACACATTACACTCCTACCTTCTGCACTAACCCTTCTCATTTTTAAAGTCTCTGGGCTGGTGTGAAGGAGGGATGAAATGATTAGGGATGCATGCTGCAGGAAGACAGCATTACTGAGATCAGTTAAACTGTGTTACTGAGCTCTGCTCTAATAACCATTATTGAATGTAACAGCAGAATTTTGAGATATGGGAGCTGATTGTGTGATCCTGGCTGCACAGCACTAGGTCTGTTGCCTACAATCTGACCTCCCCCTGTAATGTGAAGTCAGCTCCAACAGTTAAATGGCACTCAAGCTATTGCACAATGCACTGGGTGCATCGTAGCCCAGTACTTCAGGCACCAGTCAACCATTGCCACTGCTTGAACATCAAGCAAAGGGCACAGTTTGTTCACAACTAGCTGCTGCACTTACCAACAAGCAACTACACTTGAAAAACAATTAATTGAGTACTTTGCAACATCCCAAGGATACAAAAGCATTACATAACTCCAAGTTCACTCCTATAGCATAAAAGCTAACAGAAACAACATTCTCACATGTTCTACTGGGATGCACCCCCCAATTTCATCTCCAATAACTACTATGCCCAGGTTTCCATGATCTTCTCATATCGGCCACTCTCCAAGTCTTGCCAAAGTTCTCTTAACTGGTTTAGGTTGTCTTGAAATGAAAGTGCACGAGTTACCTTCATTAATACTACGATGCCGGAGATCTGCCTGTATCCCACACAAAGTCTGACTGCAGAGCAGCAAAAATTAGAAGGTAATTTTTTTTTTACTTTAGTACAATTTAACAGTGCGAAAAACATGAGCTGCATTTGCTCATTTTTCTAAAAGTAGTCAAATTGGGAACATGAAAGTGGAGAATGCACCCTTGAGTTTTAACTAAGGCTTTTAGAATGGTGTATTATCACTCCATAGCTACTTCTAGGGGAAGGTCAGGGTATAAAGGGCATGTAGCTTGACTTTAAAGAGTGAGGGGAGATTGACTGCAAATGGTCAGTGCTTAGTACAGAATATTTTGATCTGGCTTATTCTTACCTTGCCTGGCTTAAAGTCATAAAATTCCTTCCTGCATTGAGGCAGCACGAGGTCCTGGAACTGGCAGTTTAGAACCCTGGCCACTTCCCTCCAGTCATCCAGAGGTGCACTTTTTGAGGCTCTTCACCTGCTCAAAAGGCAGCCACTCTCCTACAGGAGCACGTCTATATCAGTAAATGTAAAGGCTTTGTATCCTGCTGCATCTCACCTACTCATGCTTTCCAATTATGCATCTGTGCTACAGAACTTTACAATCAGTATGGAAAGCTCTTTAGGTTGGCTGCCCTTTGCCACACCACACTGCCAGAGGGTTAAACTCTCAAATCAGCTGTTTCCAATACTTATAGCTCAATTACATCATGTTGCTGGAAATGATGTTCAGTCAGGCTGATGACCTACAGCACAGAATACCATCCTAGGCTATAAGTTTATCTGCTTGTAAAAGAAAGGAAATTGGAATGAGTCAGTTTTGGAACTTGATGATACAATTCAAGGGAGAGCCAAGTTAAAGCATCAAGAGATTGAAATGTACTAAGTGGTGCAGTTAAAATGGAGTGGGGAGAACAGGAAGAGGGGGAAACAAGCACACAAAGAATGGCTACCAATTATCACTGGGGACATGGGGAAAATATCAAAAAGGAGTAAAAGATTAATTGTGAGGCACAGTCCATTACACCAACTTAACTGTGCATTTAATAAAGTTGGTCAATTTTTATTTTGCAATGTATATTCTTGGTCAAACAGTTTATACTGTGCAGAACAAACTGCACGTGGGATTCAAATGGCTGGCCACCAAATGTTAAGTCAAATTCTCCATTCCACTTTTGCTAATTGCGCAATACAATTTAAAATTTATATTTAGAAGTAGGCTGGACCACAAATCTTCAGCCCACTTGGGGATCAAAGCAGATGAATCTTTTGAGCCTAACAAGAGTGTTCTAATTGTTCCTCATTTCTCAGCTCTGACCATCGTGCACTAGTGGAGCTATTTGTTCCATTTACAACAAATGCCCAACTCAAAGGAATTCTTTAGACTTCAAATTTCTGGGCAGACATCCCATTACATTTCAGGTAACACAGCAGGCCACAAGCATTTAGGTTCGTGTTATGTTTATTTGTTCCTTTTTGGATTTTTTTGGGGGAGGGAAGAGGGTGAGAACCAATAATACAGAAACTTAGTATCTAAATTGGTAAATGCAAATAAATTTCCAGAAATAATTCTACATGCTATATTCTGAACCTATGGAAATCATGCTGGCTTGAGAAATTACAAATTTAATAAAAATGTACAATAAAAATAGATGAAAATTCAACATTCATCTTACTGTTGTCTATATTTAACTTTTACAGTAATGTTTGTAACTCAGTTATTTCCATGCAGAGAATTCTAATCTTAAATTTTAACAAATTAAACACAGAATTTAAGACTTCTTGGAGCATTTCCAAAATCAGCTTTGAAATGAATTCTAAGTTGTATTTAATGGGAAGTCAAGCATCACTAAAATGTACCAATTCCTATATATGTAGTGAATGCTCTTTTCAAAACAAGCCAATTCTAAAGACAGGAAAATGGGGAAAGCTTTAGGACAAGGAGGTTTTCATTTTACACAATTAACCATAGTGCTAAACACAAAGTTAGCTTCAAAATGCCCCAAATTCATTTTAAAGTCACAATGAAACTATAAAATTAAAATAAATACAGAAAAATCTTACATCTGCTAAAATAAATAATGTATCTGAACACTTTACTATGGAAAATGCATACCAGAAAGTCACAAGTACTGACAGCTTTTCAAACAGGGAACAACTGCTAGTACAGTGATGCTGGCTATGATCACGTGCATGCTGTGAAGCACTGTGGGTGGCTCAAGGTCAGCCACTCATTGCCGTTACCTTGAGGTAGATAACACATGCGTACCATGTTCTGCATTCAATTGCTGGTTTTGCTGGCATCACATGTTTAAGAAACACTTAAGCTATCAGAAAATGTCTAATATACTGCTGGGGAAAAACAAATGCACTTTACTGCTTGGACTTAAACACTTTTAATTTGATTTCAAATGAATTTTTAAAAAAATCTCATGCAAGTATATTTCAACTGTGTATTTGCCAAAATGGAAACTGTTCCATTTGTAAAACAAGTAGACTGTGCTTGGTGTTTTATTTCTCATTTCACCAATATGTCCACTTGGCTTAGTGCATTTTCTCACCATCGTTTCATAGTCACAATTTTCTGCATTAGTCAATTTTTTTTGCAATGTACATTATTTTAAACTGTGTGCAAATGACGTAAGTTTACAAAAAATTAAAATGCAATGTCAAAATAATTTGACTTGTAAAAATGGTAAACCATTCAAACCAAAAGGAGCACATGTTGAAATTACAAAAATAAGATTCCAGACTTAAGAAAACAAGACAAATGCACATAGTAAAGTATACAAAACAAACGTCTGCTGAGTGTTCTATTCAGTTCAAATGTTTCAAGATGCTACTATAGGTCTTATGAGGAATCTGAGGAGACAGTTTTGCAGCTGCAGGTGCTAAAGTGGTCTGAATCGCTCTAGATTTCAGTGGTGAACTGACAGGATTGTCAAATTGGGGCATACTGATGGACTCCAACTGCTTGCTGAATGGGATCTCCCCATTCCTGCTCACCTCTTTCACATTCTCTTCACTAATTCTTTCCCCCAGTTTCCTGTCACTTGTCGGCTCAGATTCTGCTATTTCTACATCATCTTTTTTGTTGAATAACTTGTCTAAGTAACTAGTGAATGTACTTTTTTCTAGCTGCTCATCCTTTCTGTTGTCCCAACAAACTTCTTCATCTAGGTGAATTAGAAAGCTTTCATCCCCACCACCTCTTCCATCAATTGCAAACTGACATTCCCATGGATTCTGACTTCGAAACTCTAGTTGAGCCAAATTGGCCATCCCCTTCTCCTCTTTCTCCTGACTGACAGACTTGCAATTTGACATTGAACTTTTCAGGTCCAGTTGGGACACTGAACTGTTCAAGTCATTCAACTTGTCTATATCACAAGGCTCTGGCTGCAAACTAAGCTTGATGGTGCTTGCCATGAAAGAATCAAAGTCAAACCCCCGAATCTTCTCTTTGTCCTTCTCAGCAATCTGGTGGGTTGCCTCTGCCAGAGCTAACTGTGCTTTCACCAGTCCATTCTTTTCACACTTTGATTTGCCTTTTTTATCTGGCTTCTCTCTGCTCTGTTCTTTCCAGTTAGATAGGTCTATAATAAGTTTGGGCTCATAGTAATGGTTCACTTCACTCTCCCTCCACATCAAGTTATCCAAGTAAGATGGCGACCCCACTTTATAGTTACAGGTGTGGCCACATTCCAGATCACAGTACTTATTTTCATGATGATCTGGATGTGGCCAAGAATGTTCAGTGGAAAAGTTCAAGTCAAATGCAGGATCCTCCAAATACTTTTCACGTTCTCCATCTAAATACTTGCGAGGGTCCACTTGTACCTCATCTTCTTCAGTCATGTCAGACATTGCTCGTGGATCACGTTGAACATCATCTGCCTCAAAGTTACTGTGCAAAGGCCAGTCATGGTCTGACAATTCGCTTTCATGGTATCTGAAACAAAATTTAAGCAATGGGAAAATCTGGACATCAAGCATAATTCCCACACCTTGGATGATTCCAAAATTGAAACATCACCTTGCAGAAATACAACAGACCACTTATAACGTACAGCAAGTATTTCACTGGTACATTTTGGATATTTTATTTTCTAAATCACTTATGAAAAAACACAAGTGAGGCATTCAGTGAGATAACTACATTTTTGGATCTAACTCTCCCTGGACCAAAGGGACAAAGTGTTCTCTCTTGGGTATCTGTTAAAATTAGAAAGTTTCAATTCAACTGAACACAGAACCAGCTGCCCAAGATTTAACACTAGTTGATTAATTTTGAAGAACACATTTCGTTCCACATAAGCAGCAAGCAAAGGCAATAGTGTTATCACAATGAAATACAGGGAGGATTTTTATGCCATTTTATAGGAACAGTGCAAATCTAGTGTGCACCAAATCCAAATTACGCGTGGCAAAAACAATTTCAAAGATGTACAATTACCTATCTTAGAGGCAGTTTGCAGACAAATCATTAGTCTTTGAAGCTCTCTTTCCCAGCAATCAGTGGAGGCTGTGTCATGGAATATATTCCAGGCTGAGTTAGACAGATTTCTGATTCACAAGGGAGTCAAAGGTTACGGAGTGGGAGGAAAGTGGAATTAAGGCTGCAATTGGATAAGCCTTGATTATTTTTTATATTCGTTCATGGGATGAGCATGTCACTGGCTACACCAGCATTTATTACCCATCCCTAACTGCCCTTGTTCAGAGGGCATTTAAGAATCAACTAGATTGCCATGGGTCTGGAGTCACATGTAGGCCAGACCAGGTAAGCACAGCAGATTTCCTTTCCTAAAAGGGCATTAGTGAACCAAATGGTTTTTAGGACAATCAGCAATAGTTTCATGGTCATCATCAGATTTGTAATTCCAGATTTTTATTGAATTCAAATTTCACCATCTGCCATGGTGGGATTCGAACCCAGGTCCCCAGAGCAATACCGTGGAACACTAGACAATACCACTATGGCTCTGCCTTCACCTAATTGAATGGGGGAGCAGGCTCGAGGGGCCAAATGGCCTACTTCTGCTCCTATATTATGTTCTTAATCATAAGAGGGGCAAATACTTTGTAAAGTTGAAGAAGGGTTACAATATGCAACAATGCACTGTAAAAACGTAAACTGAACAATCCTCTTAAAAAAAAGCTGAAGGTGATAAAGCTACCCATTTCAGTTATGCCCAAAAGTAACTCCCTTTTGGTCTAATTATTGAATTTGATTTCTTATACAAAATTTGAGCAACAATATTTTACCAAACAGAAAATCAATGACATATTAGAAGTGAATTAGTAATTGTATTACCTGTCCCAGTTGTAAGTGTGGCTGTGACTCTCATCCATTAGCAAAATATCATCAACTTCATCCTCAATGTGAAAGGGGTGGGTAGATGTGGGTTCATCCAAAGGGAAGGAATAAATACTCATGTATGGATGTGCCAAGGCTTCAGCTGCTGTCAGTCTGTCCATTGGATTGAAGGTCAAAATTTGTTCCAGAAAATCCAATGCTAAGTTTCAAAAGAAAATTACATTTTTTATAGAAGCCTCAACTTTTCCTTCCACATAGTCTTCAATTCTGCAAGTACCTTTGTCCCATTATTCTCCTGTCTGAACATCAATAGATAACCGCAGGTCAATAATTCCTAACACTAGAGAAAAGAGGAAGGCAATCTGTCCCTGAACTTCACCCATTTCACTCTAAATGGATGTTACAATGCAGGAGCTTGGAATTATCCTTCAGATTTCTCCTTCCTTCTGTCCTGTCTAGTAGCACTGTCAAAGTTAGGAAATCATCTGGGTGATTATGATAGTCATTTAAAAAATGCAATTTTGGAGACTTAAATGTTGATTACATCTGTACCGAATAAATTTGTAAATACATGAAATAAATTTGAATTTTCTCAAACAAAATACAAAGTCAAGACAAGAAATTACATATAGTAAGTACCTTCAGCACAGATACCAGGGAGTAGCTGCGGTAATGGGTTATGTGGTTCCGTCATATCATTTTGTATATAAACTGGGATCACACCCAATAACTCCTGAAGGTCCTCTTCATGGATTACAGGGATAGAATTAAGAATCAACTGCATTTGTTCCAGCTCATGAGCACCTAAACAAAGTTTAAAAAACAACTTTGAACATCTGCAGGGATAAAATATAAACTATACATTAATTCCTTATAGGAACAGAGGAGCAGGAGTAGGCCATTCAGCCCCTCGAGCCTGCTCCACCATTCAAGTAGATCATGGCTGTTCATCTACCTCAACGCCATTTTCCTGCGCTATCCCCACATCCCTTGATGCCATTAGTATCCAGAAATCTATCGATCTTGGTCTTGAACATACTCATGACTGAGCCTCCACAGTCCTCTGAGGTAAAGAATTCCTAAGATTTACCATCCCATGAGTGAAGAAATTCCTTCTCATCTCAGTCCTAAATGGTCTGCCCTGGTTCTCGTGCCCCCCTGCCCCCACAAATCCAGGAGAAACATCCTTTCTGCATCTACCTTGTCTAGCCTCTAAATTTTGTAAGTTTGTGATCACCTCTCATTCTTCTAACTCTAGAGAATACAGGCCCAGTCTCCTCAATCTCTCCTCATAAAACAGTCCCATCATCACAGGAATTAGTCTGGTGAACCTCTGCTGTACTCCCTCTGTGCATAGCAAACATCAAGACTAAAAGAATTGCACACTTATAAGAGTCAAGCGAGCTTTGAATCATTCCATTAAATTCTACAATGTGAAATGTTTAGGCTCTACAAATGAAGTGCTGCATTGAACTCAATACAACAAATGCTTAAAATGCTAACATAAGCATTTATGATAAATTCCACTGAAACACCAATTTATATATTTATGCTTTATGAACAAAGTAATTGCTTAGTTTAAAAAAAAGCAGTTTAATGCAGGCTAAATTACTGTACAATAACACACTCATACTAACTCATTTTGTTGTGGTAACACTGACCTGCAAAAAGCGTTTTCCCAGTCAGCATTTCAGCAAAGATGCAGCCAGCAGCCCACATGTCAATTGCTTTGGTGTAGTTGTTGGGAGAGAGGAGGAGACGTGGGGATCTGTACCACTTCGTAACCAGTCCTTCAGACAGATAGCCCTAGAAAAATAAGTTATACATTTTTTCCCTCCAAAGGACCATTATATGCTAAGTCACTTATATACAAAAATAGAATAATAATCCATGCACACTCCACTTAAAATACATTGGGCTGGTTTATCCATTCCTGCAAAATATGTTAGTTAAGACATTCCATGCAGCAATCTGGAACTTAAATTGGATGGTGAATCTTAAGAATTCTTTACCTCAGAGGACTGTGGAGGCTCAGTCATGAGCAGTTTTGGAAACTGCTTATATTATGGAATCTGATCAGAAACTGTGTATCACTGATTCACTTGCTCGTCAACAGACCAGTCATTTGTTGGTAATATGCTTGTGTTACTGGTCTATCATACAAATATTTAAAAAATGTCAATTGCCAGCAAGCATCCCATTTTTACCCACAGTGGTGAATAAAAAGTTCGGTGGTGCCAGATTCTCTTCTAGAGAGTACTACATTATGAATAAACAGTGCCATCCAATCCTAAAAATATTGTATGTAATGCTCCATCAAATCTTGAACTATAAAAATTGTTAGTTTTCTTGCTAGATTCACTGACTAGGTTTGTGAGAATATTTGCAACATTCATGGTCAGCGAATAAAAATGCAAATGACCAGGAAGTTAACGCTGGACACCATTCCAATACCACTGCTAAATGTTTATAACTCAATTCAAAAATACACATCTTGAAAGTAGGCTAGTAAAAGTTGCAAAAAAAATACAATGCAGCATAATTATGGTTCTACTCTGCTGTTCACTTAAGATTTTACACATAGTTTTTCCCTATTACTATACAAGGAAACTTGTAGTTAATTCTTCAACAGAAATGTTTCAAAATCAACTTTTAGTGGACATCTAAAAGGAGTATATTTGCACATGCTGGCTGCAATTTTAAATAAGGCCATTATGCAATTTCTCAATGCCAAGCCATCAAAATTAAATGTGCTTCGCCATGCAACTGATGTAGGTTATCTACTATTCATATGAAATCCACATTGTAATACATCTTTCAGACTGTTCTCTTCAATATCACCTCATTTGCACATTTCCACTAACGTGCATTTGCTTCCTAGCTAAGGCTAAAGGATCCATAATATTTGATTGCGTGGCAATCCACACGTTAAGATGTAAATGCTTCCATTCATAGACTGAGCTACTAAGAAGAACAATACTATTCCCTCCTGCTTTGGTCAGTTTTTAAAGCAAGTGCAAACACCAATTTTTCAGCCACTGTTAAAATAGGTTACATTTTTCACAAATTATCCTGCAAACAGAAAAATTATACCCAAGATATTAGGAAGCTATTAGAAATAAAAATCCAACCCAACAACTTTGCAGAGAGGTTACAGGGGTGTGGCGAGAAGACTGTTGAGGGAAGATTAGCAGCAATGTCCCTGTATCTAATTCAATTATGTGATTGCATGGAATTTGTTCTGTCATTTATGATAAATTAGACTTAAAGCACAAATATGGAACTATCAAGAAGTTGGATTGATTCATTACTATATTCCCAATCACTCATCATCCATTACAACCACTTTACAATAACCTACCAGTAACTGTGGGTATGTAGTCTATACTCAGACCAGAACATACTTTCCTGTATTTTCCTCCCTTCCCAAACAGCCTACACCTGTGCACGGAGGCCTCCTGCTTCCTGACCTTCACTACAGTCTCTCTTAATCAATCACAAGATGATGTAAGGTATTACACAGCCAAAGCTTACAAGATGATTCTAAAATGTCTATTTATTACAGCAGAGGTCAGAAACTGACCACAATGGAGAAGCAAATCAAGACTCTCTGGCTTTCGTAATCAGCATTCCTGCACCAATGCTCCACTGGCTGTTATGCAGCTGTAAACTATGCCTCCAGACCACATTGACCGCAAATACGGGGTGTTCTGATTTTGGCTCAAATATAGCTGAACAGCTTTGCTCATAGTACAAACACAGCTATTGCTCCAAGCCATACAGAGAAAGGTAGAAATAAATAACATAAAAAACTGCATATGCTGGAAATCAAATAAAAACGGAAATTTCTGAAAACGCTCAGCATGTCAGGTCAGCGATTATTGCTTCAAGTGAACGTCAAATGAGAAAAGGCAGGGCTTGGCTGTGAATAGCAGAATGAGCACTCACCATCCAGGTTCACACATGAAGAATGGCCATTTCAGAGCTACTGGAGGGCCAGTGCTTGTGGAACCATATCCTGGCACAAATTGCTGCCTTCAGGAGAGGGAGGGAGAGGTCTGGAGAAAACAAAGGGACCCTTGTACGTGGAATGTTTAGGAAACAAATTAGCCACATGGAAAATATGTGCATTACCAACATTTAAATGAAAACTTTACATTCAGGTGCACATTTAAATAGTCACAGCATATTAATTATGAAACCTAATTGAATGGCATCAAGCATGTAACAATATGCCAGGAAATGCCAAACATAATTTTGAGTTTACCTTGGGTACCAAAATGTTACTGGTGTCTTCAGGCACAAAAGGGGTAATTAAAAATTGGCAATTTTTAAAAAATAGATTTGTCAATGAAGCCAGTAAATACTTAATTAAAATCAGAGTATGCTCAACCAGTGGCTCAATGAGGTTATCCAGGAAGTTGAGAGCTACATCTTCCAATCTGTGCTATTAGCCGATTTCAGCAGTCAGAATGCTACAATTTTACAGAGAAGTGTCCCTGTCCCTGGGTTAGGCAGAAAGTAAATGAAAACACCAGGGTTCCCGCTCCAGATTGCTATCCAGCATCCCTTACTGTGACCACTAGCAAGTGAGGACCAACAGACTCAGCAGTGATCTCTTCGCTTGCTACCAAGGCTCAGACGAATAACGGTCATTTGCAAGAGGCATCAGTAAGCAGTACTGCAATGCAGCAAAGTTACTGATGAAAAAGTTAGGAACTAGTTAGCGATTATGGATAGGTAAACACCATAACAGAATGCCCATTTTATAGCAAATTTGTGATTGAAGTATTTTCAATTATACAATTTGGTTACACAAGTGTTTAAACAAATATTGAACAAGCGAAGCTTCCAAATTAATACCAGAGCTCAAAACTTTAAAATCAGTGTCCAGAAGTTCAAAATTAGATGGATAACTTTGCACTCAAAAATGACTTGTCACACAGGTAAAAATCTGAAACAAATTTTAGAAATATAAAACCTTGCATTGCAAGAAAGAACATCAGCAGTAAAACTAGATGTTTCTTAGTAGTGACAGAGTTGAAATACTAGAATTAATGCATTAACAAATTAAACTGAAGATCATGTGGACCTTCAATGTAGAGATCTACTTTAATTACCATAAGTAGAAGCTGTTAATTCTACCTCACGAATACATTCCACGAATACAAATAACGGACAGATGTGGAGAGAATATTAATGGAGCAACAGTGAAATAACCTGGCAATGCTTCTAATCCACAAAATAGGAGGACTAGTTATATCCATTTCTATAAAATGTTAGATTAAATGGGGAAAAAAAAATTTTCTCCAGCTTCTTTTGCGTCCAAAAAAGCTTCATATAAATTCAGACCAAAACATGCAAATGTAAGTCCAGCCAATCTGAATACATGGGCAAGTTTGCAAAGAAGTGGATTAGCAGACTATTAAAGAATTTGAAATAAATATCCTTCATTATTTGTGTTACTCAATCACCCGATGAAAAGTATTTGGAACGTAGAAAATTCTACTTCTATTCATTGCTTCCCTAATATCGATACCGTATCATCAGAGTTGCAAACTTTCAAATTTGAAGACCTGTCAATCTGTGCTCAAAGCAAGGTCATACTGTCATAATCACAAACTTCCCAGCTTTTGATCCAAAAATGACAGAGGATTTGAAACCATACCGTCAAGGTGATTTCACAAAACCAAAAATACAAAATGAATCTAGCAATACTTCAACAGCTACTTGTTACCCCACAAATACCATTCTAGTAAAAGCTGCAAATAGTTTTTTTTAAATCAAATTTTTAAAAAGAACCATATGCAATTGTAAATCAAAGAGGTCCAATGAGTAAAGTGAATGCTGGTTTTGGCGTGCGATACAAGTGTTACTTCAGTGTTTACATTCATTTTTTAAATGTTTTTTCTAGTTCTAAGCAGTTTTCAGTGTTTAAAGGGGAAGCAGGTGTGCATATTTATTTTTCATCAAGTGCCAGTGGGTCAGTAAGTTTAAGGATTTAGTTAGGTCTCACAACAATGCCATCCACGAGAAGCATTAAAAAACAGAAATAATAGAAAATTTCAAAAATACATAAGTCAGCCAGGTTAAGACATTTGTGCGTATGTGTTCTAACAAAGAGTACAGACCCAAAACTTATTTTTTTCCCTACAGATACTGTATGATGTGAGATGTATTTCCAGCACTTGTTACTATTTTATATTTTTAGTTTGAACAATTTGAAAATAAAATAAACCTCAAGAGAAAGAGTCCTTTATCCAATTTGATGGCAACCTTAAAAGGTTTTAAAATTCAAGAGGTCACTGATACTCAAGTATTAACTTTTTGGACGCCTGACCTGATGTGCTTCCTTTGGCTTGAGGATCATTTGCTAGGTGAAAAGTTGTGAAACCCTTTACTTTTATATGAAAGTTTCTAAACATTCACTTTTCTGTATGTGACCTGTGGCAGACAAGGGGAAGACATTTAAGCATAATCAAAACCTGGTGAGGTATTTAAAATTGAGTGAATACCAGAGGCGAGTATTACTCAGAGCTGTCTTTGGCTCTCCCTCCTACTGCTCATTTCTAAGAAAAGGTCACAACACATCAAAAATGCAACAAGATAAGGCTCATCTTCTAACAGTCTACAAAGAAAGTGCGCATTTAAAATACAAATCTTTCAGTTTTAAAGAAAGATGTAAACTATAAAATTTGAACAAGCTTGGAGATTATTTATTCAACTAAAATGACCAAGACTGAAATTTGATCTTCAAATGTAGAAACAAAAATTTTTTTTAAACAATATATAAGATCTCTCAGCTATAATAAAAATGTTGTCAGAAGTGATACCAGAAAGTCTGGTGACATTTCTGGGAAAATGAACAGGTTATGTAAATACTATTGAAAAGTTGGAAGAGAGCTCCTAACTTAGGAACGCGCATTTTCTCCATTGAAAAACACCTGAAGCGGGTGCATCCGTTGCAATTGTTTTAATTTCACACTGTGTGATAGGCAAGAATTTAGACCCTCATCAGCAGAGGAAGAAACTGGATTTCAAAAAATAATTACATTGCAAGCAACTCAAAACCAATTGCAAATTAGGCTGCACAGCACAATCTAAAATTAAACCCCAAATGATTTAAGTACTAAGGGCATGATCCACATCACTGAAGCTTTATGAACCCATGAAGCCAAACATTTATGGAATCGGTCTTTGTAGGACTATTTCAGTTATCAACACTTGACAACACCTAGTATTTTCCCTTCCTCAAATTCAAAAAGGCAGGTTACATTTACATAGTGAGTAGTAGGAATAATATTTTCTACACCCCACTGTATTGTGGATTAATAATGGTGCACATTTCACGGAGAAAAAATGAATCCTTTGTAGGATAACCAAGTTATTTCTAGGTGCATATTTCCCTTGTTACACACCATTTAGAAGACTTCTAAATATTTGGTGCAATGCTCTTTAACATTCACTCAAGTTAGAACTTGGCTCCTTGGGTTTCAAATCCAGCTATCTGAAAACCAGCAAGGTCTGGAAACAGGACAATTTTTTAAGCTGGCATGCATGAGTTTACTCATCAACATACCAGCTTGTTCAGCTAGGTGCTGCATTGGCGTGGTGGCTTGCTGACTAGTTATCAGCTTTGCGCACCTGTCTTTTCCTGCGTTCCGAGCAACCCTTGATCCCAGCCTGAACAGCCCGACCTGAAAACCAGCAAGATCTGACATCCGGCACAGTCGCCAATTTTGAGACACTGTACTTCTACTGTTTACTATACTGAGATCATTACATTCAGTAATCCTTCCTCATTCACTCAAAATGGAGGTTAGAACACTGAACACCAAAACCCCACTCCATTAATGCTACATCAGGCTCTAAACTAAAAAATATACAGACCTTCCAGCAGATGTCACATAACTTTAATCCAGTATTTGGCTCAACACTGAGCGCCTGGAGTAGGCTCAAATATGATTTTTGCATTTTCTCTGCCAGACATCCTTCACATTACTGTAAGTGTCTCCACAAACACAAACAAACCCAGAAAACTGGGAGAATAGTTTGTGATAAAAATAACCAATAGCACTAAGGTTTATTTTTACCCCATAAGCATCATGCTCACATCACAGCATGCATATATGTCTATGTTATTCAGCCCAACTGCTCATTCTAATCATATTCTATTTGTTTGGGTCAGTAAGCTCAAACCAACACAAAAGCCAATGCCCCGTCAACATCAAAAACCCAAAATTATGTAATAATTTAGATTTGTAACAATAGAATCATAGTGCAGAAGAGGCCCTTCGGCCCATCGAATGTGCACCGACATGAGAAATACCTGTCCTACCTAACTAATCCCATTCACCAGCACTTGGCCTTGAATGTTACGAGGTGCCAAGTGCTCATCCAGGTACTTTTTAAAGGATGTGAGGCAACCCGCCTCCACCACCCTCCCAGGCAGCGCATTCCAGACTGTCACCACCCTCTGGGTAAAAAAGTTTTTCCTCACATCCCTCCTAAACCTCCTGCCCCTCACCTTAAACTTATGTCCCCTTGTGACTGACCTTTCAACTAAGGGGAACAGCTGCTCCCTATCCACCCTGTCCATGCCTCTCATAATCTTGTACACCTCGATCAGGTCGCCCCTCAGTCTTCTCTGCTCCAATGAAAACAACCCAAGTCTATCCAACCTCTCTTCATACCTTAAATGTTTCATCCCAGGCAACATCCTGGTGAATCTCCTCTGCACCCCCTCCAGTGCAATCACATCCTTCCGATAATGTGGCAACCAGAACTGCACACAGTACTCTAGCTGTGGTCTCACCAAGGTTCTATACAACTCCAACATGACCTCCCTACTTTTGTAATCTATGCCTCGATGATAAAGGCAAGTATCCTATATGCCTTTTTCACCACCCCACTAACATGCCCCTCCACCTTCAGAGATCTATGGACACACACGCCAAGGTCACTTTGTTCCTCAGAACTTCCTAGTGTCATGCCGTTCATTGAATACTTGCTTGTCAAATTACTCCCTCCAGAGTGTATCACCTCACACTTTTCAGGGTTAAATTCCATCTGCCACTTATCTGCCCATTTGACCATCCCGTCTATATCTTCCTGTTGCCCAAGACACTCAACCTCACTGTTAACCACCCGGCCAATCTTTGTGTCATCCGCAAACTTACTAATCCTACCCACCCCCACACAGTCATCTATGTCGTTTATATAAATGACAAATAATAGGGGATCCAGCACAGATCCCTGTGGTACGCCACTGGACACTGGCTTCCAGTCACTAAAGCAGCCTTCTGTCATCACCCTCTGTCCCCTACAACTAAGCCAATTTTGAATCCACCTTATCAAATTACCCTGTATCCCATATACATTTGCCGTCTTTATAAGTCTCCCATGTGAGACCTTGTCAAAGGCTTTGCTGAAATCCATATAAACTACATCAACTGCACTACCCTCATCTACACACCTGGTCACCTCCTCAAAAAATTCAATCAAATTTGTTAGGCATGACCTCCCTCTGACAAAGCCATGCTGACTATCCCTGATCAAACCTTGCCTCTCCAAGTGGAGATAGATACTCTCCTTCAGAATTTTCTCCAATAGTTTCCCTACCACTGACGGGAGACTCACTGGCCTGTAGTCCCCTGGCTTATCTCTACAGCCCTTCTTAAATAGCAGAACCACATTAGCTGTTCTCCAGTCCTCTAGCACCTCCCCCGTGGCCAGAGAGGAATTAAAAATTTGGGTCAGAGCCCCTGCGATCTCCTCCCTTGCGTCCCTCAGCAGTCTGGGACACAAATCATCCAGACCTGGAGATTTGTCCACTTTTAAGCCTGCCAACACCTCCAATACCTTGTCGCTCCCTATATCAATTTGCTCAAGAACCTCACAGTCTCTGTCTCCCCAAGTTCGATACCTTCATCCTCATTCTCTTGGGTAAGGAGGAGGCAGCAGCAATATTGGATAGAATAAAAATAGATAAAGAGGATGTTCTTAAAGGTTGGTAGCATTAAAAGTTAAAGGCTAATGGTCCAGATCTCAATCATGCTGAGGGAAGTAAAGATGGAAATTGTCGAAGTTTTGGTCACAATCTTCCAATCCTCCTTGGATATAGGAGTGGTACCAGAGAACTTGAGGGTTGCAGATGTGACACCCCCATTTCAAAAAAAAGGAGATAGATGCAGCAATTATAGGCAGCCTAATGTCAGTTAGACACAACAACAATGGACAAAATTAACTGCCATTTGGAAAAGTATGGTTTAACAAATGAAGGTCAGCATGAATTTATTAAAGGAAGATCATGTTTGACTGAATAGATTGAATTCCTTGATGAAGTAACAGAGGGTTGCGAAGGGTAGGGTGGTTGTCATGTAAATGGACTTTCAAAAAATTACCACATAATAAGGCCCAAGAGGTTAAAAGGTCAGTAGCAGCATGGATACAAAATTGGCTATGGCACAGAAGTCAAATAGTGATGAACAGATGTTTTTCCAAACCTGGGGGAGGTATACAGATATACACAGTTTACAAGGGTCAGTACTGGGGCCATATGATATGTATTGTCTTGGATGTACAGGGCATAATTCAATGTTTGCTGAGGACACAAACTTGGAAATGTAGTAACCATTGGGAAGGACAGTACCAGACTTCAGCAGAACATGGACTGGTGAAATAGCCAGACAAGTAGCAGATAAAATTTAACACAGAAATATGAGGTAATTATGAACTAAATAGTACAATTTTAAAAGGAGCATGGGAACAGAGATACATGGGGGTGTATGTACACAAATCTTTAACTGTGGCAGGACAAGATGAGAAGAACATACGAACACACATACATACGAATGAAGAGGAGTAGGCCACTTGGCCCCTCGAGCCTGCTCCGCCATTCAGCAAGATCGTGGCTGATTTGTTTGTAACTTCAACTCCACATTCCCACCTACCCCCGTCACCTTTCACCCCTTTGTTTATCAAGAATCTATCTAGCTCTTACTTAAAAATATTCAGACTCTGCTTCCAATGCCTTTTGAGGAGGAATTCCAAAGACTCACGACCTTGAAAGAAAAAATTCATCTTCGTCTCCGTCTTAAATGGACGACCCCTTATTTTTAAACAATGACACCTAGTTCTAGATTCTCCCAGAGGTAACATCCTTTCCACATCCAGCTTGACAAGGCCCCTCAGAATCTTACATGTTTCAGTTAAGTTATCTCTTACTCTTCTAAACTCCAGCAGATACAAGCCTGGCCTGTCCAACCTTTCCTCATAAGACAACCCTCCCAATCCAGCTATTAGAAGGCTGGTTTGAAAAAAACATTTGTGATCCTTGGCTTTATTTGGAGAAGTTAGGCTAAACCTTTATAAAACACTGGATAGGCCTCAGCTATTGCATTCAATTCTGGGCACCAAACTTTAGGAAGGATGTCAAGGCCTTAGAGAAGATGTAGAAATGATTTTCCAGGGATGTGGGACTTCAGTTATTTGGAGAGACCGGAGGAGCTGGGTTGCCCTTAGAGCAGAGAAGATATGATAGACGTGTTCAAAATCATGAAGGGTTTTGATAGAATAAATAAGGAGTAGGTAACCAGAGAATGTGGATTTAAAGCGACTAGCAAAAGAAACGAGGTAACAGGAGGAAACTAAAAAAAATTGTTATAACCCAGAATGCTCTGCGTCAAAGTGGAAATAGAATCAATAGTAACTTTCAAAAGAGAATTGGATAAATACTGAAAGGGGAAGAAAGTGCCATGGGGAAAGAGTGGGTGAGTGGGACTCACTGGTTTGAAATCCTAATTCAATTACTGCTACAAATTTCTATTAAATATAGTTTCAATTTCAAGCCAGAGGACAGGCATAGGTATGATAGGACAAATTGCATCCGTGTTGTTTCATTCTTTAATTCCCCTGAACTCTGTCCACTGTAACTGAAAATAGACTATGCTATCAGTTTAAAGATCATATTGCTATTAGGATGACTTACATTTCTTATACAGTATTCACTGTAACGATATGCTACTCTCTGATAAAACGTAGTGCATGAATAGCAGCTTCCAGACATTTAATCAGCACACACGGAACAGATGCTAACCTTGTGACAGGTGTCAACATTTTAGTGCCTTAATTCCCAAAGGAACTACAAAATGGGATACCAGCAAGGTCACTCCACCTCAGTACTATTGCATACTACCCTCATCACATGCTGCCATTATAAAACTATGCCAGAATGTAATCCATGAGCTACAATTTGGAACAAAGTCAGCAGTGGAAAACAAAGATCTAGAAAGGTTACCCATCTGTAGTTTTGGGTGAGTGGTTGAATAGCACAGTAAGAATGTCAGGATTTTGTAATTCATTGACCGTAGAAGCTCAGCTTGGGTTTTGAAAGAATACCCTCAAATTTGCTTAAATATTAATCTGATTGGCTCTAGCAACCTCCTGAAAGTAGTGGTCAATTAAGTATAATCTGTTTAGAAATCTTATAAATATTTAAAGGATAAATTATGTTGCAGAATTAATTGCATTGATTTATTTAGCTGGGTAGACTGCAAGTTTTTTTTTTACTTCAGTCAAAATTTCAATTCCACATGAACCCATTTTAGATTAGGCAATTGATGGAAGAGTATGCTATTTATTTCTAACATTTAGAATAACCCGACTGCAAGTCTGAAATCCTCATTCAATTACTGCTACAAATTTCTATTAAATATAGTTTCATGTACAAGCCATTAGAATGGCTCGTTTGAAAAGTAGAAATATAATCTTCTCAACTGGCCTAAACTTTGGGGTTGATAGGGAGGGGGTATTGTGGACACAGAAAGGAAGAGTCTTGTACTCCTAGGTCAATGAAAAAGATAATACGTGCGCATTGAAATTATGGGCAATTTAGATGTTAGCAAAAAAAAATTGATAAAATCCAGCCTTTTTATCTGCATTCAATATGGAAGTTGTATAAGTGACAGCAGTAAAAAGAAGGCACTCATCTGATATCCAACATGAGGCATATCTTTCTACAACTAGTTGATTTAATGGCTGATTTTACTACAGACACAGGGCACTAAAAGTGGAAATGTTTTGTTTTTAGCACTGCCACTTCCTTGTCAAAAAAGTCCATGCTAAACCATAAGCACTGCAGTACATTATAGCTGTGATATATATTACATACATCAATATGGGAAGACAAGCTGCTGACTGAAATTTACAATACTGTACTTCCAACAGAACTAATGCAACTCTCCTATACTTCTGAAACGTGACATATTTAATCCTTCATTCAAGAGCTCACTACTTTAAAACAATATTTTTATTGCAAATTTTTAATAAAGATTAAGAAAAATTAAGAATTACTATAATTAAATGTTATTGGTGCATAGCTAAGCAACTTAATTTACTCAATTAGTCTTTAAACTGCATAAAAAATTTTCATTACAAAATGTTCACATACAAGTTCCTCATAGACAAGTGACACACTACTCAATCCTCCGTATACTATATTGTGCTCTTGCTAAATGTTATTGCAAAAGATCTGAATAATGACAGCCAGCACTACTAACAACACGACTACCTTATTTGTTCATGGGTAATAAATTAAAACTTACTTTGTGAGAGTAATGGGGATCCATGATTCGTGCCAGACCAAAATCCCCTATTTTCAGCACCAGATCCTCAGTGTTAATGAAGAGATTAGCCGGTTTGAGATCTCTGTGCAGAACATTAGCTGAATGGATGTATTTTAGCCCACGAAGCAGCTGGTACATGAAGAGCCTAGCATGCTCTTCTGAGAATGGACCCTGTT
Organism: Cetorhinus maximus; assembly: GCF_964194155.1. Classification (NCBI taxonomy): domain Eukaryota; kingdom Metazoa; phylum Chordata; class Chondrichthyes; order Lamniformes; family Cetorhinidae; genus Cetorhinus; species Cetorhinus maximus. The sequence goes on along the minus strand of NC_135904.1, from coordinate 16,803,537 downwards.
CCAACAGCTTCGCTAGATCGGTCTCCATGTACTCTTGAACAATGTATACTGCATTCAGTTCTGTGATGGCACCCACATCATCAGACATCGGTATCCCACTTGGACCCAAAATCTCAAACACCTTCACTATGTTATCATTGTCAAGTCGTCGGATGATTTTGATCTCTCGCAAGGCATGTTTGACACTCTGTGGGTCACTCAGGACAATTTTCTTGACAGCCACTTGCTTGTCACAGTCATTGTCTACAGCAGAGAAAACCAGGCCATTGCCACCATACCCAAGTGGCTTCAAGTCCATATAACGAGCACCCAAATCAAAACCATGAATGTTCATTAAACTTCCAAACTTTTCTGCCATGTTGATAACCCTCAAGTTTTCCTCTTCTATCAGATGGCCAATCCTATGTCAAAACTAAGCTATCGAAAATCAGCTTCCACAACAAAGAGCAAGCCAACCTTAACCGTTTCTTAACTTCAAGATATTTTCTCTTTGAAATGTATGCGCCATGTATCCTAGCTAAACAAGGTCAGCTCTGTCCCCAATTGAATCCCTCCTTTCAAGAATGAACAGCTTGAAGAATAGAAATTCGGGTCTGACCCAGGTCAGTAAATGTTAGGCTTCTAATTCAAAAAAGGGCATCCCTGCAGACATTAAAAATTAAACTAAAGTTTGATTGCAACGGAATGAACTTCGACAGACAGATGCATCCAAACTACTGTTGTAAACAGGCTAACATTTAACAGGGTGTGTGACAATACATATATGTGTTATAAACCTCTATTGACATCCTCCTCATAGTGCAGATACATTCAGTGTAAGACTGGTCCTGAGCAGCGTCATTCTACAGTGCTGATGAGCACTTTTTCTTTCCTTGTAACTATAGTCTGGACAAGCAATGAACTTGTGGCAGCTTTTCTATCTCTAAAAGATGGCTCCCGTTAATGATCAGGTGGCTCGAGCTCACCGCAGTCACAATCAAAGCTATCATCCATTTTATATTTGGACAACCTATAAAATAAAAAGAAAAAAGAAATGTTAAGTAATAGATCCACAGACTTTGTATCAAACAATTGTAAACCTAAAGAACAGAGTTTTTCCCCCCTCAATTTTCCACTTTTTAAGGGAGGAAAAAACAAAGCAGCTAACGGTCCTGTAAGCTTGCGATTCTTTCAACTTAGAGGTACAGGATATCAGAGACTGCGAAGTATATAAGTGCTAATGTGCTAAATATTTTCATGTGAGGTGTGCCTCTCCACTGCTTTTCTGGCTTTACAACCCAAACAGTGGTCTAAACAGTGACAGGAATCTTCTTGAAATGTCGGCAGCCACTTCTATTTAAAGGTCTGAGTATTGGGTTACAAACTTTGAGATTAGGTAAGGGGCTCAATAAACGAGGACGACGAAAGGAAAAAAAAACTAAAACAAGAATCAAGGTTACAATACATATGAAAGTGATCATATGACAGTCACTTGATGATTTGGTCAATTTTGGAGTTTAAGCTATTCAATTCCAATTTGTAACAGACTAGGGCAATTATTGCACCAGTATATTCAACATAATCTGCCCCTATGCCTAACTTGCATGTTTAATTTACTTTCACGTCAAGACATTTATTATACAGAAGCTTGCAGCTGAAATTAAATTGAACAGAACAATGCCTCCTGTCACACACAAGATTGCATCGAAACATTAGTAACATTGAAAATTGTTCCAATTGATAATTTATCTAACTATACAGTACAAAAATATATTTGTAAAATACTTGATGGGCCCATCTCTGGACAACGTCAAGTCAGTAGATTCACGAAAGGTTTTAAACTTCAAGGACAAAAAATGTTTTAATGGAAATTTGAAATTCTGAACAAATTGTTACCAAATAATTAGCTAGTAAATTTGTACCATTTCTCCAGAATGCCTATCCAGTATCTAAAGCTAATATTATCATTCTATATGATTTCAGATGTTTACAGCACTAGTTCTGTGCATTCACCATTGGCAGCTTGGAGACAACAGGAAGTATGAAGAAACACATTTGTTGTGTGGTAAAGTAAAAATAAAAGTGGTGCTATTTTAGTAAAGTTTGATATTTAATTGCTGCTTATGAGTTTCAAGAAGGGCATCTTGAAGATCTGGACACAAGACTGATTTCACGCATATCACAGATGCACTCTTGCTACGTAAGGAAAAAAAAAATACTTTTGAAGATCTATTTTAATTAGAATCTACAAGGATTGATGTCCAAATTGAACAGCTCTGTTTGGATAAACAAAATGTCTAAACTCCAGAAGTGTTTTTGCACACTATGCACACGAATGGCTAAAATAATGCAAGTCATTTTGCAGTTACGACAATGTTACACAGGTCAAGTTTCCCTCCCCATTATCAGGCATATGATCTTAATGGAATAAACTTAATTGAGCACAAAATAAATCTTTCAGCTCCTGTGGGTTAAATATTAAGCATGGTAAGCACTCAATTTCCAAATCTTCCCATCTGGATTTAATACATGACAGAACAGATGGTTCTTAGAAAGGGACAAACAAGTAAACATGTCTAAAATTTGCATTTCAGTTTTGAAGCAAAATTTCAATTTGGAACAAGCTCACTCCCATTCTTACCCACGAATGTGCCCATCACATCAGTTTAATTAACTGCTGCACACCAACAAATATCTTATATGTCTTTTAATCTGCTTTCAATGCTTTAAAAAAAAGTAACTTGGTGAATATACTTGAATTACTCAATGCTATAAAATAGAACACTGATGCAATGAAAATTTCAAAAATGACTTGAGAACTCAAAAGACAATTTATGGTTCTTTTTCTTTATCCAAACATTACACAGATAAAGGAGGCCACAGGCATATGGGCCAGGAGTTTGCTCCACATTCAACAACCCTGAAAAGAAAGAAAAATGTGCCCAATGCACACCCACTTTGTCAATGTTCAAAACACTGAAGAATCTTCCCAACCTAATTAGAATATGCTGGAATGGAAAATGTTCTAACTTTTCAGCTATGAATATGGATAAAATGGATCATACAGCCCAGGTTCTTTAACTGTGTGTTTTTTCAATTCCCTGAATGTATGTAATAACCAAAACTGTTCAGGTTGCGTGCAGTCAACATCCTGGGGACTTACCACAGACCAGCAACCAAAACAAGAATCAAGGTTACAATATGTATGAAAGTGATCATATGACAGTTCCTTGATGATTTGGTCAAGTAACCAAATCTTGAACCAGACATATCCATACTGTAGCTACAACAGCAGGTCAGAAGCTGTGAATTCTCAGACGAGTAACTCACCTCTGGAATTCTCAAAGCCTGTCCACTATCTACAAGGCACAAGGTAGGAGTATTATGAAGTACTCTCCACCGTGGCTCTAATAATACTCAAGAAGCTTGACCATCCAGGACAAAGCAGCTCACTTGATCCACCTGAAACATTCACGCTTTTCACCACCAGTGCCACGGCAGCAGCGCATACTTTCTAGAAGAAACAGTGCAACAACTCACCAAATATCTTTCAACAGCACTTACCAAGCCCACAACCTATACCCTCTACAAGACCAAGAGTAGCAAGATGCATAGGAACACCACCACCTGCAATTTCTCCCTCCAAGTCACACATCATCCTGACTTGGAACTACGGTTGCCATTCCTCCACTGCCGCTGGGTCAAGATCCTGGAACACACTCTGTAGCAGCACTGTGCATGTATCTACACAACATGGACTGCAACAGTTCATGAAGGTGGCTCACCACCACCTTCAAGGCCAATTAGAAATGGGCAATAAATGTGAGCCTTGCCATCGATGTTCAAATTTCATGAACAAAGAAAAAGTGCTGACACGCTTTGGGTGGTTTTGTCCACTGACCAACAGATAGCTACAAATCTCAATCCAAAAATAAAAATGTAATATAATTTTATGTCGGGTGATACAGTAGGTTGGAGCATATTTATATATGGAAAGCAATTACATTAACACATAACAACAGTTTTCTACCAGATACTTTCTTTAATGTAGTAAACATTACTGTGATAGACCTTCAGGTTTATCAAATGTTATTCTCCTCTATTAATTACTTTTCATAGTTTTCTAATTGGTTTGATCTATGCAAAATTTGTGTAATACATCTTATGGGTTTACAAATAATTGCCTCTTCCATTAAAAATGTAATTTGAAAGGCAGGTGTGCACCAGAGTTACGAGGTGTGTATCAGGGTTAATGTAATACTCCAGAGTGGGAAAATTTAGATTTAAAACCCTGATCCCCACATTTGGAACTTCCAATCTCTGTCATACCACCGTAGAGGCAGTAACCATATGTTTCCCAACAGAAGGGAGAATAGAGTGACCAAAAGTTGTGTCAAGATGCTGCTTATTGAGCAACAGTGAACGTAGCATGGGAGAACTTATGTGCCTGTCCTCTGAACTAAAGCATGGAAGTTTAAGATGACAAAGCAGGAGATTAGATTTAAGTAAACCCAGAGTGCTTACAATGCTCAATATTTAACCGAAAGAGTAACAATGAACAGAAACTGGTATTTCACAAGAATTCCACCACCTGTTCTACTTAATTTCCCAATTAAGGTTGTGTTGAAAGGGTTAAAGTGAAGAAAAATCAGGTAATTAGGCTAACATAGATTAAATGCCACAATTTATTCAGAAAGCAAACCATGCATTCCCATATACGTTCCTCAATTAACCCGAAATATTAGTCTGAAAGTTGTTCCAGAGCTATTTAAAACTCAGTATAATCAGGACGTTCATACACATCTTAGCTTCCTGCTATAAACAGAGTCTGCAAATGCTGAATATGGGGAAAAAAGTGGGCACAGTGACACTGCCAGCAGCACTTAATGTTAAAGTCTCAACAATAACAGACAAACTACATTTTTGTAATACTTCAATTACATTTGGTCAGGATTATTATTTCAAGATAGCACTAAGCTGGATTATGATGATCATGGAAAATGCTGGAAATACACAGATCAGGCAGCATCTGTGCAGTAAGAAACAGAATTAACCTTTCAGGTCAATTGGAGCAAGAAACAGAGTTAATGTTTCAGGTCAATCTTTCATCGACCTGAAAGGTTAACTCTGTTTCTCCCTGTACAGATGCTGCCTGAACTATGAAGTATTTCCAGCATTTTCTGTTTTTATTTCAGATGTCCAGCATCTGCAAAATCTTGCTTTCCAATTATCATCATCATGGTTTGGAGTTTAAAAACCTGGCACACATTTTTGGAGAGGGAGCCAGGGAAGTTTCCAATAAAGCAAGCAAAAACCCTGGATTGTGGTGAAAATACTCCTCACACTAAAACCAGAACAATAAAAGCATCCACTGGAACTTGATAACAGTGACTTAGCATAATAGCCTTGCACCTTTCATAAAATGGTTTTGAATTTATTTTCTTAGGGGTCTTCTGTAACTCACAGGTCTCCTTTTCCAATAATTATATACCGATTTTAATATGGCAGATAAACAATCTCACAAGGAATAACAAAAATCCAGATGATCCATCATTAGTGACTTATGCTGTCTGTGTATGCTTTAAATTAACCTACGCTTGTATTATTTATTCTGTTCATACTTCCCTCATACTTGGTCATCAGACACTGATAACTGCCACAGCAAATATCCAATTTAACGTAACTTTATATAATGCACACCTTACACTTTGGACTGAATTTTGGGGATTAAATGGGTTATCACATTTTCATTCCTCTCTCCCCCTCAAAAAAGTGACACACTTTTTGCTTTGGAGCAGTTCAAAGTAATTAACCATGTGCAAGAGCTGCACGGCAGCCTAGTTTTTTTTTGCACTTCCGGCTGTAGCTTTATTAGCTTGGTTCATGTGACAAAGTTAAACGAAATTTACTGGGATGAAAAGCTCTCGGTTGTTTCAAATATTTCCATAATTTTAAAGTATCAGTTGAAACGCTCATTCCTGTCACATTGAAGGCGGAGTAACAAACCCCATTTATAGTATCATTACAAAGTGGAATTTCCTATCATACCGTGTCCTGACCCCGTGAAGAGCATATAAGATTTGGTGTACTAACGTCACAGTCGGAACTTCTACTTCTGGGCATTGAGAAACAGCCACCGTGCTTACAATGTTCACAATAAAAACAAAATCCGAATAGATCATTCAACTTCTGACTAAAGGCAAATGTGGATCACATATTCTCACTAGTGGCAGAAACACGAGCGATCTGCTAACCACCACACCTAGACACACTACAGTAGCCCACTACAATACCTGTAAATTACGTATAAAACTGCGCTGTGTAATAAAATCACGACTTCCAAAACTATCATATTGAATCAGATTATCAAACTTCAAAAACCTCACTGCTCTGTTCCATGTTTAACACCTGAATATGGCGTACTGACCACGTTGTTGAGCACTGGTATTTAATATGGAAATTCATAGGAATAAATCATTTTAGCAAACAGGTTTTCCCCTTTTGATTTTGCCCACAGTTGGAAAGTAATTTTCAGTTAAAAAAAAAATTACCCTCCGGCAGAAAAAAATCCCCAGAGAAATTCATCACATGACTGACTAATCCAGCATTTGATATCACTTCCATGGAGAGAAACTAAAGTAATGACACAGGTAATCTAAACCCAATTATCATTCTGCGAATCGCACCCAGGGAAAATTAGAAGCAGTCCAAGTGTTTTCCGCGAACATTAGCGAGGACCATCGTGAACCGCTACTTCTGATCACGGCCACGGTTTAGGGCTCGGAAGGAATCAGGCGGACTTAAATTAATGTGTTTCGGAGCAGGTTTACTGAAACACAGCCGTGGAACCTGACACATCCGAGTCGCTGCCTGGGGTGGCCATTCAAACCCGGCATTAACGTCACAGGAAAATAACACGCAACTTTTGTTGGGAAGGAAAAAAAAACCCCACACATGAGTCACATGAAAATGAGCCACGTCGTCTTCTATGAGCCACGCCGAGTCGTTGACGTTTTGTCGCCCTGCAAATATTACTCACCGTCTGTCTGGAGGCTTCAATTTTAGTGGGGGTGAAGGCACATGGGGGGGGGGGGAGGGGGTATGGAAAGCCAATCTAATCTCCTTTCATAATGAAAGGTCAGGAAAGATTGATGCGGTCAGTTACTGCTGAGTTAAAACAGTTCTTATACTCAGTCAAGTCGCCTTAAAAGTACGCTACGGTGTTAGAAAAGGACGTGGGAAGAGACAAGATGTGTTCTTTGGGGAGGGGGGGGGGGGAAGAAAAATCCCAGATGGCGTTAAATTTCAATTGCTGCGATTTCTTTTTTCCCAAAAAAAACCCCCACGAAAGTTAAAAAAGGATTTCTTAAATCCCAATTAACTCCAAAGGGGGGGAAAAAGAGGGACTGGGATTTGAAGTCCAAATGAAACGCCTTTAAGAGCCTGACCGCGTGTTGCTGAACAATGAGGAGGACTCGGGTGCCCCAGAGCCTCTGGTCGGGGACACACACAATGTGCTTCAACCCTGTGGGGGCTGTGACAGCTTCACTTTACCCGGCTATTGCTCACTACAGCCTGGACTGTAACCTCAGCCGGATGGCCGCATAATGTATGTGTGTGTGTGTGTGTGTGTTTTTTCTTTTAAATGACCGGCGCGTTTTCATCCGCAACCCCCCCAAACCCAACAAACAACAAAACGCTCAATCATTGAGAAAGAAAGAAGCCGTGCCGGTCCACCCCACTTGATAGAAGCGGCGAACCGACCAAACTTGATGGTTGGCTGATAAGGTCCCGCCTCCGCTGCTGCTCACTGATTGGTGGAGAGTCCCCGCCCATCGCAGCCGGCTCCGTCGCTGATTGGGCCGCGCGGCTGTTAATCATCCACCCGGCGGCCCCTGCTCTTTTTTTTTCCATCGTCCTTACCGGGCGCGCGGGGGGTGGGGGGGAAGGGGGAAAAAAAAAAGCCGGTTCCGTGGGAAATTTAGCCGCGACCGGGAATGAGGCACCGAAGTGGAGCCGGTTCTCCGAGCGGGGTGAGGGAGGCGCGGTGTCTCTCTCTCTCTCCTAACCCCTCTCTCCGGCCTCAGTCCGGGACTCCTTCCCCACCGGTCAGACAAAGGAGACAGAGAGAGACTCTCTCCCCTCACACACTCTTCAAATCAAACCCCCCCCCCTCCTCCTCCTCCTCCTCCCCGCCGGCCCAAAGCCCTCGCTAACTACTCACTCGGCGTCCCAAAAGCATGAGAAAAAGCTTCGAGTGCCGCTCCGCTGCTCCGTCCCGCCACGGCTACAAACGCCGCTTGACTCGACGCCGCCGGAGAAGGCGCAGCAACCGAGACCCACCATCCAGCGCGCGGCCTCCCCCGCTACCCGACAGCCCCCGCGCGGCCTCCCCAGCCGCCCGGCGGGAAATTCAAACCCATTCACTGCTCAGAGCAGCAGCATTAACATTAGCAGCATTAGCATTGCCCACCCTCAACATCTCTCCCCACCCACTCCCCAGCACTAACACATTCCCCCACTCCAACCACCACCGGCGCCTGGCATTCAAAAGACAAATAAACAGCAGCGGGAAATGAACATGTGCATTTTAAGCGGCAGGACGTTATAATTAATGATTCATTAATAAATCATGATTAGTGGATAGCCAGTTAGATAGTGTACCCCTGGCAGCGCAGCAGCCGAACGAGAGAGAAAAAAAAATCCCCGCAGGTTACATGTTTCAAATTGGAGAACCAAGGTCTTCATTTTCCACCGCGACTTTTAAATTTCTATTTTAAATACTGCCGGATCTAGACATTCCCTTTTTTTTTTGTTGTTGCTTAATTACACATGTCTCTCACCTTCTGTGGGTGCTGTCACAATTGTAATCTGGCCTGACTCGCGCATATGTTCAAGTTCTGCTTTACTCTTCGCTTAATCTATAAAGTTCAGGTAAAAGTCCAGTTGGAAGCAACTTTATGATGCGCCCGATGCCTAATTCATATAACACGACAAAAAAAAAATGATGAAATAACATGGATTACCATAGTAACTAGAGATACAATGAAGTGACCAAACAATGAATTAAATTGGGTATTGTTTTTTTTTTGAAGTTGCACAGTAATCTGACACGCTGTACGTAATGTTGCCCGTGGCAGATTGTGCCATTTGCTTTAGCCAAATATCCACAGGAACATTATTCAAAGCAGCGGATCTGAAAAAAAAATGAACGTTCCATCGCACTTGCGTCCACAGCGAGGTTAACTACTGCCTCCGAGTGTTGTTTCTTGCCTTGTTTTATTTCATTCCGAAATCAGGTCGCCGGTTGGTAAAATAATGTTCCGCATTGCCGGAGCTAATGCGGTTACATTTCAATCATTACTCTGGATTAAAAGGAAAAGCCCCTGCAATATGAAGGTGATGCTAAATGGAAAAGCCCCTGCTATATGAAGGTGATGCTAAATGGAAAAGCCCCTGCTATATGAAGGTGATGCTAAATGGAAAAGCCCCTGCTATATGAAGGTGATGCTAAATGGAAAAGCCCCTGCTATAGGAAGGTGGTGCTGTTTGCAACCCTCTATTTCACATTAGGGGCATTTTTTTTAATGCCGTGGCTCAGTATCATGACAAACGTACTCTCGGACAGAACTAAAAGAGGAATGAGGAAAATTAATTTTGATGTTGTAACTAGGCTTGGAAAATGGATGGCTGGCATGACATGTCACTGAATAAATGCTAATAGGTCAGAGAAATCTATTAGTGGCTTAAATTTAATCCCGGAGGAACCACTTTAGCTTTGAATATGCAAAGTTGGTATTGAAGTTTCCCCCCATATAACGGAAAACAAAGCGGAGTTACAAAATGAAGCGACGTCAAACTTCTGAACAATATTACCGCTTCCAATTGACAGAACACCGATTGTACATCACACCAGTCAACAGCGAACAAAACAGTAACAATTCACTTAACTGCAATTGACTTACGAACAATAGTCGCTTTCAAGAGGGGGGCTAAATGTAGCTATTGCAATGAGTGTAAACTGAAACACGGACATGTAAGGGACACAGCTGCACCAATCTCCCAATGGCAATCAATGTTATCCAAGGAATAGCGGGTGGTAGCCCCAAAATCGACGTGTTTCTCAATCATGCACTAATTATTTAAAAAGTGGCAAGTTTGTCGTGAAGCGGCTTACCATTTTGGCGTTTGACATCGGTTCATTCAAGGGCTGCTCTATTTGCTAAAGTTTATCATGCAATCAGGCGAAAAGATTCCTCGTTTTCAAGAAGCGAGCGGCTACTGTTTCTTTAATTTAGTTGCTGTTTCTGCATTCCATTTACTGCAAGTCAAATCCACCGTGAGTGGCGAGTGTCAGCCGAATTTAAATTGCGTTTGCAGCAGTTGTTGCTGGTTTTACAGTATCGGAGGCGGCGCTTGTATCAATTTCAGTGTCAATGTCATTGTCAGTGTCAACCCTGCAGTGACGCATCGAGCTCGTAAACAGAGACCCAGCCCACATCTCCCCGTCTTACACAATTACCATTGCCCGCAAAACAAACCACGGAGACAAAATACTTGTATTTGCCCTTTTCCAGGGTTTTGTTGTGTAAACCGATGAAGGAGTGAAAGGGGGCGAGGGGCTGGGAGGCGGGGAAAACGTCCATCCCTCAGAAACACGCACACACAAAAACTGGTCGGAACTGCCCTTACAGACATTTAATACAAAATCCGAAAATACTCGGCGGGTCTGGCAGCTTCTGTGAAGAGAGAGAGAGAGAGAGAGACCAGAGTTAACCTTTTCAGGTCGATAACCTTTGGTCAGAACTGACATTTATTTTATGTATGTGGGTCAGTCATGTGCCGCAAGTCTGATTATCCACAACTCAATGTATGGAATTACTTGTCACGATCAGGTTTCAAGGTTAGGGGGGAGGGGGTGTTGGGGGGTGGAGGCGGGGGGTGGGAAATAGGTGGGGACTGTGGCGGGGGCGGGACAACTTCTAATCACTTCTTAAATTATCCGGAGCTATAAAGCTAGATATTCCTATTGGACGGATGTAAATAATCTGAAGCAAATGTTGTCTATGCACATCATACCCAGTATGTGTGCTAATCCCTCTGAGTGCAGTTGCCTTCCATTGTCCTGATTATTATTTGTGGTGCAATAAGGTTTTTTTTTGAGGTATTGAGTAGTTTGGATGACAGGCCATTAAGGCAAGGTTACCCATAGAATGGTTACAGCACAAGAGAAGGCCATTTGACCCATCATGTCAGTGCTGGCTCTCTGCAGGTCACCTAGTCCCACTCCCCCACCTTTGCCTTGTGGATGGTGGACAGGCTTTGGGGAGTCAGGAGGTGAGTTACTCGCTGCAGGATTTCTGGCCTCTGCTCTTGTAGCCACAGTATTTATGTGGCTAGTCCAGTTCAGTTTCTGGTCAATGGTAACCCCAAGGAAGTTGATAGTGGGGGAATTCAGTGATGGTAATGCCATTAAATGTCAAGGTGTGATGGTTAGATTCTCTTTTTGTCCATTGTGTCCATGCTAGTTCTCTGCAAGAGCAACTCACTTAGTCCCACTCCCCTGCCTTTTCCTCTAGTCCTGCGCATTTTTTCTTTTACTTGATTTTTTTTGAAGGCCTCAATTGAATCTGCCTCCACCACACCCTCAGGTCCTACCCACTGTGTGTAGAAATGCCTTTCCTCATGTTGCTATTGCTTCTCTGCCAATCACCTTTAATCAGTGTCCTCTGATTCTCAATACTTCTGCCAACAGGAACAGTTTCATCCAATCTACTCTGTCCAGACCCCTCATGATCTTGAATACCTCTATCAAATCTCCTCTCAATCTTCTCTTCTCCAATGAGAATAGTCCCAGCTTCTCCAATCTATCTACATAACTGAAATTCCTCACCTCAGAAACCATTCTCACGTTGGCAGGCTGTGACTAGTGGGGTACTGCATGGGTCAGTAATTGGGTTTCAGATGTTCACAACATGTATCATTGATATGGATGTGGGGACCAAATGTAACATTTCCAAGTGCACAGATGACAAAAAGTTAGGTGGGAATGTGTGTTGTAAGGAAGATGCAAAGCCACTTCAAGGAGATTTGGACAGACTTAGTGAATGGTAAGAACATGGTGGATGGAATATAACATGGAAAAATGTGAGGTTATCCACTTTGGTAGGAGGAACAGGTGTGCAGGGTATTCCTTAAATGGTAAGAGATTAGAAAGTGTAGATGTACAAAGGGACCTGGTCATCCTCGTCAATATGTTACTCAAAGCTACATACAGGTGCAGCAAGCAATTAGGAAGGCTAACAATATGTTGGCCTTTATTGCAAGAGGGTTTGCATACAGGAGTACCAAAGTCTTGCTTCAATTGTATAGAACCTTGGTTAGACCACACCTGGAGTAGTGTGTACAGTTTCTATTTGATTCATTCATGGGATGTGGGCATCACTGGCTGGGCCAGCATTTATTGCCCATCCCTAGTTGCCCTTGGGAAGGTGGTGGTGAGCTGCCTTCTTGAACTGCTACAGTCCATGTAGTGAAGGTACATCCATAGTGCTGTTAGGGAGGGAGTTCCAGGATTTTGATCTAGTGACAGTGAAGGAATGATGAAATATTTCCAAGTCAGAATGTTGAGTGACTTGAAGGGGAACTTGCAGGTGGTGGTGTTCCCATCCATTTGCTGCCCTTGTCCTTCTAGATGGTAGTGGTCGTGGGTTTGGAAGGTGCTGTCTAAGAATCCTTGGTGAATTCCTGCAGTGCATCTTGTAGATGGTACATGCTACTGCTACTGTGCATCGGTGTTGGAGGGAGTGAATGTTTGTGGATGTGGTGCAGGCTGCTTTGTCCTGGATGGTGTCAAGCTTCTTGAGTGTTGTGGGTGCTGCACTCGCCCAGTCAAGTGGGGAGTATTTCATCAGACTCCTGACTTGTGCCTTGTAGCTGGTGGACAGGCTTTGGGGAGTCAGGAGGTGAGTTACTCGCTGCAGGATTTCTAGCCTCTGACCTGCTCTTGTAGCCACAATATTTAAGTAGCTAGTCCAGTTCAGTTTCTGGTCAATGGTAACCCCGAGGAAGTTGATAGCGGGGGATTCAGTGATGGTAATGTCATTAAATGTCAAGGGGCGATGGTTAGATTCTCTCTTGTTGGAGATGGTCATTGCCTGGCACTTGTGTGGTGTGAATTTACTTGTCACGTGTCAGGTTAGGAATCGTGCGATGAGTGACCCACCTCCTGACTCCCCAAAGCCTGTCCACCATCTTGTACACCAATTACTGAAAGCAAACATGCAGGTGCAGCAAGCAGTTAGGAAGGCAAATGGCATGTTGGCCTTCACTTCAAGAGGATTTGAGTGCGGGAGCAAGAATATCTTACTGCAGCTATACAGGGCCTTGGTGAGACCACACCTGGGGCTGAATCATCGGCTTGGTGAGTGGGGGCGGGGCCCGCTCGCCGAAGCATAAAATGACGCGGGATGATGTCGGGCGTGCGTCCCAACGTCACCGCGCGTCATTTCGATTTTCAGTTCAGCAGGTGCGCAGCCAAGTCAGCTGTACACCCGCTGAACTGTCAAGGGCCTGTTAAGGCCATTAATGAACTAATTAAGCTGATTGAGAAAGCTGCCCATCCAAGCTTAAGGTTGGCAGGCAGGTGAAGAGCCCAGGCGGCCTTCACATTTATCATGAAACCTCATCCACGGGCGGGATGAGGTTTCACGAATGATTTAAAATTTTCAGAAAATATTTTATTAAAATTAATGCACATGCCCCAACTCATGTGACAGTTTCACATGAGGGGACATGTCATAAAAATTTTTACAACACTTTACTACAAAACTTAAAACTAATCTACCTGAGGCACCTCTGTGTCCACAGACTATGCAACATCTCCTGCAATGTCTATCGCTAGATGAACCCTGCATTGTTGCAGATCTTGCCGAATTCAACAACAAGGCGCAAAAATGTGTCCAGTTCTGGCTGGGCCATGTATAGGCTGTCCATGGACATGATAAGAAGTACCTCTGTGCCTCAGGGAGATTTCTGCGCTCTTTCGCATGCATGCGTGAAAGAGTGCACCCCCGACTCAGGGAACCCACCCCCGCCACCCGCACAGGGAGCGCACAGCACTTCCGGGTGTGCGTCACGCTGGGCAGGCCTTCATTGGGCTGCCCACGTAAAATGGCGGCGCAGACCCAATCAGGTGCGCCGATTGGGTCTGCACCTGCCCGCGCCCACCCCCGCCCCCACACAACCCCCCCCAACTGGGGGAAAATTCTATCCCTGGAGTATTGTGTACAGTTTTGGTCTCCTTATCCAAGAAAGCATATACTTGCCATTGAGGGAGTGTAGCGAAGGTTCACCAGACTGATTCCTGGGATGGCAGGATTGTTGTATGAGGAGAGATTGGGCCGATTAGGCCTAAATTCACTGGAGTTTAGAAGAATGCGAGGGGATCTCGTTGAAATGTATAAAATTTTGACAGGGATGGATAGACTTGGATGCAGGGGTTATGCTTCCCCTGTCTGGGGTGGTCTAGAAAGAAGGGTCTCTGTCTCAGGATATGGGATAGGCCACTTAGGACTGAGATGGGGAGAAATTTCTTCACTCAGGATGGTGAACCTGTGGAATTCTCTCCCACAGAAGGCTGTGGAGGCCAAGTCGTGAAAATATTTAAGAAGGAAATAGATAGATTTCTGGAAACTAAAGGCATCAAGGGGTATGGGGAGGGAGCGGGAGTACGGCATTGAGATAGAGGATCAGCCATGATCACATTGAATAGTGCAACAGGCTCGAGGGGCCAAATGGCCTACTTCTGCTCCTATTTCCTATGCTTCTATGTTTCTATGAATCCCCCATCATCAACATCCTGGGGATACCATTGTCCATAAGCTGAACTGGATGAGTCACATATATTCTATGACTACAAGAGCAGCTCAGAGGCTAGGAATTCTGCTGTAAGGAGCTCACCCTGACTCCCCAAAGCTTGTCCACAAGTCAGGAATGTGATGCAATACCCTCCATTTTCCCTGGATAAGTGCAGCTCCAGCAATGCAAAAGAAACTTGAGGAAAAATCAACCCACTTGATTGGCACCCCATTCACCACCATAAACATTCACTCCCTCCACCAGTGGTACACAGTGGCAGCAGTGTGCATCATCTACAAGATGTACTGCAGTAACTCACCAAGGGTCTTTCGACAGCACTTTCCAAATCGTGACCTCTACCACATAGTAGGACAAGGGCAGCAGATGCATGGGGTCACCACCGCCTTCAAGTTCCCCTCCAAGTCACACACAATGCTGACTTAAGAAATATAACACTGTTCCTTCATTGTCACCCATTTAAAATCCTAGAAATCCCCCCACCCCCCGCCTAACAGCACTGTGGGTGTACCTTCACCGAATGGACTGCAGTGGTTCAAAAAGGCAGCTCACCATCATCTTCTCAAGGGCAATTGGAGATAGGTAATAAATGCTGGCCTTGCCAGCGATGCCCATAACCCATGAATGAATATCTCCCTTCCCAGTTGGTGATTCATATCAGTACTTAGAGGTTCTGGGACTGCTCTGTTGCGAAGGGCCCAAGGGCAATCAGACTTTTAGTTTTTGTCAATGTCAAAGCCCAGATGAGGATTAAACTTGCGATCTCTCTGACATGCAATATATCCAAAGAGTTCTCCTCCATAACACAGGAATATTAAATGTGCAGTTGACGGGCTCTGTTTCAGATCCTGACAGAATTGGGATCTGTCCTGCTTTAAGTTGCACTTGAACATTTATATCCATTTATATGAAGTTTTGCTGCTCCACAGTTGATGAATTTAGATTAATCTCTGTTCACTATTCATTCTGTCTTTGTGTGGGTGGGTGTGTCTTGAGCAAACACACACAACTTCTGTTTGTGAACAGCACTCTTAATGGGAAAAATAAACAGATTTTTGTTAGCTGCTGTTTCTGTTAATGTTTACTTTGGTCCTTTCATCTTAATTAGCCTGTAAGTAGAAGCAAATGCAGTACCTCACTTTGAAGTATAGGCGTAAACTTCAAAGGATGATGTGCCCATCAGGGCTAAACTGGTTTGACCAATTCAATAGACAATCACTGTAACTTTTCTAGTATTGAGATACAGCCATTATCTGTAATAGCCAACCCAACCTGAGGTATCAAGGTTGGGAAGCTAGTATTCAAGCCTATGACATGAAAAGTTTCTTATAGCAGAAAGGCCTTAAGGTTGCTGCTGATCACACACCCAAGTCACTGTGAGAAGGAACTCTACGGTATTTGGAGCCCATATATTGCTTCATCTGAAATTCTGGCAAAAAAATCATCAAAGTATTCTGAAACATTTGATATGTTGGATTCAATTAACACTCATACGTACGTAGGAAAAGAAAGCTCTGTATCGGTATTTTTTCCTGTTTAATTAATTTGCTGCTGTGTTTACTGTCTATTAGGAATAAGCAATTCGTAGTGTGAAACATATCATCAGGCAGCACAATATTTTTCACCCATAGGAGAAACCAGGAGGATATAGAACAAAATCACTGCTCCTATTATGCACACAGGATTTACAGTGTTAACCTGACTCCAGGGTTATACTAGATTTTTAACATTGCAAGGCTTTATTGCAAAGGTGACAATATTGTATCCTACTCGTAGTATCATAAACAAGGCAATAAAATCCCACTATAAATCCAGCAAGTCCAAATGGTTTTGTTCTGCCAATTTCCCTACTACGCTCAGAGGTGGATTAAAGTTGTGTTGACGCCACTGTAATACCTTCTCTCCCCCAAAGCAGTGCATGTTACGACATCAAAATGTCATTGTGATCCTTGGAGCCACTATTAATATCAATTTACTTGTAGGTTTGACCTTTTTGATGATGTACCAGTAGTTATGTATAATATTTTTCTTACCACCAGGCACTTCACATTCCTCTGAAATTCAAAGTACCATTGTGTATTGTACAAGTATATCTGTGTATGTGACACATGATCTAGCATTTAAATGCCTGTAAATGCACAGTCCTGTTCCAAGTTTCAGAGGAAGCTAGATATCCTACATTATGTTCTTCGGACAGTGAGAGATTGGATTATTCAATTGCTCTCACTCATATTTGGAGATGATGCACATAAGAGGTGCATATAGTCCTCAATGTGATCTGAATTTGAGCTCTTACTGAAAATATAGTAAAGGCTCCCAAGTTGATCATATACAGATTGCATGGACTTGATGGAGTAAACAATATTGAATCAGCCTGAGGTGAATTTGCCGGTGAAAAGGATACTGCTTTGGATAAATATCAGCATAACCACTCTGTTTATGATAGCAGGCAACCAGATCACACAAACTAATACACATACAAGGCTGGATTTGAATAATATTCCTCTCACAGGACCACTGACTCTATCTTCATTCCAGCTCCGATCTGAGCAGGATTTTCAGAGGTAAATGGGGGCAGGAACTGAGGCAAGCGCCATGTAATTTTGCACTGCTGGCCAGCATGCTAGTTTGCTTGCACCTTCCTGAGCCCAAGCCATTTTCCTGGAGGCTGGATTGGGGGTGGAACAACCACTCACCACAAGTAGCAGGTAGCTCGTTGAGGACATTAGAGGGCCAATTAAGGCCATTGATCAGAGGCTGACTCAAATTTTACAGTTGGATTGCAGCCACCCTCCCCACCCCTGCCATGATGTCAGGAGCACAGCAGTTACCTGGAAGTGGCCTGCTGGTGGCAGACCAAGGGGTCAAAGCTCCAGGAAGACTTTGAGGACCCCACTTGCCTACCTATCTACAGCTGCTGCCCTGTGGAGTGGCTCCCCCTCCACAATGGTGGTCCAACACTTTTTCAAATATGAAAGGTGCAGGCGTCCTCTCTCTCCTTTATCTCCAACATCAAACTGCAACACTTCCTACTATTGGTCCTTCAGCTTCTAGAGGCCACCCAATGTCCTTAATTGGATGGCGAGCATGCCTTCTGGCCACTAATTGGCCAATCCAAGCAAAATCAATGTTGGTCAGTGTCCCTGAGGCTGTTTGTGCTTGGGACCCATATTTGATCTCGATATCAGGGTCCTGACCCAAAATGGAAAATCCTGCCCTATGTTTCAGCAGCCAGCCTGCTTATCCTAGGTTCTTCCTAGATTCATCCTGGATGTATATACAAATATATGATATTATCTTAAACACAATATTGTGCTTATGCTAATAAAAAAAAGTTTCCATAGCCTCATGCTCCCCATTAACTGTGGAAACTGGTACCAGTAAGACTATGAACAAAAAACTTTGTAAAACTTACATTATCTTCATTCTCAGTTTTCATGTTTATTTCTGTTTCTGCTTTTCTGCATAAACAATAGACACTCATGGGAAGTGGGTGGACATGGGCATTGTTGGGGGTAGGTGGCGAGGGAACCAAGTTAACAAAAGGAACGAGACAGCTTTATCTGGACACAGACCAGTTACATTCATATTGATGCATGACAGCTCCACAGGGAACCCCACAAATTAGATTTTAGTCACTTCACTTCCACATCATTGAAATGAATATCACCATGATGTTATGAATATCAAAAAAGGCCCTACAAATAGCCATTTCTCACGGAATGAAGATGCTGATCAAAAATAGCTCATTGGAAAGAGCTACACGTTTTTTTAAGAATTGACAGAAAGTTGCAGGAGGAAAAATGTTCTCTCTATTCCTTCCCTTTATTGTGGCTGCTTTGTGAAACAATGCATTACTATAAGGCCTTCACTGCCAATTTTTAAAAACCTCCTCTTTATATTCATACAACCTTTTTATCCAAAAAGCAGTATATTTTCCCATTCTTTTGAGTGTGGCAGGCAATGGCATTACTTTCCTCTGTTGTAATATATATATTTAAGCTAGAGCTAAAGCCAGTAAAGCAGTTGTTATGATTTATAGGCTTGCTGTGCAGTGGCATTATTCCAGTAATTACCAGTCTAGCAATTTGTGGTCATGTGTGCTTCAGTATACTCTCCAGGGTATCAAAGACATCTTCCTAGAATTTGGCTGTGGTTCAGCATCTCCTTAACATATGCATATGATTTCTATCAACCTGGGCATAGTGCCCTTAAGTACCAGATAGTCAAATACTTCACATTAGAAAGGGTCAAACACATTGGCTGTAACACCATCAACCATAATAATCTTAGCCAAACATTAATATTGGCTTTCCGAAAGTCAAGAAAGCCTTTGTGTGTGCGTATCAACTTTATAACCTAATTCCTTAGCCTACTTATTTTGAATATTACAAAGTGGTTACTCTATTGAATTGGACAGAAATCCTAGATACTAGTCTGAGACTAGTCTGGTCAGAATTATCTTTAAAGTTTTCCAGAGAAGGAGTAATTGGAGTTCCAGGAAGACAAGCAATTATATATTCCTTGTTGATTGGACTTCAATGTTCTGAAATGATTGATCTTTCAGAATCTCAAATTTAAAATGTATGCATCAAAATAGTCCTTTCAACAGTGCATGACTTTTATTCTCTTGTTTCCTGTGCCTCTTTTAACTGCACATCCTTTATTTCTGACTTCCTCCACCGTCTCTCCATTCTGTATCTTGTTATTATCCAAATGTGGGTCTTCAGGCGAGCTTCTAAGGTCAGTGTTACATATTATTTGTTACAGTGCAACCCATGGGTCTTTAATAACATTGCGTTTCTTGATTATTACTATTTTTGTCTGATATTGATTGAAATGGTTCAGCTCTTTCACCTGTTCCACTGGGGATGGGTTTAGTTTTTTTGCCAAGACTTTAAACAAAACAGTACACTAAACTCAAATCTGAATATTGTACATAGCCACATATGTTGATTGAGAAAATTAGAGACTTTAGGCAGCTTGAGGAATCTGGATTGCCACTTATCCTTTTTCTCAATTTTCCATTGACATCTGTCATTGAGGAGAATAATCTCTAAAGCCCCTTGAGTTAAAAATTTGATGAAATTGAAAAAGCCAATAATGAAAATGTAGGTTGAGTTGGGGGAAAGTCTGTAGAATTTCATTGCCTGAATGGTTGAGCCACATATATTAAGTCTTGCTGTTTGCTTGCTAAATTAATCCTTCACTGATTGATTGAATTATTTGAACAGAAATAGAACACTTTGAAGATAAACAGCAAAGTATTCAACGTCTAAAGGAGAACTACACATTAGCATTTTAGATAGAATTCTTCATTTGAGGAAGCTATTTTGATGTAGCAGAGAATATTGTCAACTCACATGAGGAATTTTATTATTTTTGATTTTATCCACCTTCCCTAAATGGTCAGAGAACAAAGGACACTTGTTTGTTTATCTTTGTATTCATCAAGGTAAGGGATGGTAACATTAGGAAATAATGCACTTCATTTTGTACCCAGCACTATTAGATCAGGTATAGAAAAGCCATAAGCTACATAAACCTTCGTTTATACTCTGGCGAGGGTGCATTCAGATATGCCTCAGAACAGGGCTTCAGGTTTTCCTACTTTGTGTAGCATACAGGTAATTTGCATAGCCTTTCAATGAAAAATACAAATTTGAGAGTCAATTTTTACAGAACCATGGACAGTTTGGTACTGTAAATCCACAGCCATTAGGAAGAGGCTTGAGATTTTCCAAATTTATTGCATGTGGGATTTTAGGCTGTTTTGCTACTTTAATGGTGCTCTATTAATGTAAGTTGCTATTATTGTAATTAGCAGGGAAACCCCACTTTCAATTTGAGAGCCTGGGCTGGACTCAAACACATGCTAAAGAGATGAAGGGACAGTATGTTGACTCATGCCCACCGTTCTGTTTAAGCAGAAGCTATGAGCATCCCACTGGTTATGTCCCTCTATCTGCTGGTTCCAGAGGCAGAAGGATAGCGTCTAAGCAGGTACATGGTACAGGCCTGTTTAGCTATCCAAGGCGATTGCACCTGATGCACCTTATGCAGCTTTGCCCAGCAAAGAGTCAATGTCATTTATGAAGGAAAAGGGAATGTATCCCATCAAGAAGTGGGCCTTGCCAATCAATCAGTCACCTAATGTGAGGCTGTGAGCAAGCAGCAAGCTGTTACCTTATGTTGGCTGTCAGCTTGGTGTTCGTTTCTTGCCAGATTTCACGGACCACGGGACAAACACATTAACATGGTTGCAACACATGCCTGTGCGTTTGAAAAGTATGTGAACAGTTGCCAGAGGGCTGTGCATTCTTCCTTGGTGACATTTTAACTAAGGTTACATGTAGTGAAGTGCTGTTGAAATCCATTATAAAGTGTTATAATCCTGAGGGACTAAACTGTGAGAGGTTGCAGCTGTGAATCCTCTCACCATGGACAAGGGCAAGTTGGCTGCATAAGGCAAAACCCAAAGGGTCCCAATGATGGAAGAGAGGTGCAGAAAGTGAAATACTGGTGCAGTTACTGACTTGTATCTTTATTACCAGTTATAAAATACACCTTGTTCTATGTGCATAATCTTATTTACAGTTTTGTGTGGAAGAATTTAGAAGTCCATCTTGTTGGATGCTTATGTGGGTTTGCAAAGATGTAACATAAGGTAACAATGCAGAATGAAGCAACTCATGAGCACACTGACTGCAATCTTTTGGAGCCCAATACATTTCTTCCTCACCTGCTCTCAGGACATTATTCCATTTTTTCCTGCTATTTCCAGCTGGCCTACTATCATTCTACTCTCTAGAGTAGGCATCCTTCTGCCTCAAAAAGAGGCACCTTTCTCTCCAGCATCTCTTGCAGCCCGATACATTTAAATAGGAATTAAATTTAAATGTTGTCCATTTATTTAAAAAAAAGCATTCACAGGAACATCAATCATGGTGTGCTTTTGTGAGCTGGAGTTGCTGTTAATATGTTGAGATCTGAGTGATTTCAGGTTTTGGACTAACTTTTTTATTCTTTTGCCAGATCACATGACCGCAAGGCAATTACGAATGAGGAAGGCAACATGATCCATCTTAAATCATCCATCCAAAATGAGTTTAAACTGCATCCCCTCACACCCCCTGCCCCATCCCCAAATAATCCAATCCAATTGGTTCTCAAAACCATTTCTCTATTGTGATGGCCCATGTGTTTTTGGGTAAACCCTATATATTTCATGTTAGGGTGGTGGTCCCTTTAAGAACCAGGTTTCTCTGAAAGATGATTTCAAGTAAAAGGCAATTTGCTTCCAGTGACTGATCATGTGACCAAGTTGACTGGGAGATAAACAATAGTAAAACAAAGGGTCAACAAAAAGTTAATAACAAAGGGGAGTAGATTCCTTGATGTGGTTCTGTTTGCAAGCAATTTAGTTCAGAACAAGCTGATTACGGGGAGCATCTCTTTCAAGCAGGATTCTGTTTAAATTACGTGCACTGGCTGGAAGGGTTTAAAACCCTTGATAACTGAAGAACTCTACTGACAGTGAGTTGAATTTCTGGGGATCGCCAAGTTGAGAGAGCAAGAGCGAGAATTCCAAGATGCAAGACTCTAGAGTTAAAGAACATTAGAACCAGGAGAGTTCTGACCCGAGGTGGCTATGCTTAAACATTTGATGCCTGTGTTGAATGAGGAGCCTATAGTCATAGGACGGTTGGAGGAAATTTGAAGGGACAACCTTTCCAGAGGTAAGCGGAAGATCCAAGAAATCTCAGCCCTCATACAAGTCTTTGAAATCATACTCAGGCTAAGTGGTATAATCTTCCAATTTCTGATAAGTATCTGACTTGAGCTTTTTGGGGGTGTAAGTCAAATGGGTGTAGAAGGAAATTTGAGTTAAGAAGTTTGGTTTAAAGTATAAGTAACTGTGTTCATTTACATTTAATATCTTAAGCATAACTGATTTATTTAAGATAGAGTGTAGTTACTAGTATACATGTTCTTTGATTTTTGCGTAGTAAAATACTTGTGTTTTAAACAGTGAACCTTGTGGCTGCATTCTTTTAGTAAATACCTGGGTTTTCAGATTTCCAAAAAAGAAAATGAAAAAATATTACTGGTCCCTACTGAGATGGTAACACTATCCAAGAGTCATTACCATCTGTTGAGCCTCCTTGACGTTATGTATAAGTTTATATTTTGCTGGGACATTAGGTAGACATAATTAAAAGTTTTTATGGAATTTGTTGGGGGAGAAGGATAGCTTTGAAGCATGTGGCTGTGCAAGAGGATAAGGGGAATGTCTCCAGGGACAGCAGATTTCTCACTCAGCCTTGCTTTAAATTAGTATTTAAAATTACTTATACTCTTCCCTCTCATGAATTTTCTTTAAATATATCAATGAAAGCCTAAGACCTCTCCTTAATCCTTATCTTATGTTCTTCTGTACTGCATGAAATGTGCTCCAGGATTCGAGAAGAAATAAATTCAGTGAAATAGGTACATATGAACTAAACATCTTTCTAGCTGCTGGTGTCAGTGCTATGATTTGTCTGTATGAGGGATGTTACACCATTGGAAGAGATGGATTAAATTAAAAGAGTCTATGGGTAACCTTCACATTCACAATCATTGCTTTCAAGCAGACGTCTTATTGCCTCTACTCAGAATGAGAGTGCTACGTCAGCACCAAACAATATAATCAAAGCGTTCACCTAGTGTTCATTCTGCATTGATTCACAGCCATAGGAAGAAGCAGGAATGCTAATCTCCTATAGCTGTACATATTAGCTATTGTGTTTGGTTCTAAAATTGAATCCATCTTGCTCACCATATAATAAATAACTCTTTCATAATTTCACTAATCTCCAGTGAGGTCAATGAAGCAAACATTGTCACTAATTGAGCCAGAATTGGGGGAAAGAGGACAAATTCTCTCTTCAGAAGCAATGTGAATTGAAAATATTAGTTGTTACACTCAGTACCTGTCACTTTTGACAGTAGAGCAATGAAACTTATTCTCACATTGCTCCTCCTCAACACTGTCAACCCAATAAATGGACCTTCTATCAGAGTTCAGCATGACAAAAGATCAGCTTGGAAGTGAAAGTTCACAAGTTAACATGTGACTCGGCCAACAGCTCTCTGAAGACTGAGAAGTTCTTATTATAAGAGTTTTGGAATGTCACAAATGTTTAAATTATTAAAGTGTATGATAAAATGGTGGTTCACTTGGCAAATATTCTGCATTTAGAAATTCTCAAGCACCAGTATGACTTCAGCTTGGCCATGTCCTTAACCACATCTAAATATTAGAGACATGTGTTCATATCAGTGCCCCTGCTACTGAGGTATCTGCCCTTTGGATCCAATGTGATTTAGGAGCAGCACCTTAAGTTCACTAGGGGAGGAGATTACAGTAGACTCAGTTTTAAATCCACTAATATGCTTTCCCAATGCTCCATCACTGATGGACCCTATCTCCATGATGGATCTCCGATAGAATATATCACTTTGGGGACAGATATAGCTTTGTACAGCAACTATGCCCGCAGTAAATGGTTAAATCATACAGGCAGGGAAAGAGCCAGGTTCAATAAGCCAAGATTCCCATTTCTAAAAGTTCTCCAATCATCCTTGTTGGAAGCGATCAAGGTTTGAATTTAGGCAAGAATAGGACTGCTTGTAATGACCTCCAAGCTTCATAGTGTGTCTGCTCTCGCTGTTAAGGTTCACAGTTGAATTATGGATGCCTGAGTGACTAACCAGAAGTGACTAGTATGCATGGGGCCATAAGTCTAGAAGGACATTAGTACCTTTGGAGAAGAAGAGAGGGGGCGAAAGTTCATGAGGAAGAGAAAACAAAAGCACATTCCTTTTACTCCTTTTCTCAAAACTTGCAACATTCTTTTGTTTAAAATTATGAAGATCGGTCATTGAAGGTAAAACCAGGAACAAAGACAAGTCTGAGCCATTCAGGCTTCTTTTGACCCTGTGAGGTAAATTATGGCTACTTTGATCTGACATATGAATTCAAGCATGAAATGTAATTTTCACCCTTATTACCTAATCTTTATATGGAAGTATATATCAGCTCAGTACTGTCCAGGATATGAACAGTGGAGAAAGTGATACTTATTAGCATCTGCTCTCTCTTTCTTTGAAGCCAAAATCTTTCCAATGAAATAACAATATCTAAGAATACACAACTTATCCTTCACCAAGTAAACTGAAAGAGAATTGTTCTTGAGTTCACTGGAGAGCTGACTTACCCTAAGACTTTCAAACCTAAACTTATTTCCCTGATTTCAAAAGCGGGTTGAAGCTTGTTGATGCCTCAGTATGGACGTGCGATGAGAACAGGAAACTCAAAGAGTGCATGATACATGTAGTTTGTAGCGTTTACAAACAGTGAAAAGCCCCTTTCGTACAATATTCCTAAGAGGGATGTTCGATTGAAAAATTCCTGAATAAAAAAACATAAAACAACTCACCTTGCTGTGAAAGTTCCAGGCATACCATCGCTCTGCACTGAGGAACCTGAACTGCAGAAGGCCACATAAATGTTACAGTCTGCAATCTATAGTTTGGTTATGAATCCCCCATCTGATCGGAGCTTCACTTGGCAGTTACAGTGCAATTGCACTGATATCACAATAGGAGCCGCTATAGAAGAAAGTGATGCTAAAGCTGGTGAGTAAATGCATCCTGTATGGCATTGGAACTACGATTAAGGTTGATGTATATTGTTTTTTTTTAAAAAAAAAACTTCTAGCCAACCACAAGTGAATAACTATAGATTCAAAGTTATTTGAGAGCTGATGTGTGAAGACTGACATATTGGACTCTATTTTTTACTGTACTTTACATCCTCCTCACACAACCATATCACTGGTCTAAAATCCAAGGAATACCGTGCTCAGATTGAAAAGTATTTCCGTTGTGCACGGATTGAATCATACAAACAAAAGCTGGCACCAGGCTCTGCTGCCAGGGTGGCACCTGGAGCATCACAATTGGCCAGATTAGTGGATACAGAGGAGGGGAGTGGCGTGAGCAGCCATGGTGCCCACTCCAGGTGGCTATCCAGAGACCCTGGCTGGAAGTGTCCGTGGGCAGGATTTTTGCGTCGTCGGGTGGGCGTGGCGGGCGTGCCCGGGGGTGGGGGGGGGGTTGTGGCTGGGAAACAGTCCGCCGCCCGCGATCAGCCCCCGACCGCGATTTCACACCGTCTGGCCAATTAGCGGCCAGCCAGCGTGAAAGGCGTGCCGAGAAGATCAATGCTGCCGAGCTGGGGACGGGAGGAGGGCGAGTGCGAAAGTCTGCGCATGCGCTGGGGGGAGCGCGCACTGAAAGCCCCCTGAAGGCAGGGAGTTTCCTCAGGGAGTTTCCTCGGGGAGCTGAAGAATTGTAAAAACAAAAATAAAGATTTTGAAAATGTGAAATAAGTGTCCCCACATAGGACTCACACGCATGAACATAAATGTAATAAAAATTACGTGAAAACATTTTTATTTTTAAAGAATTAACGTTGGAAACCTCATCCCGCCTGTGGATGAGGTTTCCTAAAAAATCCAAGGCTGCCGCTGATTTTGTAAGGTTGGACGGGCAGCGAATAAGAGCTTTTAGTTAATTGATTAAGGGCCTTAATAGGCCTCTTAATTGTCGGCGGGTGCGCTGCCAACTCTCACGCATGCCCGCCAACCGAAATATCGCGCAAGTGCGCAATGACGTCGGGATGCTTGCCCGATGTCATCGCGCACTATTTTACACCCGATCGGATAGGGTGCACACCCGCCCTCAGGACATAAAAGCCTGCCCATTGTGGACATTGGCTGAATACAACAATGGATTTAGTTGCAATGCCCCCCTAGTCAATTAGCCAGCTGACACTCGTAAGTAATGGCCGCCACAGGAGTCAATACTTTCAACAAAGGTGAAGAGGGGAGGAAATACAAAATTGAATGATAAATAATGGCACTGTGTTGAAATGCCAGAAAATGATGGGAGCCGGTTTACACATCCCTGTCCAATTCCATATATGATAAGGACCTGACTTTGGTCCAGCCATTTTCTGATTGGTTCACCCAATGCTCTCCCATGAGAATGGGGTGGAAACTCTGGTGGATCACTCCCGCTTGATCTCACAGACCTCCTCACATGCAGTTAGTTGGACGGATAGACAGATAGCTAGCTGGCTGCCAGTTAGGATCATGGCCAGATGTTTGTCTAACTGGAATATATGGAGATACTCCAGGACCTGCTCAATGAGACACGGAGTCATTATTACAGCTTTTGTTGCTCACTGAGTCAGTGGGACTGGGGTTTTAGGGTTGATCAGATGTGCACAATAGTCACCTCGTCACCACCTCGTCACCTGAGACATTCTCCCAACACTTTAAGGTTCAACGTGAGGTGTGACAATTGCAAGGGTTTATTTTAATTTACCATCAACTAGGATTCTTTGGAAATCTCTTCCTCAGGCTCATTTTGTTGAAGTTTACTTATTCCAATTAAATTAATTTTGCCATGCTTATGTGTCTAGAATAAAAAGTTCTTCCTTTCTTTTGAGCAGGTTCTCTGTCCAGGTTGGTGTGATTAGACAGGAAAGATACCAAAATTGCCCTCATTAATTTGATGCTTGACTCTGAGGGCATCAAGGGGTTTATTGAAAATATTGCGTTAATATGGTGACTGTCCACTTGTGTCTTTTTAGTGCTATGACTTGAAACATTCCCTCAGGGCTGCCATGGGTAGCCCAGATTTGGGAAAGTGACTGAACTAATAAATCCAATAAGGAATTCAGGAGAGATTTATCTATCCTGGGAGAAATTAGAATGCGGAACTCGCTACCACGAGGAGTAGCTTAAGCAAATAACAGCAATACATTTAAGTGGAAGCTAGATAATCATATGTGGGAAGATCGAATAGAAGAATATGGTGATGGAATGAGATTGAGACAGGTGGGTGAAGGCAGTATTAACACCAGCTTGGACCAGTTGGGCCCTTCTCTGCGGTGAGGTAGTGGCGTAGTGGTATAGTCACTGGACTGGTAATCCAGAGACCCTGGGTAATACTCTGGGGACCCACGACGTCAGATGGTGGAATTTGAATTCAATAAAAATCTGGAATTAAAAGTCTGATGATGACCAGGAAGCCATTGCCGATTGTTGTAAAAATCCATCTGGTTCACTAATGTCCTTTAGGAAAGGAAATCTGCCGTCCTTACCTGGTCTGGCCTACATGGGACTCCAGACCCACAGCAATGTGATTGACTCTTAAATGCCCCCTGAACAGGGGAATTAGGGATGGGCAATAAATGCTGGCCTAGGCAGCAACACCCACATCCCATGAACGAATCATTAAAAATGGCTTGTTTCTGCACTGTATATTTAATTCTATGATATTTTGTGAGGAATGACATTAAGAAGGTGTGCAATATTGAAAGAGTGTCAACTTTTGGGCTCCATCCCTGACTGTGTGTATTTTATAGTGGTGGGATTGTCCAACTTCGTTATTTGAATAATTTATGCCATTTAGGAGGGGCAGCACCAGTTGGGACAGTGGAAGAAAAAGTATTCCTGGTGGCTGGGGAAAGCTGTGAGCTCAGGTAAATGCCTTCCACCCCTGTTATGTTTATTTTATATTCAGATAGGTCAGTTTATCTGTGAATTCCAATCCATCATTTAATGAGTTATTTCAACTCCTTCCCTCTTTGAGATATAACACTGAACTGCCATGAGATACTTCACTAAAGGACTCATAATCTGATCCAACATTGGCAGGTGCATTTGAGTGGTAGTCAAATCTACATTTGTCTGGTTAGGCAGTGAAGTCAGTGGTATTGGATTTAACAGAAGTTCCATTTGTTCCTGCTTTACATATAGTTCCAATGAACTTCTATCCTCTTCCCACACTGTGTTTAGTAGAATAGCTATTATTGGGCTCAAGGTGAGAAGAATTGTTGTCATCATCCTGCAGTGAATGAAAGTTACAAGCTTTATTTAACACAGAAAGAGCTGTAATAATGACTAAAATGCTGTTTACCAACAAACTTATTTTCTTTTGGTCTTATTCAGTCTTGCCTTCAGAATGTGGGTGGTCTGAGTTCTACTGCCACTGTTCAAATATCGCTTTGACTTCAGGGCCACAGCAGCTGCCCAGATGTATGGTAATTGTTCTTGGCTCGCAAATCAAAGATTAGCATTTCAAAAAATATATCTATTTTTAATCTATGACTTTGAGAAAATAAAGAGGAAACAAAAGCTGCATCATTACTTTGTCTTTCAAAGAGACTTGCCTCCACCCCAACTGCTGTTCACCACATTTCACTAAGTGAAGCTGTCTAGACTGTTTAGTTCTCCACATTATTGATAATTCCACACCAGGAGCTGCTGACAGAAGGTGTATATCTGTGGGTAAGAAGGTGCGACCAGCTTATCCTCCCACTGCAACAACACACTGCGTCTAGTGAGGAAGCCGTGGGCTGCGGATGCTCAATCACTGAGTATTTTCAAGGCTGAGGTCGATAGATTCTTGGACGCGAGGGGAATCAAGGGATATGGGCATCGGGCAGCAAAGTGGAATGGAGGTCCAAAATTAACCATGATCACATTGAATAGCGGAATAGGCTTGACGGGCTGTCTGGCCCACTCCTGCTCCTGTTTCTTATGTTCGCTTGTTCTTAAGCAGTGCAACTGTTCACTGAAGGAAAACCTTCCTTGGGGTTTTGTTCAAAAGCAGGTTGACCTTCAACAAAGTGAAATATGCCAAAGCACTGGAGGAAGGTGTCTGATGCTCTATCACTAGCAGGATCCTGTTACTAATGAGATGCTGGAGCACATGGTAAGCTATCTGCCTTGTTTGTTCCCATATCATGGAGGTGCAATCAGTGCGGGAGGGCGAGCTGCCAGAAAGCAGACATGCAGACTATACAGCTGGTGAAGGAGCTCTCCATGGAGGATGAGCAGTATCCATCTCCCAAATTACACTGAACCTTCTGACATACAACATTGTATTGGAATCATGAACAAAAACCAAAATACCTGGAAAAATTCAGCAGGTCTGAAAGCATCTGCGGAGAGGGATACAGTTGACATTTCGAGTCCGTATGACACTTCATCAGAACTAAGACATATAGAAATGAGATGAAATATAAGCTGGTAGAGGGGGGTGGGTGGGACAGGTAGAGCTGGATAGGGGGCCAGTGATAGGTGGAGGCCAAGAAAAGACTGCCAAAGATGTCATAGACAAAAGGACAAAGGGATGTCGACAGTGGTGATATTAGCTAAAGGATGTGCTAATGGGGACATTAAGGGTAGAAAGCAGGATGAACAAGTGATAGATAGCCCTAGTGGGGGTGAGGTGGGGGGAAGGGATCGAAATGGGCTAAAAGGTGGAGATGAAACAATAGATCGAAATAAATTTAAAAATAGGTGGGAAAAGAAAAATGTATTTGTAAAAAAAATTATAAATTATTGGAAAAAGGGGGATCGGAAAGGGGTTGGGGATAGAGGACAGAGTTCATGATCTGAAATTGTTAAACTCAATATTAAGTCCGGAAGACTGTAAAGTGCCTAGTCGGAAGATGAGGTGCTGTTCCTCCAGTTTGCGTTGAGCTTCACTGGAACAATGCAGCAGGCCAAGGACGGACATGTGGGCATGAGAGCAGGGTGGTATTGGAATCACTTGTTTAAGTAATAGAGCTATAATGCATTTGAATTAGGATATTTCAAACTGTTGTTTTGTAGACAAGGATGATCTCTCCCAGTTAGCTGATGGTAGAAGGACTAGGGGCCACAGATTTAAAACTTTGGGTAAGAGATGCAGGGGGAATGTGAAGGAGGACATTTTTTTTACACAGCGAGTGGTAATGACGTGGAACTCGCTGCCCACAAGGGTGGTGGAAACGGAAACAATCAATGTTTCAAAATGAATTTGGATGGGCACTTGAAGGAAATAAACCTGCAGGGCTACGGGGATCGAGTGGGTGAGTGGGGCTGACTGGATCGCTCTGCAGGGAGCCAGTATGAAATCGATGGGCCGAGTGACTTTCTTCTGTGCTGTAAATGACTCTGCAACTGGGCACATTATCCTGAGGAACTAAAGTATAGATTGCTGTTGCTACAGTATTTTTTTCATGGTGCTAGTTACTTAATAATATGCTCTAGAGATCTGATATGACAAACCAAGGTTGATAAACTGCTAGCAAACAGCATAGACACAGCAGCTATCAGCGCTATGGGGGAGCCATTTGAGTGGGAGGTTTGCAACAGGTTGGAGCCTTTCATTGAGTTAATTGATGGTTACCAAGAAATATTCATGGCACACAACTTCTACCACTTATTCTAAAATGCTAATTTTGGTTGTCCTGCTGTGCAGGAGTTAATCAACTTTAAACTGAACTTTGAAGGAATTTAAAACTGAAAAAGCACTTGGGAATCGGAGTTAACAGTTGATTGCATGAATTGCTTAAGCATGGCATGTCAGAGTGTGCGTAAAGGCAGTTTTACAGTCTAGGCACTGGAAACCCCATTACCTGGGCTCAGGAGAGACTTAGCGCACTTCAGAGGGGAGATTGCTGGCCTGTTATAAGCTTCAAGTATGGCAGGCATAAGGTGGCAGCCAGAAGTCAGTCTTGGACATGGCTAACATGCAAAGACCTCACAGCCACAAGAGCCCAGGGCTATCAAAATCCCAGCAAACCGTCAGTGTAATCTTACAGCTTGCAAAGGGAATCAGTAGTTGGTTAGATGTCACATATTACACACACACAGAGCAAGATTTTCAGCTTGGCGGCCGGGCGCGTGCCTGACCTGCTCGCGTGTGAAATGACACGCGTCGACGTCGGCCGAGCATGCCAACATCAACGCGCAGTCGCGCGATAGTTCGGTCGGCGGGCGCGCTCTGGAATCAACAGCGCGCCCGCCGACAATTGAAAGGCCTGTTAAGGCCATTGGGTAACCAATTAGCTTAAATCCTTACGGTTGGCGGGCAGGCGAAAAGGCCAAGCGGCCTTTGCAATTTTTCAGAAACCTCATCCACGGGCAGGATGAGGTTTTCAAAAGCAAATAAAAATAAAATAAAAGTTTTAAAATTGAATTAATGACATGTCCCTGCTGGTGTGACAGAGTCACATAAGGGGACATGTTTCATTACATTTTTATTTTCTTCATTTTTTTTATATCTCTTCATCTCCTTGAGGCAGTGCTGTACCTCAGGGAGATTATGAAGCACGCATGCGCCAAGTACGCACTCGTCCCACTTGCCCTCCTCCCCCCCACCACTCGCACAGGCAGAGCTGAGCGCTGCCGCTCGGGTTTCATGCTGGGCAGGCCTTAGTTGGCCCGCCAGTGTGAAACCGCGGTCCGGCCCCAATTGCAGGCGGCGGTCAGCTTCCCAACCCCCCCTCCTGCCCCTGCCAAGCCGGCCTGACACGGGCTAAATTCTGCCCATAGTGGATAAAATAAATGAGCTGCACTAAATTTAAACATTAAGCTATGTATTTAATTGCCTTTGTTTACAAAATAGCAGGAGCCCCACGTTAGATGGTGTTGAATGGTATTACAAAGATGGAGTATAAAAATGGGAGAAGGGCATAGAACGTTGTACATTTTGGTTAGCACTGATATATAGTACACTGTGATCTTCAGTTAGCTTTTAGTGAAGATGTTAACGACAAACACATATCTTCAGCTCTATAACGCTAAGACCCAGCTTTCACCCCACGGCAATTGTCCCTTGTTCAGGAAACATATGATAAAGTGAGGGCTGATCTGTATCACAAAATTACCATCCGGTGATGGTAAAATACCACAGGAATGAAAACTGATGGAATTCTCCAGGGTTATTTTTTATCTAATGTTAATGCTACTACAGTGAAATTCATTATTGCAAGGCACACAACTTGGGGCAGATTTTCTGATCCTAACTAACACTGGGCATGGAGCAGCTCAAACGTTAAGCATGCCCATGCCTGTGAGGGAGAGGTGCATTGTGTTGCCAAAGCCACAGCTGTTGACTGGAGAGACAGCGCTCGCAAACCCATGTCCATGTTCGGGACTCATAGGCATCTCCTGGCATCCAAGATTACTGAAGGCTTAAATGAGGGAATATTGCATATTATGTATTTCAGTTCGCTAGATTACAATATGGCCGTCTTTTTTGGGGCAGTTGTATTATAGGCCTAGCTGCCCAAAAGGGAATGGGATTTTTTTTAACAGGATTGAGAAGCAATAGCACTGGGCCAGGTTAGGGTTCCAACCCAACTCCACTGACATTGTGCTGCAAAATCACCCTTTTGCTGCCAGAATTTCAGAAAGCTTATATTCAAAGGGAACAGGATCACATTTCATGTTGATTGAACTCTGAATAGACAGGGTACTGACTGCCCTGGAAAATCAACATTAAAGTCACAATGTTGGGTGTCAGGTTATAGTTTATGGTTAAGGTTACAAAGTGCGTGCTGTTTTTTTAAATCGTACCTACAAACTGCGAGTGAGTGGTTCTGAGCCAGGTTAATGGATGTTCTTTTAGAGTTACTTGAGCTCCACTTTTAATTCAGTAAATCAGCAGCAGTTTGCATTTTCATAGCACCTATAACGGAGTAAAATGTCCCATGGTGCTTCACAGGAGCCTAATCAGGCATAATTTGCTACTGAGTCAAAGAAACGGATATTGGGACAGGGTAATAAATGCATGGCCAAATGTGTAGGTTTTTAAGCTGTGTCATAAAGAAGCAAAGGGAGGTGGAGAAGCAAAGAGGTTTGGGGAGGGAATGCCAAAACATCGGTCCTAAACAGCTGAAGGCACTAAAGGGGGATTCCCTTTCTCCCTCAGAGACCCTCTCCACACTCAAATTTGTGACATCAGATTCACAAGTGTATGGCTGGAACAGGATGACCAGCAAGACAAGTTTCTTTTGATAATTCGCAACTGCTTCATTGAATTACCCACAGCCCTCAGAGAAGGTTTGCACTCAGCAATCACGAAATAACTGCAGTTACATTACCCAGAACTCTGTCCCATTAGAAGCTAAACCCCCACCCTGTTCCTAAATTATTACCTAAATTTATATCATAACTTAATACTTACAATCACCCCTCAGTTGGTCTTCCGATGGTGTTGTAGGTCCCTCGGTGGGGTTGACTTGTGTCGCGACCTGTCCCAAGGTGAGGTTCCCCCAATTTGTTAACTTCCCAGATGGGACCCCAACTTTATTACGCTCCTGGGTGAGGAGGAATGAGCTGGTTCCCCTTCTTTATTCAACACCCTCGGTTGGTCGCAACATAGTTATTTTAAAAAGGATCCCTTCCCCCATGAATACCTCTTCCCAGTCCAAATGTATTTATTTTTTAGAAGGAGCCAATTTAACCAGACCTTCCTGAGTCAAAGACAGAGTAAGTTTATTAGTTACTAAAACTGGAGAAAAATAATAAAAACACAAAGCACATACACACAGATCAGAAATTAGAAGTTAAGAGTCCAAATAAAAGTTTTTAAAAATATACAAATCAGTCTTTGGCTTCTCTGTGTGACGTAGATGGGGATAAGTTGCGGCTGTTTAGTTGGATGATTCCAGTAGAGCTGACTTTGGCAGTTTTGTAGTTGGTTTGGAGACACTTAGTTCTGCAGGGTGGCTGAAAGGCTGTCTTATTTCCATTAGATTGTGGCTTCTGCTGAACTTTGCCAACAGGAACAGAGAAAGGAGAGAGAGATCCTTTTCCCTGCAGGCTGCAGGTAGGTCACTATTGTTCTTCTGCTTGCTGTCACACACACAGCACACCAGCACACTGGTCTCAGCTAGCTTTTTAATCCATTTTTCCTGTGTGTTCCAGGAGGGGAAATAGTCATCTTGCATCCATATCAGAACAATTTACACATTCTGGGATATACATCAACAGGAGTTGGGTTTTTGGGTGACTGAAACGTGCATATCAGTCTTTTGCCTCCACAACCACAGGAGATTAAAGTTCAGCCTTTTGCATATTTCCCATCTCCCTTTCAAGTGTCTCTGCTTGAAGAAGGCCATGACACCTTTTCAGGTGCGACATTCCATGCTTTCTCAGGACAGGTCTGTCAGTATAATCCACATAGGAATTTTCACTTTACATTATCAGTCATCTTTTGCTCAGTGTCTTTGCTTGTACTTCTTTAAAGAAAAAACACAGGTCTTCCTTAAAAAGTTCAATATACCTGTAAGTAATTTGTGGCTGTAATTTGCTTTTCATGACACCAGACCCTACTGACTTCCTTGACTGCCTGGAGAAATAGTGGTGTCTTATGATTTCTCTTCCCAATTATGCTTTTTCTGCTGCTGGCCTGGCCAACTTGTTTCCCAAATCTGGCAATACTCCAAATCTTTAGTTCTGGTTGGCAACTTTAATCTCATCCTTGATATTCCCTTTTTTTTAAAAAAAGAAAGGGTTTTCTGTGAAAGGCATAAGTCGCCTATTTCCTGCAGAAACCTCAAGAATGCCAGTTTTTCACACCTCTGACTCTTGCACTTACACATTGGAGCTGATCTCCTTCCATTGCCTGGTTCTTGAGGTCATCAGGTGCTTATCTCTGTCCCCATTGTAGCTGCAGGGCACATATGTTTATTGCACCTCATTTCTCAATTGAGCTATGCGATTGCCTGCTCCCATTGAAATTTGTAACTCCAGCAGAAACTCAAACAAGGAGTTAACCCATTGTTGTCCTTCAGCACGACTGCCAATTGTAGGGTGAACAAAGCGGGGGACGCACCAGAAGCCAGGGTTTCTCAGGGGGTTTGGGGCTGGAGAAGTTACAGAGATAGAGAGGGACAAGGGCAGGGAGGGATTGGAGCACAAGGGCCAGATTTTTAAAATCAAGGCATTGGTGGAGTGGAAGCCAATGTGGGTCAATGAACGCAGGGATTGTGGACAAACAAGACTTGCGCCCAGATTTTTACCATGACGGACAACCTCTCTGTTGTGGTGAAGATAGCGGAAGTGGCTGAAAATATAAAGCTCCATCCCCAAACACAGCAATTCCCACTTTCACGGGGGAGGGAATGGTTGGGGTGCGCTTGACAGAGAGAGATGGCCATTTAAATCAGCTGCCTCCACTGAAGTGGGATTTTGGTAGCCTTGGGGTGTGAAATCTGAATGTGCAGATTCAACTTGGTCCAAACTTTGTGGATTGAATCGGATAGCAGGATAACCCTTTGGAGAGGTAGGGTACCCCTTTGGATCTGGTCATGGGTCACCCTTGGGGGAGGTAAGATGCCCTTTTGGGAGGTAAGTGCTCTTTGGAATTGTTAAAAGTAGACATAAATGTGCATATAAAGTGGATAAACTCATTACTGTCAAGCTCATTGGAACTGTCAACAGACCTGTCAAAATCAACTGTTATAAGTGTTAAAAGTACCTGTCAAAGAGACCTGTCAATACTGACAAAAGCACTTGTCAAAAAGAGCTGTCAGGTAGTTAAGATTTTTGCCCTTTAAACCTTTGAAAAAAATATCTGGTGTGTTAGAAAATGGTTGTTTGCTATTCCACACCTCTGCTGACATAAGCCTGAGAGCTTCCACTATTGGATCAGCGCTGCATGACTGATTTCACAACCATCCATTATCACAGTAGGGTGCCTTCCATTTCAAAGTTTGATTGACAACAACAAGTGGTTTCAGACTCTTGATGTGGGATGAATTCCAATGCTGTGCACTTGAATTAAATGTTTATTGTTATAAGATTTAT
Organism: Cetorhinus maximus; assembly: GCF_964194155.1. NCBI lineage: Eukaryota > Metazoa > Chordata > Chondrichthyes > Lamniformes > Cetorhinidae > Cetorhinus > Cetorhinus maximus. Next base: position 16,766,971 of record NC_135904.1, on the reverse strand, counting down.
TTATTTGAAGGAATGTAAATGTAGTAAATGGGTTTTTATGAATGAGTGTTTTATTCAATATAGTGAAGTCTGCAATCAACACATAGAACTTTATTTTATGGAACTTCATTTTATCTCATCTCTGCATGGGCCTGAAACCCGTATGGTGTATATGGTGGATACGAGCTGAGTTGGCATTGTATGTGTAAGGGCAAAGGCTGGTGGGTGGGGGGCATGGATTGCTTGAGTTGGCACTAAGTTGGCATAGGGACTATAAAGGCCCATTGGAGTGGGTGGAGGGGCATAGATTGGCATGGAGGGTATGAGGGGGCATGGGGATAGGAGGGGGAGTGTGAGATGGGGAGGGTTGGCATGGATGGGGCATGGGGCGTGTATGGGGGCATTATGGGGTGAGATGTGAGGGTTGGAGGAATGTTTCATGTTTTATTCTTTGTTTTTAAAGTTTGGACACTGCCAATCCCTGCGGCAGACCTTCTGTTCAGCCCGCCTTTGCAAACAACAGCCTCTTCGATTCTTCCTGCGTCGCCTACCTTGACCTCTAATCCAGCCGGGAATGCCCCCGTCTCTGCGCACCCAACCCGGGAGCGAAAATCTAGGTCTTGGTGTGAGTTCGGATACACACGCAGCAGCGTTTTGGATGAACTGAAATTTATGGACTGTGGGAAAAGTTGAAGCCAGAAAAGCATTGGGGTGGTCGAAACTGGGGGTAACAGGAGAAAGGATAAGGGCTACAGCAGCTGCTAACTGCTAACTGCTGCTGAAGTCCTTATCCTTTCTCCTGTTACCCCCAGTTTCGACTGTGACATTTTTGCACCCACAATATTACATGTAGGCACATCAACGCTGCAGTGTGATATGTGCTTTCGTACTTTTACTTTTTGCTTTTATTACATAATTTAATTGCATTTTGGTTTGGCTACTGATTAAAAGAACTGTCTCCTGCATGTTGCCTTCTATCCACTTAAAAAGCAAGTAAAAACCCACTCATTTAATGCATGCACCACTGAGATTTCCACATGCTTTTACTCGCAGTCAACCAAGCTGACCTAGTCATCCATTAATGTTCTTTATTAAAATGAAATATTTTTAATAAGAACAAAGTGTTAAATGACCTACCACTAAAGAATTGAGATATTTTCATGCTTAACTACATTAAAACGTGGCTTTAGAATTTTATCTGGTATCTATTAGAGAAAAGGCTGTGTTGACCCAAGTTTAAACTTTGAATGTCAGTGTGGAACGGGAACTCACTAATACAACATTCACTGAGCTGGGAGAAAAAAGCTATCTTCGGTAATAAATCTAAATTCGGACCCTTCAATAGGAGGGATTAAGATTTTAATGAACAAACGCAGATATAATTGCGTTCTGCAATTACCGCAGACATCTGAATCTGCTGTCATGAAACAGATGTATAATTATGCCCAATGTAGATGAAACACCCATCCAATTCCACCATCTCTGTACTGTCACAGATCTGTGCACCAGGAATATAGTAATTACTACATGCAAGACGGTTGCTTCTGGAGGACATTTCACAAACCTTGACTTCATAATGGGTTTTTTTTTTCTTTTGAGAAATGCCACAGATCTCTGAATGTATTCATTCTTAAAGCATTGTTTGAGTTTCAACAACTAGTTGTATAAGATAGAATACGTGAAATCTGGAAAAAAAAATCACAGTATTTGACCACTTCAACATTGTGACTAAAAGATAAGCTGTTAACTTTGAAAATCGGCAACAAAAACAGAAAATGCTGACAAGTCAGAGCAGTCTGATAAACCTCGAGGACAGAAAAATAAGGTTAATGTTTGAAGTCTGACTGATGATCAGAACAGCTCATCAGCTCTGATAATACTCAATGCATCCACATATCAAGCTATGAGTGCAACTATCATTGCTATCTATTTTTGTCAGAAAAGTGTTCCATTGTCATAAAGGTTAAATATCACCAATGGATTAACTGCCTTAATGATTTCTGCGACCCTTGTCCGTCACATTGTATTTGCTGCGCACTTTTACTCTAACGAACAGGCTAAATATTAGATACATTAACAAGAATTCTATTTGACACAGCAAAACAGAATGGTGCCAAATCCAAAGTTCAGAGAGGGGATTATTTGGGTTTAGAATTGCACTGTAATTTAGGTGCTGATTTTAACATCACATGGTCAGTTATTGCACTTATTTCTCAAAGACTTCTTGGAAAACAAATATGTGAAAGGTACCATGGTGAGTAAGCAGAATTACTGGCGATATACAAGAGCCATTATTAAATTAGACAAGGGATTTAAACAGTAGAATTTTAAGTTTGAGTTAATTGTCTCTTAATGACAGCAATTGTGGACAGTGTTTTAAAATGTTACCACAGACTGAAAATATGTACACTTGGCTATAGGAACAAAGAAGTCCGTCTGTTAAAGCAAGCAGAGAGCACCAGGATGTGTTTGCTTCCGGAGTTAAACGCACTTCATGGAATCAACATTCACGGATTTTCCGATTTTGATCCTTGGAATTGTTCGTTCCTTCTCTTTCAGAACAAAATCAAGTATCACATTCAGAGAAATTGCTTTAGCATTGTCAAACCTTCAATAGAGATACAATTCACAGCACCGTCATGAACACTGAATGTGCTACATGACATGGTACTGAACATTAACAATTGTTCTCTGCCTGCGATCAGTGATAACCTCATGCTTCACTATCACTGTCAGGAATCCCACAATCACTTTAGAGTAAAGCCAAATGAGAACACAGCACTTTTCACATTTCTAATTAGGAACATTAGGAACAGGGTTAGGTCATTCAATCCCTCTCGCCTCCATCCCCAGTCAATTTGAACATGGCTGACCGGATATCAGGAAGATGCCAAGTTCAGTTGGGTCAGGGTCGCTGTGTCTGATCATTGTCCAGCTACCTCTGCTAGAAGGCATGTGTGTGGGCAGCAGGTGGGCACAAGACTGATCTCAAATTGAGTATCTTGCCAGCCACTGCCCACACTCCTGGACTGACTATGGCAACTTGGTATTCAATTGTTCCTGCTAATTGTGGCAATTGTGCCAATTGTTCCTACCGGGCAGGAGTCACTGCTTCAGGACAGGAAGAGTGAGGGGAGGGAAAAAAAACCTCCGTCATTTGAAACTAGTTCTATCAATTCTTTGCACTACCTCAGGGCTTTTCATCAAAGTGCATGCCTGAGGAAAACAGGTTGCTTCATTGTAAGATAATTAAAATCTGCCCAAATAAATCTTTGAGCTACATTTATTTATTCTTTTCATTTTACAATTGATTTAAAATTCAAGCATTTTATGAGTGTTGCTCCATGTTAAAAATATTTCTGCTCTCACTTGTTAGCTTGAATATTGTGTGAAGATGATAGTATACAACAGGGAAATACATTGTATTAGCAGCTTTAAGTGGACAAGAATACTGTGGGATCAATACATCACTTTGATGTGCAAAAGTTCTTGGAAACTCTTTTGGGACAGTTTACAAGTGGCAAGGATTGGTGAAAAGGTCTTGGGATTGTTAAGGCCGTTAAATGTTTCATGATTCCACAGTAGTGCCACATGCAACAGAATTTCCACTTGCAGACATTGATTTTCCATGTTTTTTTTCCCCAGTTTTCCCTTTTACAACTACATTGAACCCTGTACCTAATGTCTTGAAATCAGAATGGTGTCAGCTGACATATTTTTAAAAATTTCCATGCATTTCATATCTTGCACAATAGGCTTACATCTGAACAACCAAATTACTGTGGATGCTGGAAATCTGAAATAAAAACAAAACATGCTGGAAATACTCAACAGATCTGGCAGCATCAATGGAAAGAGAGAAAGTTAACATTTCAGGTCAACGACCTTTCATCAGAGCAGGAAGAAATTAGAGATTTAACATTTTTTAAGCAGCGAGTACAATGGCAGTAAAGTAGGGGGAGGGGTAGAAAGAACAAAAGGGAAGGTACCTGATAGGTCGGAGAGCCGGAGTGATTAAATGACAAAATAGATGGTGGTGCAAGGCAAAAGTGGGAGGTAATGAAACAAGTAAGGGAACAAGGATTGGTTCTAGAGAATCTGTAACTGCCAACAGCAGAACCATTTATAGCACCTGCTGTCTGAAATATTGGGAGCAATGGCTTATGATCTGATGTTCATGAAGTCAATGTTGGGTCTGGCTGGTTGTATAGTGTCTTCACCAATTGACGAGGAACTTCAGTGCTGATCTTATCGAATGTTGAAGCAAGGTTGATGGGCCAAATGGCCTACTCCCTCTCCTATATCTTACATTCTTATGAGATGCTTAAAAGGATTCAGTCGAGTAACTATGGAGCGACTATGGACTCCGATGGGCGACACAAGAGAAAGGGAACATAATCTTAAAATTAGAGCTAGTCCATTTAGGGGAGAAATCAGGAAACACCTTCTCAGACAAAGAGCAGTAGAAATCTTGAACTCATTTCCTAAAAAAGTCAGTGAATGCTGGGACAGTTGGAGCTATCTAGACTGAGATTGATTCATTTTTGCTGGGTAAGTATTTCAAGAGATATGGAGCTAAGGCTGGTAAACTAAGTTGAGGTATGGGTCAGCCATGATCAAATTGACTGGGGAATGAGGTGAGAGGGATTGAATGGCCTGATCCTGTTCCTAATTAGAAATGTGAAAAGTGCTGCATTCTCATTTGGCTCTACACTAAAGTGATTGTGGGATTCCTGATAGTGATGGTGAAGCATGGATATATTGGAGAGTTTGGGATTATCACTGATCACAGGGAGAGAACAATTACTTTTAATCTCACAGGCAGAACATTAGCTTAAAATTTGAAGGTCAGATAAAGGAACTAGCAATGTTGAAAAGGTTCCACTGTCTACCTGTCAGTTTGGCTTTTTTGTTCTAATGACCTTTGGCAACATGGACCATGAAGGAGCTAAGCAAGAACATAAAGGAGGAGAACTCCCATCTTCCTTTTCAAAAACAAAAAGTATTCCATAATAAAATATTCCAACTACTTTTCCTGTCTGTCAATGTGTATCAGGTTGTCTTTAAGCATTGGAGAAAGTGAAGGAACAATTAGTCATTTTAAATTTATAAATATAACATATTGTATTTTATCCATTGGCGATACTCAGAGAAGATGTATAAAGCTCCAGCACACATATAACCCGAAGTGTATGATCTCTGCACACCTCCAAGGAATAAAATGCAAAAGCACAAAAACAATTTAAAAGTCAGTAAATGTGCCACACAAAATCTATCATGTGGCAGTCATTTTATAGAATACTTTTAATATTGCATTATTTATAAATTTCAATTTATAATTGATTGAGATGAATCTGAAACCCTGGACTGACTTGCAACCTAAACTCTCACGGTGTAGTTGCTGTAGATTTGTACAGGCCCCGCTGTCAGTTCAGACTGTGATGAGCAGTGATTGGAGAGTGAGGTGGATGAGGTCAGCTTTCAGCAGTCTGCTACTACCCCTCTTGTGACTGAATTAAAATACATTAAAAGCCATGGTGGAACCAAGTGATGAGGGAAGAGGGGGTAGTTGTCAGTGGAAGCCAGGGTTAAGCAATGGAGGTGGTTAAATATATGGCAATTTTTTTCTTGAGGATCAGGAATATTTATGAAACACGTTGCCATAGACAATTAAACAGGTGAGGTTGGATCCATTGTAAGGTAAATTGTTCATATAGGTGAAATGATGCTATGTAAGTTTTTTTGTGCATTGTGCAAAATGTCAAGATAACACTGGGACTAATCTGCATTGAGATTTAACCTCCACGGTAGTTTGGTGAGAATTTGTCAAAAGCATTCAGGGTAAGCGTAACCACGTTGAAAGCAGTTTTGATGAGGTCAGGTCATCAGAACTCCCTTCAGCACAGAAGTGTGTCTCCACTGATTTTGTTCATGGTAAAGAATGACTTTTTTTTTTAAAATTTGTTCATGGGATTTGGGCATTGCTGGCAAGGCCATTTCTAACTGGCCTTGAGAATGTGGTGGTGAGTCCAAGGCCAGGGAGGGAAATCATTGGTCCCGTGGCTTCTCCTGTTTCTGGGTCCCTTATTCCTCCCCCCTCAGCCCCCAACTTTAACCCTCCTCCTCAATCATACATGATATTTTTTCCTCTGGATGCATGATATTATTCAATATAACTATTTAATACAAGGGATGTAACTGGATTCTATTTTATCAGTAATCTCACAAGGTAGAAAGATCAAATGACTCCTGAGCAAGGAAGTGAAATGATTGAACATCATAGGTAAGAAACGTTGGACCCCTCAGGTGTCTCTGTGCAACACAACTTTTAAGAGGCCAGAGGACAAAGGCTGAATGGTTCACAATTGTATCTGTGTTTTCTTGATCAGCCAGTCTGAAGACTCTGCTGATTGCTGCTTCTCCCTACAATACATTTTCAATACCTACTATGCAACACAACTTTATCACAATATTCCAATACGTCACAAAAACTCCTAAAAAGCACCAAGATAGAATGGGATAATAGGTAAGTAAACAAAAGGACAAGATTGAAGTCAATGGGAAAGACTCTTGAGAATCATGTGCAGTGTAAAACAGGCGATTGATTCACTATGAACCCATTCCACACTTCAATCTCATCCCACAAAGCCCACTCTCAGAAAAATTTCATTAGCAACAGAATAAACAGAACTCCAGCCGTGGTTCCACCCTCTATTCGCAAGATAATTATAGATGACAAAGGCCATCTAGCCCAGTCCATCTCATCCATCCCAGAATGACATCCAGACATAGGTATTATGAGCAGGAGTTGGCCATTTGGCTCCTCGAGCCTGCTCCGCCATTTGATAACATTGCCTACGTTATACTGGTGATTACAGCTCAAAACTATTTAATTGGCTGCAAAATGATTTAGGACATCATGAAAGGTGTTGTATAAATGTAAGTTTTGTCTTTCTTTCATTACACCTGCATGCAATAGGCAGAGTGACTCCAGCAATGGTGAAATTGGAGGCCCAATGCTGATTCTCTGAGGATAATTAATCACAGAGCAATCAACTGATGTTAGGAAAGTGGCTACAAGGAAATCACTACATTTACAAAACAATTTAGCTCTGCAGCTAACCTCCCCCTCACAAGCCCCTTATCCAACCTCCCCCCAGCGCCCACCAAACTGCTATCAAACCTCCCCTGAACCTCCCCTCAACTCCCCCCCAACACCACCTCTAACCTCCTGACAACCCGCACTCCAACCTCCCTGAACCTGCACTCAAACCTCCCCCCCCTCAAACTCTTCTCCAACCTCCCCACACACACAGACACAGACACGCAGACACACACATATGCAGGGATTTCACTTACCATTTTTCAAGCAAGAACACTCTCCTGACAGTTGCTGCGCTGCTGTTGACCTTCGGGCATCTTTGGTTTTCTGGAGGGCTTTTCAAAAAGAAAAATCCGACCCTCAAAGCTGCCCGAAGGTCGGAAGCAGCAATGCGACAACTCGGTGAAACTGACGCTGACACTGACAGACCGGCTTTATAAAAATAGACATTCCCTGGTTCCGATTTTTTTAAGCTGGTCTGCAGCTCTGGCTGCTCAGTCTGGCCAACTTGAGAACTCCATTTAAAACGCGGAGCCTGGGCCCCCCTTAACCCCGGGCCTCGGTACTTGGCACTATCTGCACTCCCTCTCCTGGGCCCTGAGTGAGTCACCCTCTTGAACCGCTGCAGTCCACGTGGTGTAGGCAGACCCACAGTGCTGTTAGGAAGAGAGTTCCAGGAATTTGACCGAGAGACAGTGAAGGAACGATGTTATATTTGTCAGGAGAGTGTGAGACTTGGGGAGGGACTTGCAGGTGGTGGTGTTCCCATGTGCCTGCTACCCTTGTTATTCTCATTGGTAGATGTTGCAGATTTATAATTCCATTTTTGTATCTATTGTATCTATCTGCTGTTTCATTGCTTTTTGCTTACTTTGCAGTATATCACATTATTACATGCCCCTCTTATTACTAAAAGCCATTTGCTAGCTACATTGATGAGCTGTATTAAATAACATCAATTTGATTAACCAAAAAAAAAAAGCGGTACACTATGTATTGACACACTATACCTCAGAAAAGTTTGTTCCAGGTCAATCTCAACTTCTTCCGCAGAATGAACTCATGATTTCAGCTTGGCCATCAGCAGGAGCCACCAACTGAGACTGGACACTGACGCTTGCCCACAGGATTCCCATCAGTGGGCAGTTTGATAACATTCTACACAGAATATCCCAGGGCACTGACCAGGATTCATCATCCATTAGAATAGATTACAATCACACAGCGGGGTGTGCAGTCAAGTTGAGTTCATGGGAGAGATAGTAATAAACTTGGGTGCATTTTTATCACTGAGGCAACTATCATTTCGCACCATAAGTTTGTTGCAATATGGTGTTGCCAATGCTTTCTACTAAACATCAGAATATTTAAAGTGGTGCATATAATGAGTAACACATTGACATTGACCTTGTCAATGTCACAAACTGCATCCACGCACACTCCTCCATTTATAGACAAGGATTTGTCAAAACACCATCAGACAGCAATGTCCCTTTAAGGTTCTGTGATTGGGTTGATTTGTAGGATCTTTTTTCAATCAGGGTTCTTATGTCCAACATAGACTTGGGTGGAGTAAGCACTGAATACATCTACGATGTGACAAATATAGAATGCTGGAGGAAAATCAGCTGGTTCAGCAAATGCAGCTGGAAACCGAAGAAGGCACAATGGAGTCTTGTTAATTCATGAATCAATCAAGTGCAAGTATTGTGTACACACAAGTCTTGCAAGAGGGATGCAGACTTTAATGTTTACATAAAATGGAGCAGTTGATGGATACGGCTGACGTGTGTGAGATATAAATGGATCTGAACTGAACATTTTTCCCGAGTTACTTGGAACTTGAATGTAAATCTAATTGTGGAGAAGAAATTTTCCATCAGTTGACCGAAGAGGTAACAGCAAAATAACATGTCTGCTTGCTCAGCCAGACCCACAGCGAATTAGCACTCATCAAGTGGCTTCAGTTTAACCTCTTCAGTGTTTAGGATTTTGGCTGTGAAAGGAACTCCAGTGATTGTCACATTATTGCCTTAAGGAGGTCAGGGCAAGCCCATGTGACAAGCACTGCTAATTGTAGATAAATGTTGTTTAATTGCATGCAGGTAATGGGCATTAGCTGGGCATTCACTTGGATCCCTATGTGTGCCAAGTCGGAGGGAGCGGAAGTGGAAGCAGATGTAGAATCCGCTCCTGGGCGCAGTTGTGTTGCAAACGTGGTTTCATGCTGGATGGCCAATTAAAGCCTGCCCAGTGTGAAAGGTATCTTCTCAATGGTTGGGAAGAGCTGGGAGGGAGCAGGGGCTTGTCGGGCGTTGGGTCCGATGGTGACCCGGTAGGTGCTTTAAGACCGGCAGAGGCAGCTCCCTGAAGGCTGCCAGGGGAGAATCTTTGGAGTCTGTCCAGGAAACCATTTCATTTGAACAATGGCCTCACCAGTGGCTGGAGATGTCAGGCGGGAGGGCAAGTCAGCGCTCAGCAACCCCCCCCCCACCCATTTCTTGGACAGGTGCCTCGCGGTCCCTGTGGAGGAGATTGTTGTCAGGCGGGACACTCTCGTACCCAGGGTTGGCTGGAGGAGGCCACAGGATCTAACCAAAACAGCCTGGGAGGAGGTGTCAGCCGAGGTCGGAGGCCACGACGTTGTGTGGCGCACATGGGTACAGTGACGCAAAAGGTTCAATGATCTGCTGGACTCGGCAAGGGTGAGTACCAAGTTGGCATGGATCAGTGTGGATAAGAGTTAAGGGCTGGCTCAGGACTGTTAGAGTCTTAGTGCCAACTGTCACTGACACTGGCACTGGCCAAGGGGGTGAACCCTGGCTGCTTGGCCTGAGTACCTTGCGGGTCGAGGGCCACGACTCGGATGTGCACTGCGAGGTGTCCCAGAGGGGGCAGTTTGCCAGGCTGCAATGGTGCTGCAGGTAGAGGGCGGACAAATCAATGCTCCTCTGTCATTTCAGGAGGAGAGAGGCCATAACACCAACAAAAGAACTAAGACAGGTGGAGGCAACCCAAACCTCCTCATTCTGAAAAGGTACGCAATGGATGCCTTGAAGCTGAAGAGCCGCCACCCACTTAGGTCAGCCCGTCATGAAGAGGCAGGGGTCCCTGCCGACAGTAAGAGTGCAGTGCACAGAGGTGAGAGTGTCGGATGGTGCAAACACTCTTGTGTAGCCTCATCATTGATGGTAGCCTCAAACCTGGAGTCCCCATTGATCATTGAAAGACGATGGTACCATGATGCAGGTTGCCATTGTCTCACCAGGGTGCCTGGCATGTACAGTGACAGTGTGATGACTTAAACTAATAACATGTCGTTGTTCTCCCCTAGAATTGCTAGCACGCTCATGACACAGGACCCCGAAGAGCCACCCTTGACACCAGAGGACCACTGGGCTTCAGATGCACCTGTGTCACACCCGCTCTCTATACCAAGCACCTGCGCAGATACCAGCACCTCGGTGGGCATTAGATAGTAGGTGAGAATGTTGGTGCATAGCAGTGAGGGCACTTCACGCTCGCTTGAGGAGCAGATGGAGACAGAGAGTTCCCAGGGCTCCGGCAGTTGGAGGACTGCTGGAGACCAGGACAATGCTGAGTCGAAGGCTGATGATGAGCCTCTGGAGCTGTCCATTAGGCGGCAGATGCTGGATGTCCAGCGAGATGTGTGGGAGGATCTGGCGAAGATCCATGAGGGTATGCTTTCCATGGTCTCCGTTGTGGAGGAATCCATGCGGAGTATGAGCACTGTGTTGACCCTCATGGCCGAGTGCACTGACTCCTCCATTGAGTGACGACTCTCATGGAGAGGCAACTCCAGGGACAGAATCAGGGTTCCTGGGTTTGCGCTTGGACCTGCAAACCCTCACACAGTTAATGTCCTCAGGTGGCCAATGCCAATATGGGAGGTGAATGAGGAACACAGTATCCCAGCTAGTTGCCCGTCCATCAATGGCGAGCAGGGAGGTCCAGAGCGACCTCACATTGGCGCATGATCTGCTTGTCGGCTCTGCGGGCTCCTCTCAGGGTGCTCTGGATGACGGTAGCAGCTTCTCTGCCCCTCTGCCAGTGACCGTGGCATCTGATGAGGCTGTGGCAACTGGGGAGATGCCAGCCATGGCACTGGCCTCTCCCTCCCAGGTGGGGCCAGCACAGGCTCCACTGGCCAGAGACGACTGCTAAGGTCATCAAGGCCAACAGGACAGCACGCTGTCTCCAATGTCGTTGTCATCAAGTTGGGGGAGTAGGGGGGCAACAAGGCACAGCACTCGCAAATGTAAGTTTAAGGCACCGTGAGCACAAAAGAGGCTGTTCACTGGTGATCTTCTGTTCTGCCGTGTTTCGTTAATGTTTATTGGTGTGACCATTAACACCATATATTGTTATGCTCATTTGATGTGAGTGCCAAGATGATATAAATTTTGCTTTTGTCTTAATGGCCTGACTATGCTTCACTTGTTTTGTAGGTGCAGGGCTCGCCAGTATCTCATGCTGGACATGAAGGACTCTAAACGTTACTGCCCAGGCACTGAGTGGACTTTGGGTTCAAAGGAAAGGGTCATTTCGAACATTCAGGATGGAGGCAGACCCCCTGGCATGAGGTGGAAGCAGATCTTTGGCAGCCGAGCTGAAGGATACAGAGGTCTGCCTTCACATTCTCAGCACTCTCTCCTCACCATGCTTCTCTTCTGACTCACCGCTAGATTCACCACCTGTGGCCTGTGGAGCTGCCTCAAGATCCTCTTTCTCCAGTGGATCCCTCCCTTGCCAGTGCCAGATTGTGGAGGGTGCAGTATGCAACCACTCTCAGTGACACCCGCTTTGTGGGGGTATCATAGTGCTCTTCCTGAACGGTCCAGGCATCGGAAGCACATCTTCAGAAGATCTATGGTCCTCTCTATCACCTATTTTGCGGAGGCATGAATCCTATTGTAACGCTGCTCTGCCTCTGTTCTTGGGTGGTGGAGAGGCATCAGAAGCCACCTTTTCAATGGATAGCTCTTGTCACCCAGTAGCCATCCATCCAGTCAGGCTGCAGCACTGAATAGCCTTGGCACCTGTGAGTGTCTGAGGATATAAGCGTCATGGGAACTGCCAGGGTACCTTGCACAGACTTGAAGAATCTGCGTCTTGTGGTCACAAACTATCTGGGCGTTTGTCAAGTGGAATCCCTTCCTGCTGACGAAGGCACCCGGCTGACCCGCTGGTGCCTTGATGGCCACATGTGTGCAGTTGATAGCATCATGGATGTAGAGAAAGTCAGCAATCGCTGCAAACCCTCTGGCTCTCTCAGCCTGGCTGGCCTCATCCATACGGAAATGAATAAATGTCATTACCCACCTGAACAGAGCTTCAGTCACCAGCTTGACGCAACTGTGGACAGCTGATTGTGACACTCCACAAAGATCCCCCACTGACCCCTGGAAAGAGCGGGAGGCATAGAAGTTGAGGGGCACTGTGACCTTCAGAGCCACTGGCATGGGGTGTCCACCCAAACAGTCGGAGCTGATCTCAGGGCCGATCCTCTGACAAACGGAAGTCACTGTCTCCCTGGAGAGGCGGGGCCTCCTTCGGCATTGCACCTCAGACATGTTGAGGTAGCTGCATCGCTGCCTGTAAACCCTGGCAGCAGGATAGTGGCGTCTTCTGCGGCCCCTTCTGCTGGCCCTGCACCCCTTGGGCCTACACCTCTCCTCCCACAGGTCTCTCCCCTGGAAGCTGCATAGCGACACCTGGCCTCCTCTCCCTTCTGCCCCTCTCTTCCTCCTCAGAGGAGGTGCCACCAGCAGAGAGCACAATCCCTATTCCCAGGGTTACAGAAGGCTGACTGGTGCCTGGAAGCAACCGCATGGTCAAAATCCTCCGGGGGCCTTGGAGACACCAATGAATCCTGAAATGAAGCCTGGAAATGCTAAGACTGAAGCTCAGAACAGAGATGAAGCTGTCAAGTTTAAATAAGCAACCAGCAGCAAACTATCTTCTAAATTCCCCACTACTCACAATCCCGCCCATGGATGAGGTTTCGTTGAACGTGGGCTACCCACCTGCCCGTTTTGCCTGTGCGACGAGAGCGAAATCACATGGGCAACATAAAAGGGCCTTAAGTGGCCCTTTAATTGTTGGTGGGCGTGGCTCTGACATCCACCTGTGCCCACCAACCTGAAGACTGCTCACATGCCCGCCCGCAGGACATAAAATTCTGGCCATTGTTATGTTCCCCTTGGGGAAACCATGAACCAAAACAACCAAATTTACTGAATAACACCCAAATGAAGAAATTACCAACAAGATTCCGCTTTTTGTGGCTTTTACTTCAACACTAATCATAACCAACACAAATTACACATGAATTAACAGGCAAATTTGATACTTCAAATAAAAAGGTAAATTTCACTTGGAGAGGGACTTGCAGGTAATATTCATCAGCAGAGACCAGGGTTAAGCAACGGAGTTGGTTAAATATGTAGCAATTTTTTTTCTTGATTACATTTGGGGGTCAGGAATGTTTATGGAGCACCTTGCCATGGAAAATTAAACAGATGAGGTTGAATCCATTGTAAGGTAAATGGTTCATATGGGACGAAATGTGTATTGTGCAAAATGTCTAACAACGGGGCAAACCTGCAAAGAGATTTAACCTCCGTGATAGTTTGGTGAGAATTTGTAAAATGTATTCAGGGTAAGTACGACCACATTGAAAGCAGCTTTGACGAGGTCAATTCTCTATCTGTCCCATGAGCTCAACTTGATTGCACGGCACTCCCCCGTGTGACTGTAATCTATCTGATGGCTGCTGAACCCTGGTCAGTGCCCTGGGATACTCTGAGTAGGATGTTATGAAAGTGCGCACTGATTGCCTCCCTTCCTGTGGGTGAGGGTGAGTGCCCAGTCTCTAGTTGGTGGCTCCTGCTGGTGGTCAAGCTGAAATCCTGAGTTCATTGTGCAGAAGAAATTAAGATCGACCTGGAACAAACTGCTCTGTGGTAGTGTGTCAATACACAGTGTGCTGTTTTTTTTTGGTTGATCAAATTGATGCTATTTAACTTCATCAAGGTAGCTAGCAAATAGTCTTTGGTAATAAGAGGGGCATGTAATAAGGTGATATACTGCAATAGTCAAAACAATAAAGATACATCTTAAGCAACCACAATCATTTGCATCACAGCCCATACATATGTAATACTATTAGTTCCAAAATATGCTATTCTTTATTCATGTAGGGTAGGTCAGGAGTCCTATCCGACAACAGCTTTCACCTTCATGCTTCATGGGTACGATTATCATCAACAAGGCACAATTCTATGAACCCTCTCTCCCTCATGACATGACAGCCCTGATGATATAGCTTTCCAGATTTCCTTTTCAACCGACAATCAATAAGATGCCAGTTCATGGTTTGGCCACTTCTGGGAAAATATCCAGCTCCTTGGTGTCTCCAAGCTTTTCCCACAACTTCCCAATTGTTAGATCTTTTTTGCCAGCTCACACAGTACCTATAAGAGCTCCTACCTCCTTTTCTGCCAAACAGAAAAACTGACCTTTTCCTGAGAATGATTTGCTTCCTCTCCTCACAAGAATTCTGTGTTCCTCTTTCTGTCTCTGTCTGCTTTCTTTTTGTGTTTGCATCTGTGCGCTAATTGCCCTCACCTTCCAGCTCCTCTGCTTGTGGCTCTCCTTTATGGCTCCAGCTCTCCTTTGTGTTTGGCCACATGGTGTCAGTATCTTAACTTCCTTCCTGTTGGTACTGCTTCCAGGTTGAGGGTCACCATATGACATGAACCAGTATTTTTTATTAGAGTCATAAAGTCATAGAGGTCTACAGCGCAGAAAAAGGCCCTTCGGCCCATCGAGTCTGCGCCGGTCAAACAAGTACCTAACTATTCTAATCCCATTTTCCAGGACTAGGACCATAGCCTTATATGCCATGGCATCACAAGTGGACATCCAAATACTTCTTAAATGTTATGAAGGTTTCTGCCCCTACCACCCTTTCAGGCAGTGAGTTCCAGATTCCCACCACCCTCTGGGTGAAAACATTCTTCCTCACGTCTCCTCTAAACCTCCTGCCCCTTACCCTAAATCTATGTCCCCTGGTTATTGATCCCCCCACTAAGGGGAAAAGTTCCTTCCTGTCTACCCTATCTATGCCCCTTATAATTTTATACACCTCAATCATGTCTCCCCTCAACCTCCTCTGCTCCAGGGAAAATAACCCCAGTCTATCCAATCTCTCCTCATAACTAAAAATCTCCAGCCCAGGAAACGTCCTGGTAAATCTCTGCACTCTCTCTAGTGCAATCACATCCTTCCTATAATGTGGATTCCAGAACTGCACACAATACTCTAGCTGTGGCCTAGCCAGCGTTTTATACAGTTCCAGCATACCCTCCCTGCTCTTATATTCTATGCCTCGGCTAATAAAGGCAAGTATCCCATATGCCTTCTTAACCACCTCATCTACCTGTCCTGCTACCTTAAGGGACCGGTGGACATGCACACCAAGGTCCCTCTGATCCTCGGTACCTCCTAGGGTCCTACCATTCATCGTGTATCCCAGTGCCTTGTTTGTCCTGACCAAGTGCATCACCTCACACTTATCCCGATTAAATTCCATTTGCCAATGATCAGTTCATCTGACCAGCCTGTCCATATCCTCCTGTAATCTGAAGCTATCCTCCTCACTATTTACCACCCCACCAATTTTCGTGTCATCCACAAACTTACTGATCAACCCTCCTACATTGAAGTCTAAATCAATTATATATACCACAAACATCAAGGGACCCAACACAGATCCCTGTGGAACCCCACTGGACACAGGCATCCAGTCACAAAAACACCCCTTGAACATCACCCTCTGCTTCCTACCACTCAGCCAATTCTGGATCCAATTTGCCAAATTGCCTTGGATCCCATGGGCTCTTATCTTCGTTATCAGTCTCCCATGTGGGACCTTATCAAAAGCTTTGCTAAAGTCCAAGTAGACTACATCAAATGCGTTGCCCTCATCTACACACTTTGTCACCTCTTCAGAAAATCCAGTCAAATTGGTCAGACATGACCTCCCCTCAACAAAACCATGCTGACTGTCCTTGATTAATCCCTGCCTCTCCAAGTGTAGATTAATTCTGTCCCTCAGAATTGCTTCCAATAGTTTCCCCACCACTGAGGTTAGACTGACTGGCCTGTAGTTCCCTGGTTTATCCCTTCCTCCCTTCTTGAATAACGTCCTCCAGTCCTCTGGCACCTCTCCTGTGGCCAGAGAGTTATTGAAAATTATTGCCAGCGCCCCTGCTATCTCCTCCCTTGCCTCACTCAACAGCCTGGGATACATTTCATTTGGGCCTGGAGATTTATCTACTTTTAAGCCTGCCAGACCACTTAGAACCTCCTCCCTTTCTATGCTAATTTCTTTAATTATATCACAGTCCTTCTGCCTGATTTCCATACCCACGTCATCCTTCTCACTTGTGAACACCAACACAAAGTATACATTTTGAACCCTACTTACATCTTCCGGCTCCACACGCAAATTGCCACTATGGTCCTTAATGGACCCTACTCTTTCCCTAGTTATCCTCTTACCCTTAATGTACTTGTAAAATAACTTTGGATTTTCCTTTATTTTGCCAGCCAATGTTTTTTCATGCCCCCTTTTTGCTCTCCTAATTTCCTTTTTAAGTTCCCCCCTACACATTCTATAGGGCTTCCACTGGTTTGGGCCCTTGGTATCTGCCATAAGCCTCCCTTTCTCTGTTTATCCAATCCTGTATATTCCTCGACAATTCATGGTTCCCTGGATTTGTTGCTCTCATGATTTATCTTTACTGGAATATGTTGGCCCCGTACTCTCCCTGTTTCCTTCTTGAATGAGTCCCACTGCTCTGACGCAGATTTACCTAAAAGTAGCTGCTCCCAGTCCACTCTGGCCAAATCATATCTGATCTTATTAAAATCGGCCTTCACCCAATTTTGAACTCTGATTTCTGGTCCATCATTGACCTTTCCCATAATAGCCTTGAATCTAATGGAGCTATGATCACTATCTGCAAAATGCTCCCCTACTGATACCTCTACCACTTGCCCGGGTTCATTTCCTAAAATGAAGTCCAGGACTGCCCCCTGTCTTGTAGGACCTGCTACGCACTGGCTTAAAAAGCTTTCCTGGATGCATTTTAAGAATTCTGCTCCCTCCAACACAGAAAAATGGTTCTCGATCCTGGGGATTTCCTGACGACCTGCTTGACACCTTTCTTCTGACTGATGGTCACCCATTCCCTTTCTGTCTGCACTTCCATAAGCTGTGAGGTGACCACGTCTAAAAATGTGCTATCCACGAAATTCTCAGCCTCGTGGAATGCACCTCAGTGCCTCCAACTGCCGCTCAAGCTCCGAAACTCGGAGCTCAAGTAGCTGCAGCTGGTGGCACTTCCTGTACACGTGGTCAGTCAGAGCGCAAGGAGCATCTAGGACTTCCCACATGTTGCAGACGGTACATAACACAGGACTGAGCTGCCCTGCCCATGCCGCTAGATGAAAACAAAACCCTTACTTTAAGTTAAATACAGTAAATAAAAGTTAAATTATTTATGTACTTTAAATGAAATCTAGAACCCTTACCTTTCCTTAGCTTAATCTATTTTAAACTGGAAAAAAACTGGAGAAAAAAAGCAAGAAAGATAGAATTGATCCTTTTACAATTGAGGCAAACTCTTAAAAGTCCCTTTCAAACATTCTTAAAAGCAATTACAGATTCCATAGACATTTTAAAGAAATTACAAATTCTCCTTACTGTACTGCTTCCAGATCAAAGGTCATCACGACACAGATTAAAACTATGGTTGTTGGCTAAGGGGTGTACACTTATAATGTGTCAATCTGTTGTTACAACCGGGATGGGAGGAGTGCGCAGTTGATCTAGCCCCACTACTCCACAGGTTGTAACATTAGTGTAAATGTTTAATTCACCCACTAAAATGGCCAATTATTTACCTTTGCTACTATTAGGCCCAGTATTAAAGAGATTTTTCATTGAACTCAGAATGATTGATTTCATAGTACAAAACTTGAGTATTGCTGAAAAATACATTTTGTCAAAGCTTTTCATCAGAACAATCGCAAGAATACCAATGTCAGGGGAAGCAACAACTTTATACTGTATGAGAAGAGAGTGCTAATTGGTTGGCAACTGGACTCTGATTTGTAGAGACATTGCCATGGAAAATGTACCAGCTAGTGGTGACTGACAGTTAACTGCCAAGCATGTTTGAAATTATAAACCAGGCAACTTGACTCTGATTGGTCAAGGCATTGCTCTGAGGAATGAACCTGTGAATGGCTGTCACTTATTTTGTTTAGCTGAAACAGGCACAACATGTGCACATGTTCTTTCTGTCTGCAAAGAACGGGCCCTGTGTATTAATATCTGTAGCTTCCAGTACACGCAAATGCATCACACCACGAGCCTGACTGATAATCTTAAATTGGTTGTCAGCATAATTTTTAGCACACTGAGGATTATTTAGCAAATGTTGTCCATCCGTGGAATCACATCTAATGTTGGAACTGTGTTTTGAGTCTTACAAGCACGGGTTGGTTGTATGGTCTGTACCTTGCCCATTGCAAACAGCAGAAGGGGCATGCTGTTTGATACGATCTGCCAGTCTCTGGATCTACATATCTAGCATCACACTGGCACTGTTCATATACTACATTACTCATTTGTGTGATAGGCAGAATGTCTTCCTGGCTTAATAGTAGTTTCCTGTTAATAACTCGTGTTGCTACTGCATAGTAGCAGTAATTAGCTTCCACTGTTGCTAAAATTTTGAGATATCTCGTCCTTCCAGGGCAATCTGAGGTAGACTAGGTACTTTTCAGGGCCAAAAGTGATGGCCTTAGGACTGTTCATGAGTTTGCATGATATACAGCGCAAAATGATCTGACAGGGTCGCCATTATCCTGCAGGATGTCTTTGATGTGCCCTATTTCACCATCAAACTTGCATGGTGAGCAAATGGCTTGGGCCCTATTTAGGATGTTGATGATAAGGCCAATCTTATAGTATGTGGAACTGTAAGAATCACAACACGTGTATTAACCAATGGAGGTAGGCTTGCAGTAAGCCGTGGTTGAGAACCCCTGGCAGATTTTTCAACTAGTATATTAAGGAAGGGGACTTAATTTGACTGCTCCATTTCAAAGGTGAATTTGGGTGCAGGATGGAACCCATTAGGACATGCAAAAAAATTATTACATGCTGCTTGCGATTGTCCTGATGAAAGATTGATTTATTATAAAACAAAATTTATTTTTAAAACAAGTTGCAAGAATTGGTTGATATGCAATTTGCAACCTGGAAGTGTAACTATCTATGCCTTTTAAAATATCCCAGTACAGACACACATATATACACACATACCAACAAACAAAGGACAAACAAATAGAGTGTCTGCAGAGATTGGCGGTTAAAGAAAATTTTATGGAAAGGATAAAGTTTGCAGGACATTGATGCCATTGACCTGGTACTCCCTCATGTGAAGACGGAATGCTAGTCCAAGTAGATGTCTGGAGGTTCTCACTAATGGACTTCAGTGTGGAGGAGAATAGAGCTGGATCAATCCTTGGGACCTCCCTCTCATCTCAGCCTCCCAGGTTTCCAAATACAGATAAGTTCCATTGAGATGAGGATTCTTAGCTGGACACTGATAAACACACTGTTTCAGGCAAGGCAAAGAGAGTGCAAGCTGGGCAGCTTTCCCCCTTCTCAGTTCATTCCCAACTGAGTTCAAAAGAACAAGTTGAAAACTTAAAGTTCATCTTAGTCAGATGATTAAGGGCCTTTGCCTTTAAAACAGTTTCCCCACCCCCTCCCCCAGCCATTAAAGTAATTACTGTTCAAATAGGCAAATAGCTCTCCTCTACAAGTACCATGCTGGTCAGATGATTTCTTGGAAAAGGCATGCTTGTTCCCAGTCCAAAGGTGAACTTATAGCCTTTATGAAAAAGAATGCAAGTGTCCAAATAATGTAATGTCCTTCCAAATTTTTAAAAGAAAATAAAATTCTTGAAGATATGTTTCCTAACACTAAATAAATATAAATGTGTGTAAAGATTGGCCCCTATATTTCACCAACAGGCATTCTGGAGTAGAAACTCTTTCGAGTTATCAACAGTCACAGATTGCAACTCTTTCGAGTACAATCACAGTTCTTGGTTTCCGGGAATAGGACATGAACCCACAACCCTTTGATTCAAAGGCAAGGGTGCTATGAACTGAGCCACAGCTGACACCTCATTCTGGAGTAGAATACGCACTGCTGACCTTGACAGCATTATTAGAATGGCTGATCTCTGATGGCATTGGTCATGGAGATGATAGCTTGAAAATCCCAGTGCTGCACCAATCACCCTGTTTCTATTGATATCCAGCCTTTCTAGCAATTTTGAAATGGGTCAAGAAATAGATGAGCAGCACTCCCAATGAAACAGGTGGGATCCTATGCCGTTTATAGGACCCTGTTGCAATTATGGTGTTACACTGAGCAGCTAAACCAGTAATCTTCAAAGGAATTGCTGTAGGATGCTCCAAAAATGCTACAGAATAAAAAGTTCCAGCATTGACTTTTGTAGGTGCTCGAGTGAGCTGGTTAGCTTCTGAGAGCCAAGACACTTCCTCCCCCACAACTAGTGCTTCCTTGACCTTTAAAGACTCACTTCTGGCTCAGTTCTGCCCTGTCAGCACCTGTTTAGCACTCGTTGCTTGCCAGGATTATTCTCATGCTCAAACCTTGCACCAATTACAGTGGGCAATTAGCAAAAGTTGGCAACCACCAATCCCTGACTGATGGGATTGGGCACAACTACCTTTATGCCCATCAGCAGCCCCAACAAGGTAGAATGGGAAATTTAAAAAATATTAATGCCCTCTTCCCCGCATGAATGGGAATAGCTGAGTTCTTGCAGAGGGCTGGCACGAGCGTGATGGATCAAATGATCTCCTTCTGTGCTGCAACCATTCTGTGATTCCATAAACATTGCTTTTAAAATCTGAAACTCTTGGGAGGGTGTTGCAGTAACGTAAACTAGGTGGTGGCAGGGGTGGAGCTGGGGGTCGGAATGGGCACTATATAAGGTGGGACCCATTAAAAGCTTATTATAGAAGGGGGACTATGCACTTCTCGTGACCGCTGCCCCCTATCCCAATCCTAACTTCGGAAGAGGAGGTGGGATAATATTGCCCGCCAGAAATCACAGCTATTCCACCTTCCCTGCTTCCAATTAATCTTTTACCTGCATGCAGCAAGCACACTAATGTCGCCAAGAGATCATGGTGCTGCAGTGGGGCCCATGATGCCAGTTTTCTAACTGTCAGGAAAGTAGCTACTATCAGATTGATTGTTTTTTTGTACATTCCTTGATTTTTGGTTGCAATGCTCACCTTTACCCCACTATGCCACTCTCCTTCCTGGCCCCCCGAGGGCAGTGCCATAAATGGAAGTGTTGTGAGTGAGCACCTGCTCCCTCTATGCCAATAACTCCCTGCCAATGATTTTGGGGCAGGTTTGAGAATGGGGCAGATGCATGTTTATAAGTTCTACCCTACACCCCATCCTCCTCCAGTCCTCTGGCTCAAGAGATTTTAAGTTAAATATCTCGCTGCCTCATTCCCTACCTCCATCCTACTCCTTGTTTCAGTTTGTCTGCATAGTTTGTGTCTCATTACTCTGAGTGTGCACGTTTCTTGTTATCTCAGTATCTTTCTGATTGTCTGTTTCCCTAGTTGTTCTCTCTCCCTTCTCTCTCTTCTTTATTTTTGCCAAAATACTGGTATGCTTGCCACATACATTGTCTCAGTGTGTCTTCCTCCTTCTAACAAAACATGCCAATAATGCCAAGAGTAACCAAAAAGGCTTTAAAGATTCACTGGCTCAGCAGATAAAATGCCCATGTGATACTGAGTCAAGCAGATCTGAAAGTGCCAGTTTCAATTCCTGATTCGATTTTAGCTTGGAATTAGTTTGAAACTACAGTGAGACACTACAATTGATCTCCTTGTCACCAGATAAGGAGTCGAGGTTCTTGCTTCTGATCTTTACGTGATGACTCCTGTTGGAAAGCATGAGGATTGTGACTGTGATGGTTTCCTTGGCCAAACAGCCTGCCAATACCTATTATCCTGATTCCGCCATCAAGAATGGAACTTGGATAAGATACGCGAGACCTCAGATAAGCAGGAGAGAAAATCTGCTTGAGAAACTATGGTGGCATAAATGGAAATGACTGTTACTGATCTGAACTGGAGTTCCATTTTAAGGTATACAAGGCCAGTTTGGACCAGCACCAGTCATTTCCCATATTTAACTGTTTTTTTTTCCTTCTGGCAGGCTAATGTACTAGGTACATGGGTTCAAATCCCACCAATTTAAATTGAATTAATAAATCTGGAATATAAAGCTAGTCTCATTAACGGTGATCAAGAAACTATCAATTGTTGTAAAGACCCATCTGTTCACTAATGTCCTTTAGGGGAGGAATTCTGCCATCCTTACCCTGTTCAGGCCTACATGTGACTCCAGACCCACAACAATGTAGTTGACTTTTCACTGTCCACTAAAATGTTCAGTTCAAGGGCAATTAAAGATGGGCGCTAAATGCTGGTTTTGCCAGTGCCACCACATGCCATGAAAGAATAAAGAAAAATAACTGGCCTGTGCTCATTGGAGTTTAGAAGAATGAGAGGTGATCTTATTGGAACGTATGAGATTCTGAGGGGGCTTGACAGGATAGATACTGAGAGGATATTTCCCCTTGTGGCACAGTTTCAGAATAAGGGGTCTCCCATTTAAGATGGAGGTAAGGAGGAAGCTTTAATTTCTTTCAGGCAGTTTTTAACCTTTGGAATTCTCAACTCCGGAGAGCTGTGGAGGTTGGATCACTGAATATATTGAAGACTGAGTCAGACAGACTTCTGATTGAGACAAACATTATTGGGGCAGGCAGGAAAATGGAGCTGAGGCCATGATCAAGTCAGGGTCATGGGGCCAGGTGGTCTACTCCTGCTACTAGTTCTTATCGCCTCATGGATGTTCTCAATGAAAAATAGCATAAAAGACAATATTGGGTAAATTTTGTGAAGTCCTGTGCTACATCTAAAGCTTCATCTTCAGACAGTAGCTGTATAAAAACAAGAGGAAAAATTGATTAAGATGTAAAAGGAAACCAAATGGAATCCTGGGCTTTATAAATAACGACGTAGAATAGGAGAGAAAAAATATAATTCTAAACCCATACAAATAATTGGTTAGATCACAGTTAAGATGCACCATCACTTTTTTTTGGCAGTTTGCTTCAGGAAAATTGTCAAGGTCATGAAGAAGGTGCAGAAGAGGTTCACTAAGGAGAGACTTCTAAAGAGAGACTTAAGGCATGTGTAAAATGAGGAGAGACTAGTAAAGAGCTATAGATACTCATTAAGACATTTAAGAGACCTGATAAAAGTGCTCAAAATTAGAAGGGGTTTTGATAAGGTAAATAAGGGAGAAGTATTGCTCCTGATTAGTGAACCAATAACTAGAGGCCATAAATTTAAAATCATTGCCAAAAGGAGATGTTATGAGTTTTAGTACTTTATTTTAGTGCTCCCATGCCTTTGTCACCTTTAGATTTGACTATCAACTATTCCAATGCACTGTTGACCAATTTCCCACATTCTATCCTCCATAAACTTGAGGTCATCCAAAACTCTGCAGCCTGTGTCTTAACTCGGAGCAGGTCCAGTTCCTTTATAACCCCTGTGCCCACTGACCTACATTGGCTCATTGTCAAGCAATGTCTTGATTTTAAGATTCACATCCTTGTTTTCAAATCCCTCCATGGCCTCACCCCTCCCTATTTCTGTCATCTCCTCCAGCCTCACAACCTTCTGTGATATCTACGCTCCTTTAATTCCAGTCTCCTAGACATCCCTGATTTTAATTGCTCCACCACTGGTGGTCACATCTTTAGCTGCCTTGGCCCCAAGCTCTGGAATACCCTCACTGCACTCCAGCTCTCAACATCACGTTCCTTCTTTAAGTCACTCCTTAAAACCTATCTCTTTAACTAAGTTTTTGACCACCTGAACTAATTCTTCTTGAGGGTCTTGGTGTCATACTTTGGCCCAGATTTTCGCTACGACAGAGAGGCTCTCCGTCATAGTGAAAATACCGGAAAAGGCCGAAAATCCTAAGTCCCACCTCCAGAACATGGCATTTCCTATTTTCATGGGGGTGGGACCGGAGTCGGGACCAGATTCACACATGTGCAGTTTACAGGGGAAGCTGCCCATTTAAATGACTAGCTACCTCCACTGAAGTGGGATTTTGGTCAGCCAGGAGTGTGAAACCTGCCATGTGCAGATTAGACCAGGTAAGAGCTGGCCTGAACTTGGTGGATTCATTTGGGTAGGCAGGGTACCCCTTTGGAGAGGTACGGTACTCCTTTGGATAGTGTTCCGTGACACCTTTGGGAAAGGTAAGGCCCCCTTTGGGATTGTTAAGAGTAAATGATTGTGCATAAAAAGTCTGTCAAGCTGCCAAAGAACTGTCAAGCTGTCAAAGCTGTCAAGGAACTGTCAAAGGATATGAGGCGTGTTGGCATGGAGGCAGTAAGGGCAAACGGTGGTAGGTGGGGTGCATAGGTTGGCATCAATTGGCACAAAGTTGACAGCGGGGCTTTAAAGGATAATGGGGATGTAGGGGGCATGGGGGTATGAGGGACCATGGGATTGGGAGAGGGGCATGGTTGGCATTGGGGATATGAGGGGCAATGGAGGGTGGATGGGGGCAAGAGGTGACATAGGTTGACATGGATGGGGCATGAGGAGTGTACGGGAGGGGGCGGGGTTGAGGTGGGTTAGGGCTGTTTTTATTGTTTTAATCTTTTTTTAACTAAGTTAAACAAAGTGCCAGGTGCAGAGGCAAGCCTTCTTCCCAGCCTGCCTCTGCACCCGGCAGCCTTCGCACTCAATCTGGGGCTGGTGGGCCTGACCCCTAATCTAGCCCGTGCTCCGGAACCAAAATCCGACCTGTGGGTGGCCATCTTTAAAGGTTGGGTTCACAGAGCTGGGAATTCTCCCATCTGAATATGGGCCTTTGTTATATAATGAAGCCTTTGGGATATTTCATTAGGTTAAAGGTGCCACATAAATATAAATTATTGTTGTTAGATTATGTATTGCCTAACGGAAACAGTCCTGCAAGTGGAATCTATAAAAACCTTTAAATGGAAAGCAGATAAACATCTGTAAAAGATTCTACTCTCTGATTGTCTATCTGAAAATCACTGGCACTCTACTCAGAATTTTTCACCTGTTGACCAGCACTGGCTGTGCATTAGGTCCTGTCCCAGTACAGAGCCTGAAAAAGTTACTCTTTTCTTCTAAGGCGTAAAACGTTGATCTTTCCAAAGGGCCTCACCCGTTTTTTGGCCCGTTGCCCTGTACACCAATTCAGGACAGCCCAGATGTGTCAATGTGTTAAAGATTACCCCTTTTATTAAATTCCTTTCTTGTTCAAATGGATGCCAGGTTTAAAAATAGCCTGAACTCACACCTACAGGACCCTTGGCAGCTACCAATGCTACTTATAAGGGGGACTTTGAGAACGGACTATTCTTGGCTCGATCAGGCACTGAACCTTCCTGAAAACTGCTCTAGTGAAGTGAAAAGAAATAAATCCTTTAACTACAGCAAGTACTTGGAGTTCTAGATCCCTCTGTACCATTCATCTCCCTCATGTCCCTTCTTACTAAACTAACACTCCATCCATTTCTAATGTTACACGCAGCCTCAGGAACTCACAGGACCTCAAGGGAACTTTTTACAGGCACTCCCTGCATTGTAGCAAATATCAGCGCAGATTTGGTGCTTTGGCTGATAATGTGCTGGTGCTTTCAAAGTGTTGTTCAATGTCTTGGTCGTGAACCACATGATGTCATGGAACTTGACACACTAAAACCTGAGTTGGCGCTTCAAGCTTTTAGGACCGATTGGGACAAAAGAAAAGTCAGAGACAGATTACAAACATATGAAAATGACGGACTGGGGGAAAAAAAAAACCTGCTGGCTTATCCAGCCTGTCCCACACAGCTGTGGTACCTCTCCACCCTCTCCAACCAAGAGCCACTGCTGAAATGTCGCATTCAATGCTGAGGGCTGGTGAGAGGCTGGTTCCCCAGAAAGTTGGCAAGGTTTTCTATGATCCTCACAGAGAGGTTTGAGGGCAGCGGGATGGGTGGGTGGGGGATGATGGTGTGGCTGCCTACAGGACTCTGAGGCCATTCACCAGGCCCTTGCGAAATCTCCCAATCTCTCATATGATCAGTCTGCCCCTGTCATTAAATGTAATATTTACACATTGTAAAGGAGGAGAACATTGCAGCTTCCCTCTCAACGTTTTAACATAGTTTTCTTGAGGGGTGGCAGCAGCTAATAAAAATAAAAAACTACTGCGGATGCTGGAAATCCAAAACAAAAACAGAATTTCCTGGAAAAACTCAGCAGGTCTGGCAGCATCGGTGGAGAAGAAAAGAGTTGACGTTTCGGGTCCACCCGAAACGTCGACTCTTTTCTTCTCCACCGATGCTGCCAGACCTGCTGAGTTTTTCCAGGTAATTCTGTTTTGGCAGCAACTAATGATGCTTGCTGGTTTATTTGCTACCACAATCAAAAATATATTTTAAAGAGGCTTTTGACTCTTTTTCTGGATTAAACGGGGTGTGCCTGTCACTTGGGAAAACATGCTGTGGTACTGCGCAAACATTTTGACCTCTGCGCCTGCCTGGGCAATAGCAGCAATTCCGCAATCGCCTTCAATATAAATGGGCTAGGGAGGGAAGGAGGCAGAAAATACAGAGAGGATTTCTTTTCCTGATCACTAAATAGCAACCCCTGTGTGAATTAACATGTGCGAGGATGTGATGGCCTTAACCGTGATGCCTTCATGGTGCAATAGCCTGTTGACATTGGCCGCCCAGTCTCACTTGTGGAGGGTAACCGTTTGCACGAGTCGAAGGAAGCTGCCAGTGTTTTTTTGGAACAAAAACAGAAAATGCTGGAAAATCTCAGCAGGCCTGACAGCATCTGTGGAGAGGGAAACAGTTTTGACGTTTGGAGTCTGTATGGCCTTTCTTCAGAGGGTCACACGGACTCGAAAAAGGGCCATACAGACTCCAAACGTCGACTCTGTCACATGAGCAGGGATATGTTTTTAATTCGAGTGTCAAATTTTTATTATATTTTTATTTGCTTTCGGAAACCTCATCCCGCCCGTGGATGAGGTTTCCTAAAAAATGCAAAGGCCACTTGGCCTTTTCGCCTGCCCGTTCAACCTAATGGCTGACGGGCAGTGAAAATTTCAGGACAATTGTTTACTTAATGGCCTTAATAAGCCTTTTAATTGTCAGCGGGCACATTTTATGCTCCGGCGCACGCCCCCCCAGCCTATCACGAGAGTGCACGTTGACATTGGCACGCTCGGCTGTCGTCAACGCGCTTTATTTCACGCTCGGGCGTGTCGGGTGTGCACCCACCGCCAAGCGTAATTTCCTGCCCATAGGAACAGAAGTAAGTCATTCATCCCCTTGAGTCTGTTCCACCCTTCAGCTAGATGATGGTAAATCTGTAACTTAACTCCATCTTGGCTCTGCAAGCCTTAATACACTTGCCTAACAAAAATCTATCGATATCAGTTTTGAAATTTTCAATCGATCCCCTGGCTCAACAGCTTTGTAAGGAAGTGAGTTCAAATATTTCCATTCCGTGTAGTGTCACAAAATGCTTCCTAACATCACCCCTGAATGGCCTACCTCTAATTTTAAGGTTATGACCCTTTGTTCTGGACTTCTCCATCAGAGATAGTCGTTCCCCGCTATCTATCCTATCATCTTAAATACCTCAGCTATATCGTCCCTTAGTTTAAAGTAAGCCAGTTCGACTTGAGGCATGCATACCATTGGTGTTCTGCTTTTTACTCAGAAGGGGGACTCCAATGGACCTGAAGGCTTTGGCCTGGATTTTTTGCTTGTCGGGCGTGTGCAATCGGCAGGCCCAGGAGCAGATGGGAAACCGCGATTGGCCCCCGATCACGATTTCATGCTGGCTGACCAATTAGTGGCCAGCCAGGGTGAAACGCGCCCTGAGAAAGGCTCAGCACTGCCGGTGGGGGTGGGAAGAGGGCGGGCGCTGACGTCACTGCGGGTGCTGGTCAGCGTTTCCAGTGAGCTCCCTGAAGGCAGACAGCTGCCCCAGGGAGCTACAGACCCCCACAGAATAAACAAGAGAGATGCTGCAAAATATATCCATGCAGCACAATCAAGCATCTGAAAGCATACCTCATAAAAAAAGATGTCTCTTTTTAGTTTGTTTCCCCACAGAGATTTCATCCCGTCCTGGATCGAGGTTTGAGCAAAAGTGTAAAGGTCGCCTGGCCGATTGACCCGTCCGCCAACCGTAAAAGTGGACGGGCCACGAAAAATCACTCTCAATTGCCTCATTAATGGGCTTAATTGCCCATTTAATTGTCAGCGGGCGCACTTCCGACTGCCGCGTGTGCCCGGCGAGTGAGATATCGCGAGTGCGCAGTGACATCGGGATGCTCGATTGGTCATCTCGCTCTATTTCACGGCTGGATGGGCCGGGCGTTTGCCTGCCCGCAGGACGTAACATTCTGGCCTATGGAGGAATCTTACAGGCATCAGTGACTCTTAAAGCAGCTCTTCAGGCAGTCACAGTTACATATCAAGGCATTAATGAACTAATCAGAAAGGAATAGGGTGGATTTTACACTCACAAGGATGTGTAGGGCAGGGTGTAACTGTATATGAGATGGCAGAATGTGGTATTCTATTGTTCAATTGTTTGGTGTTTGATTATGTTTGTTTGATATCTGCTCCCTGTGGATTTTTTTTAATACGTTCATGGGATGTGGTTCATGGCCAACATTTATCACCCATCCCTTAAATTATTAAGGGTCAACCACATTGCTGTGGGTCTGGAGTCACATATAGGCCAGACCAGTTAAGGATGGCAGATTTCCTTCCCTAAAGGACATTAGTAAACCAGATGGGATTTTACAACAATCGGCAATGGTTTCATGGTGAGACTTTTAATTCCAGATTTTTTTATTGAATTCAAATTCACCATCTGCCATGGTGGGATTCAAACCAGGGTCCCCAGAGCATTACCCTGGGTCTCTGGAATACCAGTCCACTGCCACTGTGTGTGTGCGTGCGTGTGTTTGTGTGTGTTTAGTTAAGCCTGGGTGTGGTTACTGAGAGAAAGAAACTAAACTGTCAGAAAATAGCTGGAAGCATGACAGCAGACATTTCAAATCATTATTACATACAAAGAAGCTCTTGTGTCATCTTTGCAGATCTCCGAGACATAAAACACAACACAGAGTATCGTTAAGTTCAGGGGAAGTTATCGACTTATAGTGCTCCCGTTAGCTTTGACCTTTTGATTTAGTACATTATGTAACTGTCATAAAGAAGCAGTTCAAGTAGACAAGGTTGTAAAGAAGGCATATGGAATGTTCTCCTTCATTGGCAGAGGTTTGAATATAAAAGTAAGGATATAATGTTGGAATTGTATAAAACACTGGTGAGGCCACAACTGGAGTAATGTGTGCAGTTCTGGTCACCACATTACAGGAAGGACGTAATAGCTCTGGAGAGAGTGCAGAGGAGGTTTGCAAGAATGTTGCCAGGGTTAGAAAAGTGTAGCTACGAGGAGAGATTGGATAGGTTGGGGTTATTTTCCTTAGAACAAAGAAGGCTGAGAGGTGACTTGATTGAGGTGTACAAAATTATGAGGGGAATAGATAGAGTGGACAGGATAAAATTGTTTCCCTTGGTGGAGAATTCTAGAACCAGGGGACATAGATTCAAGATAAGCGGCAGAAGGTGTAAAGGGGACATGAGGAAGAACTTTTTTATGCAGAGGGTAGTGGGTGTCTGGAATTCGCTGCCCAAGTTGGTGGTAGAGGCAGAAACTCTAAACTCTTTTAAAAAGTACCTGGATCTGCACCTTAAGTGCTGTAAGCTGCAGGGCTATGGGCCAGGTGCAGGAAGGTGGGATTAGAAAGGGCACCAGGGTGTCCTCGGGCTGGCATGGACAAAATGGGCCAAATGGCCTCCTTCTGTGCTGTAATTTTTCTATAGTTCTAAGCTGGAGTGTCGGGCCAATTCTTGGATTTTACCTGGGATGTATACTCCAGCTCAGAGATTGGGGTGAGAGTGTAAAAAAGTCCAACTGCATCTAGCTCTTTTCAGAGATCATTACTCATTCTATTTAATGTCTTCATCAACCATGTGTTGGATGGCATCATAAAGCGTTGGCCCAAAAGCATCTGTTTCAGCTTTTTCCAGAAGTACTATGCTATTTTTCTTTCAAAGAATAGGGTTATGTTGTTAGTGGACCCATTTAAGAGTCCAAAGGCAGGATAAGGTGATGTTGAGTCAAAATTTGCCTGTTGCTAGACTCCTCAATTTTCAGACCCTGTGCACATGTTCCAAACCTTAACAATTTGTGCAGACGACTGAAGAATCAAACTTATAGCCTTTAAACTTTGCAGCACGGATTTTACAGCTGTTATTGCAGTTGGAGATCTGGAGGCCAGATCCTCGTGCACTTTATGGATCGTCCACATTTCCGGGTCAGGGGAATAGGAGCAGAAAGCAGCAGGCTCGTTGGTGTTCACATTTTGAATAATCGGGTCCAGGCTTGCTAGGGAATCAGTGGAGAACAATAGTTCATGTAAAGGTAGAGTGGGTAGATTAAGTCTGTCCTTCCTAAACCAGCTTTGGACCATGGGGATTGATTTTTCAACTGCCACTGCCAAAATTATACTGGGGTACGGGGAGGCTGCCTGTTAGAAATTGAAAAAGAAATTGTTCACTCAACAACCAAGGAGACCCATTTGACATGATTTGCAGGTAGCTCTCAAAACTGGAGATCAGGTGCTCTCTCCTAAAATGGGTAGAAGCTTTATTAGGATAGGACATGCCACCCTTGTGTACCAATGGACAGTGCATAGCAGATCCTTGTGTTTAGGGTGGGGTACTGTTTGTCTGGGCCTTTGGCTTCTAAGGTTGCAAAACTCAAGTGGCCATTCCACCATTGCAGAACCAACTCTTAACATAAGCCAGAGATTCTGTCCCAAATCTCAGGGCCAGGGTTTTTGTACCTGGCTGGGCCAGTGACACTGAGCAACGTCATGGGAAGTGGAAATATCCAGTTGCAAGCCATGTATGACTGAAATAAGGTAACTGATCCCCTCTGGGATTGGTTAGCCAAATCATGAGCAAAGCTGGCTCAATGAGTCCAGGCCTACTGAGAATGTAATAGGCGAAATTCTCAGGAATGCCAAGGAACTTTCCCAGATGTGCGTCTTTGATATGGGTGAGACAGATGGGCAAGATGGTCAGCCCATGGCCCTGTCTTAAAGGAACAGTACAAATGTGGGGGAATTTCAATGCAACCAGATTCTGTTATCAGCCCAGCCTGACTTCATGATGGTTTGGGGACTTAATGCATGGGGTACCCTCATAAGATTGACCCTGAATCATTCAAAAAGGGATACTTTTAGAAGAAGATTATTTCCAATTCAGAGTCCGGATTCTGGAAATCTCCATGGTTTTGATGAAAATAAGATGTAACTTCTGCCATCTTCAAATGTGCTTCATTTAATATCCAGTGCTTAATTTAATGGTTATTTATAGGGGAGGTGATGGCATAGTGGCATTGTCGCTGGACTAGTAATCCAGAGACAGGGGGTAATGCTCTGGGGACCCAGGTTGGAATCCTGCCATGGTAGATGGTGGACTTTGAATTCAATAAAAATCTGGAATTAAAAGTCTAATGATGACCATAAAGCTATTGTCAGTTGTTGTAAAAACCCATCTGATTCACTAATGCCCTTTAGGGAAGGAAATCTTCGGTCCTTACCTGGTCTAGCCTACATGTAAATCCAGACCCACAGCAATATGGTTGACTCTTAAATGCCCTCTGAACAAGGGCAATTAGGGACGGGCAATAAATGCTGGCCTAGCCAGCGATGCCCACATTTTGTGAATGATTAAAAAAAAGGCTTAGGCAACCAGTTCACCAAAATGGAGTATGAGGGTGTCATTTGAAGGTTACCAGGGCTGCAGTTCAACACGGAGATTAAGTAGTTTAAAGCAGACCAGACTCACTCATTTAATCATTCACGTGTAAACGCAATGTGTACTGTTGTGGCAAAGTTGTATTTCAGAGTTCAGATTACATTAGAGTTCAACTCTACGATTTAATAGAGTGGAATTAAAATAGAGTGCAAGTCTCTGCAAGTAAAACAGTGCTTTAATCTGTGTCCCTGGGAGATATTTTCACTGTGCAGTCCAGTAATATTTTATTGCAGTCCAAATAAATATCAGCTTTCAGACCAGCCATGAATAGCTTTGATCTCCTCTGCTATTTAACTGTTAAATGCATGGCTGACTTTCATAAGAACATAACAAATAGGAACAGGAGTAGCCCTTTAAGTCTGCTTCACTATTTAATAAGAATGTGGCTGATCTTCGACCTCAACTGCACTTTCCTGTCCTTTTCCCCAAATCTCTGATTCCCTTGATGTCCAAATGTCTATTGGTTTCTAATTTGAATATATTCAATGACTGAGCATCCTTTGGATAGAATTTTCTGAAGATTCACAAACCTTTGAGTGGAGGAATTTCTCCTCATATCAGTCCTAAATGACTAACCCCTTATCCCGAGACTATGACTCGTTAGTTCTAGACTCTCCAGTCAGGGGAAACATCCTCCTAGCTGTTAATTGTATGTTGATTGTGTTTAACTTTGTGCATGTGGAGGGCATTAATTATGGTTTCTCTTGAGCACTTATAAAGAGACACTTGTTGAAACCGTGATGTGGGTAGAGTTCAGAGCTGTACGCTTGTTTCACTTTGTAAATAAACGTAAGACTGAGTAAAGGTTGGCTCCAGTTTCCTTCACCATCAGGCTTTCTGGAATAGAACACTAACGTCTACAACAACAACCTTTAATATTTATATAGTGCCTTTAACGTAATGAGATGTCTTTAGGCGCTTCACAGTGGCATTATAAAACAAAGTATGTCACTGAGCTACACAAGGAGATGTCGTAGGTGAGATGACCAAAAGCTTGGTCAAAGAGGTATCTTTTAAGAACTGCCTTAAAGAAGGAAAGCGAGGTAGAGGCGGAGAGGTGTAGGGAATTCCAGAATTTGGGCCCCAGCAACTGAAGGCACAACCACCGATGGTGGAGCAATTATAATTGGGGATGTACAAGAGACCA
This sequence comes from Cetorhinus maximus, assembly GCF_964194155.1. Classification (NCBI taxonomy): domain Eukaryota; kingdom Metazoa; phylum Chordata; class Chondrichthyes; order Lamniformes; family Cetorhinidae; genus Cetorhinus; species Cetorhinus maximus. The sequence continues at coordinate 16,733,534 of NC_135904.1, read as the reverse complement.
GAATTAGAGGAGCGCAGATATCTCAGGGGTTTGTGTGATTATAGGAGATTACAGAGATAGGGAGGAGTGAGGTCATGGTGGGATTTAAAAACAAAGATGTGAATTTTAAAATCAAAACGTTGCTTGACTGGGAGTCAACATAGGTCAGTGAGCACAGGGGTGATAGGGGAACAGGATTTGTTGCAAGTTAAGAAATGGGCAGCAGAGTTTTGGATGACCTCAAGTTTACAGAGGCTAGAATGTGAGAGACCAGTCATGCATTGCATTGGATTAATCGAATTTATAGGAAAAAAAGACATGGATGATGGTTTCATCATCAGATGAGTTGAGACAGGGGTGAAATTAAGCGATGTTATGGAAGTGCAGTAGGCGGCCTTAGTGAAGGTGTGAATATGAGGCCTGTTGAGCCCCTTAAGGATTTATATGTTTCAATGAGATCACGTCCCATACTTCTAGGGCAGAATTTTCAGTATGGCGGTGGGGTGGGGTGGAGCAGGAGCCGGGAGGCACAGACCCGAGCGCCGCCCGCAATCGGGTCCGCGCAGCCATTTTACGCGGTGGGCCAATTAAGGCCCGCCCAGCGTATTTGCCGACTCCTGAGGATAGTGGGAGTGTGCGGGTGACAGTGGGCATGCACAGTCCGCCGGGTCCAATGGCGACCCGGCAGTCTGTTTAAAAGAAGGCCTGGCAGCCTTTTGTAGGCTGCTCACAATGGCCAGTGCTAGGCCGCAGCAGAGGGGTTCGGGTGAGCAGGCCAGGCTGGAGGGTAAGCCACTGGGGGGGGGCCAGTGTGCCCCTCGTTTTTCCGATGACTGCCTTGCTGCCCTCCTCGAGGAGGTGGCAGCACGGCAGGAGGCGCTGGTTCCCCAGGATGGGAGGAGGAGGCCCCCCCCACATGATGAAACGTGCCTGGGGGGAGGTGGCGGAGGTGGTGAGCTCCCACGACCGGTGTGACGCACCTGGATCCAGTGCCGCAAGCGCTTCAATGATTTGTTGTGCTCTGGCAGGGTGAGTACCATGTTGGCATTGGGCATTTGGTAGGTAGCCTTATCCTCTGTGGCCTCCCCCCTCAAGTCTTAGTGTCATGACTGCATTGAATCATTGATGGCATTTTTCCTTTGCTGGGTGGGCAAGCAGATAGTGCCCATGCTGACGTCAACCATGAGGAGATGAGTTTTCCCCCACAGCATGTGTTGATCTGAGTCCCACATGACTGGTTTGGAGGCAACCTGGAGGAGCTGCACCTAGGCACAAACTCAGAACTCCAGGACATGTCCTAGTCAGGGTGATGAGATGGTGGAAGGGGATCCACCTGGCAACAAACCATCTCTTGCCCTCAATGCTGCACGTGCTTGCAACTCCTTGCTATGGGAGGAAATACCGTGTGGATCCTAATGTGATGTAGGCAGGATGTGTCCAAGGGGACGGTGGGGGGTGGGGAGCAGGCCTAGCATCTTTGTGAGAGTGATCGGCGGCAGTGGGGTGAGGAGGCACTGGAGGCTTGATATGTCCCACTCTGGTTGGGGTGGGCCGTGTGCGAGCAGAGTCCATGTGCAATTTGCCCTAATCAATGCTCTTCTCTCTTTCTCTGGAGGAGAATGCTCAGAACGCGGCTGAGTGTGTGAGGACTGGAGGCGGCCAGGCACAGCTCTCCGTACTAAACCGCTTCGAGCAGGAGGCCCTTGAACTGGAGAGGCACCAGGCACCCAGGCCTAATGGTGTCGGTGAGGCTGGGGTGCCACGGCCAGGTATTTATGCCCAACAGTGAGGTCAGTATTGTCCTCCCAACAGCCATAGCACTGATTATTGTTAAGTTAGTTGTTGCAACATTGCTGGGCCATTGGTTATGGAAGGTTGAGCACATGATGAGCCAGGGGGACAGGGATGAACTTTGTCATTGTCTGCACGCTAATTGATCCATTGTCTTTGTTGCTTGTTGCTCATCCATCCACGGTGAGCAGGGAAGTCTGAAGCAACCTTACATCAGCGCAGCAGCTGCCTGTTGTCTCTGCAGGCACCTCTCAAGGCGCTCCGGATGAGGGCAGCAGCTCCTCCGCCCCTCTCCCAGTGACTGTATGATCCAGTGAGGCTGCGACAACTGGATAGATGCCAGCTGTGGAACTGGCTGCTCCCCACCCCCACCAAGGTCGGGCCAGCACTGGCTCCACGGGCCAGAGGACGACTGCCAAGGTCATCAAGGCCAACAGGACAGCAGAGTCAGCAGGCTGTCTCAGATGCCACTCCCAGCGATGGGGCAGCACCAAGACATAGCACCCGGAAACATAAACATAAGGCATCTTAGGCACACCACGGGTTTTCCACTGGTGCTTTTGTGTTGTCCCGAGATGAGGTCCTTATGATTTGCTTTTTGATTGTTAACACCATTGTTTTCTCTTTGTGATAAGTTCTTTTGCCTCACACATTAAATGTGTGACCATGGCTGAGGGTGCCTCGTTTCTTCTGCATGTGGGTGGTTGACAAAAGTGTAATGAGTGATTTGTTGGACATTCAGCTTTATTTACAAGGCCCTTAGTTAGTGCTGCCGACCTGGCAGATTTGGCACTTTGGTGTTGAGTATCGAGGCAGCAGCCCAGGCTTGTCCTGGAGGTCCATCTGTGTTGTGTGAGCTGAAGGTTTGTTGGATTAAAGCCTCCCGGGTGTCCCTGCCTCCCTGGAGTAATCCCGGGTCAGCGCCTACCCCCTCAGCATTTCCCTGTGCGAGCTCATCCTCGGACTCACTGCTGGACTCATCGTGTGCAGCCGCAGCCACTGCATCGACGTCTTCATCGTCCACTGCATCCCCCCTTTCCAGCGCAAGACTGTGGAGAGCACAGCATGAACCACTATCACCGACACATGGGGGGTACTGGAGTGCGCCCCCTGAGCGGTCCAGGCATCGGAAGCGCATCTTGAGAAGTTGATGGCTCTCTCTACCACAGCCCTTGTGGTGCCGTGGCTCCTATTGTAGCGCTGCTCAGCTTCTGTTCTTGGATGGCGGAGAGGTGTCCTCAGCCACCTTCTGAGGGGATAGCCCTTGTCACCCAGCAGCCATCCATCAAGCTAGGCTGGAGCTCTGAAGAGCCCCGGCACCTGGGAGTGTCTGAGGATGTAAGCGTCGTGGGAGCTGCCTGGGTACCTTGCACAGACTTGTAGAATCAGCATCCTGTGATCACACACTATCTGCACGTTCATGGAGTGGAAGCCCTTCCTGTGGATGAAGGCACCGGGCTCACCTGCTGACGCCTTGATGGCCACATGTGTACAGTCTATTGCACCCTGGATACAGGGGAAGCCAGCAATGGCCGTGAAGCCTCTGGCTCGTTGTGTCTGACTTGCCTGGTCCCAACAGAAGTGGATGAAGGTCAATGCCCATCTGAACAGAGCGTCTGACCTGCTTGACAAAAGCGTGGACAACTGATTGGGAGACAGCGTAAAGATCACCCACCGAGCCCTGGAAGGAGCCAAAGGCATAGAGGTTGAGGGCAGCTGTGACCTTCAGAGCCACTGGCATGGGGTGTCCATCCACACAATCAGCGGAGATTTCAGGCCCAATCATCTGACAGATATAGGTGACTGCCTCCCTTGAGAGACAGAGCCTCCTTTGGCACTGCACCTCAGACATATTGAGGTAGCCGCTTCGCCGCCTGTATACCCTGGCAGAAGGATAGTGGCATCTTCTGCGTCCCCTTCCACCTTGGACTATCTCTTGGCCCTGCACCCCTTGCGCCTGCACCTGTCCTCCCAATGGTGTCTCCCCTGGAGGCTGAATGTGAACTCCTGGCCACCTTCCCCTTCTAGCCCTCCCTTCCTCCTCAGAGGAGGTGCCTCCAGTGGACACTTCAGCTCCCATTCCCAGGCTAAGGGAAGGCTTCCTGAAACCTGCAGGCCTGGAAAAGATTACTCACTGCAGAGTGCTGACCTGAAGGTTGAGAGTCCAGAAAAAGCAGCTGGTATGCGTTTTGAAGTACTGCAGATCACACAGGCAAGTTTCAAAAACTTTCAACAATAAATACTTCACAAAGCAGACTCACGACCCCAGTGTGGCCTCTTATCCCGCCTGTGGATGAGGTTAATACAAATGTCTCCTACCCGCCTGCCTATTGCGCCCATGCACCGACCCGAAGATCACACAGGCGCCAAAAAATCGGTGTCGATTGAAGACTAAAGGGCCTAAAGTGGCCTGTTAATTAATGGTGGGCGCACGTTGGACTTCATGGCACGCCTACCCAGCGAAATATCACGATGGCGCATGGTGTCATTGAGACGCTTGCCCAACATCACCACGCATCATTTTACATGCGGACATGTGGGGCTCTCCCCCCGCACGTCAAACAGAAAATTCTGCCCCTAAACCCTAGGGAACATAGGCTTAGATTACTCAATGTCACCTCATAGGAAAATCCCCTCATATCGTATCAGATAAGGGCGCGAGGGCAGTGTAGTGTGGTGTAGTGGTAATGTCATTGGATTAGTATTCCACAGGCCTAGGGTAATGCTCTTGGGGTATGGGTTCAAATCTTGCATGGCAGTTAGTGGAATTTAAATTCAATTAATAAATCTGGAATTTAAAAAAAATCTAGTCTCAGCAATGGGGACCATGAAACCATTGTTGATTGTCATTTAAAAACCCATTTGGTTCATTAATGTCCCTTTAGGGAAGAAAATCTGCCATTGCTGTCCTTACCTGGTCTGGCCTATATATGACTCTGGGCCCACAGCAATATAGTTGACTCTTAACTGCCCAATGAAATGGCCTAGCGAGCTCCTCAGCTCAAGGGCAATTAGGAATGGGCAACAAATGCTAGCCTTGCCAGCGATGCCCACATCCCATGAAAGAATAAAGGAAAAAAAAGGAATTAGTTTCGTGAACCTTCATTGCACTCACTCTAAGGCAAATATGTCCTTCGTTAGGTAAGGAGGCCAAATCTGTACACAGTTCAGAGAACCAAATATTGAAAATACAACTGGCCTATTCTAATCTGAAAGTGAAAGTAGTTTGGATGAAGATTCCAAAGTCCATCACTAACTCCAATGTAACTGCTCAACTGTGCCAACTGAGGAAAAGGGTGTTTGAGGAGCAGGATTTCAAACCCGAAACTAAGGTCATGGTTTACTGGGCAGCAGTGATTCCTGTGCTCCTATATGCTTCCGACTTGGATGAGCTACAGCAGGCACCTCAAAGCACCGGAGTAGTACCACCAGTGGTGCCTCCACAAGATCCTCAAAATCCAGTGGCAAAAAAGACGGTCCAACAGCAGCATCCTCTCCCAAGCTAACACACCCAGCATCAAGGTGCTAATCACTCAAAACCAGCTCTGCTGGGCAGGGCAAGTCATTCATATTCCTAATGCCAGACTCCCGAAGCAACTGCTCTACTGGGAACTTGATCATTGCAGGAGACTCCCAGGAAGACAGCGGAAACACTTTAGGGACCTCTCAAAGCATTCCTGAAGAGGTCAAACATCCCCACCGATTCATGGGAGGCCCTGGCTTGTGACTGATGAAATGGAGGAGGCTTGCTCGGGAAGGCACTGAACACATCGAGAGACTTCATTGGGAATGCAGTGATGAAGTTGAGATGTTGGAGAGGGTGCGCAAACCTCCAAACAACCCATCTATCCAACCCTTGAAGCACCACCTGCCCTGCATGTGGCTGAGTCTGCAGGTCTCTCGCGTTGGACTTATTAGCCATTTCAGAACCTATTGCACCAGAGTCATCCTCGATCCCAAGGGACCACCGAAGAAGAAGATTTCCAGCACTTTTTGTTCTTGTTTCCCGCAGCCATGTTTTTCAAAAGTATATTACGTGGGCAGTTCAATGAGCTGTCCCACTTACTTGAGAATTAGGAACTCACTCCTTGCTATATCATCATTCAGTTATCTTTCAAGCAAATAAAATAATTCCTCAATCAATGTGAACCCAACCACTGAAGTCAATAGAAATAAAAGTCATGAGAGGTGTAAAACCAGCTGGTATATTGAGTATAGGAGTTGTGATGTTATGGTGAGGTTGTATAAGACATTGGTGAGGCCAACTTTGGAGTATTGTGTGCAGCTCTGGTTGCCTAACTACAGGAAGGATATCAGTAAGATTGAGAGAGTGCATAGAAGATTTACTAGGATGTTGCCGGGTCTTAAAGAGTTGAGTTACAGGAAAGATTAAACAGGTTAGGACTTTATTCCTTGGAGCGTAGAAAAATGAGGGAAGATTTGATAGAAGTTTACAAAATTGTGAGGGGTATAGACAGAGTAAATGCGAGTAGGCTCTTTCCACTTAGATTAGGAGAAATAAACACGAGAGGACATGGCTTTAGGGTGAAAGGGGAAAGGTTTAGGAGGAACATTAGGGGGAACTTCTTCACTCAGAGAGTGGTGAGAGTGTGGAACGAGCTACCATCTGACGTGGTAAATGCGGGCTCACTCTTAAGTTTTAAGAATAAATTAGATAGATACATGGATGGGAGAGGTCTGGAGGGTTATGGACGAGGTGCAGGTCAATGGGACTAGCAGAATAATATTTCGGCACAGACTAGAAGGGCCGAATGGCCTGTTTTTCTGTGCTGTAGTGTTCTATGGTTCTATGGATTCACTATTATCCATTTCACAATGTTGTACAAATCAAAATTACCTCCTCTAACTATATATAAATGACGTAATACTCTTAAGGAATATGGAATGTCATTTTTGCAGAACAGGTGGAGAGGAAGCCTTTTGCAATATCACCATTCCGTAATGGCACAATGTTCCAGTATGCTCAGGTGATATTGCCATCTGTGGAATATGTGCGTCATTTAGTGTTTTGTATGAATGAGTAATATACACAGTTAGGACTCAAGGCCAAGTCAAGTGGGTGTGCTCTACATAGTCAGTGAAAGGAAGAATAAATGCTCAAAGACCAGAGTTACAAGCTCCAGAAGGGTTTCAGTAAAAAAATAAACAATTCTTTGCCGAAGTAATTATGTGAAATGAACATTACTATTGAACGAGAACACGTCTCGATCCCTACAGCACCCACTGCTGCTGAAACTCTAACCCAAGGCCTCATCTCAAATGGTCTTCCAGCCATCACCACTTCTAGCCTGCACAAATTAAATCCATTCATAAAGGCGTTGCCTATGTCCCCATCCACAAGAGGGTGGAAATGAATGCCCTCCCCCGAGGCGAGTTTGGAGGCGAGGGCATTTAATCGGGCAGAGGGTGGCAGGACCCCGCCGTCTTCCCGCCTCTACCCAATTGAGTCTGGGGTGGGAAGGCTCATTGGATGAACTTCCTGCCCGCTGCAGTTGAGGTATTCAACCAGTGGCGGGCAAAGGCAGTCATCAGGCCGCAAGCAGGGAGGCAAATTCTGTTGCGTTTGTTTGCGGACTCTCGATGTGAGGGCAGGGGGTTCCTAGTTCACTCAGTGCCCAATCGAAGGACTAAGTTTTGGACAGGGAAGTGGGAGTCGCTGACAGCCACTCCCCTGCCCTTACTGACAACTCCCCTTCCTGTGACTCCACCCTGTGACCCCATCCTGTCCTCATTTACCTGTGGCCTGGGTCCCTCGGCGATCCTAGGCCTCTGGTGGGTGCATTACCACAGCAGCTATCGCTCCCCTGGTGGTGCTGCCTGGAATGCACAGTTGCTGGCCTCTGATTGGCTGACACTTTTGGGGGGGCTAGGAATTCTGCCCCCAGGCTTCTTGATCCCGGGGAAGGCCCACCTGAGAGGCACAATTCGGTGGGCCTTTTCCAAAAGGGATGATGCGAGGTTCTCGTTGGCTCTCCAGCCAACGGGTGAGACTGTCACCTGCATTAAGTATCGCCCAAAGTCTGCATTCCAAACACCCTGGACCTTGTCAGTTTCCATTGGGTTCTCATGATTTTAAAATCCTCTTTCTCACTTTCAAACCTCTCCATGATCTTATCCGCCATAACCAAGCACCTTCTACTGCCTCTCCTTAGCTCTGAAGAAGAGTCATACGGACCGAAACGTTAACTCTGTTTCTCTCTCCACAGATACTGTCCAGGCCTGTTGAGTTTTTCCAGCATTTTCTGTTTTAATTTTAGATTTCCAGCATCTGCAGTATTTTGCTTTAAACTTCTACTGCCTCAAACCCCTTCTGCTCTATCATTAGCAATCTCTGTTTAATTTATTACATGCCTCCTAACTTGAATTCCAACCCTAAACACCTCCACTTCACCACCTCTGGCCCTGCTTTTCAAAACCTTTCTCTTTAAGTGTGCCATCAATTCTCTAGCCCCTGTTCTTGTTCTTCCTGGATGACACATAAACATTTCTCCCTCACCCTGAAGTACTATGTGATGACTTCCAGCATTTGAACAGCACCATGAGAAGGTTGAAAACCCTGGGACATGATGACGGGCAGATTTTTATCTAGAATCATATAACAGTACAGCATAGGAGGAAGACATTCGGCCCATTGAGCCTATGATGGCTGTTTTGAAGATCAATTCAGTTAATCCCACGCTCCCCTCCTTTCCCCATATCCCTCTAATTTTATTCTCCCTCAAGTATTTATGTAATTCCTTTCTAAAAGCTACTATTGAATCCATTTTCCCCACTCTTTCAGTGCATTCCAATTCTTAAACACTCCTTGCACTAAAGGGTTTCTCCTCATTTTGCTTCTGATTCTTTTGCCACTCAATATAAATCTGTGCCCTTTCGTAATGGATCCTTCAGCCATTGGAAACTGTTCCTCTTTATTTCCTCCCCCTTCAGGTACCATGCCCTAATAGGGCATTGGCATCCGTGGACTTCCATTGGATTGGTCCATGATTCTGCTTGGCAAAGTATTGCAGTGGTTGTGTAAGCTGTGAAAGGAAATGCTCCTCCCAACAGCAGGAATTATTTCAAGATAATCATAATCCCCCATCCCCCCACACACACAAACACAATATCATAAAACACATGGAATGACCAAAGCAATGTGATGCACAATCTGCTGTCTATCACACAGCCATTACTGCACTCACAGTGAATATTGTTCTGGCCACAGCATTGAGGCACGAAGAACCTATAAACGGATGCTGATTGGAATTGTAAGGAGGAAGACAAACAGATACAGCCCATCGCAGCCATTACATAAACTGAAACAGTCGAGTTGGGAGATGGTGGTATAGTGGTGATGTCACTAGACTAGTAATCCAGAGACTAAGGCCAATGCCTTAGGTTTTGGGTTCAAATCCCACCCCAGCAGCTGGTTGAATTTAAATTCAGTTAATAATTATGGCGTTAAAAGCTAATCTCAGTAATGGTGATAATCTCAGTAATGGTGATAATCTCAGTAATGGTGATAATCTCAGTAATGGTGATATTCTCAGTAATGGTGATAATCTCAGTAATGGTGATATTCTCAGTAATGGTGATAATTTCAGTAATGGTGATAATCTCAGTAATGGTGATAATCTCAGTAATGGCGATAATCTCAGTAATGGTGATATTCTCAGTAATGGCGGCCGTGAAACTTTCATCAATTGTTGCAAAAACCCATCTGCTTCACTTAAGGAAGGAAAATCTGCTGCTTTTACCTGGTCTGGCTTACATGTGACTTCAGAGCCACATAATGTGGTTGACTCTTAGCTGCGTTCTGAAGTGGCTTAGCAAGACCCTTAGTTCAAGAACAATTAAACCAGTGACACCCACATCCCATGAAAGAATAAAGCAAAAAGAACATTTTAAATAAGTTCTGATTAGGAACAATGGGGAGAGATTATTTTCATGCAAGGTCACAAGGATTATTAATAATAGTTATGGTGACAGACATGGTTTCGCTGGGGCGGTCCCAGTTTTTCATTGCAAGTCCCAACTATTTCCTCAAAATGGCTCAAATGTCCCTGTTGAAACCTTTCCCATTTATTCTGCAGGAGCGGAACAAGTTCGATAAAGGCAAAATATCGCGGATGCTGGAAATCTGAAACAAAAACAAAAATTGCTGGAAAAATGCAGCAGGTCTGACAGCACCTGTGGAGAGAGAGACAGAGTTAACGTTTCAAGTCCATGTGACTCTTCTTCAGAGCTAAAGGGAAGTATGTGGTGAAATATATGCTGTTTAAGGTGGGTGGAATAGGTGAAGCTGGATAGAAGGCCAGTGGAGGCAAAGGAGAGATTGAAAAAGATGTCATAAACAAAAGGTCAAAGGGTTGTAAATAGTGGTGGTACTGGCTAAAGGAGGTGCTAATGGTGACATTAAGAGTGGAAAGTAGAAAGTGATAGTGCCAGGACCAGGATAAGCACTCCGGAAAGTGATGGATGGCCCTAGTGCAGGTGGGGTGGGGGGAGGGGACAGTGGTAGGTAAAATGATCAAAAAGGCTAAAAACTGGGGATAAAACAATAAATAAAAATGGAAATAAATTTAAAAAATAATAATAATGGAAGTAAGTGGGGGGAAAAATAATAAAAAGTAAATAAATAAATAAATAATAAAAATGAATATAGGAAAAAAGGGGGGGATCGGAAAGGGAGTGGGGATGGAGGAGAGAGTTCATGATCTGAAGTTGTTGAACTCAATATTCAGCCCGGAAGGCTGTAGTCGGAAGATGAGGTGCTGTTCCTCCAGTTTGCGTTAAGCTTCACTGGAACAATGCAGCAGGCCAAGGACAGACATGTGGGCATGAGAGCAGGGTGGAGTGTTGAAATGGCAAGCAACAGGGAGGTCTGGGTAATGCTTGCGGACAGACCGAAGGTGTTCCGCAAAGCGGTCACCCAGTCTGCATTTGGTCTCTCCAACGTACAGGAGACCACATTGGGAGCAGCGAATGCAGTAGACTAAACTGAGGGAAGTGCAAGTGAAGCAATTGTATGGGAAGGTGCCGTGGGAGGGGGTCGAGGCGTTGGGGGTGGACCAGGGTGTCCTGGAGGGAATAGTCCCTACGGAATGCCGTCGGTGGGTGGGTGGGTGGGTGGGTGGGGGGGGTGGGGGTGAAGGGAAGATGTGTTTGGTGGTGGCATCATGCTGAAGTTGGCGGAAATGGCGGAGGATGATCCTTTGAATGCGGAGGCTGGTGGGGTGATAAGTGAGGACAAGGGGGGCCCTATCATGGTTCTGGGAGGTAGAAGAAGGTGTGAGGGCGGAGGCATGGGAGATGAGTCAGACACGGCCCTGTCAACCACTGTGGGTGGGAAACCTCGGTTAAGGGAGAAGGAAGATATGTCAGAAGAACTGTTTTGGAAAATGGCATCATCGGAACAGATGCGACGGAGGCGAAGGAACTGAGAGAATGGGATGGAGTCCTTGCAGGAAGCGGAGTGTGAGGAGCTGTAGTCGAGGTAGCTGTGGGAGTCGGTAGGCTTGTAATGGATATTGGTGGACAGTCTATCACCAGAAATTGAGACAGAGAGGTCAAGGAAGGGAAGGGAAGTGTCAGAGATGGACCATGTGAAAATGATGGAGGGGTGGAGATTGGAAGAAAAATTGATACATTTTTCCAGGTCAAGATGAGAGCATGAAGCAGCACTGAAGCAATCATCGATGTACCACAAAAAGAGTTGTGGGACGGGGCCTGAGTAGGATTGGAAGGAATGTTCCACATACCCCATAAAGAGACAGGCATAGCTGGGCCCCATGCGGGTACCCATAGCCACACCTTTTATTTGGAGGAGGTGAGACAAGTTTAAGGAGAAATTGTTCAGTGAGAGAACAAGTTCAGCCAGACGGAGGAGAGTAGTGGTGGATGGGGATTGTTCAGGCCTCTGTTCAAGGAAGAAGCAGAGAGTCCTCAGACCATCCCGGTGGGGGATGGAGGTGTAAAGGGATTGGACGTCCATGGTGAAGAGGAGGCAGTTGGGGCCAGGGAACTGGAAATTGTTGATGTGATATAGGGCATCAGAGGAATCGAGGATGGAGGTGGGAAGAGACTGGACAAGGGGAGAGAGAACGGAGTCAAGGTAGGAAGAAATTAGTTCCCTGGGGCAGGAACAGGCTGACACAATCGGTCTGCCGGTACAGTCTTGTTTAAGGATTTTGGGGAGGAGGTAGAAGTGGGCTGTCCGAGGTTGGGAAACTATGAGGTTGGAAGCTGTGGGGGGAAGATCTCCAGAGGAGATGAGGTCGGTGACAGTCCTGGAAACAATGGCTTGATGTTCGGTGGTGGGGTCATGGTCCAGGGAGAGGTAGGAGGAAGTGTCTGCGAGTTGACGCTCAGCCTCTGCGGGGTAGAGGTCAGTGCGCCAGACAACAACAGTACCACCCTTGTCAGCGGGTTTAATAACAAAGTCAGGGTTGGACCTGAAAGAACGGAGTGCGGCAAGTTCAGAAGGAGACAGGTTAGAGTGGGTGAGAGGAGCAGAGAAATTGAGACGGCCAATGTCACGCCAACAGTTCTCAATGAAAAGGTCAAGAGCAGGTAAGAGGCCAGAGGGAGGGGTCCAGGTGGAGGGAGAATATTGGAGGTGGGTAAAAGGATCCGTTAAACAGGGAGAGGACTCCTGCCCAAAGAAGTGAGCACGGAGACGAAGGCGGCGGAAGAAGAGTTCAGCATCGTGCCGAGCCCAAAATTCATTGAGGTGAGGGCGTAAGGGTATGAAACTGAGTCCTTTGCTGAGCACTGAACGTTCAGCATCAATGTCAGAACGTTCAGAGGAAGTTTGAAATGCATTTAGATTTGCGCATACGTCCTAGTTCACCCACTTTACACCACAGTCAGTGGAGTTTGTATCCAATTGGCCACCCAGTCAGTGCAGTTTGTGGCTGCTTTTCCCCGCAGTCTGTGAGGTTTCAGTCCAATTTGTTCCACAATCAGTGCAGTTTGTGTGACGCTTTGTCCCACAGTCGGTGCAGTTTGTGTGACGCTTTGTCCCACAGTCGGTGTAGTTTGTGTGACGCTTTGTCCCACGGTTGGTGCAGTTTGTGTGATGCTTTGTCCCACAATCAGTGCAATTTGTGTGACGCTTTGTCCCACAGTCGGTGCAGTTTGTGTGATGCTTTGTCCCACGGTTGGTGCAGTTTGTGTGACGCTTTGCCCCACAGTCGGTGCAGTTTGTGTGACGCTTTGTCCCACAGTCGGTGCAGTTTGTGTGACGCTTTGTCCCACAGTCGGTGCAGTTTGTGTGACGCTTTGCCCCACAGTCGGTGCAGTTTGTGTGACGCTTTGTCCCACAGTCAGTGCAGTTTGTGTGACGCTTTGCCCCACAGTCGGTGCAGTTTGTGTGACGCTTTGCCCCACAGTCGGTGCAGTTTGTGTGATGCTTTGCCCCACAGTCGGTGCAGTTTGTGTGACGCTTTGTCCCACAGTCGGTGCAGTTTGTGTGACGCTTTGTCCCACAGTCGGTGCAGTTTGTGTGACGCTTTGTTCCACAGTCGGTGCAGTTTGTGTGACGCTCTGTCCCACAGTCGGTGCAGTTTGTGTGACGCTTTGTCCCACAGTCGGTGCAGTTTGTGTGATGCTTTGTCCCACAGTCGGTGCAGTTTGTGTGACGCTCTGTCGCGTGATTGGTGCAGTTTGTGTGATGCTTTGCCCCACAGTCAGTGCAGTTTGTGTGACGCTCTGTCCCGTGATTGGTGCAGTTTGTGTGACGCTTTGTCCCGTGATTGGTGCAGTTTGTGTGACACTTTGCCCCACAGTCAGTGCAGTTTGTGTGACGCTTTGCCCCACAGTCAGTGCAACTTGTCTCCATTTTGCCCAGCAGCACGGCATTACATTTCCAGATAATGCATAGAAAGAACTCTCGGGTGGAGTGGGCAGAAAATCAGCAGCAGGAAAGCGGGAGTCACTTGTCCGAGTCGTTTACATCCGCAGAGCATGGTTTCATCAGCACTTGGTGTGCAGCTGACTCTGGAAGGAAGAAGAGGCACCGAATTATGGCCACTTCACTTGTTTCTGGTGGTACAATGATAAAAACAGAGAAGGTGATGCACCTGAGGAGTTGCAAAGCGAAGTCTGTTCATGGTGTGGGGGAGTGTTAACTCAGGGAGTCCAGGTTTCACTTATGAATATCTGGTCACTCTATAAATAGTTTATTTCCAAGAACGTTAAGGGGATTTGTTTAACCAGTGTCACCACAGGTTTCCAAAGTCCTATCTTTCCACTCTTCCTTCTTAATGGATTAAAGAGGCAATGCAGATGATCCCTGTTGTTGTCTGGAATTAAGAGTGATTTCCCTGAGTGCATAGTGACATCTGCGTATTACCAGCTGAGAGGTTTATGGGCTGTGCAGCCATTTTGTTTTATGTACTGTGTTCTTAAGCAGCTGGATTTCCTGCAGCTTGAGGTGCCTAAAGAAGGAAACCTGTGCACAAGGAATTAAATCAAATGGCAGTTATTGTGCCCCCTTCACAAAAGACTCTTTCAAAATGCAATTCCCTCCAGGCTTCCTGCCTCAAAGCCTGTGGCTGCAGGAAGATGTGCTAAGTATTTGCAGAATTGTACTGTAGTGTAGCACATCAGCAAAGCCGGTAGTGCACCTAAAATTCATTCTCAGCTATCCAAATGCCTATTCTGAAAATCTCCTGATAAATGTGGTTATACTTCTCCTCTATAAGCAGCTCTGTGCATTCGGGAAGGTAGTCATCAGCCACCTCTTCCTTCATAATGGCTGTCATCCATAAAACCACCTATCGTCTCCGTCAAACTTTCTTTCCAAGGGGGTGGCTAATGGACAGAGTGATGGAATCACCACGTGGGTAGATCTTGGACAGTTGAGCAAATAAATAAATGTTCCGTCACTCTTTTTGTAAACCTGCAGTTTTCATTGTGTCGCACGTTTTTTTTTCCCAGTCGCAGTAAGCAGCCACTTGTGTACAATCAACTTCCCCAAAGCAGAGGCCAGCGATATTGTGCAACTCTCTTTTTTTTTCCCCTTTTTATTGCCGCTGATAAGGATGAGGTTTCCTGCCAGAAACCCATCGGCAGTTACATTTCGGGCCTAATATGGTTCAGTGGTCTAACAAGCTACTCAGCTGAAACAAGATGGTCTAACTGAGAACAAAGGGCCTGGCTTTGCCCGCACCTCAGAAACCATTTTTGATTCCAAACAAGAGGGCCAAGCAGCTACTGTTCATGAGTGGTGAAGGTGAGGATCCTATGTCTTTCATCCTAACCCTATTTTGGATTCTTAATTGCAAGCAGGCATGCTGAATGCTACACAACAGCTCAATAAATATGAAGAGGCAACTTTTCTCTGTTGAACAATAAAACAGTTTGTTAAAGGGGGCAGACAGAAAGTACAGTCTGGTGGTATTGTGTGCGTCAGAATCCTCACTGTTTAATAATACCAGCAGATACCCGGCAAAAAAGTTGACTTAGCCTCTTTATAAATGTGCTCTGGTGTATTAAGAATCTTCAATGTACATTGTTCTGCATTAGAAAATGCTTTGCAATTATTAAAAGATTTGAGTCACGGTGAATGCGCTCACTATACAGTGATGGTGGTATGATTAGCACGTAGGACCAGACAAGAACCTGCCATTATTTGAAGCAGGACAGGAGCAGAGGGAACAAAACCTGTTTTGTACTTTGGAACGACTGCACACAATTAAGTAAGATTATCATCAGACTGACTAAATCATACACTGAGATTCACAAAAGCAATTTCATTTTCTCTTCTGGGTGAAGCTCAAAGATCCGATTTTGTTAAAAATGCTTTTGTAGTGATATTTATGTCTTGGCATTTCTTTCAGCAACTCTCGTCAACGTTCAGCAAGCTTAATTAAACTTGTAACTAATTGGGATCAGTGTTTTTCAGAGAATGTGAATATTACTATTCTTGCTGTTGATAAGCTAAATCGAAATTTGCATTGAAATAACTAAATTGGCTTTTTGTGAATTATTTCATATCATGTCCGTTACAAGAATGCTGAAGCAGGTTCTTTGGAGGCTAACCTGATCGTTGCAGAGGGTTCCCGGACCTGACATTTAAATGAAAGAGCTGGCGCCATTACCCCCATGGGCATTAGCATTTTCAAGTGGAAATGCATTGGTACAGCTTTATGCACATTGCCTGGAACTGCGAGGCCAATAAAGCACAAAGAAAGCCTAACAAAATGGGGGGCTCTAAAAAGGGAAATGCTGTTAAACAGAAACGTCTAAACACAGCCTGGGGACCACATCAAATCCTGGCAACTCATCCCAGGAGGCCCAGCAGTGTTGCCAACTGTGATTAAATGTATTCCCGGAGGTTTCATCACATGACTTGTCCCATGCTTCAGCCATTGGCTGGCCAACACATCCATCCTCATGATGTACTGACTTCTTATGTCAATTGGAAAGCAAAGAGACTCATTATGCCATTGGATGATGCTTGACTGTCAGCCAAACAGCCTTTCTTTTTCCAATTTTGAATATTTTTACATCTGGTAAAGAGAAACGTTCAAAGAAATTTTTTTCAAAGCTATCGGCAAAATTCTCCATTCCAGGACTAAGACCCTTGGTGGGGCTGGGGACGGGGAGTGGATCCCACAGGATATCTCAGCCCCGGCCTCATTAATTGTGCAGTCAGGGGTTTCCCGAAGTCTAGCGCAGCGGAGCAGGCTGGATAGTGCACACCCTGCCATCATTGGGGAGGCGATAGCATAGTGGTATCGTCACTGGCCCAGTAATACAGAGACCCAGGGTAATGCTCTGGGGACATGGGTTTGAATTCCGCCACAGCAGATGGTGGAATTAAAAGTCTAACGTGACAACGGAACCCATCTGGTTCATTAATGTCCCATAGGAAGGAAATCTGTTGTCCTTACCTGGTCTGGCCTGCATGTGACTCCAGACCCACAGACCCACAGCAATGTGGTTGACTCTTACACGTTCCTCTGAAATGTTCCAACATGCCACTCAGTTGTAACAAACCGCTACAAACTCATGAAACTGGACGGACCCCACCTGGCATCGATCTAGGCACTGGAAACGGCAATCTCAGCCCTGTCGACCCTGCAAAGTCCTCCTTACTAACATCTGGGGGCTAGTGCCAAAATTGGGAGAGTTGTCTCACAGACTAGTCAAGCAACAGCCTGACATAGTCATCCTCACAGAATCATACCTTACAGATAATGTCCCAGACACCACCATCACCATTACCATCTCTGGGTCTGTCCTGTCTCACTGGCAGGACAGACCCAGCAGAGGTGGGGGCACAGTGGTACACAGTCAGTAGGGAGTTGCCCTGGGGGTCCTCAACATCGACTTCGGACCCCATGAAGTCTCATGGCATTGGGTCAAACATGGGCAAGGAAACCTCCTGCTGATTGCCACGTATAGCACTCCCTCAGCTGATGAATCAGTGCTCCTCCATGTTGAACACCACTTGGAGGAAGCACTGAGGGTGGCAAGGTCGCAGAATGTACTCTGGGTGGGGGACTTTAATGTCCATCACCAAGAGTGGCTCGGTAGCACCACTACTGACTGAGCTGGCTGAGTCCTAAAGGACATAGCTGCTAGACTGGGTCTGCGGCAGGTGGTAAGGGAACAAACAAGAGGGGAAAAACACACTTGACCTCATCCTCACCAAACTGCCCTGCCGCAGATGCGTCTGTCCATGACAGTATTGGCAGGAGTGACCACCGCGTAGTCATTATGGAGATGAAGTCCCACCTTGACATTGAGGATACCCTCCATCGTGTTGTGTGGCACTACCATGGTGCTAAATGGGATAGATTTCAAACAGATCAAGTAACTCAAGATTGGGCATCCATGAGGCGCTGTGGGGCAGCAGCAACAGCAGAATTATACTCGAACACAATCTGTAATCTCATGGCCCGGAATATCCCCCACTCTACCACTACAATCAAGCCAGCGGATCAATCCCTGGTTCAATGAAGAGTGCAGGAGATGCCCTCCTGCAGGAGGGGAGGAGCAAAGTATGCCAGAAGCAGCACCAGGCATACCTAAAAATGAGGTGTCAACCTGGTGAAGCAATAACACAGGACTACTTGCGTGCCAAACAGCACATGCAGCAAGTAATAGACAGATAGTAATAGATAAGTGATCCCACAACCAGCGGATCAGATCTAAGCTCTGCAGTCCTGCCACATCCAGTCGTGAATGGTGGTGGACAATTAAACAACTCATTGGGGGAGGAAGCCCCACAAATATTCCCATCTTTGATGATGGAGGAGCCCAGCACATCAGTGCAAAAGATAAGGCTGAAGCATTTGCTACAATCTTCAGCCAGAAGTGCTGAGTGGATGATCCATCTCAGCCTCCTCCGGAAGTGTCCGGCATTATAGATGCCAGTCTTTAGCCAATTCACTTCACTCCATGTGATATCAAGAAACAGCTGAAGGCACTGGATACTGCAAAGACTATGGGCCCTGACAATATTCTGGCAATAGTGCTGAAGACTTGTGCTCCAGAACTTGCTGCGCCCTTTGCCAAGCTGTTCCAGTACATCTGCAATATTGGCATCTACTAGGCTATGTGGAAAATTGCCCAGGTATGTCCTGTACACAAAAAGTATGACAAATCCAACCCGGCCAATTGCTGCCCCATCAGTCTACTCTCCATCATCAGTAAAGTGATGGAAGGGGTCATCAACAGTGCTATCAAGTGGCACTTGCTTAGCAATAACCTGCTCACTGACACCCAGTTTGGGTTCCACCAGGGCCACTCAGCTCCTGACCTCATTACAGCCTTGGTTCAAACATGGACAAAAGAGCTGAACTCCCGAGGTGAGGTGAGAGTGACTGCCCATGAGATTAAGGCAGCATTTGACCGAGTGTGGCATCAAGGAGCCCTAGCAAAACTGGAGTCAATGGGAATCAGGTGGAAACTCTCCACTGGTTGGAGTCATACCTAGCACAAAGGAAGATGATTGTGGTTGTTGGAGGTCAGTCATCTCAGTTCCAGGACATCACCGCAGGAGTTCCTCAGGGAAGTGTCCTCAGCCCAACCATCTTCAGCTGCTTCATCAATGACCCTCCTTTCATCATATGTTCAGAAATGGGGATGTTCGCTGATGATTGTACGATGTTCAGCACCATTTGCGACACCTCAGATACTGAAGCAGTCCATGCCCAAGTGCAACAAGACCTGGACAATATCCAGGCTTGGGCTGATAAGTGGCAAGTAACATTTGCGCCACACAAGTGTCAGGCAATGACCATCTCCAACAAGAGAGAACCCAACTATCGCCCCTTGATGTTCAATGGCATTACAATCACTGAATCCCCCACTATCAACATCCTGGGGGTTACCATTGACCAGAAACTGAACTGGGCTAGCCATATAAATAGTGTGGCTACAAGATCAGGTCAGAGGCTAGGAGTCATGCAACAAGTAACCCACCTCCTGACTCCTCAAAGTTTGTCCACCATCTACAAGGCACAAGTCAGGAGTGTGATGGAATACTCCTCACTTGCCTGGATGAGTGCAGCTCCCACAACACTCAAGAAGCTTGACACCATCCAGGACAAAGCAGCCTGCTTGATTGGCACCACATCCACAAACATTCACTTCCTCCACCACCGACGCACAGTAGTAGCAGTGTGTACCATCTTCAAGATGCACTGCAGGAATTTACCAAGGCTCCTTAGCCACCACCTTCCAAACCCACAACCACTACTATCTAGAAAGACAAGGAGAGCAGATACATGGGAACACCTCCACCTGGAAGTTTCCCTCCAAGTCACTCACCATCCTGACCTGGAAATATATCACTGCTCCTTCACTGTTGCTGGGTGAAAATCCTGGAACTCCCTCCCTAACAGCACTGTGGGTGTACCTACACCACATGGACTGCAGCGGTTCAAGAAGGCAGCTCACCACCACCTTCTCAGGGGCTACTAGGGATGGGCAATAAATGCTGGTCTAGCCAGCGAAGCCCACATCCCATGAATGAATGCAAAAATAATCTAATATCTGGGCCTCATGTTTAAAAGGCACCCGGAGATCTCAATATCAATACAAAGTACAGAGATGTATGTAAGGGGAGCTGAAGGTCCAATGCCAAAGTTCAGTGACATCTCCCTGTGCGTCGTCCTGGACCATGTCGAGCTCCGGAATAGTGTACTATAGCTGGCTCATGGGAGGAGGAGGCCGAACAGGGAAACCAACCCTGCATTGCTGCAGGCGGCCGATGCTGTAAGTGCCCGGGCCTGTCCAGTGCAGTTCAGCCATACAATGTCACAAAAGGATGAATGACCTCATTCACTCCGCCAGGGTAAGTCAATCCTCAGTTGGTTGCATAAACCAAACCAAGACCAATATGTCAGGGTACACGGGTCTCAATGGCAATGGCATAGTCTTGCCTCAGTGCCTCACTGCAAGTGCATCCACTCTGCAGTGGAGTGACCACTCTGCCTCCTTTGCCCTTCCACATACATCGATCACTGTATGGAAGGTGGGGGGTTTTGAGGCACAACTGTCAAGAGCGGGAAAAGACGGGAGGGGGTGCCCACATCTGAAGCCTCACACAGAATTTGAAGAGAGGGCAGCTTAGCTGGCAGGAGTGGAACGGGACCAGTCAACTGGCGATGGGAAGCTTGGACTTGGGCGTCCACCCAGTAAGGATCTATTCATCATAAGGAGACCGGAGGGTCAAATGTGCCTCCATGTTGGAGGCAGCTTATTCTGTCACTTGCTCTCTCCTCTCTTGCTCGCAGGTGCCACCAGGAAGAAGCCAAGGCCCGAGGATGAGGGCTCCCTGTCAGGCCTCAGCAGAAACCCTAGCCCAGAGAGGAGCCAGAAGAGAGGAGAGATGCTCACCTCCATTCCAGAGAGGAGTCACAGCAGTCACCTCTACCCTCCACCAGCCCAGGGGCACATGCCTCGGTGGATATTAGTTCCAGCTTAGGAAGGGTTTCACAATCTGGTGGTCACTGCATGGACATGTGTCTGCAGCAGGAGGAGGCGGGGTCAGCTGAGCTCCCTGGCACTCTGACAACTGCTGGGGAAGAGGCATCTGTGAGGTCCGAGTCTAATGACGAGCCCTTGGAATCGACCTTCCAACTAATGGTGGAGAGTCAGCAAGAGGCTGAGCAACATCTGGCAAAGGTGTTGGAGGCCCTCAACAGAGTGGCATGCAAGTCAGAGGAGTCTGTCCGCCTACTGGCTAATGAAGTGGTGCACGCATTGAGGTCACCATGGGGAAGGTGGCAGATGCCATGGAGAACCTGGTCCAGCCGAATGCCCAGTGTCTGCTGGAGGTGTGTGAAGGTCTGCACTCCATCGCTGTAGCCATGGGTCAGTTCCTGCTGTGGCAATGCAAAAAGGGGACGGGGCACCTCGACCTCTCCCCAAGTAACCTTTCCCCTCAAGGAGTCAGGCCAGGGCCTGTGGGCACCCTAAGGGAGGAGGAGCAGCAACTGGACACCCCTGGGTCATCCACTCAGGCATCTCAGAGGTTGTCCGGCCCTTCTGAATCCCCTTTGCCTGCAGACTCACTCGGGCGGGGTGGGTGTCTGGCAGGGCTTTTGTGAGCCATGTGCAAGCACTCTCCTGCGCACACTGAGCCTTCATCAGTCAAATTCATCTCCCAGGTCCTTGGCATAGTCAATACTGCCTCCTGGGGTTCCCTTTCAGCTGTCCAGCTGAGATGACCTGCATATCTGCTCACCCATTCACCCAACTCCCATGCTGCACCCCGGGCCATCCAACACAAGGCTCTGCTTATTTTCAACTAGGCCAGCATGGTGGTTGTAAGTTTCTTTCTGCGCTCTGGCACTGTTTCCCCTCCCCCAGTCACCCACGCCCTTTTCCCCGTTACCATTGACCCACCCCAGCATTACCTTCAACCTCTCCCGTCACCCTCCAACCAGAACCCTGTTCCTTTGATAATGTCCAGGTAAATGTGCACGTTCCTTTCCTCCCTGAGAATCCCACTCCCATACACGTTGACCTGCCCGACCTCCTCCTCCCCACCCCACAAGTCCATGTCTGCCTACAAGCCCCCACACACGACACCATCACACCCTCATCCTCCCACCCTGCTGGCTCCCTCTGCCCGCTGTAACCCTGACCTTTCCCTCATGCTGTGAGTTCGCACCCCAGAAGTCCGCAAAGAACTTCTCGAACCCCTCCTTGTGAGCCCCTTCACCTGCACAGAATCCACCCCCCCACCCCCCCCCACTCCCCCTAAACACACCTGGACATAACAGCCCCCTCCACACACACCTGGACATAACACGTCCCCCTCCACTCCACACACCTGGGGCAGGGGCTGTAAAATCCTGGCCCTGGACATAAATCCCCCCCACCCCCAACAGTCCCTCACTGCCCAACAGCACCTCCTGCTGCCTTCCATCTGCAGCTTGAGGATCTGATCCCACGGTAATGCCCTTGGATGAAGGTCCGTTGCCATGGCGAAATTCCTGCAAGAAGGTCTGAAGCTGCAGCGATGTCCCTGGAAGAAGGCCCAAAGCTTGATTGAGGTTACTGCGTGGAGAATTCCCATCTCCTGGAAGCTGCTTCGCGGAGGACCCATGGGGAAGAGGCTCCACCCGCCCTATGCTGCACATGGTGCTCCAGGGCCTGGTGGCTGGAGGCCTCCATCTTGTGGTCGGATATCCATGAGCTGACCAAGGGCCTTAAGGTAAGTCCCGACGTTTGCACGCCACGTTGGTCCAGATGTGTTCTGGGCCAGCGTGTTTTCCCACTGGCATCGTGGAGAATTGGGCGTGGTGGGAAGATTCCAGTCGGGCCTTCCTCTGCGTCCCATTAGCGGGATGGAAATCGGTTTCATGCCAGCCTCTGATGGGAATCCCGATCTGCTGTGGCGGGCAGTATCGTATGATTCCGCTGTCATTTCATACTGGGGTGAAACCAATTTTTGGTCCTCCCGCTGAATTCTCTCCCCCACTTCCCGCCGTTGATCCCTCCGGCGGGAGTTGGTGGGGGGGGATCATGGGAGAATTCCACCCTATATTTTTTAATGTCGTTATGATTTTTCCCCAAGATGGCACACAGCAGTGTTCTGGCGATTGATCTCCAATTCCTGGAGACTCCAGGTCATTCCTAGAAGGTTGGTAACCCTGAGGCCCAGTTACCTCAGTTCCATTTATGTCTTTAAGGGTAAATTTTGCCATTGGGCTGAAAAGTAGGAAATAGTCACAGTCATGACTTTCTGATAGACACTGGCTGTGTGTAAGGTCTGCCAGATGTGTGAAGCCATGCTAACTTTACCCTTTAGTTTCAGGTACAAGTATTAAGAGATATGGAACTAAGTTGGGTAAATGGTGTTAAAATACATATCAGCCAAGATCTAATTGAATGGTGTAACAGCTCGAGGGGCTGAATGGCCTCCTTCTAATGATACTATGGCCGGGATTTTCCGGTCCTGCCCACCACAGGACCAGATATCCCTGCCCGAAGTCAATGGACCTTTGGCTGGTCCATAAAATTTTCCGTCCAACCCGGAATGATTCCTGGTGGGACCGATAAACCTCGGCCTATATCTTAATCACTGGTTTGCACAGTTTGGATTTTCTGAACTCATTGTTAAGGGTTTAACCCATTTGATCCAGTCAATGAAAGGTTTAAAAATTTAACTCCGCTAAAAGTACAGTTAAAAATCCTTTGTAAAAAGCAGAGTGAGACAATATTAATTTCACACACACATGCAGACACAAAGACCTTGAAGAAAGGCTTTTCCCGATAGGCAAACACGTGATAATGCTGCAGATATGTTTCAGAAATACATGATTTTTGGGGGTCTTTTCCTCTTCAAGGAATACTCAAACAAAAGAGTCTAACAGCAAGACAGACAATGGTTAGGTTATTCTAAAGGCTGCAGATTTTCTTTCAATTAGAAACTTAAGTAAACAAATCAGTCAGTTTTGCACAACCATTAGAGAATCGAGATCTAATATGGTTTCCTCTCAAACTGAGATAAAGACAACAGAAAACTACACTTTATACTTTTGATTATGCGTATAAAAAATTAGTTGTTATTCATTTGAATATCCTACTTTTATTTTCTAAGTGGATTTGAACCTTTCCTTTACTTTTAGGTAAATTTGTACTTTGTATTTATACATAGATGAATTAGTTTATCTTGCATTTATGCTCTCAAATATTCAAAATAGTATTAGAATTAGTATTAGAATACTAATTAGTATTAGTACTATGCAAAATAGTATTAATCCAAGATTTAAGCTCATAATAAAGTATTATTAAGTAACTATTATAAAAGGTTGTAGACCCACTCTGTAAACCTCAAGAACCTTAACTCTTCTAGGATTCTTTAATAGTGAAATCGAAGTTCTGGAAGAGATAAACTCTTTAAGAGAGACATTTTTTCCTATAATGTACCTGTGTATGTTTTTTTTTCTGAGATATCTTTGTTTAGCCTAAATACTCCTGGGTGAGAGGACACTTTATCTTAAGACCAAGTTCATAGTTAGCATAGCTGATTTAAGCTCTTACGATGACTTGAAATCTCTTTTAGTTGAGGATTTAAACTGACAAGTTTGACTGAATAAATTTACCTTGCCAGGGGTAAAGGTAGCAGAACTCTAACATCAGAGGTTTGCAAAGGGTTAACATGGTCATACCATTGATCGATAAACCCTTAATCATAACACCAAGACCCCATTATCTTGAGATACATCAATATTAAAGAAAACATTGATTTCAACTTTCTAAGAGATTCCACCCTATGCAACACCCCAGCCAATGAAGGAAAAAAGCTTGGAGACTGCATGTAAAATGTAATAACATTGAGTCAAAATCCACGTGGACTTAGTGAGTCTGACTTGTTAACATAGTGGGAAAAACAAAAGCCTCATGGACAAAGTAAACCACAAGAAAGGCTTTTTAAAAATAAGTTGCAGGACATGAAAGGAAAGTGGTAGGGATAAAAGCAGAGCAAGCTGAAGCAACATTCCCACACTAAATTTAGCAACACCACAGCTTACAGTGCTCAGCAATGATTTGGATTTAATCATCTTATTGAAGCAGGAGTGGAGTTTACCTTGCAGGAACCTCTACATTTAATAGGCAAGGAGACAAAATAGCACCGAGTTAATTTGGTGGCAAACCTGCACGTGCATGATCATCAGAAGGGCTGTTTGCAATAGGTACTGTAAAAATAGTGACAAAATAATCATCTATTATCATTGCATAATAACCACCCTTTCATTGGGTCTTTTCGAGGCCCCTGATTGGCTCAGGGCCCTGTGAAGTTGCATGGGATACATGGTCGTAATGCCGCCCCTGTGTTTAGATATCAACAAATGGCAAAGAATCAAGAAAGAAAATAAGTCTAATAAACTGTTAATGAAGATACTCTGAATGGTACATTTTTAGACAGGAGTGAAAGTTTGTACGTTAATGCATATATAAGCAGTGGTTCTACACAGCACATTAATTTGCGTTACACAATCTTCGTAATTTGTAATGTTAGAGTGCTCTTCTATGCAGCAGTACAATTCACAAGTCACTTCCTGTCAACTATGCTTAGTTTTGATGAATGATTTTGGCTTTGTTAAACTGAGGAACATCAATAAATACAATCCTCTCTGTCAGGGACCCGTTAATAATCACATTGATTATCAGTGAATAGCAGAATAAATGAGGACATTAAATTCCACTCAGGAGCAGACAATTTCAGCTTTTTTAATAAAAGTGCAATAAATGCACACACATATTCATTTGCTCTTAGTTGTAGATTTCATGCTCTATTAAGATCTATTAAAACTGCAAATCAACGTGACATTGAAACATTACAATTCTGCTGACTGTTTTGTGCTTGTGTATGCAGTTTATTGTACTTAACACTGAGTGTATTTGGATTTAATCACCTTATACAGATACAAATGAAGGGACAAGAGTCCACAGGGAAAATAAAGCTATAAACCTATTAAGGTAAAGTAAAATAAAATGTGCAGAGTGATGCATTCTGCTTTTACATTAATATTCTTACAGTTTTTACGCTGTTCTGTGCAATGGTTGAAAAGTCCTCTCAAGATACCAATATTTTACTTAATTTGCACACACAGGGTGTTTTAGGGAGTTTATAGCCATGTAGCTGGAGCCTGAACAAAGCTATTCCTTTCAAACAGAGTGCTCCTGCCAACATCCCATTGTTTGACATTCTCCCATTAACAACATGCCAAAGAAATAAAAGGTGATTTTTGGTTTTGATTTTAAAAAAAACTTGCCTTTTTTAAAACTGAAAAATACAAAAGAGTAAAGCTTTTTCCCTGTGCCATCCCTATTATCCTGTATGGGTACTACAGTCGGTGCTTGGCTTCCTCATTATGCCAA
The DNA here is from genome assembly GCF_964194155.1 of Cetorhinus maximus. Taxonomy (NCBI): domain Eukaryota; kingdom Metazoa; phylum Chordata; class Chondrichthyes; order Lamniformes; family Cetorhinidae; genus Cetorhinus; species Cetorhinus maximus. Next base: position 16,707,404 of record NC_135904.1, on the reverse strand, counting down.
TGGTCATTATTTGGAAATAAAAGCAACGAAAGTCCATTTACTTATTTTGCTCTGGAACATCCTTGTGAAAATGAAATAAGTTTAAATAGCCAGCAGCTTACTGAACCTCAGTAGCAAGAGTAACACATTAACAACATTGTTTATACCTTCAATGTAAGTCAAACCTGCATTTTATACAAAAGTTGTAAATGCATATAATTCTAAGTGCTATATTTAATCTGTTCTGCTCTTTACCCAACATATTGGCCGGAGTTCCCCAAAGTCCGTCAAATTTTCTGTCCCACCTGCGACAATTCCCACCACAGGCAGGACCGGAAAATCCCGGCCATGATTTCTGTCTTTACTGTGCAAACACAAGGTTTAAAATCTTAAACATAGGAGACATCTAACCTTGCTAATTTGGCTCTAGGTCAACACTATTGCTCTGTTGCCTAATCTGCTCAAAAAAGTTACTGATGTTTAGGGCACCTTACATCCTTTTTGCATCCTGGAGACCTTACGTGTAGGATATGTGTAACTTCCTTAAGTGTTTTTTTCTAAATTCTACTGACAGAATGCTCATTTACTGCAAGGCGAGATGGACCATACATCGCGCTACCTATAACTGGTGTTAATTTAAGTGCCGTGGTCTCAAATAATTAACCATGATGCGGATTTAAAATTACATTTAACATAATCTAGTTATCAGTAATGTTAATGTCCTGCTAATCGAACATCTGAATGGCACTCCAGCATCACACTGTGGTGCTTGCATAACCACATAGGCTTGAGTAAGTGTCAGTGACATATTTTATGGTGTGACACAGATTCGGTTAGTGGTTTGGTAGATGTGGGGTGTCTACGTGGTATGTGAGCCTCTGTTATGTCAGGATAGGTTTATAAGGTACGAAAACAGAGGGACATGCCAAATTTCTCTCCTGCACTTAAGCCTATAATGTCAAAATTTCAATTGACGGGCTATCAGTGAATTTTCTTGTTAACAGGATTCCACTATCCTACTTTTCAAAAATTCTTTCCTCGAATTTTGACATCACTTTGACATCCCTACCAGCACTGTGGGTGTACCTACACCACAAGGGCTGCGGCGGATCAAGAAGGCAACTCACCACCTCCTTCTCAAGGGCAATTAGGGATGGGCAATAAATGCTGGCCTTTTAAACAGCCTGCCTCAGCAGCTGGGGGCCCCTGTGATGGCCTCCAACCTCTTTACCAGGGCTGTCAGCTCTGGTTTGATATCCTGCCCATCAAATAGACATTTTTTTCCCCATCACCAATATTTTTATAACTGTAAGTCTTCAAAGAAAATGAAAGAAAAAAAATCACACAGGACTTAGATATGAGCAGACAAGTGGCAGATGGAATTTAATAGAGAAGTATGAGGTATTAATGGCCTGAATTTTCATCGCCTGAGGTGGATAGCGGGAGTCGGGAAAATTGCCAGCTCAGCCCTCCTGCTTTGAGGGAAAGTGTCTGCAGGCAGGATCTGCATTTCTGGGAGGTGGGTGTGGGCTGGAGTTGGGCCAGCTGCCCCTGGAAAGAGATCAGAGGCAGTCACAGGGGTCGCCAGGTGCTGATGCAGGCTGTTTAACAGGCCTGCATAGGTGCTATGGGACTTTGTCCAAATTAAAATAAAAACACAAAGGCCCTCCAGCCCTCACCCTTCACACCCCCAAACGCTCCACATGCCCCATCCATGCCACCTCATGCACCGAACCCAACCCCTATGCCCCTCATACCCTCTATGCCAAGCTATGGAACTTGCATGCCCATTGACCCACTATATGGTATGTAGATCCAATAATCCCTATACTGATGATAGGATGTGTATAAAAAAGCTTTTTAAAAAAGTAATTAATTCATAACTTTCCACTATGTTAAAAGTAGTCATTTCATTACATGGCAATAAAAGTGTCAATCATCCAGACCCTTTAGCTATCAATAGCAACAACCACAAGCCCTTGAAATCAATTGACCTTGTGTAAATAAACATTGTGAAATTGACCACAGATATTAGAGAGCCTAAGCTGTCAATCAAGCAATGTTTCCCAGAGGCGCAGCTGTTTTAACAAGAGTAATGGATGTCTGGACTCTCAGCCAAGCCTATCAGGCTGTCTGATCGCTGCAATCAATTTCACAATGTTTATTCATTATAAGATTAATTGGTTCTATACAGTGTATAGAATGGGCATGGAAGTGCCAGAGCTTGCCATAGGGTGCATGAGAGGCCATGGGGGTGGGTGGAAGGGCATAGCTTTGCATTGGGGGGGTATGAGGGGCCATGGGGGAGTGGGAGGAGGGGCCTAGCTTGGCACAGGGATCATGAGGAGGACCTTTTGAACTCACCTTTCAAAAGGTCCCCTCATGCAGTCTTGGGTTCATGACCTCTCTGAAGGGCTGTGAACCACGACTCTTTAAAAACCCAGCCTGACTCAATGAAAATAGCAGATGCGTAGGACACACCTATTCCCACAATGGAGCCAGCCAGATCAAGAGTGCCTGATCAAGCCCACGTTCCTGGGCTTTTGACAGGAACCAGCCTGCACTCTTTAAAGGCACTCCCTAAGATCTGACAGCCCAGGAATGGGATCATGAATTCCGGAATCTGGACCTGCCCACCATTTTTAAAGGGCTCCCAAGTCATCATGGACTTGGTGAAAATTCACCCCAATGGCACAGTTTCAGGGAGTGTGCAGAAACAGAGGGACCAAGGGATTCTTCGCATAGATTATTGAAGGTGGCAGGACATATTAAGACAGTAATTAGCAAAGCATGTGGGAATCTTGGGATTCATAAGTACAGGTGTTGAGTGCAAAAGCAGGGAAGTAATACTGAACCTTTATAAAGTTTATCGGCCACAATTAGAGCATCACACCCAGTCCTGGTCCCACATTTTAGGAAGGACGTGATGGTCCCTGAGAGGGTGCAGACGAGCTTTACCAGAATGGTTCCAGGAATGAAGGAGTTTAGCTAAAAAGGGTTAGGTTGGAGAAGTCGGGATTGTTCTCCATGGAGCAAAGGAGGTCGAGGGGAAATTTGATAAAGGTGTACAAGTTATGACAGGTTCAGATAAGAGAGGCTACGAAAGGCTGTTCCTATTTGTTGTTTGTGCAAGGACTGGGGACACAGATTTAAGATTTTGGACAAGAGATGTGTGGGGGGGGGGTAGGTGGGGATGTGAGGAAGAACTTTTTTTTAACACAGTGAGTTGTAACAACCTGGAACTCACTGCCTGTGAGGGTGGTGGAAGCAGAAAGGGTCCATGATTTCAGAAAGAAATTAGATGGGTACTTGAGGGAAATAAGCTTGCAGGGCAGTGGGGATGGAGTGGGGGAATGGGACTGACTGGATTGGTCTACTGTGAGCCAACATGGACTGAATGGGCTGAATAGCCTCCTCCTGTATCGTAATCTAATTTTTAATGCCCCTATGATTTTTCTCCAGTTACTAGCAGCAGTGTTCCAGAGATCGATCTTTAACTCCTGGAGGTACTAGGACAGGTCTAGAAAGTTGTCAATGCTGAGATTTATTGTGCATCTCTAATCATAAGAAGGTGGTAGTGAGCCTTCTTTTATCAGTTTAGTACAGCTGAGTGGCTTGTCAGTGGCCACTTTAGAGAGTGATCAAGAGTGAATCATGTTGGTGTAGTACTGGAGTCACATACAGGGATAGCAAGTTTCCTTCCCTATTGGGCATTAGTGCACCAATACTCCAGTTGAGGCTTAACCGTGCAGGTCTATCATAACTTCCTTGCTTTTGTTCTCTTTTGGGTTTTTACAACAGTCTCAAAGCCTCATGATGACTTTAACTGACACCAGCTTTTTATATCATGATTTTTTTATATCATGATTTTTATATCATGATTTTTTTTTTTAAACTGAATTCAATTCCTCAAACTGCCATGGTGGGATTTGAACTCAAGTCTCTGGATTACTAATTCAGATCTCTGGGTTAGGAGTGCATGTGCAGAAATCACTAAAAACAAGTGGACAGGTTAGAAAAAAAACAATTTAAAAGGCTAAGAAAGAATGAGGAAAGGAATATAAATAAAAGGTACAATTTTAAAGGAGCTGCAGGCACAGAGGGACCTGGTGGTCTGTGTGCACCAATCATTGAAGGTGACAGGGCAGGTTGAGAGTTGAGTTTTCTTTTAGGGAAGGGGTGTTAGTTACAACAAATAAAATGCAATTTCTCTTCAATTGGATAATAAGAGACACAAGACCTGAAGAGAAACTGACTCATCCTAGCTAGATTGCACTTGTTGCTGAACAATGAAGCATTGAATGAAACCACTTTCCAAAGTTGAGAATGGATCTTCTGTTTAAGTGCTGACTATGCACTACAAAACCTAAAAACTATTCATTATAAAGAGAACAAGCTGAGGCAGAGAGAGAAGGACAGTTCAATTGTATGTACAGTAAAGTATTATTTATTCCTGTTGCACTGAGCTGAGACACTGCACCTTCTTGGTAAACCCAAGTGTCTGGCATATTAACCAAATGAGTACCTTAACGATTCTGTTACCAGGTTGCACCGCACTAAATCACCTTGATTGGCTGATTTAATTCTTTGTCCTTGAGGGATCTACATGTTGTGCAATAACCAAGTGAGGGCATCTGTTCGGCAGCCAGCACCTCAGGATGCTTGATACACAGAAGAAGAACATATTGGAAACTTCTACATGACCTTCCCATGACTTTCCAAACATGAATTTTTTGAAAATCAACAAGCTGGAAGAATGGAATTTCATGGGGAATTGAAATGGAAAATCTCAGGGCAATTGGTCATCTATTTCTCATAAAACACCAACATTCTAATCTGTGTTTAACACACACGCAGTTTATTTTATTATACGGTATGTTTAATATGGCATGTGGTCAGCATTTGGAACAAAGGCTGAACTTTGATAGATCTGGAGCATAGACCATTGGGCAAATGGGTTGCTTCAATGTTGTGGACTTGACGATGTAACTCACATACTCTAAAATATCCTTTAATCATCTTAAACATTTCAATTAGAACAATCAAGGTAATACAAGCCTAATCTCTGCAACCTGTCTCCATAATTTAGTCAGTTTATTTCTGGTGACTGCACTACAGCAGCTCCATGGCCAATGTATTCCTCATCCCAGGAACCACTATTGTGAATTTTTATGCACCCTCTCTAATGCCTTCACATTCTTTCTAAAGTGTGGTGCCCAGGATTGGACACAATACTCCATTTGAGGCTTAACGGGTGTTTTGTGCAGGTTTATCATAACTTCCTTACTTTTGTTCTCCATGCCCCTATTTATAAAGCTCCAGGTCCAGTGTGCTTCAATGCCTGGCTGTATATTAACTCCATTTACCCACCTGGGTTTCATTCCCTTAATACCCTTACCCAACAAAAATTAATCAATTCCAGTTTTGAAATTGCGAGAGCCAAGTTCAGGGCACCATGGGTGGCAGGGAAGAAGAGTGGAAGAGGGGATTTGATAGTTAGGGGAACAAACAGATGTTTCTGTGGCTGTAGACATGACTTCAGGGTGGTATGTTGCCTCCCCGGTGCCAATGTCAAGGATATCACAGAGCAGCTGCAGGACATTTTTAAGGGGGAGGGTGAACAGCCAGAGGTCATGGTTCACATTGGTAGCAACGCCATAGGTAGAAAGAGGGATGAGATCCTGAAAGCTGATTTTAGGGAGCTAGGTAAGACATTAAAAGCAGGACCTCAGAGGTAGTAATCTCTGGATTACTACCAGTGCCACGCGCTGGTGAGCACAGAAATAGGAGGTTAGAGTTGATGAGTGCATGTCTGGAGAGATGGTGTAGGAGAAAGCGATTCAGACTCCTGGGGCATTGGGACTGGTTCTGGGGAGGTAAGACCTGTACAAACCGGTCGGTTTGCACCTCAATTGGGCCGGGACGAATATCCTTGCTGGGAGGTTTGCTAGTGCTGTTGGGGAGGGTTTAAACTAGTTTGGCAGGGGGATGGGAACCTGAGGGTAGACTCAGATGGGGCAAAATCAGAAACAGTATTGGAAGGCAGAAAATCAGTGAGTGGGCCTGGAAGACAGAGGAAACAAAGATAGAAAATAAAAAAAAAGAGTTTGGCAATGCTCAAGGGTACATATTTCAATGCGAGGAGAATAGCAAATAAAGCAGATGATCTGAGGGCACAGACAGAAATGTGGTGATATGATATCATAGCTGTCGCAGAAACATGGTTTAAAAAGGAACAGGAATGGCAGCTCAACTTTCCAGGGATTTCAGACGAGATAGAGAGGGTGATAAAGAGGGAGGGGGTTTGCAATTTTGGTTAGAGAAGCAATTACAGCTGTAAGGAGGGATAATATGTTGGAAGGATCATCAATTGAGGCATATGGATTGAGTTTAGGAACAAAAAAAAGGGCAGTTACACTATTGTTATTATCTATATATATATATATATATATATATATATATACAACTATTATCACACTATAGACCCCCAAACAGCCAGGGGGAGATAGAAGGGCAAATATTTAGGCAAATCTCTGAGAAGTGCAAAAACATTTGGGCAGTACTAGTAGGGGATTTTAACTACCTCAATATTAACTGCGATAGTTTCAGTGTGAAAGGAATGGAGGGAACAGAATTCTTAAGGTGCTTTCAGGAGAACTTTTTCGGCCTGTATGTAGCAAGCCCAACAAGAGAGGGCACAGTTGTGGACTTAGTTTTAGGAAATGAAGCTGGGCAGGTGAAAGGAGTGACAGTGGGACAGCATTTTGGTGGTAGTGATCATAATTCAGTTAGTTTTAGCATAATTATGGAAAAGGACAACGATAAAACATGAGTTAAAGTTAAAGCAGGGCAAGACCAATTTTACTAAGCTGATTTACAGCCACTTGAAGGTGAGTCAGTGTTACAGTAGTGAGAGGCATTCAAAGGGGAGATTCAGAGGAAACACGTTCCCACAAAGAAGAGTGGGATGGCCAAATCTAGAACCCCCTGGATGTCAAGGAGCTTACAGGGTAAGATAAGGCAAAAAAGGAAAGCTTATGTTGGACACAGAGAACTCAATATTACAGAAAGCTGAGAGGAGTATAGAAAGAGGGGGGATGAAATTAAAAAGGAAATTAAGAAAGCAAACAGAGGGCATGAAAGAATATTGGCAAGTAAAATCAACGTGAACCCAAAGATGTTTTATCAATACATTAAGAGTAAGAGCTTAACTAAGAAAAGAGTAGGGCCCACAAAAGACCAAAAAGGTAATCTATGCGTGGAGGCAGATTATGTGGCGATTATTCTTAATGATTGCTTTGTGTCTGTCTTCACAAAAGAGGGGAACAAAGCAGAAAATGTAGTTAAGGAGGAGGAGTGTGAAGTATTGGATGTGATAAGCATAGAGAGAGAGGAAGTATTGAGGGGATTAGCATCCTTGAAAGTGGATAAATAACCAGGACCGGATGAAATGTACCCCAGGCTGTTAAGAGAAACCGAGGAGGAAATTGCGGAGGATCTGACCATCATTTTTCAATCCTCACTGGATACAGGTGAGGTGCCGGAGGATTGGAGTTCTGCTAATGTTGTACCTTTGTTTAAAAAGGGAGCGAGGGATAGACCAAATAATTAAAGACCAGTCAGTCTAACCTCGGTAGTGGGCAAATTATTGGAATCAATTCTGACAGACAGGATAAACTATCACTTAGAAAGGCATGGATTAATCAAGGACAGTCAGCATGGATTTCTTAAGGGAAGGTCATGTCTGACCAATTTGAATGAATTTTTTGAGGAAGTAACAAGGGGGAAGTTCATGTGGTCTACATGATTTTTGCAAGGCTTTTGACAAGGTCACACATGGCAGACTGGTTAGAAAAAATAAAAACCCATGGAATCCTGTGGAATGTAGCTAGCTGGATACAAATTTGGCTCAGTGGCAGGAGACAAAGGGTAATTGTTGATGGGTGTTTTTGTGACAGGAAGGTTGTTTCCAGTGGGATTCTGCAGGACTCAGTACTAGGTCCCCTGTTTTTTGTGGTATATGTTAATGATTTGGATGTAAATGTGGGGGGAATGATCAAGAAGTTTGCAGACAACACAAAAATTGGCCACACAGTTGATAGGGAGGAGGGTTGCTGTAGAATGCAGGAAGATATCAAAGAACTGATCAGGTGGGCAGAAAAGTGGCAAATGGAATTCAACCCAGAGAAGTGTTAGGTGATACGTTTGGGGAGATCAAACAAGGCAAAGGATTACACAATAAATGGGAAGATGCTGAGGGATGTAGAGGAACTGAGAGGCCTTGGAGTGAATGTCCAGAGATCCCTGAAGGTAGCAGGACAGATTGATAAGGTGATTAAGAAGGTTGAATCCTTTCATTTATTAATGGCATAGAATATAAGAACGGGCAGATTATATTGGAACTATATAAAACATTAGTTACGTCACAACTTGTATACTCCATGCAGTTCTGGTCACCTCATTACAGAAAGAATGTAATTGCATTAGAGAGGGTACAGAGGAGATTTAGGAGGATGTTGCCAGGACTGGAAAATTGCAGCCATAAGGGAAGGTTGGATAGGCTGGGGCTGTTCTCCTTGGAACAGGAGATTTGATTGAGATGTAAAAAATTGTGAGGGGGCCTGGATAGAGTGGATGGGAAGGGCCTATTTACTTTAGCAGAGAGGTCAGTGACTAGGGGGCCATGGATTTAAAGTGATTGGTAGAAAGATTAGAGGGGAGATGAGGAAAAACATTTTCACCCAGAGGGTTCTGGAGGTCTGGAATTCAATGGCTGAATGGGTAGCAGAGGCAGAAACCCTCAACTCACATAAAAGGTGTTTGGATATGCACCTCAAGTGCCGTAACCTGCAGGACTACGGACCAAATGCTGGAAAGTGGGAGTAGGCTGGGTGGCTGGTTTTTCGACAGGCACAGAGACGATGGGCCAAGTGGCCTCTTTCTGCGCTGTAAACTTTTTATGATTCTATTTAAGAAGAAAAACAGGGGAGTTTTCCCTAGTATCCTAGTTAATATTTATCCTTCAATCAAAATGGCAAAAAAAGATTATCTGGTAATTATCACATTGCTGTTTGTGGGAGTTTGCTGTGTGCTTTGCTATGTTTTCTGCTTCACAACAGTGACTACACTTCAAAAGGTACCTAATTGGCTGTCAAGAGCTTTGAGACATCCAGAGGTTGTGAAAAGCACTATATAAATGCAAGTCTTTTTTCTTTCTGTGGGATGGGGGCAGGGGGAGCAGGGAAGGCCACATATTCTGAAACTGCCTATTTTTGCTACCCACCTCTCTGAGATCCTTCAGTTAGGCTGCACAAGATTACCAGGATCGAGTCCCTCTGGCTGCTTGCCCAGAAACTTTGGAACGTTGGTGAGTGCCCACGGAATCATGGAACATAACCACTGAGTGCTCATCAGTTCCTTTGAAGTTGTATATAACTGCTGGGCATTTTAGTACACCATCTGCCTTACTGAGACAAATTTCAGAACCACCCTTTAAAAATTTTACCGGCATTTGCTTTCAGCTTGATGACACTTCATTATTTATCTGGGAGGGGTGGTGACATTCTTCCTCTGTTGTTTGCAGTTATCTGGGTCGTGTTGTGTTTCACCGCCACTCAGCCTAGCTAGTACAAAGAACATCCTTCATCTTGATTAACTCACAAATTGGCCAATAAATGCAAATGTAGATTGCATCATCTGTTTATTTTGAAGGCAAGCAAACAGCCAGGTCACACTTTGCTTATAAAGCATTGTCTGTAGTCCTTTCTCAAAATAGTTAACTGCAACAGCTTAAATAGATAGCCCAAGAACTGCTGCTTTACCTGTACTACTCTCCTTGAACTGAACTCACCTAACTGGTTGGCGTAAACGCTTACAGACTAGTCATTTTCAGTTGATTGATACAGGTGTGCAGGTTAAATCGTGAGTTTAACCCTCTGCTGACTACATTACATTGACGGGTTAATAAGGGAGGAATGAATCCCTTGAGTACAAATTATATGATTCTAAATCAAGTATTTCAAAGTGCTTTTTGACTTTATAGTGTCTGACCTTGAATTGCTGATTACATTTAATTGGACATGTGATACTTTAGCTTGTGGTAAATGTTGCATTCAGCAGCTTCACCTTTTCGTCATGAGTCTGTATTCTTCAGAGAAAGATAATGGGTTGGGGGTGAAGCTGGAAACAAAGTTAATGATTCTTTTGCCAATCCGCGGGGCTTGGCTGAAAATCCTGCACTTTGGAGCTGACAGTGAAACCTGGTCTTTCAAACAGGTTAAAGTGGAGATATCTTCTGTGTCCCTTTGTTTATTTTGTGACTGGCTTCTAAAGAGTTCTGGGTTTTTTGGTTTTTTCGGTTGGTAAACCTCTGTAAAATTTGTTGATCTTAAGTTCCAACTGACTTTTCAGTAAGTACGTCATAATGTAATTTCCCTACACCTTGAGCAGACAACAAGCCTCGAGCTGCTGACAGTGGGGTTGTTGCATGTAGCTACGCACAAGCAAGATGACCTTGCTAGATAGTATTGTGTTATCCCATTTGGATTATGCTGTGACACTCTGGATGTGCCGTGGATGATGTGCCAAGCCCAAAATGTCAGAGGGGGTGTTAGTTGTCTGTTGAGCTCCAGTGCCCAGCACCAGGCAGGGGCACTGGGTATGGTGCTGAAGGGTACCTGGCAAGGAGCCAGGTGTGCCAAGAGTGCCAATACCCGGAGTGCCCTTATTATTAAAGAAAAGCTTTTAATGATTGCCCGGATGGGTGGTTCCAGCTACAGCTGGTTGCCACCTATTTTACATTAAGTTTGAAGGCCTAATGATAGCAATACACAGCTCATGCACAAGCTCCCCACCCACTTTATCCTTCCCAATTGCTAGAAGGCCTACTCCAACTCCTTGTTTGTATGTTCGTATGTAATAAGAACTTTCTCTGAACTATACAGAGAGTTTTGGATCTCAGCTCTCACTATTTCAGTAAAACTCCTTACTGCACTGCTCCATTCCTCTACAGCACTGTATTTGCAAGGTCCATCTGCAACATTGGTGCTCAGGAGCTGACACAATTGATCTGAAATCCTCTGAGAAGACTTACACACCACAACATTTTGCTTTCTTTCTCCTAGTTTATATTGATTTATTGCCCAGTTTTAAGCTCACAACCATGGCACTCAACTCTCAATGAGAGGACAAGCAGTAACAAAATCCAAAATATCAGTTCACAGGGAATCTAATTTGGTGACACAAGTTAATGCCGCCTTCCAATTTTCTTTCCTTCTTATCGAGGAGCTTTCACTCCTCTGTTGTGCCAACCATATATTTCTAATTAATTCTGGGGTGGCAGACTCTCAAGGCTCAATTTTAACTCTAAGTTGATGAGTTTTAAGTGAATTAAAATCTCTTTCCTTAGCTTTGGACCTGACATGTCATTCCATGGTGGAGTGCACTGATCCGCAGCACTATGGAGCCATTTATTTCAACTGACTTGTACCTTGTTAACTTAGCCTGAATTTGAAACATCATCCTAGTGTAAGGGGGCGTGCTCATTTGAGGTTAAGGTTGAAGTAATCTGGCAATTTAGGGCAGTTAACCATGAGAATCACAGTATACAGTACCGCAAAGCATAAATGAATGAATTGTCAGATCATTTAGTGGAACTGGTTAAAGGATGAATGTTGCCCAGGTCACGAGAACTCTGCTCATCTTCAAATGGAGTGATGTGATCTTTAACATACAACTAAAAAGGCAGCTTAATGGCTCATCCAAAAGGCTGCATGTCTCTCAAATACTTTCACCTGAAAATGTGTTCAAGTTCATAGGTGTCCTTAAAATTCACAACCCTCTGACTCAGAGCCACAAATGTTCCCATTGTACTACTTGTTGCGAACATTTGAAATTTGGAATTCGTGCATTTGTCCTGTGCTAGATGAAAAACTTCAGCAACATGTCTCTCTTTTCAGCAATATTCATTGAACCACACTGATACTTCTTTGAAAAAGAAGTTTGACCAGAAAGTAATGCAGGACGTATATAAACACGCCCTGTGTTCTCTGTTTTATTAGGAGAAGAAAGTTTTGGGCTGAACTTTACTGGGGACTTCAGGATACCAATGTCAGGACAAAATGCGGGTCCTAAGCCCGCACTTGCTGGTAGTGTGACCGGCTGTGAGAGTTTACTGCAGGCAGCCTCCTAATTGGCTGCCTCAGGTCCCACCCTCCAATTAAGGACGGCCTCAGAAACCCCACCAGGTGAGTGCTGCCAAGGGAGGCAGGAGACCATTGGGCACCTCCAAGTGGTGGTTTGGACAGGTACTTGAAAATTAAAATTTTAGATGGCCAAAGGTGAAAGACACTGCAGGGCAGAGGGGAAACCCTCAGGCCCTCGGTAAGGGTGGGGGGGAGGTGTCACTGGGGACATAGGGGTTCCCTGTCATGCCTGCAACCTGCACACTGGGCCATGGAGCCTCTGGTTCCCATCTTCCCCTCGGGGGTGCCTTTATGAACCTGGCAGCCTGCTCACGTGGCAGGGGGGCTGTCCTGCAATTGACAAAATGCCTGCAGACCTGTAAAATAGCTTCTAATTGGACCCTTGTACACCCTTCCATGGAAGGAGCATCTGATCTGCCTAGCAGCCCTCTTCCTGCCTGCCACTGAGAAACTTCCTTGCAGAGGGACAGAGACCAGCCCATTATTTTCAGTCTGATTTCCTTATTATTTTTATATATTTTTAAAATTCATTCATGGGATGTGGGCGTCGCTGGCTGGGCCAGTATTTATTGCCCATCCCTAATTTCTCTTGAGAAGTTGGTGGTGAGCTGCCTTCTTGAACCCCTGAAGCCCATGTGGTGAAGGCACACCCACAGTGCTGTTTGGAAGGGAGTTCCAAGATTTTGACCCATAAACCATATTGTGGTTCATTGTAATTTTACTTTGGTAAAGCTTATCAAGCAGCACTGTTATTTAATTATGATATTATGTCACTCAGATAAAGACTGAGGATAACAGAGAATACATCTATGAATTTCACCCGTCAGCAGATTGTGGTAGAATAGAACTTTCCTCGGAACAAAAGTAGCAATTATTAACTGAGCTTAGTTTAATTCATTTGCAGTCAGCATAAATGTTAAAACAATACTTAAAATTGCTAGCTGAAGCAATGGAAAATGTCCAGAATTTGCAGTGTTATTCCAGCAACTAATAAACCACTTGTTAGTTTGCTTATATAATATGTAAATCTAGGCCATGTTATTAATTATTTGTTAATACGTTAAAAAAACAAGCCTAGATAGGCTCTCCCAGCCAAGCATTAAACAATGGCACCATTCACTTTATGCTTTCTAAGCCACTAATTACAAAATAATCCTTTTATTCAAGGTTTCGTGGCATAATTGAGAATAAAGCTGAAAAACAGTCAAAGCAGCAAGTCTAGCCATACTGTGATAATACTTAAAGGGCCAACAGAGTGGGACTAGCTATACATAAGAGTGAGGTCACTCTCATAGCTACACTCTCGATGGAAATTAAAGGGATGTGCCCCCAGGCTGTATGCCTGACATGGAATATATATTGAAAATATCCAAAGAATTACAATTGAATAGAGGCATCTAAGAGTGCAACACACTGTGTGGAGACAAGTCAAGTTTTTATGTCACTTTCTGTAATTTTCAGGTTGAAATGTTTTGTTATGTACTTTTACAAATTTTATGAATCAAGTATATATTTGGGAAAAAAATTAGAGTTGTAGCTTTGTTTGTACTATTACTCCAGTGACAGTGAAAGAGAAAGCCTTGCATCTTGTTAAGTTTTTGAAAAGCTTTTTATTTATTCATTCGCAGGATGTGGGCGTCACTGGCTGGGCCAGCATTTATTGCCCATCCCTAGTTGCCCCTGAGAAGGTGGTGGTGAGCTGCTTTCCTGAATCACTGCAGTCCAAGTGGTGTAGGTACACCCACAGTGCTGTTAGGAAGGGAGTTCCAGGATTTTGACCCAGCAACAGTGAAGGAACGACGATATATTTCCAAGTCAGGATGGTGAGTGACTTGGAGGAGAACTTCCAGGTGGTGGTGTTCCTGTGTGCCTGCTGCCCTTGTCCTTCTAGGTGCTGGTGGTCATGGGTTTGGGAGGTGCTGTCTAAGGAGCCTTGGTGAATTCCTGCAGTGCATCTTGTAGATGGTACACACTGCTGCTACTATGCGTTGATGGTGGAGGGAGTGAATGTTTGTGGATGTGGTGCCAATCAAGTGGGCTGCTTTGTCCTGGATGGTGTCCAGCTTCTTGAGTGTTGTGGGAGCTGCACTCATCCAGGCAAGTGAGGAGTATTCCATCACACTCCTGACTTGTGCCTTGTAGATGGTGGGGGCGCTTTGGGGAGTCAGGAGGTGAGTTACTCGTCACACGATTCCAGCCTCTGACCTGCTCCTGTAGTCACAGTATTTATATGGCTAGTCTAGTTCAGTTTCTGGTCAATGGTAAACCCCAGGATATTGATAGTGGGGGAATTCAGTGATGGTAATTCCATTGAACATCAAGGGGCAATGGTTGGATTCTCTCTTTGTTGGAGATGGTCATTGCCTGACACTTGTGTGGCACGAATGCTACTTGCCACTTGTCACCCCAAGCCTAGATATTGTCCAGGTCTTGCTGCATTTGGACATAGACTGCTTCAGTATCTGAGGGGTCTTGAATGGTGCTGAACATTGTGCAATCATCAGCGAACATCCCCACTTCTGACCTTATGATGGAAGGAAGGTCATTGATGAAGCAGCTGAAGATGGTTGGGCCTAGGACACTACTACCCTGAGGAATTCCTGCAGCGATGTCCTGGAGCTGAGATGACTGACCTCCAACAACCACAACCATCTTCCTTTGTGCTAGGTATGACTCCAACCAGTGGAGAGTTATCCCCTGATTCCCATTGACTCCAGTTTTACTAGGGCTCCTTGATGACACACTTGGTCAAATGCTGCCTTGATCTCAATGGCAGTCACTCTCACCTCACCTCGGGAGTTCAGCTCTTTTATCCATATTTGAACCAAGGCTGTAATGAGGTCAGGAGCTGAGTGACCCTGGCAGAACCCAAACTGGGCGTCAGTGAGCAGGTTATTGCTAAGCAAGTGCCGCTTGATAGCACTGTTGATGACCCCTTCCATTACTTTATTGATGATGGAGAGTAGAGTGATGGGGCGGTAATTGGCTGGGTTGGATTTGTCCTGCTTTTTGTGTACAGGACATACCTGGGCAATTTTCCATATAGCCGGGTAGATGCCAGTGTTGTAGCTGGACTGAAACAGCTTGGCTAGGGGTGCGGCAAGTTCTGGAGCACAAGTCTTCAGCACTATTGCCGGAATATTGTCAGGGCCCATAGCCTTTGCAGTATCCAGTGCCTTCAGCCGTTTCTTGATATCACGTGGAGTGAACCGAATTGGCTGAAGACTGGCATCTGTGATGTTGGAGACCTCCGGAGGAGGCTGAGTTGGATCATCCACTCGGCACTTCTGGCTGAAGATTGTTGCGAATGCTTCAGCCTTATCTTTTGCACTGCTGTGCTGGGCATCTTCCATCTTAAAGCATGTCACCCAATTTCTTTTGAAGCGCAGCTACTTGTGGTGAGATTCGCTATCTGCTCATCATTGCCCATTAAGATGACTGCTCCTATTCCCATTTAGGTGCAATGAACATGATAATACAATCATAATAGTTTGATATAGTGTATGACTGTTATGTTCTAAGCTTTCAAAGTTAGGTAATGCACACAAGATCATGTAATCTCCATGTTGAAAAGTCCAGTGTTTAGAAGATACCTAATGAAGGTCACAAGGCTTAAGTGCAATCAAAGGTTTATGACGTTATTATAAAGCACAAGACCTATAGCACTGCCACAACTCTGAAAGTATTTTGCAGCTAGCACAGCCTACCAGCCATTGCTTTTTAAACAAATAAGTGGTCATCCTAAGATGCTGCTCATGGTAAATTGGAGGGTATGCTGTGTTATGTACAATAGTCTTGGAGGGGTTGATTTACTTTGGAATATCTGAATTAAATATTATCTGCTATATTTCTGTTGTCCTTGTGTAAGCTGCTCAGTTAGACTTTGATGCCTCTTTAGTTTATCTGCATATCTGAACAATGTACATTGAGCTTTGAATTTCCACAATGGGTTGATTTGTGTGCCATGAACCTGCTTCCGGCGGCAGTGATGGTGATGTCTTAGGTCATTGGCTGTGCTCCTCTAGTGGTAAGTGATTGTGAAAATTAGGGCGTATCATAAAATGGTTACAACTAGGTTGCCAACCCTCCAGGGTTGACCCGGAGTCTCCAGGAATTGAAGATTAATCTCCAGAACACTGCTGTGTGCAACCCTAGAGAAAAGTCTTTGGGACATTAAAAAAAGATAGTTTTTTAAAAAAAAATTCTTTGAACATTTCTCTTCACCATATATGAAAATATTAAAAATAGGGGGGAGAGTAAGGCTGTTTGGCTGACAGTCAAGTATCATCCAATTGGGTAATGAGTCTTTTTGCTTTCTAATTGGCATAGGAAAGCAGTGCATCACAAGGTATGTGTTGACCACTGAATGGCTGGACAGTGGGCACTAGTCATGTGATGAAATCTCCAGGAGTATATTTAATCATAGTTGGCAAACTTAGTTACAATGCAGAAGGAGACCATCAGTCTGTCGTGCCCACATCTGCTTTCTGCAATAGCAATTCACCTAGTCCCACTCCTCTGCAGAAACAGAAAATATGTCCAAGTATTGCTGAAATAACTGCATTTCACTGGGGAGAAATTGGGTTTCATTGCACACCTGCATATGTTAATGAGGGGCTAATGCCTATTTACAGATTCCTCTCAGGAATTTGTGAGCACTGAGTACAGCAGATACTATGGCCTAGCCAACAGGGCTTCTGGAGCCCACCTGATAAGTTTCTTCTTTTTAAACTTAACTTCACATGGAGCAGGGAGGAACAGGACTTCCCTTCCTGAGTCCCTAGCACTCAAAGGGCCAATGCCAACTCATGCATACCCATTCCTGTTCTCCTCCAGCCCCTAAGCTGCTGGCCTTGCATCCAACCCAAATTGGTGGGGTGCCAACTGAGGAGCTGCCTCTGGGCACTTAATTGGCATTTGCAGCTCACTGGAATTAGATCAATGACGTGCAATGCCCAATTTATGAAGACCCTTTGGTCTCCAGCTTCTGGCACATCCTCTGAGCATAATAACTATTTCAGGTTCTAAAATGAGCGAAATCAATTTCCAGCCCAGAGTGTTATAAGAGTTACAACTAATCCAGTTATTTCCCCTAACATATCTTAGTTGGCGAGAATCATCCTGTTTCTGGTAATGTTTAGCCTGTGCTTCATTCAACCGTGATGGTGCTTAGAATATCTGCTCCACATTTTTCACTCAATAAACCCAGTCACAATGGGACTCGTACAGCATGACCGAATCACCAGTTAAGCCCTCATGTATTGTGGTTACTTTGTGTGTCGTGAGATTTCTATTGTCAGTCTGACCTTCTTGTCTGTGATGCTAATACTGAGTGTCCATTCAATGCCACAGGAGATGGACAAGTTTTCACAAATTACTTGGAATGGTTGGGTCACTTTTCACCAGAACTTCCAAATTACCTCATTTCTGAATGATCACATAGGTACTGTTGTTAGCCCACAATACACAATATTTTGAACTGCGTGACTGGTGACAAGGCGTGGTGGTTCAGAAATGCAAATGACCTGGAAGGTTTGATTTCCACATAGTGAAGAAATAGGAAATGAGCACCCAAAAGTACTTCCTATTCTGCAGAAGTAGTCCAGGAATTGAAAGTCTCCGATGTGAACGCACTGCCTGTTTTCCCCAAGTCATCGCACTTCATCCTCTTCTTCCTTGTCCTTCCTCACTTTGCTTATGGATGTGAATTAATGTATAGATGTGAGCAAAGGCATAGCCACTGGAGAGATGTGATGTGTGGGGGAGGTGGGGCGCAGAGGGGGTGAATCATGTCTCCACCAAATTCTTTGACCATGGATTAGTCCCCTCCATCCTATCTGCACCCAAATTCCTAGAATTGTCCCTAAGCTCCCATTAATTAATTCTAAGTAATAGTGCTTAAAAACATAATCTTCCAGTATTTCACTTATGATTGTGTACAACATGATATTTTTCCTGCATAAGATTTTGGCTTATATCTATATTTTGAAAACTTCCTTGAGTGCAGAAAACATAGAAAACCGTGTTACAGTGTGCTATGTAAAGAAATATCACAGCCTTATCATATTAGCTTGCATTACTCGTGATTGATATTTTTACATTGTGAATGACTTCAGCTACAAAAATAGTTTAAGTAGGTCAGTGGACACAGTGAATGTCAGCTCTCCTTCTCTCGTGTGGTAAAAAGTGGCAGTCAGGGTTTCTTTGGATAGTCAGATCTCCTTCAGTCCCATGATCAAGATTTTGATATATGTAATAATCTTTAACTGTGCACAAATTATTTTCCATTCTTTAATGCTTCTACTAATTTTGAACACTGTTTTCTTTTAGCTCATGCATCTGATGCCCTGCAATTTGTTAGAGAAGGTGTTTGATACATTTAGTTCTTTCACTGAATTGTTTCAACACGAAATAAAGCTTTTTTCCTTCTTAAAAAAGGTTTTGAGTAAGATTGTTTTGTTTTTACGCCGATTTCATTGACTTACTAACAATATAAAGATTGAAGTTCGTTGGCAGCAATGCATTAAATGGCTGCCACTCATTAAAGGTCAAAGTACCCAATGGTGCAAGAGCCATATTTGGTAATCTCTTAGATTGAAACATTTATCTCTATTGTTCTTTTATGTTCTTTCAATGAGCCCTTATCATGTAAAACAAAAACAGAATTACCTGGAAAAACTCAGCAGGTCTGGCAGCATCGGCGGAGAAGAAAAGAGTTGACGTTTCGAGTCCTCATGACCCTTCAATTCCTTATCATGACCCTTTAATGATTTATTAATGACCCTTATCATGTAAATGCTGTTCCTCCTCCATATGTCAAAATCAAGACAATTGCATTGATTCTTAGACCAACTCAGTTTTTCCCAGCACCAACACAAAACTATAGAAACTCCTTTCACCTTCTTTTCCTTGTAAAGCCCATAGTTCTTTACAACACAAGTTTGGCCTCACCTAACCGATATTTTGTGATTTGTTTTGTCTTTTCTAAATAAATGGTATTTCAATTCATCGGGCAATACATTAAAATACCCATGTCAAAAATGCAAGAGATGAATACCAGATAACTTACCTTCTCTTTTCTTAAATGTTGCCGGATGGGAAATCCTACAATAAAAGTGTTGAAATAAATGTTCCTTAAATTGAGAGGTGCTTTGACATTTTAAAGAACAAATTAATGCGAGTTGATAGGAAAATATTGTAACAGGGTTTTTAATGTAATTGATGTAATCGTACGAGAAGGTCTTGTGGCGGAATGGGTAGTGTCCCTGCCTCTGAGCCAGAAGCTCCAGGTTAAAGTCCCATTCCAGCACTTGATAATCATGGAAGGTGTGTTCATAACACAGCAAAAGAGGTCGATTACCAACCTGCAAATCCTTCCAGCATAACTATGAGGCTCCTGGTCAGCTAGGCTTGATGTGGAATGCCCCTAAAGTTATAGCCTCTGGCTTCAGGCTAGTGATCCGTTCCAGGGAAAGCAAGCTACTGAATACATACAAACACATGCTTCTGCTGAAGGGTCATGAGGACTCGAAACGTCAACTCTTTTCTTCTCCGCCGATGCTGCCAGACCTGCTGAGTTTTTCCAGGTAATTCTGTTTTTGTTTTGGATTTCCAGCATCCGCAGTAGCTTTTTGTTTTTGAACACATGCTTTGTCTACCTCATGCATCTCTAGATGCGGGAAGTCCTCTATATCTAAGTACTCGTGTGTGTCCCTCTGCCTATTCTACCTCATGGCTCCAATGCACTTCTCCCAGTTACGCTCGTGTACAGAGAAATATCCTAAGCTAGTATATTCAGATTCAAGAGTAAAATGAATTTCAAATCTTTTATTTGGTGGATTTAACCATACTGATGGATATTCTTAGATTCATACTCTTAAATTCCTTAAAAATAATTTTTACCATCAAAATGTAAAGTCAGTATTTCCAGATCTTTAAGATCCAGATAAGAAGTTCTTGCAGTGAAGTGGGTAGTGTCCCTGCCTCTGAGCCAGAAGCTCCGGGTTCAAGTCCCACTCCAGGAGCAGAATTTTACCCTTGGCGTGCAGGCTCGGGGGGGGGGGGTGCGGGGGGGAAGCCAACTGCTCTCAGCAATGGGCAGCGCACTGTGATTTCACGCTGTGCCCAGCGTGAATGGCGGATGGGGAATCTGCGAGAAGGGGCAGGCGGGGGCATGACGTCCGCCAGGTCCAATCGTGACCCGGCGGCCCAGGCAGCCCCGGGAAGGCCGCTGAAGTCTCCATGAATCCCGTTGCAGTTGGACACGGCAGGCGGGAGGGCAGGTCTGTGGGGCAGTCGGCCTGGCCTTTCTCGGATGAGTGCCTCGCAGTCCTCCTGGGGGAGGTTACAGCCAGGAGGGAAACCCT
This sequence comes from Cetorhinus maximus, assembly GCF_964194155.1. NCBI lineage: Eukaryota > Metazoa > Chordata > Chondrichthyes > Lamniformes > Cetorhinidae > Cetorhinus > Cetorhinus maximus. The sequence continues at coordinate 16,686,856 of NC_135904.1, read as the reverse complement.
TGTCCCCAGAGACAGGAGGAGAAGGCCCCCTCACACCTCACCAAAAAGGCCTGGGAGGAGGCGGCATCCAGGGTCAGCAGCCACGACGTGGTGGGGCGCACATGGGTGCAGTGCCGGAAGCGCTTCAATGATCTCCTGCGTTCGGGAAGGGTGAGTACCGTGTTGGCATGGGTCACTTTGCAGAGCAGTTAATAGCTGGCCATCCCTCCATGGACCTCAGAGGTGTTACAGTGTGAGTGGCAAATGTCAATGAGGCAGGAGCTGGCCCAGGGGGTGAGCCCTGGCTGCCTGGGCTGAGTGCCTTGTGGCTGCAGGGTCACAAATCGGCTGAGCTCTGTGAGGTATTTCTCAGCTGGGGTTGGCCATGGTGCAATGGTGCTGCAGGTGGAGAGTGGACTAATCAATGCTCCTCTGTTCTTTCAGGACAAGACATCCCATAACATTATTGAGAGGCCGCTGTCTGGCGGGGGACCCTCACACCTCCTAATCCTCAAGCATTATGAGCAGGAGGCCCTGGAGCTGGAGAGGCACCATGCACCTCGGTCAAGCAGCCGCGGTGAGGTTGGGGTGCTAGATGAAGGTAAGAGTGCAGTGCACTGAGGTGAGAATGTCAGTTATTGCAACCATTCTAGTGTAGTCTGTATATTGATGTGAGCCTCGAACCTGGAGACCCCATTAATAATGGAAAGATGAGGGCACCATGATGCACATCTCTGTCTCACCAGGGTGCCTGGCATGCACAGTGACATGTCCTTTTGTCCATTTTAGGCTCACCAGCAGGCGGCTGCTATGAGGAGCCTGAAGGCCACCCCTGACCCCGGAGGACCACCATGCTGAGCATGCACCTGCTCACACCCTCTCTGTCAAGCAGGCACCAGTGCAGATACCAGCACCTCAGTGGGCATAAGATCACCAACTAGTATCTCGTTGCACATTGCTGAGGGCATTTCACACTCATCTGAGGTGTAGGCAGAGGCAGAGAGTGCTCAGCGCGCCTGCAGTTGCAGGATTGCTGGGGACCAGGAACATGCTCAGTCGATGGCTGATGATGGGCCTCTGGAGTCGTCCATGAGGCAGCAGATGCTGGATGTCCAGCAGGGTGTGCAGGAGGATCTGGCGGAGATACATGAGGGTCTGTGTGCCATGATGTCCGCTGTGGAGGAGTCCATGTGGAGCATAAGCACTGCGTTGACCCTCACGGCTGAGCGCAATGCCTCCTCCACGGAGAGAGTGGCAACTCTTATGGAGAGGCTGCTCCAGGGCCTCAATCCTGGGGTCCCTGGGGATGCGCTCAGACCTGCAAGCCCGCACAGCGGCAATGACCTCAGCCGGTCAGTGTCAGGGTGGGAGATGATTTGGGCACCCAGTATCCCAGCTAGATGCCCGGCCATCAATGGTAAGCAGGGAGGTTCAATGCGACCTCACGTTGGCACACGAGCTGCCTATCGTCTCTGCGGGTTCTTCTTAGCATGCTCCGGATGATGGCTGCAGCTCCTCCGCCCCTCTGCCAGTGATTGTGGCATCTGATGAGGCTGTGGCGACTGGGGAGATGCCAGCCGTGGAACTTGCCATTCCCTCCCTTGTGGGGCCATCACAGCCTCCATGGGCCAGAGGATGAGTGCCAAGGTCATCAAGGCCAACAAGAGAGCAGAGTGAGCCGGCTGTCTCCAATGCCGGTGCCAGCGAGGGTGGGGGGCACCCAGATGTAGTACCCGCAGACATAAATGTAATGTACCTTAAGCACAAGACAGGTGATATTTTGTTACCCCATTTTGCTTTAAACTTTTTCATGGTGTGATTAAAAACACCAGTTAATGCTCATTTCAGCTATGTTTCAAATTCACAATTAAACGAGATGTTATTTTGGGCTATTGGCCTCTGAATGCTTCATTTGTTCTGTAGGTGCAGGGAAGGCCATTATGTAACGATGGACATGCGTCTCTTGAAACTTTATTGCAAAAGCACATCGTGCATGTTGTTGGCCAAGGGAATGGTCCTGTCAGGGACTGAGTATGGAGTCTGCAGCCCTGGCATGTGGTGGTGGTTCTTATTTGGTAGTCTAGCTGAAGGAGCGTTGGATCAAAGCGTCCCAGGGTGTTCCTGCCTCCCTGGAGGTTACCCAGGTCAGCGTCCATGCCCTCAGCGTTCTCCTCATCGTGCTCATCCTCAGACTCACGACTGGACTCATCATCTGTTGTCTGTGGAGCTGTGTCAAGATCTTCTTCCTCCACTGGGTCCCTCCTTGGCAGTGCCAGATTGTGCACAGCGTAGCATGCAACCATTATCAGTGATACACACTCTGGGGGGTATTGCAGTGCACCCCTGACTGGTCCAGGCATTGGAAGTGCATATTGAGAAGACTTAAGGTTCTCTCTAACACCACCCTTGTGAAGGTATGGCTCCTGTTGTACCGCTGCTCAGCCTCTGTTCTTGGGTGGCAGAGAGACGTCATGAGCCACCTTTTGAGGGGATAGCCTTTGTCACCCAGCAGCCATCCATCCAGCCGGGCTGGAGTACTGAAGAGCCTCGGCACCTGGAGTCAGGGCTGATCTCAGGCCTGATCCTCTGACAGATGAAGGTCACTGTCTCCCTTGAGAGACAGAGCCTCCCTCGGCAAGGGAGTCTGGGAAGAGTGTCCTGCAGTCAGCATCGCGGTGAAGCAGTCTGGGAAGGGTGTCCTGCAGTCAGTTCTTGTTGAAGATAACAAGAGTAACATCACAAGACAGTGCGAGAAAGCAGCGGAGAGATCAGAACCAGCACGAGCATGGGGAAGCTTCAAAAAGTGAGGTCAGCACAAGGGTGAGAGCTGATTGGTGAGTAGTGGGTAAGTGTTTTTCTCCAGTTTAAAATAGATTAAGCTAAGGAAAGGTAAGAGTTCTAGTTTTTATTTAAAGTACATAAATAATTTAACTTTTTTTTACTGTATTTAACATAAAGTTAGGGTTTTTTTTTCAACTAGAGGCATGACAGGACAGCTCAGTCCCATGTTATGCTCTGCCTGCAAAATGTGGGAAGTCCTAGACGCTCCCTTGCGCTCTGACTGACCACGTGTGCAGGAAGTGCCACCAGCTGCAGCTACTTGAGCTCTGAGCTTCGGAGCTTGAGCGGCAGCTGGAGGCACTGAGGTGCATCCGCGAGGCTGAGAGTTTCGTGGATAGCACGTTTTTAGACTTGGTCACCCCACAGCTAATGGAAGTGCAGACAGAGAGGGAATGGGTGACCATCAGTCAGAAGAAAGGTGTCAGTCAGGTAGTCAGGAAATCCCCAGGGTGCATCTTGCTCGAGAACCATTTTTCTGGGTTGGAAAATGGTGAGAGTGACGGGAGTGCAGTCACGCTTATGGCACTGTGAGTGGCTCAGCTGCACAGGGGAGGAGGAATAAGAGGGGAAGAGCAATATTGGTAGGAGACTCAATAATAAGTGGAACAGACAGGCATTTCTGCGGACATAGACGTGAGTCCAGGATGGTATGTTGCCTCCCTGATGCCAGGGTCGAGGATGTCACTGAACGGCTGCAGGGCATTCTAAAGGAGAAGGGTAAACAGACAGAGATCGTGGTACATATTGGTACCGACATAGGTAGAAAGAGGGATGAGGTCCTGCAAGCAGAATTTAGGGAGCTAGGCAACAGATTCAAAAACAGGACCTCAAAGGTAGTAATCTCTGGATTACTTCAAATGCCACGCGCTGGTGAGTACAGAAATAGGAGGTTAGTCCAGATGAATACGAGGCTGGATAGGTGGTGCAGGAGGGAGGGCTTTAGATTTCTGGGACATTGGGACCGTTTCTGGGGGCGGTGGGACCTGTACAAGGCGGATTGGTTGCACCTGAACCGGAATGAGACCAACATCCTTGCGGGGAGGTTTGCTAGTGCTGTTGGGGAGGGTTTAAACCAACTTGGCAGGGGGATGGGATCCTGAGAGGAAGTTCAGCAGGGGGAGATGCACAGCCAAAATTAGAAGAGCAAGCGAGTCTGGAAGGCATAGAAATTATAGGACAGTTAAGGCACAAGGGAGTTTGCAAGATTGGATGGTATTTATTTTATTGCAAGGAATCTGGCGAATAAGGCAGATGAGTTGAGGGCACAAATTAACATATGGAAGTATGATGTCATTGCTGTCACAGAGACATGGCTGAGAGAGGGGCAGGATTGGCAGCTCAATATTCCAGGATATTGGGTCTTCAGGCGAGACAGGGAAGGAGGTAAAAGAGGAGGGGGTATCGCAATATTGATCAAGGAATCAATTACAGCAGTGAGGAGGGATGACATCTTAGAAGGCTCCTCAAATGAAGCCATATGGGTAGAACTGAAAAACAAAAAAGGAGCAATCATATTGCTGGGAGTGTACTATAGGGCCCCAAATAGTCAGAGAAATAGAAGAGCAGATATATAGGCAAATTTCAGAGAAGTGTAAAAATAATAGGGTAGTAATAGTGGAGGATTTCAACTTCCCCAACATTAACTGGGTTAGTCATAGTGTGATAGGTTTAGAGGGAGCGGAATTGTTAAAATGCATCCAGGAGAGCTTTTTAAGACAGTACGTAGAAGGTCCTACAAGAGAGGGGGCTGTCCTGGACTTAATTTTAGGGAATGAAGCCGGGCAAGTGGTAGAGGTATCAGTAGGGGAGCATTTTGCAGATAGTGATCATAACTCCATTAGATTCAAGGCTGTTATGGGAAAGGTCAATAATGGGCCAGAAATCAGAGCTCAAAATTGGGGGAAGGCCGATTTTAATAAGATCAGATATGATTTGGCCAGAGTGGACTAGGAGCAGCTACTTTTAGGTAAATCAGCGTCAGAGCAGTGGGACTCATTCAAGAAGGAAACAGGGAGAATACAGGGCCAACATATTCCAGTAAAGATAAAGGGCGGGATCAACAAATCCAGGGAATCCTGGATGTCGAGGAATATACAGGATTGGATAAAGAGAAAAAGGGAGACTTATGGCAGATACTGAGGGCTTAAAACAGCGGAAGCCCCAGAGGAGTATAGAATGTGTAGGGGGGAAAGTTAAAAAGGAAATTAGGAGAGCAAAAAGGGGTCATGAAAAAACATTGGCAGATAAAATAAAGGAAAATCCAAAGTTATTTTACAAGTACATTAAGAGTAAGAGGATAACTAGGGAAAGAGTAGGGCCCATTAAGGCCCTTAGTGGTAATTTGTGTGTGGAGCCGGAAGACCTGGGTAGGGTTCTAAATGAACACTTTGTGTCGGTGTTCACAAGTGAGAGGGACAACGTGGGTATGGAAATCAGGCAGAAGGACCGTGATATAATTAAAGAAATTTGCATAGAAAGGGAGGATGTTCTAAGTAGCCTGGCAGGCTTAAAAGTAAATAAATCTCCAGGCCTGAATGAATTGTATCCCAAGCTGTTGAGTGAGGCAAGGGAGGAGATAGCAGGGGTGCTGGCAATAATTTTCAATACCTCTCTGGCCACAGGAGAGGTGCCAGAGGACTGGAGGACAGCCAATGTGGTACCATTATTCAAGAAGGGAGGAAGGGATAAACCAGGGAACTGCAGGCCAGTCAGTCTAACCTCAGTGGTGGGGAAACTATTGGAAGCAATTCTGAGGGACAGAATTAATCTACACTTGGAGAGGCAGGGATTAATCAAGGACAGTCAGCATGGTTTTATTAAGGGGAGGTCGTGTCTGACCAATTTGATTGAATTTTTCGAAGAGGTGACCAGGTGTGTAGATGAGGTCAATGCATTTGATGTAGTCCACTTGGACTGCAGCAAGTCTTTTGATAAGGTCCCGCATGGGAGACTGATAATGAAGGTAAGAGCCCAAGGGATCCAAGGCAATTTGACAAATTGGATCCAGAATTGGCTGAGTGGCAGGAAGCAGAGGGTGATGGTCGAGGGGTGTTTTTGTGACTGGGTGCCTGTGTCCAGTGGGGTTCCACAGGGATCAGTGTTGGGTCCCTTGCTGTTTGTGGTACATATAAACGATTTAGACTTCAATGTAGGAGGGTTGATCAGTAAGTTTGCGGATGACATGAAAATTGGTGGGGTGGTAAATAGTGAGGAGGATAGCCTTAGATTACAGGAGGATATAGACAGGCTGGTCAGACAGGCTGATCGGTGGCAAATGGAATTTAATCGGGATAAGTGTGAGGTGATGCACTTGGTCAGGACAAACAAGGCACAGGAATACACGATGAATGGTAGGACCCTGGGGAGTACCGAGGATCAGAGGGACATTGGTGTACACGTCCACTGGTCCCTTAAGGTAGTGGGACAGGTAGATAAGGTGGTTAAGGCGGCATATGGGATACTTGCCTTTATTAGCCGAGGCATAGAATATAGGAGCAGGGAGGTTATGCTGGAACATAGAATATTGATTAGGTCACAGCTAGAGTGTTGCATGCAGTTCTGAAATCTGCATTATAGGAAGGATGTGCTTGCACCGGAGAGAGTGCATAGGAGATTTACCAGGATGTTAAAAGCAAAAGACCGCAGATGCTGGAAATCCAAAACAAAAACAAAAATACCTGGGAAAGCTCAGCAGGTCTGACAGCATTTGCGGAGAGGAAAACGGTTAACGTTTCGAGTCCGTATGACTCTTCAACAGAACTAAGGAAAAATAGAAAAGAGGTGAAATATAAGCTGGTTTAAGGGAGGGTGGGACAAGTAGAGCTGGATAGAGGGCCAGTGATAGGTGGAGATTGCCAAAAGATGTCATAGACAAAAGGACAAAGAGATGTTGATGGTGGTGATATTAGCTAAAAAATTTGCTAATGGTGACATTAAGGGTAGAAAGCAGGACGAGCAAGGTACAGATAGCCCTAGTTGGGGTGGGGTGGGGGGAAGGGATCGAAACAGGCTAAAAGGTAGAGATAAAACAATGGATGGAAATACATTTAAAAATAATGGAAATAGGTGGGAAAAGAAAAATCTATATAAATTATTGGGAAAAGGGGGATCGGAAAGGGGATGGGGATGGAGGAAAGAGTTCATGATCTAAAGTTGTTGAACTCAATATTCAGTCCGGAAGGCTGTAAAGTGCCTAGTCGGAAGATGAGGTGCTGTTCCTCCAGTTTACGTTGAGCTTCACTGGAACAATGCAGCAGGCCAAGGACGGACATGTGGGCATGAGAGCAGGGTGGATGTTGAAATGGCAAGCGACAGGGAGGTTGGGTCATGCTTGTGGACAGACCGAAGGTGTTCTGCAAAGCGATCATCCAGTCTGCGTTTGGTCTCTCCAATGTAGAGGAAACTGCATTGGGAGCAGCGAATGCAGTAGACTAAATTGAGGGAAGTGCAAGTGAAATGCTGCTTCACTTGAAAGGAGTGTTTGGGCCCTTGGACGGTGAGGAGGGGGAAAGGGGCAGGTGTTGCACCTTCTGCGGTTGCATGGGACGGTGCCGTGGGAGGGGGTTGAGGTGTAGGGGGTGATGGAGGAGTGGACTAGGGTGTCCCGGAGGGAACGATCCCTGCAGAATGCTGCCGGGGGGGTGAAGGGAAGATGTGTTTGGTGGTGGCATCATGCTGAAGTTGGCGGAAATGGCGGAGGATGATCCTTTGAATGCGGAGGCTGGTGGGGTGATAAGTGAGGACAAGGGGGACCCTATCATGGTTCTGGGAGGGAGAGGAAGGTGTGAGGGCGGATGCGCGGGAGATGGGCCGGACACGGTTGAGGGCCCTGTCGACCACCATGGGTGGAAAACCTCGGTTAAGGAAGAAGGAAGACATGTCAGAGGAACTGTTTTTGAAAATGGCATCATCAGAACAGATGCGACGGAGGTGAAGGAACTGAGAGAATGAGATGAAGTCCTTACAGGAAACGGGGTGTGAGGAGCTGTAGTCAAGGTAGCTGTGGAAGTCGGTAGGCTTGTAATGAATATTGGTGGACAGTCTATCACCAGAAATTGAGACAGGAAGGGAAGTGTCAGAGATGGACTATGTGAAAATGATGGAGGGGTGGAAATTGGAAGCAAAATTAATACATTTCTCCAGGTCCAGATGAGAGCATGAAGCAGCACCGAAGCAGTCATCGATGTACCAGAGAAAGAGTTGTGGGAGGGGGCCGGAGTAGGACTGGAATAAGGAATGTTCCACGTACCCCATAAAGAGGCAGGTATAGCTGGGGCCCATGCTGGTACCCAATATTGTCCACCTGGAAGCTGCATTGGGACACCTGACTTCCTCTCCTTCGTGCTCCTCTCTTCCTCCTCAGAGGAGATGCCTCCAGCGGAGACCACAATCCCCATTACCAGGGTAATGGAAGGCTATCTGATACCTGGAAGGGCCCACGTGGTCTGAATCCTCCGGGGGCCTGGAAGACAACAATGAGTCCTGAAATGAAGTGTAGAAATGTTCCGAATGCAGCTCTGTAGTAAGATGAAGCTGTCCAGTTCACAGAAGCAACCAGCAGCAAGTTTGATCCAAAACTCCTCACCACTCACATTGACAATGCCACTGACCCTTCTTATCCCGCCCGTGGATGAGCTTTTGTTAATTGTGGCCTGCCCCACCTGCCCGTTTTGCCCGTGTGATGGCCGAAAAATCGCACGGGCTGCGGAAAGTCGGAGACAATTGGTGTGTCAAGGGCTTTAACTGGCCTCTTAATTAATGGCAGGCGCACCTCCGTCTCCATCACGCGCCCGCCTGGTGAAATATCATGAGAGTGCGCGGTGACATCGGCATGCTCAGCTGACGCGTTATTTCATGTTTGAGTGGGTTGGGCCCGCGCGCCTGCCAAGCGAAAAATTCTGCCACAGGACTTGATGACTAAGGAAGGTGTCTTCATGAGTTGGCCAAACAGGTACCAACTTGTAAATCCTTCCAACAATGGCAGACATTGAGAGATTCCTGTTCAGCCAAGAAATTGGAGCCTCTACCGTCAATATTCATGGTCCCAGGCTACAACATGCATGTAAAGTCTACGTTGCCACAACAGCTTGGACTCCCTGGAGGTGCCCAGTTGGATCAGATAGGTGGCCAACAGCACGGGGTACAATCCCCGTTGCGTCTGGGATGGACTCGGGAGCTGCCTCCTTGCCCTACCTGTGGTGGAGGTTGTGGCGCTGTGGGGTGGGACCTGCCTTTAGGCAGGGAACTGAAGAAGTAGAAGGTCTAGAGAGATGGATAAATCTAGGAATCCTGTGTTGCTACAGTATTTGACTGTACTGAAAGTTATGTTTGGGAAATAATAAAGCTTAAAAGCACAATATGTTTGAATGGTAGGTGGGTAGCACTGTGCACTGACAGAGCTGCCTTTAGTTTTCAGCTGCAGGTGCCAGTGGAACTTGAATATCCCTGAGCTGCCAATCTTGAAAGCAAAACAGAAGCAATGGCACTGAAAGAATAAGCTTCAAAAGAGCCTCAAGCTACTGAATGGCTACAGAGTGGCAGTGGCAGAAGCAATGAAAATGCCTGTTTTGATTGAGTTTGCTCTCAGGGCCTAAATTGGGGAAGAAAATACATGAAGATAAATCCATGAAAACATTTGAAAATGATGAGGAAATTATCTCATTACAGCGACTCAGGATTATGAATTATTCACTTAAAGGGTGGTCTCCAGCCATGCCAAGTTGCCACATTAATTTTCTGGCCATGGTGTCTGGCCTTGAAGATTGATAATTTAGCAAATAGGGAATGCCCATTAGCTGCTGCTCAGCTGAAAAGCAGCATATACAGGCATGATCTGACTGGCATCGTACCAACGCATCCAGTGCGGCCAACTCCAAATCTGCACATTGCTCATTACTGTGGTTATTACAGATCACTAAGAAGCTCAAGTCAAATCTGCCTTTTTATGAAAGGCTGTACCTTTCCCACCATTGAAACAAAGCAACGTTAATTAATACAACACACTCAAACAAGGCCCCATTTTCCCTTGACAACTGAAGTTGGCCAAAAGACTCCTAAAGTACAGAGCTCCTACAAGAGACACTATTATTGCAAATCGCTTTACAACAGCTACATCCTTAACATATCAAAGCATTTCTCAATTTTTAAAAAAATTTATGTGACTGGACAACGAACTCAGGGCTAACCATTTCGTTTTTAATTCATTAAAGTTTGAGATTTCGCTAGATGACCTCTGTTGTTGATACATTCAATGTTCCCAAACTGCTTGGTGCATTAATCCTACTAGCGGCTTGCCACAGCTTTATAAATAGTTCAAAACTACCCATAGCAGCATACATATATGCTTTCTACTAACAACACAGTATGATTAGAATAAAAAATACATGTTGTATTTTTTAATCTTATCCTAAACAGTGACCCCATTGGCAACGCACAGCAGAAGTTCACTGTTGTAAAGCACAGAATCTACAGCTATTTGAATTTGGTTAATCTTCATTGCTTCCAGCACTTCTCATTGGAAATACAAGGAATATATAAATATACAAAAAGCAGTCTGTCTAGTGGGTAGGAGGCATTCAGACTCACCAAGTGTACCTATCCAACCCATGGAATGAACATAAAGCTGATTTAACATCGGCTGTAGAGAAATATGCAATTTACCTTAATCATGACAGAGGGGAAAAAAAAACTTGCATTTATATAATGCCTTTCACAACTTGAGGATATCCCAAAGCTCTTTACAAGCAACTAAGTACTTTAGAGCCACTGTCGTAATTTAGCACTCACATAGCTAATCTTATCATAGCTAGGCCTCACAAATAGCAAGGTGATAATGACCAGCTAATCTGTTTTAGTAATGTTGATTGAGGGATAAATATTGGCCAGGACACCAGGGCGGAGGGGGGGAATTTCTCTGCTCTTCTCCGAAGTAGTGCCATGGATTCTTCACGTCAACCTGAGAGGGTAGAATGTGCCTCAATTTAATATCTCATCTGAAATACAGCATATCTGACAGTGTAGGACTCTCTCCATTATGCACTGGAATATCAGCCTAGATCTTGTGCTCAAGTCTCTGGAGTGGAATACCTTCTGACTCAGGCGACAGTATATCCTTTCAGCCATGGTAGTAAGGAAATAAGACAGAGAGACTGGGAAATCCAAATGTATTGTATTACCAAATAAAATCACAATGATTTATTATTAGGTATTATAGCAGTGAGTTGTTTTATCAAATATATACGTAAGTGTAGTGGCCTTTAATCTTTACATAATGAGGTGATTTTTGATAGAGATACCAAAACACTTATTCCAAACACTATACAGGTGTGTAATACCTGCAACCAAAGACAGAGCAGTTTTTGCTTCATATATGAAGTACAGCTTGTTGTTTACTTGCTAATTAAATCGGCCTCTCGCCTCCAAGAAACTGGTTCGACAGTGAAGAGTGAATTTACTCTCTAGGAAGTCATATCTTAAAGATAGTCAGAAATCAGCTAGCTCCAGTTGGAAGAAGGCTGTGTTATCTCTGGCTCAGTCCCTTTTGTTTCCTGAAACAAGTGCTTGAAATAAAGAGCAGGTCAGGCAGCCTCTGTGAAAGGACAGACTAACCTTTCAAGTGGTACCGTCTTCAGAATTGCTTGCTTCCTTGTGGAATTGGGTCTTTGTGCTATCCTTTTCTGAATTTCCATTTTCCAGCTTTGGTCATTTTCTGTTTTTTTTTAAAACATCTGCCTATATTTTTTATTTTTCTTGCATATTTTTTGTTGATTATCAGTGATTTACTTGTCAAACTACTTAGCGATTTTTTATCGTTCCAAGTAATTCATGTTAAATTGTATTCATTCATTCACTGAAGGCTTTTGGCTGGAAGCTGTTGCAGGGAGGTAGATGGAGCTATGAGTGGCTACTGACCAGAAGATATCCTTTAGCTCCAACTAGGTACAATCTGCCTTCAAAGAAACAATCTGCTACTTTCCCTACACCTTCAGGTTTATTCAAACCCTTAAGAATTAGTTGTGGCCCCAGCAAACATGAGAACAAACTGAAAAGGTCAGGAAATTCAAAGCCAAGATGGTAGAATGGGAGGATGGAGAATCATTAAGTTCCATTGAATGTTCATTCTTTTTCTGGTTATCAGAAAGCAACATGGCTGATAGTGATAGAAACAACGCTCAGTGTAGGTGGTGCACCATAACATGACAATCCACAGTTGATTATTAGAAATAACACTGGAAACATTGTTTGAAATGAATCTAACCAATGGCATTTTAAGCTGTATGACTGGTTTCCTTTGAAATTCACAGAATACTGCAAGGAAAATGATGCAATAGGGTCAACTTGTGTAATATTACTGGGTTCTCTTCTTTACCTCAAATACAAACGTGCCACCTAGTGGTGACTTTTATGCTGAGTTTGGAAGAAGGTGCTTTCCAGACCTTGTGCAGTCAATGCATTATATTTTACACATAGCTATAGTATTATTTGACAGAGACATACACATTATGATAAATCTTTACGATTTGTTGTGTGTGAAAGCAACTGAGTTAATCCTTGGAAACCAAACATCTACTTTGGTTTTGGAGAATGTCCTACAGTTCTTTACCGAGATAGATAGGTTCTTGATTGGTAAGGGGATCAAAGGTTACGGGGAAAAGGCGGGAGAATGGGGTCGAGAAACTTATCAGCCATGATTGAATGGCGGAGCAGACTCGATGGGCCGAATGGCCTAATTTCTGCTCCTTTGTCTTATGGTCTTTATGATGTGATATTCGATAAAACATTAACTGTGGAGAACAAAATATGTAGAGAGGAAAAGTAGGATGATGTTTTGGGTATAGATCATTCATCAGGACACATGTTGAATGATCTGTTGCCTATTTCGTCATGTCTGTTTCATTTCAGTTTCCGGCATTTGCATGTTTTTCTTTTTATTTTGTCCATTTTTACAAATTGATCCACTTCAAAATTGCTACAAGTGAGGTCCATGAATTAATGATGAGCACCATCACATAAATTATTGTTCTTGCTGTACTTAATAAATGTATGGAATATCACATTGTAAAGAACAAAGGGACATTCTCAGAAAGCAAAGCAGATCCCTCGTCACCAAAAATTAAAGCATTTACTTACAGAATATCACATACTATAAAGGTTTAAAATAATTTGCATGTCATAGTGTCAAAAAGCACTAAATAACCACGTAAAACATAAAGACCTACACTTGAAACATGTATCTGCTACTCTACAGCAAACACTGTATTTTATCATTTGCATTTTGGAAATTAGCTTTTTTGTGAGGGACCCCTAGCCCTTTCCTGCCCCTCACCAGCCCCACTAATTGCAAGGTGCCAACTATGGCTGAAAGTGTTGGTGGATGGGCAGTTTAAACCCACACCTCTACTAATGCTGCTAGGCAAATGGCTTTTAGGACTGTTGCGAGAGTACCTGATGACGTCCGTATGAGGTGTTACAATTGTGAGGTTTATAAGGCTATGATATTTTGGGATTGTATTTCCAAATTTAGGGTAAACGAAGATGGTCACGTGACCTGTTCCGAAGTCTGCCTGACAGCAAGCCTGAGTGATTTGATTGTTAGAGATCAAAGGAAGTCTTAGATTGTTTTACTGAAAAGGTGCAAGGTATTGACGCTTGGAGACAATGGCAGCAATCTCTGAGCACAGCATGAGGAGACTTTTAGATTCCCAAAGTCCCAGAGAGGTGCTGGTACCAGGTTGTAGACAGTATGCTGTAAACACTCCATTTACTTCTAAGATGAAATGGAGCTGGGATCAAAGATGTCTAATTATCTTTTCTACCTAGATACAATGTTAATGTGTTTCATGATGCCATGGGGAAGAGGGCAGAGGATTTTTTTGAAATCAGGCTTCCCTATGAATCGGTGAATATCAAAGACAGGCAGCAATTTATTTGGTGTGGTCTTCAGCCATCAGGGAGGCAATCCTGCACCTGAAGCAGAGAAAATGCAGACTCTATTGTTCACTATGTAGAATGTTGGGGGAACGCTCACTCAGATTGATGAGACCGAGTTTGAGGGGATTTAAAGGAGACTGGAAGGTTTGCCTCGCTCATGCTACAGGGAAGGAACCTCTGGTGTCACTCACAGTGAAAGTCAGTTCTGGAATTAGAAGTTACCCAGCTGGGAAATTAAAAAGGAAACAAGCTATCGGGAGCTGAGAATTTTAGACTGGTTCTTGGAGGATTAAGCGTCCACTTAAGGGGCAGTGTAACATTTAACCATAGCAGGAGATTTTTAGTTGTGCTTAAAGTTAAATGGGGAATCTCTTTTATGTAGCTTAAAGTATAGGTTGCCTACAAAAAGAAAATAGTGCTTAGTCAAGAGTATTTTTTAGTCATTTGTTATTGTAAAAGTTTTAAGACGTGAAATCCTGAAGTGTCATTCTTTCAGCAGTTAACTGGAAGTTCAAATTTCTCCTTCAAATTATTGCTCTCTACAGAGATCGTAACAAAGGAAAAGCTTGTCCTCTGTATCCCTCACAAAAACCCAGCCAAGATCAAGAACCTGGGACTGTAGTGGTATCGAATCCCTCTGTAGTACTATGTGCTGTTGATTGAATCCAGTGCATGATCTTGACATTTCAAAAGGTCAGCCAGCCATTTCTTAACCTCTAATAGAAATGCCTCTAATAAAAATGTAAGATGACCCACTCTACTTTTAAAATACTGTTTCAAAATGGAAAGATATATGTTTATGATATATTAATATATATGATAGCCATTTCAAAGGTTACGGGGAGAAGGTGGGAGAATGGGGTTGAGAAACTTATCAGCCATGATTGAATGGCGGAGCAGACTTGATAGGCCGAATGGCCTAATTTCTACTCCTATGTCTTATGGTCTAATAAAGATTAGTTGAGTAGGACTAATTGGAGTTGCTCTTTGAAAGAGACAGCACAAGATAGACCAAATGACTCTATGAAATGAGAATGGATCATTTTTTAAATCCTCCACAAAGGACACATAGTACATTTCTGAGGGTAAAAGTTGTAACTCAGTAGACTGGTTTGTGCTATTTGACCCAATTTCTGGCCAACTCATGGGATGCTACAGAATGTCTCTCAATAGTTCAGGTTACCTTGAAATGTGAGTCAGTTGCACTTTCTTTTTTTAGGTCCACGCTTCTTTCAAAAACTGGAAGCTTTCCAGTGCTCCCGGCTGGCTCATCTCAGTCACAACAGGAACTTAACAAACTGGAACATTTAACCTGCATCTTCCTATTCTATGTACCAGCATCAGCGTTCCATGTCATTTGTAATCAAGGCACTGTAGTAAATGGAAAATCGTAATTATTATTGATTATAATCAGTGTTTTGAGAGACTACAGTTGTCATTCTGAAATGATGAAACCAAAACAGATTTCAATGTAACCTGGATTCTTGAAAGGCAATGTGTGGCATCCAATGGGAAAGTGGGCCAGAAATTGGATTAAATACGTTTCAAATCCTTGACACCTGCAATGATAATTGAGTTGTTAACATGTCCCTGACAATTGTACTCACAGATCTCTAATAGTCATCAACTAGCTGGATCATTTTTAACATTTATTACTTGTTTTTATTTTCCTGTTGGCTCCTCTGATGGCTGAAGACCACACCAAATAAATTGCTGCCTGTCTTTGATATTCACCGATTCATAGGGAAGCCTGATCTCAAAAATGGCTTCCTCTGCCCTCTTTCCCCATGGCATCATGAAACACATTAACATTGTCTCTAGGTAGAAAAGCTATTTATTATTATTTATTAACAAAAATAGCTGGAAAAACTCAGCAGGTCTGACAGCACCTGCGGAGAGGAACACAGTTGACATTTTGAGTCCGTATGACTCTTCATCAGAACTAAGGAAATAGAGAAATGACGTGAAATATAAGCTGGTAGAGGGGGGTGGGACAGGTAGAGCTGGATAGAGGGCCAGTGATAGGTGGAGGCAAAGAAGAGATTGCCAAAGATGTCATAGACAAAAGGACAAAGGGATGTTGACGGTGTTGATATTACCTAAGGAATGTGCTAATGGGGACATTAAGGGTAGCAAGCAGGACAAGCAAGTGGCAGAAGGCCCTAGTGGGGGTGGGGTGGGGGGAAGGGATAGAAATGGACTAAAAGGTGGAGATAAAACAATGGAACTAAATAAATTAAAAATAGGTGGGAAAAGAAAAATATATATTTTTTAAATTATAAATTATTGGGAAAAGGGGGATCGGTAAGGGGGTGGGGGTGGAGGAGAGTGTTCATGATCTGAAGTTGTTGAACTCAATATTAAGTCCAGAAGGCTGTAAAGTGCCTAGTAGAAGATGGGGTGCTGTTCCTCCAGTTTGCGTTGAGCTTCACTGAAACAATGTAGCAGGCCAAGGACGGACATGTGGGCATGAGAGCAGGGTGGAGTGTTGAAATGGCAAGCAACAGGGAGGTTGGGTCATGCTTGCGAACAGACCGAAGGTGTTCCGCAAAGCGGTCACCCAGTCTGCATTTGGTATCTCCAATGTAGAGGAGACCGCGTTGGGAGCAGCGAATGCAGTAGACTAAATTGAGGGAAGTGCAAGTGAAGTGCTGCTTCACTTGAAAGGAGTGTTTGGGCCCTTGGGCGGTGAGGAGAGGGGAAGTAAAGGGGCAGGTGTTGCACCTTCTGCAGTTGCATGGGAAGGTGCCTTGGGAGGGGGTTGAGGTGTAGGGGTGATGGAGGAGTGGACCAGGGTGTCCCGGAAGGAACGATCCCTGCGGAAAGCCACCGGGGGGGGTGAAGAGAAAATGTGTTTGGTGGTGGCATCATGCTGGAGTTGGCGGAAATGGCGGAGGATGATCCATTGAACCCGGAGGCTGATGGGATGATAAGTGAGGACAAGGGGGACCTTATCATGGTTCTGGGAGGGAGAGGAAGGTGTGAGGGCGGATGCGCGGGAGATGTGCCGGACACGGTTGAGGGCCCTGTCAACCACCGTGGGTAGAAAACCTCGGTTAAGGAAGGAAGACATGTCAGAGGAACTGTTTTGGAAAGTGGCATCATCAGAACAGATGCGACAGAAGCGAAGGAACTGAGAGAATGGGATGGAGTCCTTACAGGAAGCGGGGAGTGAGGAGCTGTAGTTGAGGTAGCTGTGGGAGTCGGTAGGCTTGTAAAGAATATTGGTGGACAGTCTATCATCAGGAATTGAGACAGAGAGGTTAAGGAAGGGAAGGGAAGTGTCAGAGACGGACCACGTGAAAATGATGGAGGGGTGGAAATTGTAAGCAAAATTAATAAATTTTTCCAGGTCCAGACGAGAGCATGAAGCAGCACCGAAGTAATCATCAATGTACCGGAGAAAGAGTTGTGGGAGGGGGCCTGGACTGGTTCAAGGAATATTCCACATACCCCATAAAGAGACAGGCATAACTGGGGCCCATGCGGGTACCCATAGCCACACCTTTTATTTGGAGGAAGTGAGACGAGTTTAAGGAGAAATTGTTCAGTGAGAGAACAAGTTCAGCCAGACGGAAGAGAGTAGTGGTGGATGGGGATTGTTCAGGCCTCTGTTCGAGGAAGAAGCGGAGAGCCCTCAGACCATCCTGGTGGGGGATGGAGGTGGAGGGATTGGACGTCCATGGTGAAGAGGAGGCGGTTGGGGCCAGGGAACTGGAAATTGTTGATATGATGTAGGGCATGAGAGGAATCGCGAATGTAGGCGGGAAGAGACTGGACAAAGGGAGAGAGAATGGAGTCAAGATAGCAAGAAATGAGTTCCATGGGGCAGGAACAGGCTGACACGATCGGTCTGCCAGGACAGTCCTGTTTGTGGATTTTGGGGAGGAGGTAGAAGCGGGCCATCCGAGGTTGGGAAACTATGAGGTTGGAAGCTGTGGAGGGAAGATCTCCAGAGGAGATGAGGTCAGTGACAGTCCTGGAAACAATGGCTTGATGTTCAGTGGTGGGGTCATGGTCCAGGGGGAGGTAGGATGAAGTGTCTGTGAGTTGACACTCAGCCTTCGCGAGGTATAGGTCAGTGCGCCAGACAACAACAGCACCACCGTTGTCAGCAAGTTTGACGACAAAGTCAGGGTTGGACCTGAGAGAACGGAGTGCAGCAAGTTCAGAAAGAGACAAGTTAGAGTTGGTGAGAGGAGTAGAGAAATTGAGATGATTGATGTCACGCGGACAGTTCTCAATGAAAAGATCAAGAGCAGGTAAGAATCCAGAGGAGGGGCCCAGGTGGAGGGAGAATATTGGAGACGGGTAAAAGGATCCGCTGAACGGGGAGAGGACTCCTGCCCAAAGAAGTGAGCACGGAGACGTTCATTTTTATCCTGCCTTCTTCGGGGAAGAACCACTTCCACTCAACACCTTCCCGGGTAACATGCTATTCGTCAGGAACCCACCAAAAAAATCACAGGTTTACACTCACGACATTCATTGGGTGTTGGTCTTAGCTCAGTGATAGGATTCTCACCTCCAACTCAGAGGATTATGGTTTCAAGCCCCAGTACAGAGACTTGAGCATACAATCTAGGCTGACCATGCAGTGCTGAGGGAGGCTGCGGAGTTGGAGGTGTCATCCTGATGATGAGATGTTAAACATAGGCTACATTTGCCCTCTTGAGTGAATGCCAAAGATCCGATGGCATTATTGGAAGAAGACCAGAGGATTTCTCCTGGTGTCCTACCCAATATTTATCCTTCAACCAACATCACTAAATCAGATTATCTGGTCATTATCTCCTTACTATTTGCAGCACCTTGCTGTGCACGAATTGGTTGCCATGTTTCTTACATTACTATAGAATCTATGCTCCAAGAAGAGCTACCCTGCCTGTATAGCACTTTGGACATCCAGGTTATGAAAAGCATTATGCAGAATGATTATAAAGTCAATGTGCAACTTTAAACTTCAAAAACTGAAATGCACATGACAGCAAACTTCTAGCGGTATATGAAAGCATAACATTTTAACACAATACAATTCAAATTCCTAGCTTCAACGTCCATCTTTTGTGGCATATTGTTCATTCCGATTTTTGATTCTTGGAAACATGCGCAGTTCCTACTGAGTGATTTCATGAATTGCATGTGTGAGCCTGGCCCTCAAAATTTTAACTACATTGTTTTAAAATTTGATGAACTATGCAAGCCTTTCAATTTCACCCATATACAACCACTGCTTGGGGTACTGTTTGGCACATCAGTCTGTGGCATCATTTGGCTGTCTGGAGCTATTTTTAGGTTAAAAGGTATTGAATGCAAATGTAACTTGGTTTACAGCAATCTGAGATTGATACCCATTTACACTGCACTGTGTGAAGATCTATTAAGAGTGATATCTCAATGACACTGCCTGGCTGGCGTGACTCCAATGTGGACTTCATTCTGGAGACAACTGACCAGTGTATGGTGCCTCCCTTATTCTGATGTGAAAATGTACTGGTCTACTTGTGGTGTTCATACTAGTGCGATTCCAGAACCTGTGTGGGTTTGAAAGGATATGGTACAGAGCAGAGTGGTTGTTTTCCATTAGCAATTTTGAGTCAGACTTCATAACAATCAAAACACGCCATAAGTAAATGCTATACACCATGGTTGAAAAGGATATAAGGGTGTAGCTATAACAGGTTATTTGGAAGATTTGCCAATGTAATGATCACTAGGAATTTCCTGTTGGCTCAATGTGGCAGAAACTTTCTGCTATAATGATTTCCTTCACAATTCGGTTAATTACAGGGAGTACAGGAAATAATTTCAACAGGAAATTTCTTTCCACAATTTCATCCTGATAAGCAAACAAACAGTAAATATGCATGCATGCTAGTCTTTAACCCTTGCCATCATGAACACCTTTGCTACAACCTATTTTTCTTTTCTGAATACACAGGAAATAAAGGCCATCATTATGGTGAGGACAGAGCTTTCGAAGCTGCCTGTAACACTGCTGAGTTCTTTGGAAGTATAGTGACCCAGAAAGCTAATCAATAATGTAATTACCTTGTCATATCAGTATCAGTGAGGAGATTGCATTCACTGTGCTTGTTTTTCCTGCCTTCCTTTTTCCTTACTGGTTATTGCACGATATCACTTTACTAGGTTTTGTAAAGAGAGGTGCACCATAACATGATTGCTGTTGCAATGTCTTTATGTTACCAAATAATGTTTCTTCCACAGACATAGCCATGAAACCTTTGCAATATTTTGGGCTATTTTTTTTCCTCATGGAAAATCCTTGGTTTAAGGAATTTTTCTAACTTTAGGAAATATCACACCTTCCCCCTTGATTTGGATTAATTAGCACACTCTTGAAGTGTGCACTTCCTCAGTGACAAAAATGATGGCTGCAGAAAATGAATTTTCAGAGCAAGCTCTTCCAGGAATTAAGCTTACACAGAAACTTACCGACAAAACGGTCAAACTCTGTCAAAATACAAATGGGAGTGTGCTCGAGGTGGATGGTATTTTTAATTAGAGCTAATCGAGATCAAATAGTCTCCTTTACAACTGCTGCATTCCCTTATTATTAATCCAATGTATTATTTCCCATAAAAACTCTTAAAATTTGTCAAATACAACTTGCCTGCAACAAATTTGTGCTAACCCACCTTGATTAACCTATGCAGTTCTAAATGCTCACTCATTTCATCTTGAATTATGGATGTTGAGAGTTTGTCCTGGCATTAGGAGGAATTAAAGCAGGCTGTCCTGAAACGTAAGTAGAATTGCCATATTTGCATCCCAATTATCTGCCAGAATCTTCACTGAGCAAAGCCTTGCATGGGACTGGAATAGTAGCACAGCTTTTATAGTTATTTGTGTTTCTGAAAAATAATACAAAGAACATATTGACACTCGTGTTTTCAATAGATTGACCAAAGGGAAGAACCTAAAAGTCAGTTTCCAATTTGTGTCAATAGGTTTAATTAAAGAGGAATTTGTCCATAATGACAGATGGAAAAATAATATGCAAATATTTCATTTGCTCCTTGGGTTACTGATTAGGAAGGAAGTAGTCTGCAAATTATGGCTTCAAGTCTAAAGAGCTTTCCTTTATTAGAAAAGTGGGATATGTACAGAGCATGGAACCTGTGCAACAGTGACATCTGGAGGCGACACGGCCAATTGTCAGTACAAGTCACTGCAGTGTTCAAGGTCATTGATTCTGCAGCTTTCATAGAAAAATGGACAAGATTGCAGAGTGTGTTCCCCAAAACACCACTAAAAATCCTGCATATCTCAATTAATCTAAACAGAAATTGACTTATAAATCTGTGAGCCAAATTATAAACAGGCAGAATTAAAATCCCAGAGAGTTGTTAAATCTCCAATGTGACAAAAACAGAATTTGACTTAAGCCACTGTACAACAGCAACATTGAATTCAGAGCAGCTGCTGGTTTCAGTCAGCCAGTACCTGTGTAAACTGGAACTGCTGCTTTTCTGCCCAGGGCTGGGGTGGGAAGTTTAATTTTTCCCCCTAACAATTCAAATCTGTATTGTTTCAGATCTATATATAGAATGGGTTACTCCTCACGCATACCTAAGGCACTGCGCAGACTGTACTGCCCACTTGAATTCACTGTGTGCCTGGACTTTAATTTCTAATGTTGTACGAGAAGAAAGGAAAGCTGCTTCCTACATAATATTTAAGAGTCAAAAGCAAATTATTTAATAAAAAAACAAAAAAAATACATAACTCAGGAACCAAGGACACCTCTACACATGTTGTGCATCACCTTCATCTGTTCTGATTACATCTAAGATACATTTTCTTTTGAAAATGCTAATAAAAATGAATCTGTAACGCATCCTACATGGTATTGCCATACAAGTGCGTCATTAATCAAAATGGGCTCATTTCATTCCTTGTGCATTCAGGTAGGTCCTCTTGTACAATGAAGGTCATTGCAACTGTTTGTCATTATTTATCCTTTGTGTACTGTGTGTACTTGACTACGTACATAGGCAAGTTTATGGCACACATTCTCCTCTCCAGCATGCAAGTTACGAATGATGCAAGTGTGCTTCAGCAAGGATTCAGGAAACCTGTAAAGTATCATTTCAAACTAGTTACAGGAGTATTGCTTGTATATAAAGGCAAATATACTCAAGAGCTTAAAAGGGCGTCACAAAGTAATTCAGAGGAGGGTCCACGGTTTTGGACGAAGTTGTGCAGATGACATTATTGGCTTAAAATGAAAGCCAACAGGTACTCCATGATGTAAGAAAGGTGGTGATTGGTGTGGCCCCACATATGAGAATATAGATTCTTCTGTAATAAAGTCGAGGGTCACATATATTTGAATAAATGGGTCTTTTCAATAAAATAGTTTTGTCAATAGATCAATTCAGTTTTACCTTCTTCATACTCTCTAGAGGTCTTTAAAACCCAAAACTTGGAATTGATGCATCAGTGCTTCCTTATTTATCATGTCATATTTCCTACACTTCTCAACCTTAGATTCTGGTTTCTCAATTTTACAAAGAAATAACCACCAATACAACTAGATATCTGTGGGAAAACTGGAAATAACCTTAACATAAAGGGAATGCAAACTGCCAACAAGTTATGTATACTACAAAGCAGTGTACAGTCATTGAGTAGGCAACGGATAACTCAGCCGTCATATTACTGTAAACACTAACAAGCCCATATTTTTGCTGAAATACAGGATGCCTTCTACTCTGACAACCATTCAGCAAACTCAATGGTACATTATACTACACAATACAGGCTCCACATATTGCCAGAGTAAAGCCACTTTGTGACCTGTCAGATTAAAAAACACACATGCTGTTTGACATCTAGAAAATTCTTAGGGCAGAATCTGTATTACACAATCAAAGTATCCATGTTTGTTCCAACATCCAGCACAGATCACATTGTTGGCATTTATTCCAATGTCCTTTTTAAATTAGTGTCAATGAACTTAAAATTTCAGATAGTGGGTAATGCTATCACGAGTGTAATGACCGATGGCCTACAGAACAAAAGTATGTTAGTAGCAGGAAGTTTTGACTTACCTTTGTACTTTAGTGAACATGGTGACGTTGTCGGTCACTGTATCAACATGCTACGCAATAAAATTGAGAAAAAGCATGTCCTGTGTTACCCCTACTGATGTTCCTTCCCTTTATAGTTTTACACAGCAAAATTACACCAACAATAGTTGAGTGCTACCAGTGAGCCAAGGAATGGCTGCCTGGAGGATCAGGACTCATTTGAAAGGGGTAGTCTCATTCAGCCTTGCCTCGGAATTAGTTCAAGTTTTCATACCTAATTCATGTCATACAAGTTTAGCATGTTGGGGAGAGAAACTGCTTCACACTAATGCTAAACTTGTAGTTTGACTGCAGTATCAATTACTTAATTGTCTATGAATTTATCGATCAGGTTGTTGAGGTGCAGACCCCCAAACTTTGGCTGCTCATTCACAAACTCCAAATTTGTTGGCTACCTCTTTTTTAAGCCACAGACATCCTGGCTTCCCAACAGTAACTTAAAATAGCAAATTAGCAAATATCTGCCCTCAACATCAAGGCAGTATTGGACTTGGAATGGGATCAAGGGTTCTTAGTAAAGCTAAATGCAGGTCAAGGGGGAGGCCCCTTCCTTGGTGGAATCTCACTTAACATAAATGAAGATGGTCACAGTTGTTGAAGGTCAATCGTCAAAGCCTCAGAACTTCATTGCAAATATTCCTTGGGATAGCATCCTCAATCCAAACATCTTCAGCTGCTTCATTAATGAGCTTCTTTCCATTATGAGGTCAGGAATGGGATTGTTCACTGACAATTCAACATTGCAAATGGAACTGAACAACCACTCCAATAATAAAGCAGTCCACGCCAGCCTACAGCAGGACCAGGACTACATTCAGGCTTTGGCTGACCAGTGACAGATAACATTCACATTATTTAAGTGCCAGGCAATGACCATCTCTGATATAAAAAAGGTCTAACCACCTCACAAACTTCAACACCATTACTGAATATTCCATTATCAACACTGTGGAGCCACCAATGACCAGAAGCTTAAATGGACCAGACATATCAAAAATGTAGCTAAAAGAGCAGAGGCTGTCAGGGATGCACAAGTCCTGACCACTCACATCCGCTCTAACAACTAAAAGGCTTAAATCTTGAGCACCTAGAAAACTCATCAATGTGGTTGACTATAAATTGCCCTCTGAAATGGCCTAGCAAGCCATTCAATTGCTCACCACCATCTTCTCAAGGGCAATTAAGGGCAGGCAACAAATTCTGGCCTTGCCAGTGCTGCCCACATCTCATGAAAGAATATAAAAAATCCTACCATGTACAGATGTAGCTGCAGCAATATAAGGGCTTGACAGTATCAGGGGTTTGATTGGCACCTCACCACTGTACTCTGCATCCACACTGGCAGGAGTTTTCATTCCATTATATAATTGACATTGACAGAAGGGCTAACAAATTAACACTGGAACTTAATTTCCCCTCTTTTTAGTTTTCTAAACTTCATGGTGTCCTGTTTCATTCACAAGAGTTGGATGTTTTGGGCTGCAGTGAGCATTGGCAGAAGGTTTTTTCAAATATAGCTAGCCAGAACTCTCTGTTGTCTCTGCAGTTTGAAACTAAATGTTTAACCACCATGGTGCTCAAAATAGCAAAACCTACAGACCACAACAGTTTGAATGTCACATGAAGTTATAGACAGGAAAATAATTCACAACATTTTTCTTGCATCCTCTGAAATACAAAGTACTTATATGGAATCCAAAAGTATAAAGCAATCCCAGAAAGCATATGCGCCCATAATACTGGGCCTTATGAAAGCTAACCGAAACAAGTTGAGTAAAGCAACAAGGATAAGAGACATAAAGTGAAAGACATATAGAAGATCACAAAATTAATATTGAGGTTAAGTGACCTGCATCGGTTCTTCCATTCAGAAAAATGCACAATTGCATCTCGGCATCCAAATGTCTCTTAAAAAACATTCCAAAGCTTCTGTCTCTACGGCCTACCTAGAAAGATATTCTAGTCAGTGTGAACTTTTTCTGACGCTGGTCCTAAATTTATCTTTCAATGTTTAAACCTGGATCCCTTGTCTTATTGGCACGCTTAAACAAAACAGGGGTGCAAATTTACTTTTTCTATACTGTTTACTACCTTATACACTATTATCAGGTACCCATTCAGCTGCCTCCTTTCACAACTGAAGGGCACAAATTTCTCAAGCCTTGAACGTCTCATTTGTGTCTCACTAGCAAAAACTGAAGAGTTCTCAAGGTCAATCTGATCAGAACACTATCATTTTAGCACAGCATATGCCAACTTGGGTTTTGTTTGCTTTGTTGATTGCTACTCTCCAGTGACTAGACATTTTGCACACTAATTCCAACACCTCAAGGTCCCTTTCAGATTCTATTTTCAGATACCTATGCTGATGCCTTTCATAGAAAATGAGATTTTCTTTCAACACGTTCTACCATAAACTTATTTCTATTGAATTCAAGAGAGCGGGCAGTAGTGGAAATTTATAAAAAAGGAAGAAAAGGAATCAGATGTGAGCAGGAAAAAGTTTGAAAGGCAAATGGAGGAAAGATAGACTGAAAGAGTGCAAGATAAGAAGGAAAAGAGATGTAGTGTACTGAAAATTGCATTGTGCATTTTGTTCACTTGAGGCTACCATACACACATGTACCAGCAGAAGGAGTCTGCTAGGAAGAGATAAATAAAAGAGGATCCATGTTTAACAACTTATACAGTTCTAATTATAAATGTCTCTGGCTGGATATATAACTGTTTCTGTCTCAAGACCTTCACAAGAGAGGAGTTAAGATTAATGGGTGAAAAATATTTTTCCTTAGCAGATCATCAGCTGATAATTTGAAAACAAAAAAATATTGTCCCACCAAATATATGTATAAGTAACAGTTCTAGTTAAACACAAAGCCACATTTTCTATACCTGTATTCCATTCTAAACTGTTATATACAAAGTAATGGGAAACAAGCTTGTTCCATTATTTTCTTTCACATTGACAGCCTGGAATTTTTTTAAAATTGGAATATGGCATCATGTGACTACTACTTCATCAGCTAAAAGACAACTCACTTAAAATCCACCTTTTTAAAAAAAGTTTAATTTTTGAATCTTTTTGAACCACCAAGTTACAAATTACTACCAAAATTTTCCAAAAATCAGACAACATAGCTACTTACAAAATAACTGTACAATTTAATGTCAGACGATACAAGCCATCTGGTCCACTTAGGAGAGCTTAAACATCATCTTCCTCTTCATCACTAATCACATACTTCTTTGCCCTTTTGCTGGTACCTTTATCATCATTCTCCGCTTTTCTCTTTCCAGAATGTTCGGCTTCCTAAATGGGGGAAAAGGTGGTGGCAAAGGGGAAACAGTGTGGGTAGAGAAAGTGCAATAGAATGAGCATTTATCATACTTATATGTGGAGAACAGGTAACTCGATGCTGTGAAGTATTTTCTAAGTCAGTGATGAGAATCAGTGAAGCAACTCGTCAAAAGAGCTACCAAATGGATTATTTCAATAGCCATATATTTCATATAAGTAGTTCTTTTATGTTGGGGGGAGAGAAGACAAAGTCCTCACAATGCAAAATACAAATGAGCAATACCTGCTCATTTCAGGGCCACAGGGACCTGCTGGTTCTGGCTTCCCGATACACTAAGTTGTCACTGCACTGACATTAACTGCATACATTGGCTATTGGCTCTGAGGGAAATCCTGAAGATAAAGATTGGCGAGTAACTTGTATAATACTTGGGAGGTTCTTGAAAGTTCAGCTGCCTTCCAAAGTGGTGGCATTACAAATGACAACAAATACCAGGTGGAAAACTTTGAATTTTCTTTAAATTGTTAAATAGATCTGGAACCTATGTTATAAAAATACTTAAGTGCTATTGAATAGTTAACTGTGTAATAGAATAAATGCGATCAGAATTATAAAAGGTCCAACCTTCTTAATAAAATATCAGGTGCAATATTTTGCATTTGCTAAAGCTATCATAACCCATAGATCCTTCTTTCAAGGTCAATATTTAGAATGTTTTTAAGTTGTTAGTTTATACAGTTTGCACCCAAGGTTCCCTCCTATAGTTATAGACTGTTCAGGCAGGAAACAAATTCACAAAGGAAAATGAAGCTCTAGAATAATTTATTTCCCCCCAAATCAAAATGGAATAATCAACATCACTTGGCTAAAGACTATCAAAAATCACATAATATAGTCAAGTGCAAAGAATGCTCAAATCCAGCTCATCTGAATGAGAGCTGAACGGTCCAATCGAGCGAGTAAACTGTCAATATATTATCCTAATTCACTGCTAATTTTTTCAGTGAGGGGTGAGATTCGCATATATGTGACTGTTTGTGAAATTACGTTGACAGCTTCCTTGCAAAATAGTATTCAGTATCCATTAAAATACATCTTTTAGTTGACATCCATGGTTGATGTATATATTGATATATATTAAATTCATAAAATGCATTCTCACAAGCCTTCAGCAAAATATTATACACCAAACTTAGAACTGGATTTAAAAATCTCAACATAGTTTAACCATTTTGACTTGATAGAAATTGATCCACTTGTCATTCACAGAAATCTAAATAATCTAAATGTGAAAATATAATAACACAAGCAATAGGAGCAGGAGTAGACAATATGGCCTGTCAAGCCTGCTCTGTATTCAATGCAATTATGGCTGATCTTGGGCTTCAACGCCACTTTCCCGCCCGCTCCCCATATCCCTCGATTTCCTGAGACACACACACACACAAAAAAAAATGTCTATCCCAGCCTTAAATGTTTTCAATGATGGAGCACCCACAACCCTCTGGGGTAGAGAATTCCAAAGTTTCTTAACCTTTTGAGCGAAGCAATTTCTCCTCATCTCTGTTCTAAATAATATAAGAAGTGTCAAGCTCTTGGTCAACATTTTAAAATAAAAATCATTCAGCAACACATAGGGATGGATACCATTTGTCTCCCATTATTGAAAACTCTAGTAACTATTCCCATTTATGCTTTGGATTTATGCATGCAATTTTACTGTACAAACCTCATCACTGTCAAGCTTCTTGGCTTTCAGGAGCCTCTGTGCTTTGTCATCATCAGACCCCTCATCACTATCTGAGGAATATATCCGAGCACGCTCCTCTGAAACAGACAAACATAGGCAAATTAAACCAGATTCTTATGACACCTACCTTTAAAATGTGAAGAGATTTTTAAAGTGATCTTATGGCTTCAGATACTGAATATTCTGATTTAAGATAAAATGGATTAGCAGAGTGTATTAGGCTATGCTGAAACCCAGCACTATCCCGTTCTTACAATCATAAAAGAACAGGGACTACTGAATGAACAGTTCTTCCACAAGGACTTTGTTATTCACCAGGACCATCTATGTTACTAAGTCCCTGCTTACCTCCTGGATTCCTAAACTGAGATAGGAACATAGGATTTAGAAGCAGTAGGCCATTCGGTAAGAACATGCCTGCCCCCCTCATAACCCTTGACTCTCTAGTCTATCAAAAATCTATCTAATTCAGCCTTGAATATAATCAATGACACAGCCATTACTCTGTTCATCTTCTGGGGTATACTTCATTCTTTTCCTGTCTCCTGGACTGGACCTAAATTCGTCATCTCCTGAGCATTAATCTGCTTCTCCACATTTTTCCTGGATCAAACTCCACTCTGCTGTTCTCCTGAATCAAGTTCTAGTTTTCTGCTGCTTCACTGAATGAAACTGTGCTTGCCTTTGGACCATACTCCATTGCTCTGACATCTAATTCAAACATTGCTCTTCACCTGGCTCTTGAACTGAACTTTGCTCCCTCAGTGGCTCCCAGATTAGTATTTGCTGTTTATGGCTTCAAATTGAAACTTCACTCCTTCAATTGCTCACAAACTAGTCCACTCCGCTGTTACCTATTGCCTGAAAGCAACCCCCTCCCCAAAGTCTAGTCCTCATATATTATAACGTTTACCTTTTTCATCAACTATTACCCTAAATTCCTGCCATGCCACATCTAACTCTCTACCCCTGGTCTGATAATTGAATGTGTCCCCATTTCCGAGCACAGGTTGCCTGCTTGGACCCAAGTTCCCCAATTCTTACTTGTCCTCTTCATCAATCTCTGGTACCTGCTCTGCCCTATTCTTGTCTTCATATTAACCACCATGCTCCTCCAAAATAATTTCTAGGTAATGTACTCCAGGAAACCAGCCATGACTTCTAGAACAATGATAGCCTACTTTTAACCTGCAAGTTTTTAAAAGATATAGATTTACAGGCTTGCAATGCAGACCTAATCCTATCCTATAATTAGCCAAATGTGTAGATGTGAACTGAATGTGAATTTGAATTAATATGTCTAGTATGCTACCATTATAATTATAGCAACTGAAATGGTAATATTATGTTGCAGGATATAAATGGACTATGGTTAAAAAAGTGGACAGAGAAATTTCATATGAATGCATTAAGTGCTCATATGCTAATGTCAGCATAATTTCAGCATGCAAGTTTCTTAGAACCTGTTCTGTATTTTGAAGTATAGATAAAATAATTATATTTGTAATGTTCTTGGTGACATTCATTCCTCTTTCATACCAGGTGCTGTTAGATAAGTATAAACAGAATTCTTAGGCGGAAGGAGTAATTTTTCAATTAAAATGCCACAACGAGCAGGTGGTTTGCGAGGTGTCTGCTATGTCTGCCTGGTGATGCAACAGGAGCCCTGCACTGTTTTCATGGACATGCCTCATTACAATAATATCTGTGAACCGCTAGTGTTGACAGACCACTGACAGCCAGTTCATTGATTGAGGGGATGGGAGATAGAGGCAGAGGCAGAAAATCCACTGACTCCTCCACAGAGCCAAGATACAATTGGTGTATGGGACAGGCAAAAAGTGGCTGGCAGTAAGTGGGAAGTCTTTTGTGGGCTGGATGAGCATTCATACTCCTCACTCTCCCACAAAATCCACTGGCAAAGATTGATTTTATTCTATTATTTTTCTGACCAAGCTGCAGCAGTCCCTATAAAATCTATTGGCTTGGCCATTCAAAGCGCTCTTCCAATAGGCAGTGTGCACTCCAAGTAGAGGAAAAACAAAATTACATCAGGGTTCTAAGTAGGGCATGGAAATGTAATTTATGTATTTTAAGTAGGCTCCTATTTTGTGGCTTGTCCTAAAAATCACAGGCAGTGCTGGAAGTGGGCAGGAAGAAGGCAGTAATTGCTGCATCGCGATTTTCAGTCCACTACTGCCCCATTCCCAACTGAAAATGAAGATGAAAATCATTCAGAAACATCAGGATTGCTATGTTCAGCATTTCAGCGCGGTGGGTGTACCTACACCACACAGACTGCAGCAGTTCGAGAAGGCAGCTCACCACCACCTTCTCAAGGACAATTAGGGATGGGTAACAAATTCTGGCCTAGCCAGCGACGCCCACATCCCAAGAATGAATTTTTTAAAATGTCAATTGTCAACATCATATCACTAAAATGTTTTAATTTAGCAACTCTTCTGATCTGCTGTTTCCATCAAGATAATCTTCTTATGACATCTAAACATCAAAAGCCTCTCAGTAAACTATTCATGGGAAACTGGGGTTGGAAATCCTGCTTTAAAAATGGCTGAACTTCTCTTATCCCACAATTGATGACTTGCAAATGAAACTGAATTAGCCACACCTTCCTGCAATTTCTTTTGGCTATTAATTGTGGAGGGAAAATGTTTTACATTTGAGAGACATTTTTATAACTTAACACCCATTATGTGGTTCTTTCCGTGGTGAAAGTATTATCGATTTCAGTATTTAAAAATAATCTACATATATTACTTATTTGTAACCACAGGTTCAAGACTCGGAACCTAAGATAGGATTTGCATCATCCACAATCCCACTTGTACACAAGAGTGACTATTCATACAAATTGGTGTACTACTTTATGGAAAGAATTAAAACAATAAACTGTATTCACAATATTTTTCCAGCAGCAAAAGAAACACACTGTTGGTGTGGAAAGCTTTGCCATAAAAGAACAGTGCCATACATCTGTGAGAACGAACAGCTCGGTATACAAAGATCTTGATCATTTTCCATACCTCTAACTCCTCCCTTGTACTTGTTCTTGATGGCTGCGAGGCTAATGGTCTCATCACCTTCTTCCTCCTCATCATACCGGTCAGGTTCCAGGTAGGAGGAGCTAAGACCTCGCTGACTCTGCTTCTCTCTCATTCTGCGTTGCTGAGACTCTCTTCGAATAGAAGCCTTAAGGCGCTCCTCCTCTTTCTGTCAAGATCAAAAGTTGCTTTTACGTTTCTATGTCACTTCAAAGTATTTCTGTGTAGTTACAAATGCACATGTGGATACTCGCTCCATTGATAACAATACTATTTATCCCATTAATGCAAATGCTTTAAGAGAGGGCATCTTGGTTTCAATCATTTTCATTAGTGTATAGTCAGGTTTATCTACCTTTATCATTTCAGAACGCTGGGATTCAGGGTCTCTGCCAGCCATGGGAAGGATTCGAATCTTTTGTGTTTTTGAACACCTATCTGCCAGAGACAGGGTCATCTTCCTGTGGGTAGCACTGTCTGTGGAGTGAGGCCTGTGATACATTGGGATAAAGATGATTTAGTACTGCTCTTTTTACAAAAAGGGTATTTTTTAACCATAAAAACTGGTAAATTCACTTTATAGCCTTGAGGATAAATATGCTATACAACTCAGAGGTACTGATTTCAGATGGGACAGTAATTACAGCATCATAATGGGCTTCAGACAGAGAAGTATAACCAGCTTGGGCACTCACTCTGAATTATAATCCACTGGCTATCAGCTGGAAAGTGCACATACAGATATCAGATGAGGAAAGTATAAGCCTGGGCTCCCAGTGGTCAGTCAAACAGCCTACCAGTGCTAGCTATTTAAATTCATATACCAAGAGTGGGCACGTGGGTAAGTACTAAAGAGCTTTAGCAACTGTGGAGACTCCCAAAGTGATGGATAGAATATTATGATGTTGGGGTGGGAATTGGTGCAGAAGTTGCACTTTCAGAGGTGGTTTGGAAAACCTCTAAACTTGGAAGTATGGCTTACGGCCAGTGTAACATTTTTGATATTACAGAATCACCACTTTATAATGGTAAACATAGATGTTGACTTAATCTTCTAAATGGCCTGATAAAGGGGACATTTGTTTCCTTTAATTTGCACAATTTAATACAATGGGTATTATTAGCATTTAACCTGATTAGATTATAGAACTAAAATACAGACATATTTTAAGGCTATTTTTCATATAAAACTGTTTCCATCGTCAGAGCAGCTTTTTTTTTTAAAGTAACTTTATCCTTACCAAATACTTCCACTCAAGATAAACATTCTTTTGATAAAGCCATGGTGCATTACTCACATCACGTTTTCACTACAGTTTCTTAGAAACCTACTTAAGTTTTATATTTTCAATTCGTGAGGGTTCAACATACCTGAAGGTAAGCTTGGTTTTGAAGACTGCCTGACCTTGCAAACCAGTTCCCTGCCTAATAAACAGATGGTTATGATCCCCTTGAAGCGGAGCCTTGTAGACATCAAAAACTTCATTTCCGAGATGTAAGGACATACTACAAGAAAATAAATTACCATTATTTGAACGTTGTACGCACAGACAGCTTTTGTGCCTCGAAATAGCACAGAAATTCACAGGTCATCGAACTTTACCATTAGAGCAGAGAGAAAGTTTGTTGTTTTGCATTCATTGGAACAGACACAAGAGTGCCAAATTTCAAACAAACAATCACAACAATTTATACCACAGGAGAAAAGGGCTGTGGATTTGTTGGCAAGTCAATTCTGATTGGCCAAGGCGTTGCCATGGAGAAAGCAATGGGAACTTTAGGCTCCCCAAGCTTCCTGGTAATTCAAAAAAGGCACAAGGCTTGATCATATTCCTTTTGTTTGCAGAGAACGTGTCCATGCGTCTGGATGTACCTCACTTTTAACAAGCCTAAATGAGCCATGTTACAAGCTTGCCTGATTATTTTAAATTGGTTGTTAGTGTAGCTATCAGTGCACTCAAGATTCTTCAGCAAATTCTGCCCAATCATGGGCTGGTTAAGTACAGTCTGCAATCTGGCTATTATGAACAGCTGGAGGATCATGTTTTTTGACTCGATCAGCCAATCGTTGGGGCATAGGGCCTACGTACCTGGCATCAAATTGACAGTGAAATTCATACACGACTTTGCTCAATTGTGTGGTGGGAAGAATGTCTTTGTGCATTGACGGCAACATTGTATTAGTAGAAAATGCCATTCACATCACCATCGCATAGCAGCAGCGTGTAACGGCATGTTTAACCTGTTGCACAAATTTTTAAGATACTTTGGCATTCCAGGATAATTTGAGGTAAACTGGACACTTTTCAGGTCCAGAAGTGGTGACTTCGGCCAATCAGAGTTGATTTTCCAACCAATCGGCACCCTTTGCTCCTGTAGTATAAATTGTTGTGAATGCTTGAAATTTGGTATTCTTGCATTTGTCCTGATGAGTGCAAGACAAAAAGCTTCGACGACATGTCTCTCTTTTCAGCAATACTCAAGTTCATTAACACAGCTATTATTCTTTGGGGAGCCAATCATGTGTTCAAGAAATTAATTTATTCCGACAGAAGATTGTTGATCAAGCTAGCCTACCTGGCTACGCTATTTCCTTGGTTCCTAATAACCTTGAATCCAGTTGTTGACAAAAACCTGCCATTGTCAGATTCCTATCTAATTCTGATTTCATTCACCAAAACAATAACAAAAAATCCTGCCAACATTTCAAAAACGAAGTTGCTTCTCTGCTCCCTTTTAAATAGGCTCCAACATACCCACATCATTGCATTGCAAAGATGACGAGCAGGTAACCCAGCAGTACTACTCTACAATAAACACTAGGATGCAATGCAACTGTGTTGCTGAAAGAGCTGATTGCCATTTGACACTTGACACAGCTGCCTGCCAACTCTTCAAAGCTGTGTACCCACCAGATAGGGAATTCCCCAGCTCCTCTCCTGCATCCCCTAAACCGCAATGTACAATATATCATACTAGTGAACCAACCTGCTGAGCCACTAGGTACCCTGAATTGTAACATTTTAGAATTGTCTTCCTTTATGTAATGCAAAGGGCAGCAGAATTGTGGAACTCTCTCCCACTAAAAACAGTTGATGTTAGCTCAGTTAACACTTCTGAATCTGAGACTGATAGATTTTTGCTAGCCCAGAGTAAAAAGCCAAGGCAGGCGGATGAAGTTAAAGATGCAGATCAGCCATGATCTCAATGAATGGTGGAACAGGCCCACTCCTATTCATACATTCCTAATTAAAATTATAATGATGATGTTCAGACAGTAATGTTGCTTTTGTAATATCATTCTCAATTAGGAGGAATACATTCACACAGTGGTTTTGTCAGGACCCCAAAATAGTTCATGGTAACTGGAGAGCAATGCAATTCTTCATTAGCAGTACTGCTGCTTAAAGATAACATTAAAATTTTTTTTTGTACTTCGTCAAATTCAGAAAAAGAATTTGTATTTAATAGTGCAGTTATGTGAGGCGCTTTCAGTATCAGTAACACATAATAATGTCTGCAACCAAAGCAAAGTCAACTCTTTAAATATAAAAGACTAAAAAGAGCCCTGGTGATCACCGAGACCACTTTTCAGTTTGCATTGTTGGCAAAAGAGTCATTTTTTCCAATATCTGTTTCTTAACATTAAAACTTTCACTAGCTTGTGAGCAGAGTTCAGTACATACTTTTAAGTACTTATGTTCAGAGCTTTGCTCTGTCCCCACTTGATTTCAGAGCCTTGAAAGTGGGCAGCATAAATTGAAATCAAAATCAAATGTGTAAAACCGGTAGGTGCAGTATACCTGCATCATTAGGTCCATGCATTTCTATAAATGCATTACTTTTGAAAGAGACAATTAAGCCTTTTAATTGCTCCTACTGATGGGAGACTCAATGTCAAAAGTTGACCAATCAAAATATCTATCTCTGCTTCACACTCTCTCTCCTAGACACACACAATTACATGCACACATGAACACACACATTTGTTTTTGCTTTTAAAGAAAGTAGATTTCCCTTTACATTGCTAGAGTCACAACTATCAATGCAGGTTGAATGAGCAGACTGTATGTTCAGCATTTTTTTAGTGCATGGATGCGTGACAAATAATAATTAGCAAATTTAAATCAAGATCTTCATAAGAAATCAGAATACATTCAAGTTGCATGACAAAATAGTAAGTCATGCAGCTCCTGTAGCCTTGGTCAGAGATATTTTAGTCTGTATTACCAACCTTCCATCTGACCATTTTACTATTCGAGCATTACTTTCACGAGTTTCATTTCCCTCTTCATCTTTATGTGCTCGCCAGCGAATTGTGTTTTCAACCTAAGGTCAGAAAGCAAAAATTCAATAGAAGATGTCAATAACTCTGGCACTACCTTGATGAGAAAGTATAATCCCCACCACACCCTCTAAAACAAAACACATGCAGCAAAATCTTAGCAATCAGGTGAGTTTACTACTTGTCCTACAGAGTAGGCTTTACCTTTAGTTTAAGTCTTGTTCTCCCTTCTTCATCCAACATTTCCTCATCTTCAAATTCATCTTCATAGTATTGGGGATCAAATGGCCTAAAACAAAAGCCCACACAGAAAGACTATAATTTTAAAAATTACTACAAACAACCATGGTTATTAAAGTATGTGCTCAAGCAAGGTGGCTCTGAAATACGTGCAATAATTCTGATGGACCCTGCAAATTGACAGGGGAGTCACAAAACCATGAAGTCAGTCAGTCTGCTCCAGATAGATTCAGACTTGAATTGATTTCAGCTAACTGTTGGAGAGCATAGCAAAGTATAAATAGTTTTATAGAAGGTCAAAGCAACCAGAAATAAGTTTTAACTTTATCACAAAACAAGTGAAAAGTGCAAAAGAACATTTGACATTAACCAATGTCATTTAATAAAGGAAATGTTTCCTTTATCTTATCTCATAGTTTACTCGTGTCAGCACCTATACTTACATCATGTTGCAAGTGAAGGTGGTACGAATATATGTGTTAGGAGTACCTGTATTGCAGGACAGAGATACTAAAATGTTTACACTTTTGAATAGTGTTTAAATAGCTAAGGATGGAGCTGAAATGGAATTAAAGGTTTTAGTAGATTCAGTATTCAACATGTCCAATCACCATGGAGCAATAATCACCAAAGTCAATAAAATGCTGAACTATAACGGAAAGGACTTGCATTTACATTGTGGCTTTCATGATCTTAGGATGTCCAAAAGTGCTTTGCAGCCGACTGAGCCCCTACTGAATTGCAGTCACTACTCAATATTGAAATGTTGGGAGGTGCAGCAGCCAATTTGCACACAGCAAGGTCCTACAAACAACATTGGTGCACGTGGCTAGAGAGTCTACTTTTGTTGTAACACTGGTTGAAAAGAAAAATAAAAACTTGCATTTATATCGCACTTTTCTAGACCACCAGAATTTTCAAAGCAATTTACAGCCAATGAAGTATTTTTGAAGTGTAGTAACTGTTGTAATGAGGTTGAGGGATAAAGATGGCCAGGTCTCTCAGAGAACTCCCCTGCTCTCCTTTGATCAGCGCCATGGGATCTTTTACATCCACTTTACAGGATAGATGAGACCTCAGTTTAATGTCTCATCTGAAAGATGGCATCTCCAACAGTGAAGCATATTCAGCACTGAAGTGTAAGCCTGGATTATGCACTCAAGTCTCTGAAATGGGAGTTAAACCTCCTGGCTCAAAGGCCAAATTAGGAGAATGCAAGTCAGGTTCACAATGTAAACTGTTCTGGTGTCTCCTTTCCAAAAAAAGTAGGGATGATGGGCAGAGACACTAATTGGCTGTGACTCATGGCGTTCTGCAAGGATGTGTTTTGGGGCCTCAATTATTCATGTGTTTATGTTGTTTTTTTTCATTCGTTCATGGGATTTGGGTTTCGCTGGCTGGGCCAGCATTTATTGCCCATCTTGAGTTGCCCTTGAAGGCAGTGGTGAGCTGCCTTCTTGAACCGTTGTAGTCCATCTGGTGTAGGTACACCCACAGTGTTGTTAGGGAGGGAATTCCAGTTTGGAGACCCAGCGACAGTGAAGGAACGGCCGATATATTTCCAAGTCAGGATGGTGAGTGACTTGGAGGGGAACTTCTAGGTGGTGGTGTTCCCATCTATCTGCTGCCCTTGTCATCCTAGACGGTAGTGGTCATGGGTTTGGAAGGTGCTGTCAAAGGAGCCTTGGTGAATTCCTGCAGTGCATCTTGTAGATGCTACACACTGCTGCTACCGTGCATCGGTGGTGAAGGGAGTGAATGTTTGTGGATGTGGGGCCAATCAAGCGGGCTGCTTTGTCCTGGGCGGTGTCAAGCTTCTTAAGTGTTGTGGGAGCTGCACTCATCCAGGCAAGTGGGGAGTATTCCATCACACTCCTGACTTGTGTCTTGTAGATGGTGGACAGGCTTTGGGAAGTCAGGAGGTGAGTTACTCGTCGCAGGATTCTTAGCCTCTGACCTGCTCTTGTAGCCATAGTATTTATATAGCTAGTCCAGTTCAGTTTCTGGTCAACGGTAACCCCCAGGATGTTGATAGTGGGGAATTCAGTGATAATAATGCCATTGAACATCAACGGGCGATGGTTGGAATCTCTCATGCTAGAGATGGTCATTGCCTGACACTTGTGTGGTGCGAATGTTACTTACCATTTGTCAACCCAAGCCTGGATATTGTCCAGGTCTCGCTGCATCTGGACATGGGTCGCTTCAGTATCCGAGGAGTCTCGAATGGTGATGAACATTGTGCAATCATCAGCAAACATCCCCACTTCTGACACTACCCTGAGGAACTCCTGCATTGATGTCCTGGAGCTGAGATGACTGACCTCCAGTAATCACAACCATCTTCCTTTGTGTTAGGTATGACTCCAACCAGTGGAGAATTTTCCCCCTGATTCCCATTGACTCCAGTTTTGCTAGGGCTCCGTGATGCCACATTTGGTCAAATGCTGCCTTGATGTCAAGGGCAGTCACTCTCACCTCATCTCGGGAGTTCAGCTCTTTTGTCCATGTTTGAACCAAGGCTGTAATGAGGTCAGAAGCTGAGGGGCCCTGGGGGAACCCAATCTGGGCCTCAGTGAGAGGTTATTGCTAAGGAAGTGCAGCTTGATAGCACTCTTGATGACCCCTTCCATTACTTTACTGATGATCGAGAGTAGACTGATGGAGTGGTAATTGGCCAGGTTGGATTTGTGCTGCTTTTTGTGTACAGGACACGTGTGGGCAATTTTCCACATAGCCAGGTTGTGTTGTAGTTGTACTGGAGCAGCTTGGCTAGGGGCGCAGCAAGTTCTGGAGCACAAGCCTTCAGTACTATTGCCGGAATATTATCAGGGCCTGTAGCCTTTGCAGTATCTAGTGCCTTTAGCCGTTTCTTGATATCACGTGGAGTGAATTGAATTGGCTGAAGACTGGCATCTGTGATCCTGGAGACCTCCGGAGAAGGCCTTGTGCCTTGTAAATGGTGGACAGGCTTTGGGGCGTCAGAAGGTGAGTTACTTCTCACAGAATTGTTGTGGAAATTTCCAGCCTCTAACCTGCTCTTGTAGCCACAATATTTATATGGCTAGTCCCCAGGATGTTGATAGTGGGGGATTCAGCAAAGGCAATGCCATTTAATGTCAAAAGGAGATACTTAGATTCTCTCTTGTTGGAGATGGTCATTGCCTGGCACTTGTGTGGCATCTATGTTATCTCCCACTTATTAGCCCAAGCCTGAATATTGTCCAGGTCTTGATGCATACTGGCACAGGCTGCTTCTAATGACTGTTAGGTGATGAGGCAGAAAGGAAGTATTCAAACTTGCTGATTAGACAAAGAAAGGTGACATTGTATGAAAATTGCAAAGCAATTTTGCAATAGGTTAGGTGAATGGGCAAAAACTGGAGCAAATGGATTTTAACGTCAGCATGTGTAAGATCATCCACTTTGGGCCTAAAAAGGCTAGAACAGAGTACTTTCTAAACGTTGCCAAATTTGAAACAGTGGAGGTCCAAAGAGACTTGAGGTTCCATGTACACAGATCATTAAAATGTCATGAACAGGTACGGAAAATAATCAAAAAGGTAGAAGTTATACTACAGCTATACTAAACCCTGGTTAGATCACACCTGGAGTACCATGAGCAGTTCTGGGCACCACACCATAGGAAGGATATCTTGGTCCATGATGGAGTGCAACACAGGTTTTTCAAAATGATACATGGACTATGTTAACCTGAATTAAAAGGGGAGGTTACACAAAGTAGGGTTTATTCTCTGGAATTTACAAGATTTGGGTGGGGTGATCTGATAAAGTTTTTGAGTTATTAAGGGAAACTGATAAGGTACAGAGAGACTATTTCCACTGGTTGGGCTAGAGGGGCATAGTTAAAAAATTAGAGCCAAACCTTTCAGGAGTGAAATTAAGGTCAATCCAGAAGATTGCACAAAGGTCAATCCAGAAGATTGAAACTCTCTTCAGTAAATGGCAATTGATGGTAGATCAACTGTTCATTTTTAATCCAAGATTGATAATTTTTTACTAACCAAAGGTATTAAGGGATATGGGTAAAGGCAATACAAGGAGTTGGATTGAGGATCAGCCATGATCACACTGCATGGTGGAAACTCGAGGGGCTAAATGGTCTACTTCTATTCCTATGTTAGAGCATGTCTTGAGTGCTATGTCCACCTATGGCCACAAAAACAATAAGTGGGACACTTCAGCCCTGGAGACAATCCAGAGAAGAGCTAGAAGACTGATCTCTAACATCAGAGGACTGAGTAAAGAAAGTGGAGATATCTTGGATTTCGGCCTTAAAAGGAGGTAACTAACACGTAACCTTATGTCAGCAAGTTCTTCTTTATGCAACATATTGAATGGATTTCTGAGTAGAATAGTGGAGGGGAAAACTCTGAAATTAATCAAGAAGCAATTGGATACCATCTTGAAGGAAAGAGCTGTAAAAATATTTCTGGATGAGCTAAGATGGGCCAAATAATCCTTTGCATTTATGCTGTGATCAAAACTGGGTAAGATATCTGGCCAGTACAATCATACTAATATTTGAGAAGATGCCAACATACAAGTTTGACGTACCTGGGCTCCACGCTAAGAAAGTTAGGTAGTTTAACAAAATACAAGTCATTTCCCAAATCGGTGTTCACTTTAGGAATCTCTACTTCTATCCGTGTTTCTGGGATTGGTTCTTCTTCTTGATGGTCCTGATCCATGCCATACTCATCCTGAAGCAAAAAGGAAACCATTAAGCTTGGGGGGGTGCGGCAGCTGGTGTGGTAGGGCAGTAGGCAACAGTTGGTTCTAAAAGTATATCAACACAAAACAGTGAGAGAGCCTTTGGTTTAGTGGTAGCATTGCCACCCCCAAGTCACATGGATGCAAGGCTTAAACTCCACTCCATAAAGTCCCAGGCAGTGGAGACCGGGACTCCAGCTCTATAATTCTGGGTTGACATCCAGCCAGATATTCTCATCCGTTGCGTATGGGTGGCCCACCCCCTTATCATATGACTTGTGGAAGCCTATAAAAGTCTCCTGCTGTATGGGACGAACTACCCTATCAGCTGGTATGAAGGTGGTTATGACTATTGAAGGAGCATTCATGCCACAGTCTCTCAGACTGTTAATTAGGGTAGAGTGGCATAACAGTTATGTTACTGGACTAGTAATCCAAAGGTCTGAACTAATGATCCAAAGACATGAGTTCATATTGCACAAAGGAAACTGGGGAATTTAAATTGTTAATTTTTTTTCAAATCTGGAATAAAAATATGATGGCCATGAAACCACCAGGTTGTTGTAAAAGCCCACCTGGTTCACTAATGTCCTTTTGGGAAGGAAATATGTTAATTTGACCAGGTTTGGCCTTTATATGTGACTCCAGACTCACAGCAATGTGGTTAACTCTTTATTGCCTCCTGGGATGGTTTGACAAGCTACTCAGTTGTACCAAACCACTATAACAAAGTAGAATCACCACAAGGACTTCAGTGGTTTAAGAAGGTAGCTCACCATCATCTTTTCAAGGGCACTAAGGGATGGGTGATAAATGCTGATCTTGTCAGTGATGCCCACATCCCGTGAACAAATAATAAAAAAAAAAAGCCTGAAAGTCTTTCTGGTGCTTCACATTATTTTTTCAGGGAAGAGGGGAACATTACAACAAAAAAACAAACACCAATTGGTCTTGATATTGCAGGCCACTAATGCAACATTCTACTGGCAGAATTTTAAGACATATTCACTGTTATGTAGACCCTTAGCTTTCTCTAGTATTTGCATATTATGTGACTAAAACCATAGATTTCATATTTAAATTAGCTAGCTGTAAACAATTAAAAGAACTATTCATCTGTCAAAATTGGATTGCAACACAATCCAGACTAAAGAGGTGAGGTCTCTCTCTCTCTCTCTCTGTCTATCAGCACCTAGCTCCTAGTGGGTACTCGCACATTTTATAAAACTGCACTGATTTAGCAATTACCCAGAAAAATGAATCATTCATACATGTTCTTTAGCAGGACTCCTTTAAGGTTGTGGGTTGAAATAGGTTTCTCAGGGTCAATGGAATGTACCTTGTTCTTCATCTGGTCTTACCATTTTCCCAAACCGAGAGTACTTGATGCTGAGACTGAGTGTGCAAAGTGAAGAGTGTTCCATTTCCCAGTACTAACATTCCTCACTTTTGATGAATACAAAAAGTCACCAGAATGGTAAAAACAATTAAACTGTCATCCCTAACTTTCAATTTGACATACAAACTAGCTAAAAGTCTAAAAGAGCAGTGCAACAACGTCACTATTCAAAAAGGTGTAATGTAACTTTGTGCAATGCCAATCTAACATTTCCCCTTGGTTTTATAGTGAGAATCCAGATTCCAAGACCCACTAATTAAAAAACTAGCAGCCAGTGGAAACAATTATTTTCTGTAAGCCTCTTAATCTTAAACTTCTATTCACCCAGCTATAATAACCCTTTCTTTATAACTATAAGCTCTCCTTCCTAGTATAATTTTAAAGAATCATTCCTGTACATATAATCTGACTGTGGCCTGGCCAATGTCTTGTACAAATTCAACATTGCTTATCTTCATTTTTATTCAATTCCCAGTGCTCCCATCTATACAATTATCCTTCTCATTTTAAAATTATGAAAGATTTTGATAACAGTAGGCACAGAATGTTTCCACTTGTGGGGAACAACAAAACCAGGGGTCACTAATACGATAGTTACCAAGAAATCAAATTAGAAATTCTGAAGAAATGTCTTTACCCGAGTGCTGAGAATGTGAAGCTTGCTACCATAGAGATTAGCTGAGGTGAATAGAGTTGGTGCATTTTAGGGGAAGCAAGATAACCATATGGGGGAAAAGGGAATAGAGGGTTTTGCTGACAGAGTTAGATGAGGAAGGATGAGATGAAGCTCGAATGCAGCACAATGCTGGCTTGGACTGGTTAGGCTGAATGGCCAGTTTCTGTGCTATATAATTCTATGTGTAATTATGGCATAGTTTAGCACAACATAAAATTTAAAATTTGTAAAATTTGTATTCAAATTAAATTAGAGGAAGTTCAACTAAAAGTTTCCTAGTTTCTGCAGTATTAGTAGCAGTCTAGAAAATGGAAAACAGATTTATTGGAAATGTTTAACAAATACTTACTACAGGTTGGCCTGGAGTGGGAGGCTTCTCACCGTCGCTGTCAGATGAAATGTCATCTGCACCCCCAAAAAGATCATCTCCTTCTATTTTATCTGCAGCACATTTACAACACCAATATATTTAGGAAAAGATTGCACAGTGGTGTATTGCTAGTAACACCAATATACTGGTATAATTCTTTTCTTAAAGTACTGAAAGTTTGTGAACAAAATATTTTCAACAGAAGGTTAAAATATCTATAGTAATGTTACCTTTATCTTTTGCATCACTGTCAGAATCAGAATCTGAAGCAATTATTTTCTTTGGTTTTTGTCTAATTACTTCATCTTCACTGTCACTGTCTCTTGCAGAAACTGAAATTGAAATGGAGAACAGCTTAAAAGACAAGCATTTGACTTAGAAACTTATTGATATTGATGCTCACCTTCCTTACATAGTCATTTTCAAGGAAAGTTCAATTATAGAAGCAATATAACAAGAGCAGGACTGCTCACAATCAAATTCAGAGCGTGATTTTCCAATATATGAGATTGTAAATATTAAAGCTATGAACTTTTTGTAAAAAATTTGGCCATATTTCACTAATTTAAAATATTGAAAACTGATTAGAGCAACTGATATCCAATTGGAAAATGAAAGAAGCTGAGTTCTGTCATTAGACAGATTCTCAATAAATTGGAATGATCTCAAACAATTAGAAATATAAATACTGGCTCACAGACTTCCTCACACAGGTTACTTATTTCACTTATTCTTGCTGAATCTTCGATGCAATTAAAATGGTATGTCAAACGGCTCTATCACTGTATTATGATACCATGAAAGGTAAAAAAAATTTAAACTCCATATTTCTGGGACCACGCAAGTATTAGAAAGGGAAATAATGAAGCAATATTCTCAGTTTTAACCAAAACCTAGCAAGACCTCAAAACTTCTTTTGCAAAGCTGATCATCACTTGGAAGAACTTGAAACTATAAATGGGGAACTGGAAAGCAACATACAAATAAAACTGTTGTTGCTTCTTGTGGCGATCAACATGTTTAACCAACACGACTCACAGGGTTCCCCTGACATGACATTTCACTTAAGTTAGCTTAAACTGGGCTGTACCAATGGCTCAACAAACTTGCCCAATGAGTACCTGAGCCATACAGACCAGTAACACATCAATCCTAGTTTATGCCGAATAATTTACCTGATTTATGTTCCTGCTCATCATCTGAAAGGTGCTGTTCCTCGTCTGAATGATGCAGTTTTTCCTCTTCATCTGATTGGTCACTTCTGGATTCTCTCTCCCATTTCTCATTCTCAGAGTGCATCTCCTTTCCAGAAGCCTCAGCATCTGATTGGTTACTGGCAGCATCAGAGTGGGAATGATTACTGGCGACATCAG
Source organism: Cetorhinus maximus (assembly GCF_964194155.1). Taxonomy (NCBI): domain Eukaryota; kingdom Metazoa; phylum Chordata; class Chondrichthyes; order Lamniformes; family Cetorhinidae; genus Cetorhinus; species Cetorhinus maximus. Next base: position 16,642,803 of record NC_135904.1, on the reverse strand, counting down.
ACCGGGAATGGGCGCTGCCGGCATCTGAATGGACGTTGCCAGCTTCGGAGCGGGATCGCATGCTGCCAGCATCAGACTGGATGCTGCCAGCATCGGAACGGGCGCTCCCAGCATCAGAACAGGTACTGCCAGCATCAGAGTGCGCACTGGCAGCATCAGAGTGTGCACTGGCAGCATCAGAGTGTGCACTGGCAGCATCAGAGTGCGCACTGGCAGCATCAGAGTGCGCACTGGCAGCATCAGAGTGCGCACTGGCAGCATCAGAGTGCGCACTGGCAGCATCAGAGTGTGCACTGGCAGCATCAGAGTGTGCACTGGCAGCATCAGAGTGTGCACTGGCAGCATCAGAACCCACACTGCCTGCATCGGAATGCATGCTGCCTGCATCAGAGCGATTGTCGTCATCTTCATTGTCAAACTGTTGTTCTTCAGAGCCACTTTGCTGCTCTGTCTCTGAATGCTGGACATCTTGATCAGAGTGTCCTGAAGCTATGGACTGGTTATCAGATCTGTCATCACTTCCACTGTGTCTTGAGTGTACTTCATCCTCACTGTCCTCTCCAAATAACTCTTTATTGCTAGGCTTTGCAGCCTCTCTCCCATTTTCATCTTCATTCCCATCTTCCCTTTCACTCTCGCTCCCTGAAGGATTGCTTTCTGATGCTGCTTGTTCCTGCTCTGAATCAGAGCCTGATCCAGATCCCGAGTCAAAATCTGTGGAACAAACAAATCAGTCTGGTTCAGTTTCATCCCTGTACTCAGATGGAAAGATATTGTGACATTAATATACTAGCCTTTGTGTTGTTTGATTCTAATACAATGAAGCAACAGCACAAAAAGACAGGCTAGCTGGACTTGTTCACTGTTTTCATATGTTCCTAAAGCTTAGGAGCCTAAATCATAAACAATGCAGCCTTGATAAGCATGGAGAACCACTGTACATTGGCTTTAATAGAACAGCAAACAACCTCAGCCATTGCGCAAAACCAAAAATTCTGTAGAATACTTGTCTCATCCACATCCGCAATAGAAAGAAATAGTGTCTCAACCACGTAAAACACTAGAGTAAAATAGATTTGCTGAATTATTTTCAACTACCCCTTCCCTGCAGGATTCTTATTAGTAGGTGTGAAAAAACAATATCTCTTATATCCTTTTATTCATCCTTAACCAGCGCATAGGTAATGTTCATTTCCCAACTCAACAGAGCTGGGTCGCATTACGTTAATGGAAAAAGACAATAAAATTTGGACATCAATTAGCACAAATAGCTAAGAATGGTGAAATCAGTCAAAAAACTTTCTCTAAAAGAGGCTGCATACACAAAAACTAGTGTCTGTGGACTCTGAAGAAACTCCTTTAGGGTGGAACATTTCCTGCAAATGAATGAGAGGGTTGAACAGTGTGCCACATAAATAATTGGCAGAAATAATTCAGATCTTTATCCTACCATGCACTGAATTCCTCACCCATTAAGCCTAGATCTCACAGGCAGGATGTTCTAATGGAGATGGCAGAGATTTTTTTTTTTAAAAATGATTGGATTGTGCATGGCACATTAGTATTTATTGCCAGCTCCTAATTATCATGTTAAAATTAAGAATCAACCATATAATGTAATTCACATTCAAGACATTCCCTTCCCTGGTGAATATTATGCTTGAGTTTTTCCAAAACAGCAACATTCATGACAATTTTTCCTGGTAGTGGCTCTCTTCCTCCTTCTTCAGGTACCATGCCCTAAGAGGCCATTGGCGATCATCAACTTCCATTGGATCGGTCAATGGTTATGTTTGGCGAGGCTGTGCAGTGGTTTGTCATTGCTTCTGCAGTATGGCTGGGAAACTCTCCCACTCTTACTGCCTGCCATCAGACGTATTTGAAAGATTTACTCACTGATAATCAACCTGTTTGGCCACATTATGAATGCATGCGCCTCAGGGGAGGTGATGGTGTAGTAGTATTGCCGCTGGACTAGTAATCCAGAGGCCCAGGGAATGCTCTGGGGGCCTGAGTTCAAATCCTGCCACGGCAGATGGTGGAATTTGAATTCAATAAAAATCTGGAATTAAAAGTCTAATGATGACCATGAAACCACAGTCAATTGTTGTAAAAACCCATCTGGTTCACTAATGCGCTTTTAGGGAAGGAAATCTGCCATCCTTACCTGGTCTGGCCGACATGCGACTCCAGACCTATAACAATGTGGTTGACTCTTATCTTAACTGCCCTCTGAACAAGGGCAATTAGGGACAGGCAATAAATGCTGGCCTAGCCAGTGATGCCAACATCCCACGAATGAATAAAAAAAATTCTTCTGTGGCTATCAAATCCTGAAGTGCTTCCTGGAGCTTCTGGCCCAGAGGTAGGGTCATTACTGCTACACTACAAGACCTGTACTGGTACTGGCTCACAATTATCAAATTAGTTGAATTGAATTTTGTTATTTATTATGGTGTGATTGGAACTCATTGCCTCTGGGTGGTTGGCCCAGCACCATAACCTGTTGGGGACTGTACTACTGTAATTGTTTAATCCCTCTGCATATGCAATGCACTACAGTTCTTTTGCATTCAAGTTAATAAGAAAACAGACTATAGAGGGCCGGCGGGGGGGGGGGGGGGGGGGGGCAATAGCATTTATTTTAAGTAATATTGTTGCACAAATCAGAGGAATGAGCAGTCCAAAAATATATGCTATCTTAATGTAATGAATATCTTGTTGAACCCTTGAACTTTTATTCTCTCAAAATGTGCGACAAACACAAGGTTTACGTGTATTACAAATTGCCCTTAGAAGCTGGTGGGCCAACTTGCTGGTAGGTGAGCAGCTCGCAAACCCCTTCATAAGGTAATTGAGAGTCAATCGTGGTGCGAGACTGGAGTCATTGGGGGGGGGGAGGGGAATGAAACAGTTGTGGTGGGTGGGATGAAACAGTTGGGGGGGGGGTGAAACAGTTGGGGGGGGGTGAAACAGTTGGGGGGGGGTGAAACAGTTGGGGGGGGGTGAAACAGTTGGGGGGGGGTGAAACAGTTGGGGGGGGGGTGAAACAGTTGGGGGGGGGGTGAAACAGTTGGGGGGGGGGTGAAACAGTTGGGGGGGGGGTGAAACAGTTGGGGGGGGGTGAAACAGTTGGGGGGGGGTGAAACAGTTGGGGGGGGGGTGAAACAGTTGGGGGGGGTGAAACAGTTGGGGGGGGTGAAACAGTTGGGGGGGGTGAAACAGTTGGGGGGGGTGAAACAGTTGGGGGGGGTGAAACAGTTGGGGGGGGGTGAAACAGTTGGGGGGGGTGAAACAGTTGGGGGGGGGTGAAACAGTTGGGGGGGGGTGAAACAGTTGGGGGGGGGTGAAACAGTTGGGGGGGGGTGAAACAGTTGGGGGGGGTGAAACAGTTGGGGGGGGTGAAACAGTTGGGGGGGGTGAAACAGTTGGGGGGGTGGTTTATAGACAAAATTCCAGCTTCCGTCACCTGTTTTTTGTGGTGTTGGCGGCTCAGGTCTTGACAGATTGAGTGGAATTGGCTTCAGGGTTCGGGAGAGATTGAGACAGGGCAACCGGGGGATGGTCCAACCCCAACAGGCCCTCATTCAGTGAAAAGACAACAAACACGGCTCCTTTAAAATGAGTCTCCAAGAGTCTGAGCATCTTTTAATCTCCAAAGGAATCGAACCTTCTCGGCCTCCCCGAGCTGCTGGTGGAAACCGCCTCGGTTAAGTGAGTAAATCCGAAGGGGGGAGGTGGCAGAACCCGCGCTTGTACCAAGACCCCAACCCGGGACAGTGCAGTTTTCAAAGCCCCACGGGCGCCTCTTACCTTTCTGGTCGGGTTCGCTGTCCGCGTCGCTGCCAAATAAATCCGCCATGTCCGCCATCTTGCCGAGTCGCAAAGACAACCGGAGCCGCAAACCGCGGGATCATTTTACGGCACTCGTCGCGCGGCAACGCCCGAATACGGCAAAAAGCGCCGAGGAGGGGAAAAAGTGTTTGCTGCTGCTCCGGGCCAGAGGGGGCGCTCTAGGCAGGTTCCTTCACTCGCCACAGGGGGCGCTCCAGGCAGACACCTTTACTCGCCACAGGAGGCGCTCCAGGCAGATACCTTCACTCGCCACAAAGGGCGCTCCAGGCAGATTATATCGGAAATAGGAGCAGGAGCAGGCCATTCAGCCCCTTGAGCCTGTCCTGTCATTCAACTTGATCCTGGCTCATCTTCTACCTCAACGCCATTTTCCCCATAATCCCTTGATATCTCTAATAACTAGAAATCTATCCATCTCTGTCTTGAACATACCCAATGACTGAGCCTCCACAGGCTTCTAGGGTAGAGAATACCAAAGATTTGACACCTTCTGAGTGAAGAAATTCTTCATCTCAGTCCTAAATGGCCTACTTTAGGTTCCCTAACCTACCAGGCAGATTTCCTAACCTGCCACAGGGGGCACTAAAGGCAGATTCCTGAACCTGCCATGAGGGGTGATGCAGGCATATTCCATAAACCACTGTTACGGGCTCTCCAGGCAGATGCCCTCACACACCACAAGGGGCAGTCCAGGCAGATTCCATTGCACACCACAAGGGGGACTATAGGCAGATCCCCTAACCCGCCACTGGGGAGCCTCAAGCAGATTGCTTCACCCAGCACAGGGGATGCTACAGCCAAATTCCCTAACATGCCACAGGGGGCGCTAAAGGCAATTTCCCTAACCTGCCACTGTGCGACAGTTGGGCTCCCTTACCCAACACTGGGGGGCCTACAAGTAGAATCCTTCACCCACCACATGGGGCACTACAGGCAAGTTCCTTAACCCACCACAGGGGGTGCTACAGGCAGATCTCCTAATCTGCCACAAGGGGCACTATAGGCAGATTCCAGAAATGAGAAACTTCAGTTATGATGATAGGTTGGAGAAGTTGGGACTCTTTTCCTTGGAGAAAAGAAAGCTGAGAGGAGATTTGATAGCAGTATTCAAAATCATGAGGAGCCTGGACAGTGTGGGTGGTGAAGGATTCTACTTGTAGGCCCCCCCAGTGTTGGGTAAGGGAATCTGCCTGTAGCACAGTGGCAGGTTAGGGAAATTGCCTTTAGCGCCCCCTGTGGTGTGTTAGGGAGAAACTGCTCCCATTGGTGGAAGGATGGAGAACCAGAGGGCACAGATTTAAGGCAATTGGTAAAAGAAGCAAAAGCGACATGTGAGAGAACTTTTTCACACAGTGAATGGTTAGGGTTTGGAATGCACTGCCTGAGAGTGTGGTCGAGGCAGGTTCAATCAAGCCATTCAAGAGGGAATTAGATGATTATTTGAAAAGAAACAATGTACAAGGTTATGTGGAGAAGGCAGGAGAATGGCACCAGGTGAAATACTCATTCAGAGAGCCGCTGCAAACCCAATGGGCCAAATGGGTTACAGCAATTCTGATTCCCTAACCCATGACAGGTGGCGCTACAGGCAGTTTCCCTGATGCACCAAATGGGGTGCTACAGGTATATCCTTTCACCCACCATAGGGGGCACTACAGGCAGATTCCCTAACCTGCCACAGGGGGTGCTACAGGCAGATTCCTTCATCCACCACAGAGGTAAATTTATGCCCACTTAAGGGCCTCATCCCCTTGCCACCACTGCTATTCAATGAGCAATGGGCAGGGGCGTCACCATGCAGGAAGTCTAAAAAGCTCTGACTGATTGAGGGACCTGGCATCAGGCAGGACGGGGGCCCACAGAGAGCCCATCACAACCCCCACCCCTATCCTGGCCTCAACTCACCTATGGCTTGGGTACCTCGCTAACCCAAGGCCTCTGGTGGGTGCATTGCCGGCAGCTGTCAGCGCTCCAGTGCTAATGTCTGGAATGGACAGCTGCCGGCCTCTGGTTGGCCTAATGGGCACTTAATTCGGCGGGACTTCCCGAAAGGAGGCAACATGGGACGTTGGCTTGCCAACTGGCAGGGAAAACCCCCATCGCCTGCGATAAATTCCGACAGAGTCATTACAGCACAGAAGGAGGCCGATCAAAATTGATCAGTTTACCTAAGTACGAGGATCACCAGCATCTTGCTTAGTGCCTTTTCCCTTTGTGCACTGGTATTATCATGTGCATATATTACAATGTATCATGGTGGGGAGAAATGCTGCATTCTCAGATAGATCCTGGGAGGGGGTGTGGGGGAGTATTAAAAGGCACCACTGACTATTTGCCTGCTTTCAAAGCCATTGTCATTATACCGTCCAGCCAGATATTTGCCATTTGTATTCAATCCAAAGCATTGTCAGAACAGATACTTCATCAAAAGCAAATGACTGGGAATGAAGGAAATTTGAAATAAAAACAGGAAATGTTGAAAATATTCAGGAGATCAGACAGCATCTGTGGATGGAGAAGCCAAGTTACCGACCTTTCATCAGAACTGCACAAAAGTTAGAGATGTGACAGGTTTTAAGCAAGTGCAGAGCCAAGGGAAGTGTGGGGAGATGGAAAACTGAAGGAAATGTTGATAATACACTAGAAAGCAGGAGAGATTAAGTGACAACAGGGATGATGGTGGAAGGCAAAAAGAGATGATAATGGACCAAGTTATGAAACAAGAGATAGGCCTAGAGGAGGTGTAAATGGGAATAGCAAAATCATTATTCAGACTGCTGCCTAAAACAAAATGGAGACAGAAGTTATAATTTTTTACCAATTGGATTAAACCTTAATTAATTGTTCACTTTTCATTGTAACAATAGAATGAATTTGGGCCTCCCCGTTGATTTCCCCTCATTGCACTGCCACCTAGTGAGCGATAGAAGATGGAAAAGGAAACGTCAAATAAGTAGTGAAAATTGTCTTATAGTTCCGATCAGGGCAGTAACATAATTCTCTGCTAATCTCATCAATGTTGTCAAACAAGGACTGTCCTGGCCCCCATAACGAGGTATGGCTGCATGAAAATAATTGGGGTCAAGGTTCTTAGAAACGTGCAGCACAACCATGAAAACAGAAACACACCAGCAAACAACATGTTACTAAGGACATCCATGAGCTTAATTGCATTGATAGGATTCACCTCAACGTTTTAGATACCGGCTTGGATTCAAACATTAGTTTTTATCTCTAAATCTAAAGTACAGGTAAGAGGCCCTTAAGAAGATAACCAGTCATCAGCAGTTTTATGTCCTGTCTGTGTTAATACGGGTGAGGGCTGAAAGCTGAAAGGGCAGAAGTGGCATCTGATGCTTCAATTAATGTGAACAGCAGGAAGAAAAAGAGTCGGAATAAATCTCAATTGGGTTTGAAGCCTCTCCCTACTCACCGATACATTGCTGGTGCTTTAGGGGCGGAATCTTCCGTGCCCGCTGGCGGCAGGCGCGATAGGTGGTGTGAGCAGACAATGTGGTGCATTCGGGTTCAGGGCGGCGGGGAGACAGGTCACAATAGCCCGCTCAGTCCGGCGATGGCGGGCCACGTTTCCCGCCAAGGGTCGTCGGGAACCTCATTGTAATACATCATTACCAGGTCATCCCGCTAAGCTCTTGCACCCCCTGCTGGATCGTCTGTCCACATCGGTGGGAAAGCACACTGATGTGTTTCCATGTTTCACAACGGCACAGAGGCGACGTGCACCTGGCGGCCTGCACTTTGGGTGGACTGGAGGTGAGTGCACAGCAACGTTCTGCAGAGCTCGCCAGGGTCGCCTGTTGCTTTACAAGTCTTCAGGGGTGCCGGGGGGTGGGGAGGGTGCGAGGGTCAGGTTTAAGTGCTGCCCTGCCCGACTGGTGGCAGGGGGTGGAATCAGGGGGCAAGTGCAGCCCTGCCTCTGAGGCGACCTTTGAGGGTGAGGGGGAGCTCTGTGACGGGACTTCAGGGAGAGTGTCTCCAGACTCCTCTTCAGAGGTTTCTTCGCGGCATAATTGGAGGCCCTGGGTCATGGACTCTGTCGGCTGTTTGGCAGATGTGCCTGCGAAAGCAAGGGGAGATAATTAGTGCATGGCAGTGGCCATCAACCATCACATGGTTGTCTGATGGATGTTGCACTGCTGGATCCTCACTTGGTAGAGCAGCAACGACCTCATCGTCAGCACAGGACTGGTCCAGATCCTTGTCGGCCAGCTGGATAGCTCTATTTTCAAAGTCCGTGAGGACCTTGTTGTGTGCCCGCTTTTTATACATGGATAGAGATGGAGAAAGTGTAAGCAGGACACCTGCCAGGCCAGATGACAAGTGTGCCTGGCCTGTGTGGGTGTTGAGTGGTCCCATGGATGGGATGAGGACAATGACGGTGAGTGTGAGAGAGTGAATGATGATGTCCCTTGAACCGGCAGTGAGTGCAGGCACTGTGGATGTGTGATGGATTTGTGAGTGTGTGAGTTGAGTGATGAGATGAATGACTTATCCTGGCAGAACGGAGGAGATCATTCATCCTCTTGCAGCACTAGGTGGCTGTCCTCTTTTGCAGGGCATTGGCACTGACCACCACTGCCACTGCCTCCCAAGCCGGCTTAGTGTTGTTGCTGCCCATCCTGCGGCCAGGGTGGGGGTAGAGGGCCTCCACGGCATCCAAAAGTCACTGGAGAGACATGTCATTGAACCTCGGGGCTGCAGCCTTCTTCAGTTTCAGGGCCATGTCTTCCGTGCAGCAGTGGTGAGCTGGAAGCACTGAGATGTGTGCTTGTGACTGGACTTTAAACATGGCGCCCGGCATAATGCAGCAGCGGGGTGATGGTGGGCGGGCAAATGAGACCCCACCCACTATGGAAATAGCATGTTTCCCAGGAGTGGATAAATAATGAGGCAGGTTCAGGACAATACGGCGTGAAAACCCACCATCATGGCCAGCAGGTAAAATATTGTTTCACCCGCCCACTACTGCACTTAGTACAAATTTGGGAAAATTCTGCCCTAAATGTTTTTTTTTACCTTAATGGAACCAATTTGGTTAAAAGCGACCTTCATCTCTATATGTTACCATTCTCACTAAAGAGGCTTTGCAGTGCAATGTTGTGCAGAGGTGGAAGAAGAAAAGGGTTGTATCTTTTGTAAAGTGTTTTTCTCTAATATTGATGTGCCTGATAACTTTGCAAAAAAGCACTGACATCTCTCAGGCCAGGCACTGCCCATTGATTCTGGAAACAAGTTTTACAGAAAGTTTTGAAAAGTCTGTTTGCTTTTTATATATGTAATAATGCACAAAACTGATGAGTATGGTGAGAACAGACTTGTGACTGAATTAATTAAACAGATAAGCATTTGATTCTGAAGTGGGCAGTTTGCGAGTTTGAGTCCAAAGCCGGCTATCGGTCAGACTTTGCTTGCCTCATTTCACCAAATGCAGAGATTGAACAAAGCCAAATGTTCTTAGCTGGAAAGGATAATCTAACACAAATTGATTCAGCAGCTCAGATTGCATTTCCTGCCAAACTAAAACTCACAACCTCTATCTCGTGGGTGGAGGGGAATGTGTAGCAGAAGAAGCTGTGATTGCAAAGATGCAGACCGACCTGATGGGTTAGAAACAATGAATAAGAAAAAGAACATTTTGTATTTCAATCATGTTTATCATGACCATTGGATGTCCCAAAGTGATCGACAGCCAATGAAGTGCTTTTGAAGTGTAGTCTCTGTTGTAATGTAAGGAACATGGCAGCAAATTTGCACACACCAAGCTCCTACACACAGAATGTGATAAAGACCAGGTGGGTAATGGGACAAGTAATAAAACAAAAGTTATGGCTAGCTGTAACTTGCTGTAATGGTGGGAATACTTACTGAGGTGATCTGTTGCAGATTTTTGTTTTTTGGATGAGAGACAAGTGATCTCAATTGAAAATAGAATCATTTCAAAATAACCTACTATATATGCAAACACACAATGGGCGGAATTTAATGCCTTCCCCCGAGGCAAGTTTACCTCTGATTGGCCAGCAGCCTCGGGGCTGGTGGGGTTTCCTTGATCCCACTGCCCAGTTAAGTGCCAGAACTTAATTTGGTGGGCTTTCCCAGAAGTAGGCAATGTGGGGCTTTCACCAGCACTATGGCCAGTGGGCAAGACCCCCACCACCTGCATTAAATTCCACCCAATGTATCACTCGACCCAGGGCTCTGGATGCAGACCCGGAACATAAACAGATGTAACAGGGCTAAACATAGATTAGGCTGGCCTAATTCGATTTATTTAATTTTTGTTAGAACCATGTCAAGTAACGAAATTACCTGGTCAAAGCCACTGAAGAAGGAATATAGTTTGCTGTCATCACAAAAGATACCAACACAAAGGGATGCTACCAACTTTCACTGACTCTAGCAGCTTCACTCATTCAAAACCAAAATTAGACATATCCATGATTATTAGTATTATGATTTTGTTCTGCTAATTTCGGAGTTCAGTGATTGACATGAAAGAAAGCAGATGTCACTTGCAGTTTGTAGTTTCACAATGCTGGTGTCACAACACAGATAAAGGAAAGAAAGACTTGCTTATATATAAAAAACGCTTTTCACAACCTCAGTTCATGCCGAAGTGCTCTATGGTCAATTTATTTGAAGTGTGGCTGCTGCTGGAATGTAGGCTGAACAGTTGAACAGCAAGTGTCAGCAACATTATGTATCTTTTGTTATCTGTCTAGAACACAGAAATGCATTTTGTCATTTGGTTTGTGGCATATGGTCAATGCTCATTAAGGAATATATTGGAATTTACGCTTTCAAGTTTCATTTCCTTTGTTGCGCTGTGTTAAAGGACTTGTAGCTAAACTATCTTTCTCAGTGTATTGCTATGTTTGCGATAACATTCAATTATTTCTGTTTGGCCAAGTACCTGATATGCAAACTCACGACCATGTTTAGGGACCTTCCAAACCAAACTACTAAGAAACCCTTAAAAGTAGACTTTCTGTTTGCCCTTACGAGAACGTGCACTCCTTTCCCTTAGGGGCACAATCGTTTACCTGAGAATTTTGGTGTCTGTTGTCCAATAGGCAAAGCTCAGGGACTCTTGAGTGCTTACAGGGATTTTGTTGGACTTCAACCAGCTAAAATCGAGCAGATTACCGACACAGAGCTCTGATGATTTCCTGGCTGCAAATGCAGCTTCGATCAACTTATTCATTGAAGGAATTGGCTTGTGATAAATGGGAATTGAAAGGAAAAGCCGTGTGAAGTATCCGGTGACACATCTGCTCCTGCAGGTCTGGTCAATATGGCTGGCGTGTAGGTCAATCAACAGTCATGTCTGTTTGTACTACCGACTTATGACTTATCTGGCATGGAATTAATTCATTGTTTCAGTGGTAGAATGTTGAGACAGTTCAAATCTCCTGTCATCTTGGAGCTAACATTACTCCCATTAGTCCCTGTTTACTGATAAATTTTCAAGCACTAAATTTTTAGATTATTTCAAACTGAGCTTTGCAGCAAGATACTGTCAAGTATGTGTTTTGGTTATGTTCAGTTATTTCTAACTTTAATTATTTCTAAAATAAAAGCATTTGGAAGAATACTACTTGAGGCGTATCATATTATTGTGGTGACATGCACTGGAATTTTATTAGTGAGGGTGAAGTCCCCCTGTTGGGATGAAATACATCACCTGAGCCCGCGTCAACAGGCAGTGGGACCACGTGTGGAGGGTGGGATTTACCACCGGCTGCCAATTAATAGGCCATCACGGGGACCACTGTCCAATTAAGGATGGTGGTCTGCCCGTCCAGGCTGCTTTCTCAGTTAGAGGGCTGGCAGCTCAGCAGTGCCCCTGATCGAGGTGGCCGCTGCTGAGGCTGCAGAATTAAGGGTGGGTTCCTCCACGTTGAGGTATCCTTGAAGGGCAAGTAAGAAATGTTTTTATTTTGCCGGGGCCAGAAAGGCAGCCCCTGGTGGTCGGCGGAGTGAACCCTCCAGCGATGGCGTCAGAGCCATTGGGGCGTGAAATTGACCTGGTAATGGACCGAATTGGATGTTTGCCTCTGGTCGGGAGGCAGTTGAGCTGCTGCCATTCCTGTTACTGGGAATGTCCCGCAGCAGCAGGAAGACATTGGACTTCCCTCCCAATGCCCTTCCACCACCATTTTACGAGCCCTCCCACCTCCTCGCCCATCTCCAAGGTTTGGCTAAGCTGTGCTCTGCAGTGGCAGATTCCGGCTCTACCATTTGGCTTAAAAATTGGATGGTGCCCAGATTGTCTGATCTTATTTGCTTATTCGTAACAAGCTCCGGGAGCCAATCACAGCCCCAGAGGCAGCTGGTCAGTTCCACGGTAACTAGATCGGCTGCCTCAGGCACTGGCTATGGTCATTCCGAGAGGCTTGATGGTGGTGACAAGGTGGTGGGGGATAGCCAATCCTACTCTTCCCAGCTCCATTATAAGGTAAGTAAAATAGTTCAAACTCAGCTTAAGGAACTGCTGCCAAGTACCTGAAGAAAATGACTGCAGTGAGCACAGCGCATTGGTCATACACAATCAAGTTTTGCAATGGGAACCTCAAACAGGCAATAGGCACCCTATTTGCTTATGAAGGGCCTAACAGCTGTTTCAGGTGCACACCCTGGATGCTTATTGGGGAGCCTTTACTGATATGGTAGGGGCCATGGAGCACGTGCAAACTGCCTGCCATATTGGGCCCGGAGCTGCTCGTTTCATTCCTGTAAAACAGGAACAGTGCGTTCCAGTTTGAGGCAAGTACATTTTCAGTATCAGTTGAGGAGTAGCAAAGTGAAGGCAAGATGTTTCCTCTCAGGAAGGGATGGGAGAAGGAAAGTCAGCTTATTTTGGCTGTGTGCACCCTCCTCTGCATTGCCTAGTTCATGATGGCGTGTGTGTGTGTGTGTGTGTTCGTGTGTGTGTGTGTCCTGGGAGAAAAACACTGGGTGTATGGCATTAGTTTTCTGAAACCACCAAAGGACTAGCAGTGCTTTTATTGTGAGTGCTCATTTTTGACCAAACCCATGATAGTTGCCAGGCAACCACTTTCTAAAGCTGTTGACAAGTTACACTTGAAGCTCAACATCCTGAAAGCAGGAGTGCCACTTAGGGCATGAGCTCACAACGTGAAATGCTGCCAAGTTTGGATTGTGAAACAAACAAATAAAAGTGACTTCAGGAAATGTAATGTGAGCCAACACACCACAAGATTTCGCATTAAAGTTTTTAAAAATGTAGCCCAAATTTAATAGCGATTATAACAACTGCTCCCATCAGGGAGTTGCTGGGGGAGGCCACAGTGCAGGAACACAGATATCAGATTGTTAGAAAAAGTACCAAAAGAGAAAAAAAAATCTGTTCCCAAAGGAGTAGAGACCGTTGATTTCGTGGGAAACCTTGCTCAGATTTAATAAACTATACAGTAGTGAGGTCAGAGGGGAGGAGGTAGAATGAACAGTTTCTCAATGAAACAGGAAATATTACAGAACTAAAGCACAGCTGGAAAGAGAACCATACACAAAAATAATATGACAGAGGCTGACTGACATAAATACACACAGATGTAAAGAGATACAAAGAAGAGTAGAAAGTAGTAAACAGTCAAATAACATAAGTACATAGATACGAATGGTGAGACGAGATATAATATGATACCACACATGCACACGTATATATAGGGAAATAGATAGGAAAGGTGTAGTGAAAGAAGGGTAGAGAGGATCAGTGCACGAGAGACATTCCCATTCTACGAGAATTCCTGTATTGAAAAGGAAAACTATGGGCAGAGTTTTCAGGCCAGCGTGTGGGGGAGGGCCCAACACGCTGACGTGTAAAATGACGCACGATGATGTCGGGCATGTGTCCTGACATCACCGCGCACCTTCGCGATATTTCGGTAGGTGGGTGCGCTATGAGTTCCAAGGTGCGCCCACCATTACATAATGGACCAGTTAAGGCCCTCAAGGCAGCAGTTGAAAACGATTTTGCGCAGCCCGTGTGATTTTTCAGTGCGTCGCACGGGCGCAACGGGCAGGCGGGTAGGTCACATTTTTAAAAACCTCATCCGTGGGTGGGATAACAGGGGTGAGTAGACTCGCTAATGTGAGTTGTTAGAACTTTAGATGATTACTTACTGCTATTTGCTTGTGTGAACAGGACAACTTCAATTCTCTTCAGGGCTACTTTCACAGAAAGAACCGGCTTCAGTTCCGGACTCTGCAGGAGTCATAACACTTGGGGCCTTCCAGGTATCAGACAGCCTTCCCTTACCCTGGGAATGGGGATTGTGGTCTCCGCTGGAGGCACCTCCTCTGAGGAGGAAGAGAGGGCCAGAAGGGAGAGGAGGCCAGGAGTCCATATTCAGCCTCCAGTGCAGTCATCTGTGGGAGGACAGGCACAGGCACAAGGGGTGCAGGGCCATCAGGAAGTCTAAGGTGGAAGGGGCCGCAGAAGACACCACTATCCTGCTGCCAGGGTTTACAGGCGGCGATGCAGCTACCTCAATATGTCTGAGGTGCAATGCCAACAGTGGAATGTTTGCACTGACAGACATTGTGACCTCAGTGCACGGCACTCTTACCTCCCAGCAGCATCCCAACCTCACCACGGCCGGTTGACCTGGGCACATGGCGCCTCTCCAGCTCCAGTGCCTCTTGCTCATATCTGGTCATGATGAGAAGGTGGGGCTGCCCTCTGCCAGTCCGCAGCCACTCTGCATTATTGTGGGCTGTCTTCTCCTGAAAGGAGAGGCGAGCATTGATTAGTCCACCCTGTACCTGGATTGCTATTGCAGCCCTGCCACCTCCACCTGAGTGAAACATTGCTGGGCTCATCCGATTCGTGACCCTGGAGCCACCATACATTCACTCCAAGCAGCCAGGGCTGACCCCCTTGCCCAGATGCTGCCTCCATCACATTTGCCACCCACACTCTAAGGCCTTCCAAACCCATGAACACTACCACCTCGAAGGGTAAGGGCAGCAGATAGATGGGTACACTGCCACCTGAAAGTTCCCCACCAAGTCTCTCAGCGTCCTGACTTTGAAATGTTCCGGCGCTCCACCACTGTCGCTAGGTCGACATCCTGGAGCTCGCCCCCAAACACTACTGTGGGTGTTCCTGCACCACATGCAGCGGATACAGAAGGCCGCTCAGCATCACCCTCTCAGGGGCAACTAGGGATGGGTAATAAATGCTGGCCCGCCCAGTGAAGGCCACATCCCGTGAATGAATGAATACAAAAGTAAAATTCTGAGTTGGCTTGTGGGGTGGGGTGGGGTCGTGCGGTGGGGGGGCCAACCTAACTGCTGGGCCAAGTGACCCAAGCCAACATGGTATTCACCCTTCCCGATCGCAAGAGGTCATTAAACTGCTTGTGGCACTGCACCCAGATGCGTCTCGCCACATTGTGGGAGCTGACCCATTCTGCCACCTCCTCCCAGGCACGTTTTGTTATGTGGGGGGGGCCTCCTCCTCCTTCCCCTTGGCACAAGGATCTCGCGGCGTGCTGCCACCTCCTCGAGAGATCAGCGAGGCACTCATCTGTAAACCTCGGGACCGACTGCCCCGCCGACTTGCCCTCCCGCCTGGCCTGCTCTCCAAGGATGCTATCCGACATCCTCCTGTCCGACAGCAGTGGCAACCTTAGGCCGGCTGCCTGTGCCATTTTTGAATAGGCTGCCGAGTTGCCATTGGACCCAGCAGTCATTGGCCTCCCACTGCCACCCGCCCCTTCCCGCTGATCTCGGGAACCGCGATTTACGCTGGGCGGGCCTGAATTAGCCCGCCCGCGTAGAATGGTGGCGCGGAACCGATCGCAGGTGGCAATCGGCTCTGTGCCCGCTCTCGCCCAGCCCGCCCGCCATAGGTAAAATCCTGACCCATGTGTGAGTTTACCTACCTAACCATCATTGCACTCCAAAAGTCACTTGTTGTGTGAAACCTTTGCGATGTGATGGAGGTTGGTTAGCTCAGTTGGCTAGATGGCTAGAGTGTGGTACAGATTGATGCCAATGGTGTGGATTTGATTCCTGCATGATGGTGGTAGTTAATGGAGACCATCCTCCTCACGTTGCCTCGCACTGGTGCTCCACAAGCTATAAATAACCAATTGTCTGCCTGTCTCTCTCTCTCTAATGGCGATGGATGCCTATGGTCCTTTTGTGGACACTGGCTAAATTGCAGAAGGCGCAGCATAAATTCAAGAATTAGAGTTGAACACAGGAGAGGAAAGCAGTAAAACTACCAAATCAATGCAGCACAAAAGAATTAATTGCTTTTGCAAAGAACAGGCACAAACATGATGGGCTGAATGACCTTGCTCTATGGTTCAACAGACAGAGGCACACCTAACTGAATTTCTACTTTACCAGGTAGATAGTGACAGGATTGCACTGTTGGAACCTGACCTGCAGACAAGCTCCAACAAATGGATAGTGTGCCATGAATAGTGAAGGTCACCACAGCCCTGCACTTTTATGCCTCAGGCTCATTGTAAGTTATCACAGGGACACCAGCAAAATCAGTCAAGCTGTAATGCACGGATGCATAATCCTGGCAACAAATTGAGAGGGACCTGGAATCTTTTCAAATTGCAGTGTGCAGAGCTGCTTAATGGCAACCATATGGCCACCCAAGCCTCTGTACAATCTCATGGCCTTCATGAACCCCAAGGTTCCTCAAGCAGTCTGCAACAAGCAACACAGGACCATAGCAGTGAGTGCTTAGCTAGCAGCCATGGTTCCTTCATTTTAAGAAAATCCTCTATAAGGTTCTTTGAAGGAATTGTCAGGTAAAAAAATGTCTTCTAGCAGACCAAGACTACCCTCTTCTGATGAAAGGTCAGCGACATTAAGTGTTAACTCTGTATATCTCTACAGATAGCGCTGACCTGCTGAGTTTTTCCCATCATCTGTGCTATTTTGCTTTTGTACTACCCTCTTCATCTTTGACTCATGACACCAATGAGTTATGAAAAGCAGCTAAACAAAGTTATAAACGGGTTAATTATTCCACAGAAATAGCAGACTGCGAAATGCATTAAAGATTCAATTGTTGATTGATAGTATGATCTAAGCTAAAAAATATGCATCTAACCAAAGTCATCAAAGGTCAATGCAAGAAATGCCATATTACCAAGAAGCTAAAACAATTCAGAATAACGGTATTTAGGCAACAAAGGAATAAAATGACAAACATAACCTGGTGATTTTTTTTAATCTTCCAAAATTGGTTGCACTTTTTTCACCCACATGCTTTTGAGTATAGCAAAGTAATGCATATCCTGAAACAAACACCTGGTCCTCAAAATAGGTCGACGGTTTACTGTTTGACTTTTCTGACCATAGCCCAAACATTAACACACAGCTGCAACAATCGTGAATCACTCTTGCATGAAAACAAAGGATAGAGCCCATTTCTAAAACCAAGAGCTGACCTATGAAGTTATTTGTCAATTATTTTGGTTGAAATTCACAACGAATATGGCTGGAACCATGTTAACAGTAAATTTTAGAGGTATTTTCAAGTGAAGATATTCCACTACGTAAATACCCTTTTTTTCTCTTTCCATGCTCCTTTTGGGTTCTCCTCTTCTCGTCCCCTTCCTGCTGTCCAGTCATGTCAACTTCCTTTTCTCCCCTCATGGTACTTTGTCTCACTCCCAATTCCTACCCAAATCCATCACTGCTTCCCTGGCTTCCTATTCTGTTAAACTTTATTCCTGGCTGGATCTGCTCACACATATTCTCACAGATAGCTTCTGTTTATCTCTTGACATCTGTCAAGATGCTAATTCCCAACTGCCTCATCCTCCTTTCTTGTTGACCTACCAACCGAGTGCATAAACTATGGACAAACCTGCCAACATATTTCTTCTCTCGCACACCCCAATCACCTCTGCCCCTCAGACTATGCCAGTGGGTGAATCACCATTTTTCTCTGTATTTCTCTCCAGAATGTCCCAATATATGAGCATTGAAGTCCCCTAATTAGACTTCTGTTGTATTTTGTCGTGGTTGTCTAAGGAAGAGGTTTAGAGGCACCTTCCCATGCAACCGTAGAAGGTGCAACACCTGCCCCTATACTTCCTCTCTCCTCACCGTCCAAGGGCCCAAATACTCCTTTCAAGTGAAGCAGCATTTCACTTGCACTTCCCTCAATTTAGTCTACTGCATTCGCTGCTCCCAGTGCGGTTTCCTCTACATTGGAGAGACCAAACGCAGACTGGGTGACCACTTTGCGGAACACCTTCGGTCTGTCCACAAGCATGACCCAGACCTCCCTGTCGCTTGCCATTTCAACACTCCACCCTGCTCTCATGCCCACATGTCTGTCCTTGGCCTGCTGCATTGTTCCAGTGAAGCTCAACGCAAACTGGAGGAACAGCACCTCATCTTCTGACGAGGCACTTTACAGCCTTCTGGACTGAATATTGAGTTCAACAATTTTAGATCATGAACTCTCTCCTCCATCCCCACCCTCTTTCCGATGCCCCTTTTTTCCAATAATTTATATATATTTTCCTTTTCCCACCTATTTCCATTATTTTTAAATGTATTTCCATCCATAGTTTTATCTCTACCTTTTAGCCTATTTTGATCCCTCCCCACCCCCCCCCAACCCCCCACCCCCCCACAACCACCACCCACCCCCCCTCACCCCCACTAGGGCTATCTGTACCTTTATTATCACATTCCTTAGATAATATCACCAGCTTCAACTCCTCTTTGTCCTTTTGTCTATGACATCTTTTGGTTATCTCCACCTATCACTGGCCCTCTATCTAGCTCTACCTGTCCCACTCCCCTTAAACCAGCTTATATTTCACCTCTTTTCTATTTTTCCTTAGTTCTGTTTAAGAATCATATGGACTCGAAACGTTAACTGTGTTTCTCTCCGCAGATGCTGTCAGACCTGCTGAGTTTTTCCAGGTATTTTTGTTTTTGAGTTTGAACAGTAACTATTTATTGTAGGACGTTACTATGTACAGATATTCCAGACTTCCATGGCTTCTTCAGTCCAAGCCATGAGCTATCTCCATTCAGACTACTACCAGACTATTGCTAGTCACGTGACTCCTTTTACATCATCATGTCGGCGGTACTGTTTCCTCAGTCCCACATTAACCCTTTAAATCCTGAACACCCCAATACTACAACTTCCACCTTGTCAACGCTGAAACAGGTTTCATCAGAATCACAAATGACATCCTTCGTAACTGTACTAACTCTGTTTTTTATCCTTCTCAACCTCTCTGCAGCCTCTTACGCTGTCAAACACACTATCCTCCTCCAACACCTCCCCTCCATTGTCCAGCTCTTACTTATTCAATTGTAGACAGAGAATCTCCAGAAATGGCTTTGCTTCTCATCCTGAGCATTTAACGTACCTCTGGACACCCTCAAAGATTTATCCTTGACCTCTTCCTTATTTACATCCTGCCCCTTGGTGACATCATCCAAAGGATGACATGTAGCTCTACCTCCCCATCATCCTCCGTTGCTGAATGTTATCAGGCTGCTTGTCACTTCCATGAGGTGTAATTGCCTCCAGTAGTGAATTGGTTAATGCTTTCTTTATGTATCACTTTAAATAAAGAGGTGAACAAGTGTACTAAGGTAGTGCAGGAAGGAGTTTTATATTGCTTATCAAGTGATGCAATACCAGTGAAAGTTAAACCCATTGCGGTTTGCTGCTGAAAACTAGTTAAGCCATCCAATCAAATGTTACATGTAATCATAAAGATGGATCTGCTTAATACCGAAAAGGCACCACTTGACCTTTATTGGTGACTCAGAGCTCTTTGCACTGTTGGTTAACCGGCAGGGGAGGAAATAATAAACAAACACAACTATTGTTTCTTGGTCATAGCAGGCTTACTAAATTTGAGATTAAGAACAGAGGAAATGATGTAATAACAGGCCAGCTTCAATGTACATCAAGTTGACTGAGCAGAAGACATTTGACCGAGAGGGAATCTAAATATACTTTGGCTCTGTTGGTAGCATGCTGGCCTCTGATTCAAAGATTTGAGAATTCAAGCCTCACTCCAAGACTTGGGCATGTAACCTAGACCAATACCTTTTGTGGTCCTGAAAGAGTGCTGCATTTGAGAGATGGCGTCAACAACAACAGTCTGCATTTGCACAGCACCTTCAATATAGTAAAACATTCCAATGAGACATTCATCTAAGACCCCCATCTGTTGGATCCAGTGAGCATTAAGTTGTCACGATACAGTGAAGAGCGAGTGCCAGATCAGCCATGATCTCATGGAAGAGTGGACAGGCTCGAGGGGTCTAATAGCCTACGCCTGTTCCTATGTTGTTATGCAACAAGGAATTGCCCTGTGCCATGGCCAACATCCTTCTCTCCACCGACACCATTAAAACAGTTGAACAGGGCATTCATCTCATTGTTGTGTATCAGAATGGATATAACATTTGCCTATATCACAATAGTCAATTGTGAAGCTCTTTGTGATCTTTGTGAGATGTGTCCTAAGTAAAGAAAGTTTTTTTTAAGGGGATGTAAGAATGACTCATCGTAACGGCTAAAAATGGTCAAGGAGGCTTCCAATTGAGGGACAGTATGTAAAATCGAAAGAGAAGTTTAGCAGCTCAAAATTTTTTTTTCCAGAAAATAGTCATGCTGTCGATGAAATTTAATAAGCATTTTTCTTCTTGTTATGTTACCATGACGTTCACTATTTAAAGTATTGAAAAAGCAACTGATGACAAGATATGAATGCAAAAACGCAAAGCTACAAAACACCTATCTAAAGTTTATTGAATATTTTGATCTGCATTCCACAGTATTTTCAGGGTAAACACATAGTTGATGACTTATGCTACAGCCCTAAAAGAAAACTTCTTAGCCGAAGCCCGATCGGAAGTCATGTGTTCACTGGCCAAAGCTTCAGTTGTACAAAATTAGATCAACCTTTCCAAACCACATCTGAAACCACCACCTGGGGAAGCTGGTAAAGGCTGAGAAGAATGATAAGAAGAAAGAGGAAATGATGGCTAACATTGAAGAAACATAGCACAGCTGACATCTTTTTATTTATTCTTTTTCACGGAACATGGGTGTCACTGACCAAGCCAGCATTTTTTATTGCTTATCCTTAATTGCCCTTGAGGAGGTGATGGTGAGCCACCAACTTCTGAAGGACGATATGACTTCTCCATTGGACCCTTCAAAGGAAAATGTCATATTTGCTTTTACTTAAAAGTGTCATGAGCCCCACACCCCCACCCCAAACCTTGAGGGAGTTGGAGAATGTAATGCTTTAAGGGCTTGAAATGATGAAGATATAGCTAATGTCCTGCAGACTGTATTCCACCAGTTGCTCAGGGGTATTAATTATTTATCACAGTTTATTGTTTATTTTAAACCACAGATTTTCAAGCTAGGGCTCCTGGAACCCAGGCACCCCTAAGTCATCAGATTCTCAATGTTTCAGTACAGTACTCATCGATTTACTAGGGCATTATTGCTGTTCCTGTATATGCATACTCACAAAGAAGTTGTCTCTAATGGTAGCAATGTCTTTCTTTCATAAATGAACAGTATGGAGTAGAATTTCCATGTGGATTACCTGACATTGACATTGACAAAGGTTCCATGAAATTCCTGGAGAAACTGCTACATGCCAGCGAGACGCCTGCAATATGTTCATATCCACAGGGGTTCACCACCGAGGAAAGTTTCAAAGGCATTTATTTAAAATCAAAGCAGAAAATTCTGGAAAATATTCAGCAGGTCTGTTGGGATCTGTGTGATCAGTCTGCAGCTTTTCTTTTTGCTTCTAATTAGCATGATTGAAAAGTTGTCCTTAATCCTACCTACTGTAAACCAAGACTCAGTGGTAGCACCCTTGCTTCTGAGTTAGAAAGTTGTTAAGATCAGGCGAGGGGGATTAGAATGACTCCCCCCTTTCCCTCTCTTCATTTGATCACAACGGGGTTTTTTTTTAAAAGGATACGCTTGCCAATTCCGTGACTGTTTAACTGTTTACATACTGTGACTGTAAAGGTCTGTAAAAGCTTACTCGCTGGATGGAGAGAAGGAGAGATAGTGCACACTCAGGGTCCTGCTTCTTCTGTTCAGATTGGCCTGGAGAAAAGCAGTTTCTTAAAACACAAAAGAGGGTTCATTAGCTCATCACATGATCCCCCCTCACCAACTGACCCATTACCCAAACATGGTCATAGGAAGTTGATTCCAAGTTCATAGTTGAGGTATGATTAGATTATGGCTAGATGAATTCCTTTCTCAGCTGGGGCCCATTGCCCAAGGTGATGGTGCCTAATGACGTGTTCCACACCCCGTGAAATATACAAGTGATTGACTGTTTGCTTTGTGAATGGTTCAGAAGACGAGGTAAACCACCTTCCTGTGAGGTCTGTTAAGAAAACTATACTTACTTTGTTGAGAGCAGAGGTTGGGAACTTCAACTCCTGGTAAATCTCGGGCCTTCTGCGCATGCGCAGTTTGGCACTCATCCCAGAGTGGGGAAAGGGATAGGAAGATGTCCCAGTCAGTTAAAAAGAGAGTAGCAGAGAAAAAAAAGAATCCAAATAGGAAAAGGCCTGTGCGTAGCAGACCTTAAGTGAAAAGGGCTCAAGAGAAGCCCTGGTAATCAAAAGGGTTCAGAAGAAGCCTTGAAGATCCAAGAAGGCAGCTGAAGGTGGTAACTCTGTGCTGCAGACCGTTGGGGAAAAGCTACCCCTTTGAAGCAATAGTGTTCTGCTCGGCGCAGCCTAAGATCTGAAATTGTGCTTGTGAGTTAAGTTGGTGCTTGAGTGTATTTTCAGGAATCCAGGGGACAAAATCTCAGGAGATGAAGTTGAAACCCTGTGAGATGGGCCGTCGTTGATGCTGTCTTGAGCTGGAGCAACTTTTGGAGAGAATTCCAAGGTGAGATCTTCAAAGACTGGAATCCCTCATGAGAGAGACAGAGTTTCAGTGAGATTGGTTGACACATAGTGTTACTGACATCTAGGTGGGTTGTTGAGAAATCCATGGACTCTGTTTTTATCGCATTTGGCATTTATTGCGCAGAGTGGTGTGTTCAACCACAGTTTGCCTGTTAATTCACATGTACCTCATGTCAACCCTGAATGTTAGCGTATAAGATAGGTATTGTAAACTGTTTTATTTTTCTGACCTTGTATAGCAAAGTTTCTTTTTGTTTGTTCAAAACCCATAGAATCTTGTGGCTTTCTTTATGAGCAAGTGTCTGAAATCTCAAACTTTGTCTAATTTAAACAAAACGTTATTGGCCCCTAACTGGATCCTACCAACAACTTGGTGGTCAGGCCAAGGATCATAACAACTGATTATCTGTGATGGGTTCTTCTAGACAGCCTGATTCTATTAATGGCTTTGGAATTTGTAGTTACGCAAATGTTTGGCCATCTTAGAAGCTGCTGTTTTAAATTAGTGAAATACTGTTGTTCAGTCTTTTAAAACTCAACCAGTGGCTTGTGCCCAATAAATAATAAAGTTATCTTCAATATAAAGCATGGCTTTACAACAAAGTTGTGGGTTTAAGGACCCAGTCCAGAGATTTGAGCACAAAATTTAGGCTAAGACAATACTGAGGGAATGTCATATTGTTGGAGGTGCTGTCTTTTAGATGAGATATTAAATCAATGCCCCATTTACCCTCTCCGGTAGATGTAAAAGATTCCACGATATTACTTTGAAGAAGAGCAGAGAAGCTTTACTTTGTATACTAACCACATTTATCCCTCAACCGACATCACTAAAAAAAAGATTATGTTGTCATTATCACACTACCGTTTGTGGGACCTTGCTGTGCATAAATTGGCTGCTGTATGTCCAACATTACAACAGTGACAACGAAAGTATTTAATTGGCTTTAGAGTGCTTTGGGATGTTGTGAAATATGATATGCATTATTGACCTGGACTTGGGAATTGCAGATAACAAGAAATTCGGAAAAGTAATATACGACGATGAAGACAGTAACACACTTCAAGTGGACATAAACTGGTGAAATGGGCAGACACATGTCAGATGCAATTTAATGCAAAGAAATATAAAGTTCCAACATTTCGGTTGGAAAAATGAGAGAAAGTATAAACTAAATTACACAACTTTAAAGGGAGTTCAGGAACAAAGAGACACTTGGTTTTATGTACACTTCTGTGAAGGTGATAGGACAAGTTGAAACTGCTCTCACAAAAGCATTTGGGCTCCTTGGCTTAATTGATAAAGACTTCAAAAGTAAGGAAGTCATGCTGAACCTTCGAAAGTCACTGCTTCGGCTCCAGCCGGAGTATTGTTCCAATGCTGGCAAGAATTTAGACCCTCAGAAGTGATTTGCTGAAATGGTTCCTGGGATGGGGGACTTTAACCTCTTTATATCAGAGGAGGTTAGTAAGGGATAGACATGTTCAAAGTCAAAAGCAAAAAAACTGCGGATGCTGGAAATCCAAAACATAAAAAAAAAACAAAAATACCTGGAAAAACTCAGCAGGTCTGGCAGCTTCTGCGGAGAGGGACACAGTTAATGACCCTTCAAAGTCAATTGTTTTGATGAGGAATCAGTTTCAGTGCCTGAAGGGTTAGTACCCAGAAGACACAGATCTCAGGTTAGCAAAAGGACTAGAGGGAAACGGCTTTTAAACTGCAATCTGTTATGTTCCGGAATGCATTTCCCGAAAGGGTAATTGATTTAATAATAACTCCCAAAAGGGACCAGGCTAAATACTTGACGGGCAAAACAATTGCAGGTCTCTGGGGAGAGAAGGCGGGATTCAAACTGGTTGCTTGGCTCCACCAAAAAGACGACACTGGCACAATGGGCCGAAGGGCCTCCTTCTGCGCCCGGATCCTTGACCCTGCCAAATCTTTCCTCAATGCAACCTACAGAGGGCGCTCCTGAGTAAAGGCCCCGCCCTCTCCGGCAAACCCTGCACAACGTCCAAAGCTGGCGCAACAACAGCCGCAGTGCGACTGCGCATTCCGCGCCTCACACGCCAACCCTAGCCCCGCCTCCACATACGGCCCAGATTGGCTTTCACTGGGGCGAGGGAGGCGGAGGCGCGATTGGCAGAGCAGGGTGCCAATCGGATGACGTCTCAGGGTTGCGTCAACACCCGGCGCGTCGGTTGGTCCCGAGCTCAAGCCTCGGGCGAGAGCGAGGCTACTCTGGCGCGGGGGGAGGAGGAGGGGCGGCGGAGCCGGAGAGGGCGCACCTTCCTCAGGCGGCGAGCGGTAAGTGTCTTGTCACTGGCTCCTCCAGCCACAGTTACCGGCGGCCAGTTGCTGCTCGGGGACAAAGCTCCTGAGCGTGACGGGGAGAGCCGGCTGCGAGTGGGGAGGACATCTCCCGGGCCGGGGGGTGTGGTGTGATGAGCCCGCCTGCCTGTCCGGTCGAGGCGCGGGGCTGGGGGCTCGGACATGGTGGGGGAGATCGGGCTTGGGGGGAGACGGTCCGCTTAGGCCCCACTCCGTTGCCAGTGGAGCGTCCCAGCCCTCTGCAGCCGTCATGACTGGGGCTCACACCTCCCCTGCAAACAAGGGCTGTCACCCTCATCAGTATGGATGCTTCATGCCCTTCACCCATCCCTAAGACCCTCTTATCACCAGCTTCAGCTGGATTGTACATTCAGGGTGGTGGGGGTTGGGGTGGGGGAGGGGTTTGGGGGGTTGGGGGGTTTGGCATTTAAACAGTCGGTGGTCGACCTTGGTTGTGATGAGTTCCTGGTGCAGGGCTCCATCCGCATCAGGACAAAACGCAACACCATTGAAACGGACCTGAATTGAGCTGCAATTATGATTAACAATTCGTGAGGGCAAAATTAAACATTGAATAAAGGAGAAAATGGGCGGGCTTGGCACGATTGGGGGGAAAAAAAAATATCCCCGAGACAGACGATTGTTTTCTCCACATACCGATTGAGTGCTTTCTGTTCCCAACTTTATCAGAACTAAAAATGGATTAGCTAATGCTCAGGTGGAAGGTCATGTAAGCTCCAAGGCTACAACACGTCCTGTTGGCTGTCACTTGGAATTTAAAAAATGACAAATGAGAGATTTAAGACGGTGTATATTCAAAGGTACAAGTTGCGGATTTATATAATTTCTGGATTCCCAGGTGCATAGAGTTTTTTATTAATGTTTTTAAATTTGCCTTTTAATTCCCTAGGTACTTTTTCACATATCTTGTATGTGTTGTACAGTAACTCACTAAATGCAGGATGAAGGATGTGAACAACAGTTTATATTCCTATACAAAAAGGAACTTCACAATATTTTCTGAAGGGGGAAGAAAGCTAAGAAATTTGAAATGGCAATACTGAAAAGATTATTGAGAGGTTTCAGGAGACTTTAGAAAACAAGTTGGGAGGTGATGAAACAGGCATGCCATGAGAGTGTCTTATTTGACAGGGGCTGAGTGAGCAACTGCATTGGAATAAAAGCAAGGCTGGTGTTGGGTTTTACAAGAACAGCAAAGGTTGCTTGTGGGGATGTACTGGAGGTGATTGCTGATATATTGGGGCATAGCATGGAGGGAATTTTTAAAAAACAAGGAATAAGGATCTTGAAACCAATTGCTAGGCATGGAGCTTTGTCTGTACACTCCAGATTTCATCCATTCCTTTCTGCCTTGCTCCACTTGGTATCTCCAGAAACTTTCTTGTGTCTCCTACCTGACTCTGCCCAACTCTGATCATTTCTATCCCTCCACCTGAATGTGCCTTGTGACAATTCTGCACGTAGCAGGTGCTACACAAGTCAATTTGTTGGCAAGGTTTGGGTGATGGTTTTTCAGGAGTTTGCATGGCAAGGACGTGGCTGCAACTTTCGAATGAGCTGTTATTTGTAGAGGCTAGCTAGAAGAGCATTGGAGACGTTGAGTCTTGAGGTGAGAAAGAAAAGTTGTGTTTTAGGGGAAAAATAGGGGAGGGTGCAGATGATAGATTATATGGAACAGGAAGCTCACTTTTGAATTGGGCAGTATGCTTTGTTACTGGGCCTACAGACTAAGCCTGAAATGGCAGCTGTGGAGATGAATGGATCAAAGGCTTGAAGTGAATGGGCAAGTTTGGAACAAGGTGACACTGGTTTTCTTGATATTGAACTGGATGAAATTTATCTTGTTTGGAATTTGTAGGGATGTGTGGCAACATGAATTTTAACATGAATGTTGTAGTCTGGAGCTATTGATAGTGATGGCAGAGGCTCCAACTTTCAGTCACATGGCTGACCAGGGATCTCCCCTGCCTGCCTGCTGTTGGAACGTGTTGCAAAGGTTTACAGGTTGATACTCAATCTGTTTGGCTACATTATGAACACACCTTCCTCGGCCATCAAGTTTGGGGTGCAACTCAAACCCAGAACTTCTGGCTCAGCGGCAGGGATTCTTCCCTGTGTGCCACAAGATTTTCCCTAATTTGTGGTTTGGCAGCTAGAACGTGTAGCAGCAGCTGCCTTGGAATAAATGGAGTTGGATAGGTAAAGCTGAATGTTAGCCTTTGCATGGAAGCTGATTCTATGCTTAGAAGTATTATTGGTGATCGGTTACTTATTGAGGAAGGGACTGAGCATTGAGCCTGAGCATGCACTGAAGATGACAGTATAGATGCATGAGGAAGACCATTTGGAAATGTAATATTTTTGCAACATGCGAGTTGAACCATAATCTCAGTGCTGTAAATGTTGATATTGAAGCCACTAGTTGCCTCACCCCCACCCCCCACCCCATTCCGTCCCATACTGACCGCTGCAAATTTAAATGCTTTTAAGTTATTCCTCTGCCAGTCAAATTTTGCCAAGAGTTTAGTTGAAAGTTGTATGATATGGCAATGATTTGATGATGGTGAGATTTCCACCTTGTCAACCTGATGCTTGTAACTTGCAAAAAAACCCCTATAATGACAACCATAATAGAAGTTTTGCGTTTTAAGGATATACTGCATCTCTAGGCTTGTGAAATTTGACATGGTGGTTTATAATGTCATAACATTTATAGGTTCGGGTACTGGTTTGGTTTATAATATCAGTAGTTGTTTGTTCAAATTTTTAATACTGATTTACTGAATATGTCTTTAGCCAATGCTTGAGTAACCCAAAGGCTGTGATTCTGGAGATACGTGTTTGTTCAACTGCAGAAGTTCATGGTAGACGACTTCTAATTAGATGGATTCCTTTGGTTACTTGGGTATGTAAAAACTGAAAGTAGCATCCCTAAATAAACTTAATTAGAGCAGTGAAAATGTTTCCGTTGCTGACTTCAGCTGTACTTTGCAATTGGACCGTGTTATATTCCAAAAGATATTGGATTCTGCAAAACATCATACCATTTTTTTTTGCTCTGGCCCAACAACATGCACTAACTAGAAAGACCCACTCTTTCCCCCCCCACACACACACATGCAGGCACGGACACACAACCATCAGGGGAAAAAAATTTCCTTGAGTGAGTCTGGGCTGAACTTAAATCTAGAAGTGAAAGGACAGTGTAGGAATTTAGGCCCTTGTATCTTTAAAAAAAATTTTTCTCTATTCATTTGCAAAAATGTAACAAGCAAGTTTGGTAGTGACAGGAAGGAAATGCCTAAGTGTCTATCACCAGTGAAGGTATTTTTGAGCGTATTGAATTGCTGCATGGTAATCTTGCTGTTATATCATTCTAGTGCATCTACTTCATGATGGATGAGTTCAGTGCAGTTCTGTAGAAGTCTGTTGTATTGAAATCTGTTATTCATCCCATCTCCCCATTAAAATTACCCTGGGACGTTTTCTGTATGTGGTGGAATATTGGAAATATCTTTCTAAAACTTGATGCTTGTTGTCCATAATTATCTTTATAATACATTTTTTGGGAAAGGTATGCTTCACGTATGATGGGTTTTATTTGATCTATGCATTTGGGTAATTTTATTATATAAAAACTTGTGGAAAAATACATTTTCAAGATAGCCTTTGTCTCTTTTGATTTTTATGTGGCTAGAATAGATTTGTATTAACAATGTGGAAAGAATTGCTTGTTTTCTCTTGTTTTGAATACTTGTTTCTCAATAGCTCCAGATCAAAAAATTAGACTAAGAAATGTGAGCTGCTTTATTCAGTCTGTAAATTATTGAATCAGGCTGTGTAATCATGGGCGTAATAGTAATGAACACGTAGGACTCCAGACACTTGAGAATGTGACTCTTGCATGACTCATATATTTTATCCTTTATTGGCCTCTTTTAAACCAGATCAACATATGATATGTGCATACAATATTCCTGATAAATCTTAAATATACAGCCTGTAATTAACCAGCATTTTTTTTTTCACCCCTCTGGTGTGTTAACTAAATCCTGGTTTCTGAGGGTGCATTTATATTTCACAAAGTGAACCAAGAGTGAATTGTTCCCAGTTACTTATTATTTATAGCTGCTTTTTAAAATCAGGTTTAATATTTTAGCTTTAAATTGGTGGTAAGCCATGTCCCGACATCCAGGAATTGATCCCTACAATGCACTTTGGAGCTGGTCAGGAATCTGCAATTTGGATGTAAAACCCTCAGTTGCTCTGATGTATTCTTTGTGAAATTTTTTTGATGCATTAGTCTTGTGGAAATTGCTTTGCTGTGGTGCTAACACTGTGACATTGTGTGAAGGTTCTTAAATTGGCGCACGTTTAAGAATTCACTTGCAATTAAAGAAATGCTCTAATGCCACCTGATCTTATCTTATGAACCTCTATTTTTCTGTCATGGAGTAGAAGTTAACCACTCAACATTAGGAGCTGTTGGGTAATATAGATCCCATTAATAGATTCTTGCCACTGATAGTGTGGCTCCTCTTCATATATGCTGTCATATAGTGGTTGCCAAACTTGTATAATAATGTAATAACATAGTAATAGTTTTGGTCTGATAACAATACTGCTCCATGTAATCTATTCTTCCAAAACCTTGCATTAGTTCCCATACTGCAGTTTTAGAGCTGATAGCCCTGCATTCCATTTCTGCAGACAAATTTAGCCAAGCTTTTTTAATCTCTTCCACGTTTCTATCACCATCCCTCTCTTTCAAAAAAAAATGTTGTCTATTACCATTGATGCCCTTAACTCGACATTTTGACCTGTACCTCTTAAACCCTATGGCGGACAGAACTTTTATTTTATTCATTCATGGGATGTGGGCGTCACTGGCCAGGCCAACATTTATTGCCCATACCTAATTGCCCTAGAGAAGGTGGTGTTGAGCTGCTGCAGCCTACATGGTACAGGTTCACCCACAGTGCTATTAGAAAGGGAGTTCCAGGATTTTGACCCAGTGGCAGTGAAGGAACAGTGTATAACTCCAAATCAGGATGGTGTGTGACTTGGAGGGAAATTTGCAGATAATGGTATTATCATGCATCTGCTGTCCTTGTCCTTCTAAGTGGTAGAGATCGCGGGTTTGGAAGGTGCTGTCGAAGGAGCCTTGATGAGTTGCTGCAGTGCATCTTGTAGATGGTACACACTGTTGCCACTTCATGAGTGTTGGAGGGAGTGAATATTTAAGGTGGTAAATGGGGTGCCAATCAAGTGAGCTGCCTTGTCCTGGATGGTGTCGAGCTTGAGTGTTGTAGCAGCTGCAGTCATCCAGACAAGTGGAAAGTATTCCATCACACTCCTGACTTGAGACTTGTCATTTGTGGGCAGGCTTTGTGGAGTCAGGAGGTGAGTTGCTCTCTGTAGAATTCCCAGCCTCGATCAGATCATATAAATACTGTGGCTACAAAATCATGCTTTTGTAGCCACAGTATTTATATGCCTGGTTCAGTTCAGCTTCTGGTCAATGGTAACCCGTAGGGTGTTGATAATGGGAGATACACTGATGGTAATGCTGAAAAAAGATGGTAATGCCATTGAATGTCAAGGGAAGATGGTTATTGCTTGGTACTTGTGTGGTGCATATGGTACTTACCACTTATCTGCACAAGCCTGAATGTTGTCC
The DNA here is from genome assembly GCF_964194155.1 of Cetorhinus maximus. Lineage (NCBI taxonomy): Eukaryota > Metazoa > Chordata > Chondrichthyes > Lamniformes > Cetorhinidae > Cetorhinus > Cetorhinus maximus. The sequence goes on along the minus strand of NC_135904.1, from coordinate 16,611,940 downwards.
AAGTCTTGCTGCATAGGGACACAAGATTCCGAGATCCAAATACTGTGACAGTGTTAAAAGATCTCCTCTGTGGAGGTTTATAAAAAGCTGTTTGTTTGTGGTGATTCACACAAGCTAATGTTTTTATTTTAATACCCTCCTGGCTAGCCTCCCATTTTGCACCCTCCATAAAAGCCAAAGCTCTACTCGTGCCAAGTTCTGTTCATCCATCACCCATGTATTTGCAGACTTGCTTTAACTCCTGGTCTACCAAATCCTCTAATTTCTCCACCTCCATGGTCTAGCCCTTCTCTATCTCTAACTTCCTTGAGCTCTACAAACCCCCAAGATCTCTGTCCTCTTCCAGATGTGGCCTGTTGCTCATCGTTCTCCTGTTGGCAGCTGTGTCTGCAGCTGCCTAATGCCCTGAGCTTTGGAGTTCCTGCCCTAAACCTCTCTGCCCCACTACCTTTACCTCTTATAAGATGCTGCTCAAACTTATCATTTTATGTGAACCAGTATCAAATTTTGTTTGCTGACGTTCCTTTGAAGCGCCTTGGGACTTTGACTATGTTAAACGTGCAATATAAATAAAAGTTGTTTTAAGGATGGGCTGATTGTGATACTGAGCCTTGGTATTCAGGAACTTAGAAGTATTATAGTTCAATGCACAGCCTCAAAACCACAGCAGGAATGATTACTCAGAAGTTTGTTTTAGAAACTAGAGGATATAGTGCTTGTGGGCCATTATCCTAAAATACTTCAAATATTAATTCAGTATTTTGTAAATCAGTTTTGATCTGTTGAACTGGGCCACTTACTATTGAATTTTACCATTGTAGTGAATTGAAACTAATTTAAATGGCTGGTGTTTGACAAATCAATTCTCTGTACTTTGTCATATCTGTATATTGGTTGTCTGTCTTGTACTTGGTTGCTTTTGTTTCTTGTTTTAAATGCCAGTTTTTGATTTATTTGGCACACATTATCTTTTGATCTAAGCCCATAAGCCTACATCAAACAATCTCAATATTTGTTAGGAAAACAAACTGCTATTCCATAATAAGAGCTATGAATAGGCTTGCTTACAGTCAAGGCCAAGAAGCATTGCTTTTCTCATTGCTGCATTACCAACCAGTAAGTTGGGGCTAAAATAACTGCTTCTGGTAGATGAGCTTACAGCAAGTGCTTAGTAACTCTTTCAGTTAAAATTTCATCACAAAGGTGGTAGCAGTGATGAATGGCAGAATTATGTAGAGTTAGTGATAGCTGACCTTGGACATGGCTTGTTTGTTCATTTTCCTCAAAGTTGACTAATGTATGTTTTGAGTGAGTTAATTTGCCTAGGCTGGTGTGGTTTCAAATTGTTCTATTACTGTCAGTGGAAACTTGATCATTCCTTTTAACAAGGTGTGTTTCCTATCCTGTGCCATTCATAAGATCAGTCTTTCGTAGTAAAGATACCAAATTGCATTCAAAGCAACTGATTATTTATGAAGGACTTTGGAAATTTCTGTAGATGTAGTAAGGTAACATATAAATCTGAATCTTTGTTTTCATGTGAAGACTAGGTTGAAGTGTAGTCTGAAATTCCGTCTTTTAATCAGCAGCTGAGGATTGCACCTGAACAATCTTTGCAACCGCAACATGTAATTATATTGAGCCTTGAACAGAGAAAAACTCCCACGGCACTTCACAGCCTCATATAATCATATGAAAATGGATGCCAAATCCAAGGAGTTATTCGGAATGGTGACCAAAAGCTTCGCCAAAGACATGGTTTGGAAGGCGGGTCTTAAAGGAGGTGAGATTGGTGAAGGAGTTTGGGGAGATAATTGCAAAACATGGGGCCTAGATAGCTGAAGGCAAGGCTCCCAATGTTGGACAAAAGGAAAAGGGAGGATGCACAAGTCAGGGGAATGGAAAATTCTGATGGGTGTTAAGGCTGGAGGAGGTTAGAGGCAGGGGTTAAGCCACAAAAAGGTGTAAACCAGAGAAAGGGAATTAACATTAGGCATTGAGGAACTAGGAGCCAGTGTAGCAAAGATGGGAGTGACAGAGTGCCCCTTTGTGTGAGATAGGATAGAGGCAGCAGAGTTTTGGATAATATGCAGTTTAGAATATGAAAACAGGAAAGCTAGCCAGGTGAGCAGTGGAATAGTCCAGACTGGAGGTGTTAAAAGTACTGATAAAGGGTTTGAGCAGCTGAGGTAGATGGAGGTAGGCAGTGTTGTGGAAGTAGGTGGTCATTGTACCTCTGTTCAAGATAGAATAGGGTGCTATGGTTTTCAACAGTCTAGTTGAATCCAGTCTGCATGGCTTTGGATTTCCTAATGTTTAACTGGAAATTGTAGCTCATCCCAGGCTGGATGTCTGACAAGCCATCCAGTAACACTGAAGTGATGAAGGGATTGGGAAATTCATGTCTAGTTTGCAAAGGTTGTTTATAATCACCCTGCCCACTCCAACTTCTTGATGGAACCAGACACAAGATTTAGATTTGGCTCTACAGGATTTGGCTCTACAGGGTTTGGTAGTATAGTGATTACCGCAGTAGTAATCCAGAGGCCTGGATTAATAATCTACGGAGCACATTCACAAATCCACTAGTGCAGTTTGAGAATTTAACATAGATATTTTTTTAAAATTCGGAAATAAAAAAGATGTCATAAAAAGCGACAATAGTGCTGTCATAGTAATTCCAACTGGTTCACCAATGCCTTAGAAAAGAATACCTGCCATTTTTACTTGGTTTGGCCTATATGCTGCATCAGTCTAAAATCAATTTGGGTGACTCTTAACTGCTATCATAAGTGGTGTGGCAGCAACTGAGTTGTATCAAACTGGAAGCTCACCACTTCATAGTAACTGGGAACAGACAATAAATAGCTGCTTTGCCAGTGACGCCCACATCCAGGGAATGAATTTTTTTAAGAAGCAGTGAGAACCTCCTTTTTTAGCATCAGGTAAAACTCAAATGATGGTAGGTGTTTCCATTCAGAACTCCAGCAGTTCATGTAAAGCCAGTTCCTGTGTCAACAAAATTACAATTAATTTTGTTGCAATATAAACAGAAATGCGAGCCCTCCTCTGATTCTGAGCTACAGCATGTTTTTATATTATGCTAGCAGCAGCAGGAATCTGGTGCTCTTGTCATTAACACATTATTGCTTCTTCGACTGGACCTTCAAGACAGTGGTGCTCAAACAGAGACTTGCAATCTCTCTTACCTGTTCTGACTTACCTTATGTCCAGTGAAGTTTATTTTCTGAAACATGACCTCCTGCATTTTTCTATTCCTTGGGTAAGGTTTAGGGAAGATCTGAGAATAAGAATCCTGTACTTCAGAAGTTTTGTGAACATTATTATTGCTGCTATTAATGAAATGCTGAGGAATTACAGTATGAGAAAATAATTTTAAGTAGGCTACTGACGCGTAAGTGAAGGTGTGGAATTCAGCAGAAGCGAGGATAATATGAGGTGTTGTGTTGAATCCTTCATAGTAAGGAGTGTCGTTTTTGGCCGTATTTCCTTAAATCTGCCATTGATGGTGCTCATAGTGACAATTAGAAATGTGCAATTAGTGTATGTAATGGTTAGCTGACTTTCTAGGGTGCATTGGGCTAAAAGCTATGATGGTGGACTTGATCTTGATGTGACAGTTACATTTGAAAGTGATATGAGATAATCGAGGATACCAGGAAAAATACCAATTCAAGAAAAACCTTGGTGACTAATGGCAATGGCATTGTTTGGGTTTTACAATATAAAGTGAAGACATGAGCACCAAAGTTTAAACACTTGATGGTTGCACATCATATTCTCACGGTGCTTGGCTTTAGCATCAGCTGTTTAGAATCTGTAGGCAGTAAGATTTCTCAAGTGTATTTGATATTAAATGGCATCCACAATGAGTGATCAGTATGGTAGGTAAGGAATTTCCTCACGTTTTTGAATGAAAGTTCGACTGGCTAGTCACTTCAGTTATCTTACAGTTTAGCTGAATATACAAAATCAGATAATTAAATCACTAATGATAGAATGCTTCATGTTTTGATATGCTACTTGCAACTTCATGTCTTGCTGTGTTCTATAAATGGTAGATTATGTTAGAAGCCTAGATTGCCATCATTATTCTGTTTCTTGGTGCTTACATAGGTACTTTAGGAAATATTTCCTTCTAGACAGTTGTATTCAAATGTGAGACATTTCTGTCAAATAATCTCCACTCCCTGGAGATCAAAGGAGACCAGCAGGATGATAATCCCAATAGCATCCCTGTCCACCAGTTCTTGGTTCGTTGGACTCAAGTTATTGTGGAAGTGGCCTCAATGTTCTAGAGCCATTACAAATACTTGTGTATAAGAGTGAAAGTACAGTGCAGAGGGCAATCAAGGTTTAATATGACCCATGTTGTTAAAAGGTATTGTCATTTTAGCCAGATTTTACAGTTAGTGGTGAAGTAAAGGCACTAACCATTGACCTAGGCAGTAAGAAAACTGCCTGCAAAGATCTAGCAATCTCTGTGGTGCACACTTTTCCTTTTTTCAATGTCTGTTTGAATCTGGTGCCAAGTCAAAGGTATCTCTGGGCATCCAGCAGCAGTGATGTCATCAAGCAGATAAGCAGTCAATCACATTGAAGTATTTTCACTGACAGCAAACCACAAAGTAAAAACGTTGAACCTCTGCACTTTTAGTTTAAAATTTAGTGCAAAATATGATCAGGGCATATACAAGGGATTAGGGTTGAAGCAGAAATGTCATCTCTACTTTTTTTTAAAAAGTGGAATTTCTTATAATGGAGAAATTTGATATTCTGCAAATATGAAATTACTCTGTGAGGCTGTTTAGCAGTAATTAAGAACTTAGTACATCTTTAAAAACCCAATTACACTTCATTCAAAAAGGTGTAACGTCTTCTAGAGTTTTTAAACAGAGAGGCTAAGAAGATGGGAGTGCTTATTAGTCCATTGAATTTGAGTCTGGGGAGACCTGAACAGCACACCTCTAGAAATGCATAGAACCTATGGCACCAGCTTCTTGATTTAAGTGACTAACTGCACACATGCAGACCCCAGAATTTGCTGTCAGTTTCATGGCGTAATGATGGCAAATGTCAACAGTTTTTGCTGTTATCACTACTGCAAAATCAGGACCCTTAATTTTTTTTATTGGGCCAGCGTTTATTGCCCATCCCTAATTGCCCTTGAGAAGGTGGTAGTGAGCTGCCTTCTTGAATCGCTGTAGTCCATGTGATGTAGGTACACCCATAGTGCTGTTAGGGAGGGAGTTCCAGGATTTTCACCCAGTGATGGTGAAGGAGCAGTGATATAGTTCCAAGTCAGGATGGTGTGTGGCTTGGAGGGAAACTTCCAGGTGGTGATGTTCCCATGCAACTGCTGCCTTTGTCTTTCTAGGTGGTGGAGGTTGTGGGTTAGGACAGTGCTGTCTAAAGAGCCTTGGTGAGTTCCTGTAGTGTAGATTGTACATACTGCTGCCATTGTGCGTCAGTGTTGGAGGGAGTAAATGCTTGTGGACGGGGTGCCAATCAAGCACCCAAGAAGGGAGTATGAGTTAAAAGTTTATAAAATAGCGCCAGTTACTATGCCTAAGGCTACTGTTTGTTTACTTTTAATAAACCTGTTCTGTAGTTTGTAACTTAAACTGTTATCTGAAGACCTAGAAAGGAAAAAGAGGAAATTTTTCAACTGTAAAATGAACTGGCACTACTGCAATCTTAAATTGAAACAGGACTTCAAAATAACTAGAATGTGTCCTCCAGGGACCCTGATTAATCTCACGATGTGTCTAAGTGACACAAGTATTTTCTGTTTATGTTACAGTAGCAAGAATTTCTGTTTAATCAATGGACAGTGCTGTTACACTCCATTGTCGTGAGTGAGAATTTGATTACAGGGCTCTACTGGACTTTGGGGCTGAGCACAAGAGAACCATCTCTCTCAAGCCTAAAAAAAGTTATTTAAGTTCTCTGTAAAATAAACTAAAGAATGTGTAAATATGTAACATTTCAGACTCTTAGACACATCTTGTGAATAATCAGGGTCCTGGGAGGACGCATTCTAGTTACTTTGGAGTCCTGTTTTAATTTAAGATTCCAGTAGTGCTAGATAATTTTACAGTTGAAAATTTTCCTTTTCTTTTTCCTTTATAGGGTGGCTACAAGTTACAGGTGCATTATTTCATGTTTATCTTGTAGCCCCATTTCCATCGCTTTATCATTACCTTAATTTTTGTTTTCATTCCTTTCATGGTGCATTTTTTCCATCTATTATTCTTGAGCAGTGAGCAAATATCTTCATATAGACTTGGTTTCACGGTGGTTAGCTATGGCATGGATGGAAATCTGCTTCAGTTGACCCACAGATGGTGAACCATCTTGAGGACCTTGCAAATAAATTTGTGCAACACCTGGTAGAATCCTGTTGTCTTCTGGTAAAACTGGAGATGTTCTTTATTAGTGCAAGACAATCTCATGGCATAATGCAACTGTGAAACATTGTTGCCCTTTATCTGGTTACTTTAGTAATCATTTAATGAAACAAATTGTAACTTGGATAAAAGCAAAAAACTGCGGATGCTGGAAATCCAAAACAAAAACAAAAATACCTGGAAAAACTCAGCAGGTCTGGCAGCATCTGCGGAGAGGAGCACAGTTAACTAAGTAAAAATAGAAAAGAGATGAAATATAAGCTGGTTTAAGGGGGTGGGGGGAGGGTAAAGCTGGATAGAGGGTCAGTGATAGGTGGAGATAGCCAAAATATGTCATAGACAAAAGGGCAAAGAGGTGTTGAAGGTGGTGATATTATCTAAGGAATGTGTTAATTAAGGGTAGAAAGCAGGACAAGCAAGGTACAGATAGCCCTAGTGGGGGTGGGGTGGGGTGAAGGAATCGAAATGGGCTAAAAGGTAGAGATAAAATAATGGATGGAAATACATTTAAAAATAATGGAAATAGGTGGGAAAAGAAAAATCTATATAAATTATTGGAAAAAAAAAAGGAAAAAAAGGGGGGGGAGGGTCGGAACGGGGGTGGGGATGGAGGAGAGAGTTCATGATCTAAAATTGTTGAACTCAATATTCGGTCCGGAAGGCTGTAAAGTGCCTAGTCGGAAGATGAGGTGCTGTTCCTCCAGTTTGCGTTGAACTTCACTGGAACAATGCAGCAGGCCAAGGATGGACATGTGGGCATGAGAGCAGGGTGGAGTGCTGAAATGGCAAGCGACAGGGAGGTCTGGGTCATGCTTGCGGACAGGTCTGTGGCAGCCAATTGGTACATAGCAAGCTCCCACGAACAGCAATGTGATAATGACCAGTTGCTGTGTATTTTAGTGATGCTGACTGAGGAGTAAATATTGGATAGACCAGCAGGGATAGCTCCCTGCTTTTCTTCGAAATTGATCTTTTACATCTAGCTGAGAGCAGATGGGGCTTCGATTTATCATCTTATCTGAAAGACAGTGCCTCTGATAGTGCAGCACAGCCTGGGATTTGTGCTCAAGTCTCTGGATTGGAACTTGAACCTATAAACAACAATATGATAATGACCAGATAATCTATTTTTGTGATGTTGTTTGAGATGAATATTGGCCAGGATACTGGCGATAACTCCCTTGCCCCTCTTTGAAATAGTGCCATGGAATATTTTGCCCCAACCTGAGAGGGCATATTGGGCCTTAGTTTAACGTCTCATCTGAAGGGTGACACCTCTAAATGCAGCACTCCCGCAGTACTGCATTGGAGTGTCAACCTAGATTGTAATGCTGAAGTCCTGGAGTGAGACTTGTACCAACAATCATCTGACACGGGTGAAAGCCCTACCAACTGAGCCACAGCTGACAATTGTAAAATGTTAGTGTCAACTAATGTCCATCTTGGTGGCAGCAAAGGCTATATATGTGATCTGTACAATGTGTACGTTTTGAGTTCTTGTTCTCTGACCACATGGGGGACCGTGGTCTTGTATAAAAGTGACACTGCACTTCAAATGACTTGGAATATTCCATAAATGAGTTTGTGTTCTACAGTGCATTGAAACCAAACCAAACAAGAGCCAACTGGGGCTCCTGAAGAGTTACTTCAGTGTCAATAATATTTAATGCTTTTTTTGTCTGGGAAAAGCTAACCTATTCAACACTAAACAAGAACAACCTGTATTTATATAGCACCCTTAAAGTAATAAAATGTCCCAAGACATTTCAGGAGCTTTGTAAAACAAAATATGAGACTGAGCAAGCTTTTGGACATCTGACCTTATACCTCCTCGTGTGGCTTGGAGGTAGGTTTAAGCCTCTTAAAGGAGGAAAGTGAGCTTAAGAGGCTGAGAGTTGTAGGGCGAGTGTTTCTAAGCTTAGGGCTAGGCAACTGAAGGCATGGCCACCAATGGTGGAACGATGTAAAATCAGGAATGTTGAAATGGAGGATTGACCCTTCACTTCAGCTATAATGCTCACATAACTCTTAATGAAGGGAAGAGATGTTGAGCACCAGCATGGAGGCTGGCTTCAATTCTAAACTGGTATTTGTCATGCTTAAGTTAATTTAGTGGAGTATTGTGGGCCGAGCAGTATTCTAAAATTGGCTAATCAAAAGGGGTTCCACAGCCATTCTTGTATGTGAACATAAGTGTCTAAACGTGCACAACTATTAACTTGCTTAGCAGGCTTACTGACAACTGATACAACTGTATCTATGATTTCCCCAGCTTGAAGTCAGTGGGCCCTGTAAAAGAGTCTGTCCTACAGAAGTTTCTTTGTTTAAATAAGTGTCAGTTTTTTTAAAGAATGTTAGCTTCTTCCATACGGCTATAATTCACTGCCTTGTGTGATACTGATTTATACAGACCAGAAAATTCTGTCGGATCTCTGCTGTGCAGAGCAAATAACATCTGTCAGATATTGTGGGGTAGGAGAGGGTCAATGGGAAGGCTAGGGATAAGAGGAACTATCTTGAAGCTGCAGCGAGTGTTTGCATCTCCATCTGTGATTAATCCAAGAATTCATGGTCTGATTGTTACGTACTAAGTAAACTTGGAATCACGATTGTTTTGCTTTTATTTGGCGTCTGATCGTATGTAGTAATCAGTTGAGGGAGTGGCTGCAGCTGTGTGTACTGAACCCAAGAAAAGGTTTAAACTTCTCAATCAATAAGCCATCAAATCACATAAATTTTACACAATGGCTTTTTTTTCAAACTTTTAAGACCTGTTTTTGTTACTAAATGTAGCAACGTGTATACCATTACTTGCATTGTGACTCATTTCAAATGGAATCGTGGATACATGTGAGGGTAGTGAGATCCAGAGTTCTAGTAACGGTTTACAATCTGACAAAGACTCACAATCAATAGATATCTTGCTAAATTTTAAGCACTTTAGTAATTTCCTTTGAACACAATGAAAACAAAAGATTCATGTAAAACTAAATGCTCTAAGCCAAAATGCCCTACTTACAGTTAATGTTGAAAAATTTAAGCTGCAGTGTCATTTGAAGGTATTGACACTTAAAAATACTTTTTCTGCAAAATCAGGATACTAGATGCATTTTACAATAAATGCAGTTACCAACAGCCCCTGTTATTAATGGAAAATGTCAGTTATATTATGCAGTTTATTGACAGGAGCTAGTTTCAGCTTTGCATTGATCCAATCTATAGAGTGTAATTCGAATGTGTATTATAATACAGATGATGTGAGCTAAAATTTTAAGCTCCCAGGCAACCCAGTAGACTGCAGAAACTTTTTAAACTTTGCTGTTAATGTTGGAGCTGATGGGACAATTAGTCTTTAACGTTCAATTGTAGCCATCATTTAGATGCAGGTATAGAGCTCACTTAAAATACATGTAAGCAGAACTCAGTTTGATCAAAGACCAAAACAAAATGGAAGTAAAACTGATCTGTTTCTGTACTCATATCAGCAGGTGCTGGTTTCAAACCAGTGCCAATAGTATAATTCCCTGTTGTACTTACTAGCTAATACACTCAGAAGGAGAAGGAACTTCTGGCCAAAAGCATTTCAAATGTTACTGTGAACTTATGAAAGGATCATCTTTTAATACTCCGGCATATTTTTAGTTATTTAATTAATGTTTTAATTAATGTTGATTGAGGTCAAGTGAAATGGTTTGAAGACTGAAGCTGCAGAATAACTGGGGGGAAAAAGGCATGCATTTATCTAGCAACTTTCACAACTTTAGGATGTCGTCGCACAGTGCTTTACAGCTGATGCAGTACTTGAAGTACTACATTATGTAATTTAAAATTAATGTAATTTAGAAAAAATAGCAGCCAAAAAACAGCAGTGTGATACTGACTAGGTAATCTGTTCTTGTGATGCTGATTGAGGGCTAAGTATTGGCCAGGACTCCAGGGATAGTACTCTAGTGGTAACTTCCTTTCTTGTCTTAAATAATCATGGGATCTTTTACATCCACCTTAGAAAGAAGACATCTCATCCAAAAGTCGGCACTTCTAGGAGTACAGAACTCCTTTAGTACTGCATTGTACTCCAGTCTCTGAGTGGGACTTGAAGCCACAGCCTTGTGACTGAGTTGAGCATCCCTTCAGATGAGACGTTAAACCAAGGCCCAATATGCCCTCTCAGGTTGGGGCAAAATATTCCATGGCACTATTTCAAAGAGGAGCAAGGGAGTTATCGCCAGTGTCCTGGCCAATATTCACCTCAAACAACATCACAAAAATAGATTATCTGGTCATTATCATATTGTTGTTTATAGGTTCAAATTCCAATCCAGAGACTTGAGCACAAATCCCAGGCTGTGCTGCACTGTCAGAGGTACTGTTTTTCAGATAAGATGATAAACCGAGGCCCCATCTGCTCTCAGCTAGATGTAAAAGATCAATTTCGAAGAAAAGCAGGGAGCAATCCCTGCTGGTCTATCCAATATTTACTCCTCAGTCAGCATCACTAAAATACACAGCAACTGGTCATTATCACATTGCTGTTCGTGGGAGCTTGCTATGTACCAATTGGCTGCCACAGACCTGTCTGCAAGCGTGACCCAGTCCTCCCTGTCGCTTGCCATTTCAGCACTCCACCCTGCTCTCATGCCCACATGTCCATCCTTGGCCTGCTGCATTGTTCCAGTGAAGCTCAACGCAAACTGGAGGAACAGCACCTCATCTTCCGACGAAGCACTTTACAGCCTTCCGGACTGAATATTGAGTTCAACAATTTTAGATCTTAAACTCCCTCCTCCATCCCCACCCCCTTTCCGTTTCTTCCCCATCCTTTCTGTTTTTTCCAATAATTTTTATAGATTTTTCTTTTCCCACCTATTTCCATTATTTTTAAATGTATTCCACTGATCATTTATCTATACCTTTTATGCCCTTTTAGTCTTATTTCACCCCACCCCCACTAGAGCTATCTGTACCTTGCTTGTCCTGCTAGCCACTCTTAATTAGCACATTCTTTTAGATAATATCACCACCTTCAACACCTCTTTGTTCTTTTGTCTGTGACATCTTTTGGTTATCTCCTCCTATCGCTGCTTGCTTGTCCCAACAACCACCCCCCCCCTTAAACCAGCTTATATTTCACCCCTCTCCTATTTTTACTTAGTTCTGTTGAAGGGTCATGAGGACTCCAAACGTCAACTTTGCTCTTCTCCAGACCTGCTGAGTTTTTCCAGGTATTTCTGTTTTTGTACTTGCATTAAGATGAGTCACTGAGTGTGACTCATCTCAGAATACAATGAACTGTTGATATTCTAACTGAGCATCACTTTATCTTCATGGGTGCGACCAAAGGTGGGAATCTAATTCTACAATAGAAATTAAGGAAAATATTCAATACTGAACTAGTTTGTTCAGTTTGGCTGATGAAAAGGTAAGTTGTGAATTGAAAGACTATAATGGGCAATAAGCTTAATGTTTATAACTAATCAAAGTGGATTGCAAAGCTAAAAGCAAAACTGGCTTCCACAAGTACAGAAGAGAGCAAACTTGCAAACTAAAATTTATACATTTAAAGTGACCTAAGTTGCTTGCCGCCCATGCTGCTCACAAGTTACTTAGTCCTACAGGATTCAGATGTTTAGTTTCTGTAAATTATTACCGCTTTCCACATATGGATGTCCTAATGGACAAAATTACGTTGTTGAGTTAAATGCTAAAATAACATGGAACGCTCCATATATGTGTAGAATACAGAAATATTGCTACTCGCAGTTTTAGAAAGTGATCCAGTAAAAATAAATTGCCATTAATACTAAGCTTTTATATCCAAGTTTAACAATTTACAAACTTCTGTTTTAAAACATAATTTAGTCAAAACAGGCTGGTGTAGTTGCTCCCTCCACACTCTTCCACCCCCCCCCCCCCCCCCCCCTCCCACCCAAGTTTTCTTGTAGGGCAACTTTCACATTCAATGGTATATTGACATCTAAAAGGAATTCCATAAATAACACGACTGAGACAAAAATCCAAAACCTTTGACTCTAATCTTGGTATTATTGAAACCTCAAGTTTAATATTGAATAGTTGCTGAAATTTTTTGTTCATCAGTGCTTTAAACTATAATGCAAAACACACCTCAATTCATACTTGTGTCAGTAGTAGGTAAAACTAGAGCGCATTATGGCAAAAGTTTATCAAACATCTGCATATATAATCGGTGTAGTTGCTTTTAAAATTTAAATTTGTTTATCTTGTGTTTATAACTGCACATGCAATATGATCTATATTTTATTGTGGTGCTGACCATAACTTGAAAATTCATTAGTGTGGCGTAAATTGTATCCCATGGCTCAGTTTGCTTCTTTACCTTTTTTCTTTCTCACCTTGACTGGAGCAGTTAGTTCAAAACTCTGATAACTGCAAAAGCAGTGACTTTGTACCAGTACAAGACTGGTACTTTTGCAAACATGTGGAACCTGGCTCTTACAAGATTCTGTTGTCTGTTCCCTTTTGAGAGAGTTCCTTAACGTAACATCAGAAATTTGTAGGCCACTGAAAGCAATCTTTTTGGGAAGGACAGTGATTTGATCAGTTAATTATATTTTATATACAAGCAAAATAAGTAGCTTTGGAAATTGCACAAATTTTGGGTGGGACTGTTAGATAATGTTTCTGGCAGGGAACAAACTCTCATTTGGAACCTGATGCATGTGATTCCAATTTTCAAAAAAAAATTGTTTTAGTGCTTTCTTTAGCTGTAACATCTGTTCAACTGAACATTTCCAGAGCTGAAATCTGAGCTTTCTGCTATCAAACTGCTTTAGTCTACTGAGTATAAAAAGCTCCATATGATCCCTAGCACCATTGTTCATTTTCTGATCCTTGAGATTTTTTTTTAAAGTTGTGAAAGCTAACAGTCTTGGTTCACCATTATAATTTATTGAGTTTCATTGTTCCTCAGAACATCCGTTCCCTAGCTGGTTATGTGATCGTTATGCATATTTTTGGTTACTGGCAACCAGTCAAACTGTAAAGGGAAATCTAATTTCCAGCCCCCCCTCATACTTAGAAAGTTGACACATTTATGATACAGCAACTAAATGGATGCATACTTTTAAATCAGGGACACCTAACATTTTGAAAACTAGTGTCAGAATGTGTGTCAAAACGAGAGTGGTCTGTGTGGTTATCCAGAAATGCGAGCCTACTTATTTTGTTGTACAAGATCAAATCCTGATGGACAAAAATTGAGACCGACACCACCCCCCCCCCGCCAATAGACAAAAAATGCAAGTCCTGCATACGCACACATTGCAACCCCAGTGTACAATGCAAGTCTGCCAGTGCATTAAAAAAAACCACCCCCACCCCCTTCTTCAACACCCTGGAAATTTGAAGGGCTGAAGCTATGTGGATATGCTGTTGAAAAGACGATGTCCTTAAGGTGAGAATGGGGCAAAATGGTGATAGTTTTTGGATTAGATTTGGAGACACAGCCATGTGTTGGATACTTCTAGCCTAAGTAATACAGTGTATGCTGTGCATACCATTAAACATTGCATTGGGTAGCCGTTTAAGTGCAATGAAATTGGCCTGTGTCATGAGTTCAAGCTTTTTTCCCCTTTCCAGTCCTTTCCCAAAATACAGTGCCAGTCACTACTTTTGGGGGATATTTGCATTTAAATGTATCTATTTCTGCGTAAACCACTTACTGCTTGACCTTTCATTCTTCTTATTTTGGGCGTTTACTTTATCCACTTGTACTTCCTCACTAACTTTTCTGTGGGGCTGTTGAGCAGCTGTGGGGTAAACATACCAAACTGTAACCTTGTACAATATTGTGCAGTATTGTTCAATGTTTAACTTGATCTTTAACCTTTTAAAGCTAAACTCTGCCATTATGCTGCTGGTTGGTAATGGAAAATAATGTGTACACAGTAAGGATAAGTCACTTGCAACTGGTTGACCACCAGTATTCGCTGGTTTCAAATAGTTTAAACTTTGGATGTGCTGGAACTTCTGCATAACTATTGATATAAATGCAAATTTGAGCATGATTAATCATAGAATTCCGGTGTTAGCATTTGAAATACAATTAGAAAAGTCGATATTTTGGTTATCGAATACAATATCAGAATGTCCATTGAATAGCTCTTCCAGGATGTGTAAATAGTTTGCAAGTAGCACAATTTTATTGCCTGTCTGGATCCACTACATGTGCTTTTTTAGGAATTGCTTAAAAAAAAGACATTTTTGTTGAAGCTCTTCATCTTACACTCAGGATATTTCGCAAGAAGCAACGTATATTAATACACAGGGATAAAAACAAAAAACTGTGGATGCTGGAAATCCAAAACAAAAACAGAAATACCTGGAAAAACTCAGCAGGTCTGGCAGCATCGGCGGAGAAGAGCAAAGTTGACGTTTCGAGTCCTCATGACCCTTCAACAGAACTAAGTAGAAATAGGAAAGGGGTGAAATATAAGCTGGTTTAGGCGGGGGGTGGGGAGGGGATTATTGGGACAAGCAAGCAGTGATAGGAGGAGATAACCAAAAGATGTCACAGACAAAAGAACAAAGAGGTGTTGAAGGTGGTGATATTATCTAAAAGAATGTGCTAATTAAGAGTGGAGAGCAGGACAAGCAAGGTAGCTCTAGTGGGGGTGGGGTGAAATAAACAGAGGGTGGAATACATTTAAAAATAATGGAAATAGGTGGGTAAAGAAAAATCTATATAAATTATTGGAAAAAAAAAAGAGAGGGGGAAGAAACGGAAAGGGGGTGGGGATGGAGGAGGGAGTTCAAGATCTAAAGTTGTTGAACTCAATATTTGGTCCGGAAGGCTGTAAAGTGCCTAGTCAGAAGATGAGGTGCTGTTCCTCCAGTTTGCGTTGTGCTTCACTGGAACAATGCAGCAAGCCAAGGACAGACATGTGGGCAAGAGAGCAGGGTGGAGTGTTAAATGGCAAGCGACAGGGAGGTCTGGGTAATGCTTGCAGACAGACCGAAGGTGTTCTGCAAAGCGGTCACCCAGTCTGCGTTTGGTCTCTCCAATGTAGAGGAAACCACATTGGGAGCAACGAATGCAGTAGACTAAGTTGGGGGAAATGCAAGTGAAATGCTGCTTCACTTGAAAGGAGTGTTTGGGCCCTTGGACGGTGAGGAGAGAGGAAGTGAAGGAGCAGGTGTTGCATATTTTGCGTTTACATGAGGAGGTGCCGTAGGTGGAGGTTGAGGAGTAGGGGGTGATGGAGGAGTGGACCAGGGTGTCACGGAGGGAACGATCCCTACGGAATGCCACCGGGGTGGGGGCGGGGGGGGGGGGGGGGGAGGGTGAAGGGAAGATGTGTTTGGTGGTGGCATCACGCTGGAGTTGGCGGAAATGGTAGAGGATGATCCTTTGAATGCGAAGGCTGGTGGGGTGATAAGTGAGGGCAAGGGGGACCCTATCATGTTTCTGGGAGGGAGGAGAAGGCATGAGGGCGGATGCGCGGGAGATGGGCCGGACACGGTTGAGGGCCCTGTCAACTACCGTGGGTGGAAAACCTCGGTTAAGGAAGAAGGAGGAACTGTTTTTGAAGGTAGCATCATCAGAACAGATGCGACGGAGGCGAAGGAACTGAGAGAATGGGATGGAGTCCTTACAGGAAGCGGGGTGTGAGGAGCTGTAGTCGAGGTAGCTGTGGGAGTCGGTAGGCTTGTAATGGATATTGGTGGACAGTCTATCACCAGAAATTGAGACAGAGAGGTCAAGGAAGGGAAGTGTCAGAGATGGACCATGTGAAAATAATGGAGGGGTGGAGATTGGAAGCAAAATTAATAAATTTTTCCAGGTCCAGACAAGAGCATGAAGCAGCGCCGAAGTAATCATTGATGTACCAGAGAAAGAGTTGTGGGATGGGGCCGGAGTAGGACTGGAACAAGGAATGTTCCACATACCCCATAAAGAGACAGGCATAACTGGGGCCCATGCGGGTACCCATAGCCACACCTTTTATTTGGAGGAAGTGAGAGTAGTTAAAGGAGAAATTGTTCAGTGTGAGAACAAGTTCAGCAAGACGGAGGAGAGTAGTGGCGGATGGGGATTGTTCGGGCCTCTGTTCGAGAAAGAAGCTGAGAGCCCTCAGACCATCCTGGTGGGGGATGGAGGTGTAGAGGGATTGGACATCCATGGTGAAGAGGAGGCGGTTGGGGCCAGGGAACTGGAAATTATTGATGTGACGTAAGGTGTCAGAGGAATCACGGATGTAGGTGGGAAGGGACTGGACAAGGGGAGAGAGGAGGGAGTCAAGATAGCGAGAAATGAGTTCCGTAGGGCAGGAACTGGCTGACACGATCGGTCTGCCGGGACAGTCCTGTTTGTGGATTTTGGGGAGGAGGTAGAAGCGGGCCGTCCAAGGTTGGGCGACTATCAGGTTGGAAGCTGTGGAAGGAAGATCTCCAGAGGAGATGAGGTCAGTGACAGTCCTGGAAACAATGGCTTGATGTTCAGTGGTGGGGTCATGGTCCAGGGAGAGGTAAGAGGAAATGTCCTCAAGTTGACGCTCATCCTCCGCGAGGTAGAGGTCAGTGCGCCAGACAACAACAGCACCACCCTTGTCAGCGGGTTTGATGACAATGTTAGGGTTGGACCTGAGAGAACGGAATGCAGTAAGTTCAGAGAGAGACAGGTTAGAATGGGTGAGAGGCGCAGAGAAATTGAGACGACTAATGTCATGCCGACAGTTCTCAGTGAAAAGATCAAGAGAAGGTAAGAATCCAGAGAGAGGGGTCCAGGTGGAGGGAGAATATTGGATGTGGGTAAAAGATCTGTTGAACGGGGAGAGGACTCCTGCCCAAAGAAGTGAGCACGGAGACGAAGGCGGCGGAAGAAGAGTTCGGCATCGTGCCAAGCCCGAAATTCATTGAGATAAGGGTGTAAGGGTATGAAACTAAGTCCTTTGCTGAGCACTGAACATTCAGCGTCGGAGAGAAGAAGGTCAGGGGGTATAGTGAATACACGGCTGGGGCTGGGATTGGAAGATGGGGTGGGGACGGAGGGACAGGCAGGGGTGGAGGGTCCTGGATGGGTGTTGGTGTCGATGAGTTGTTGGAGCTTGCGTTCCTTAGCACTTGAGAGAAAGAGAAAAAGTTTCTTGTTGAGGCGTCGGATGAGATAAAGAATAAAATGAAACTGGGGGCACGCACAGCTTTGAAAAAGGGTGCGGCGGTGCTGCTGGAGGGAGAGGTCGAGTGTGTTCATATGGCGGCGCATGGCACTGAGTGTGGATCTCAGAATGCGACGGGAACAGCAGTCCGAGAAACGTTTTATGTCCCGGAGATACCTCTAATCCTGGGTGGGTTCGAAACATGAGGGATGGAATTTCAGTTGAAATCCACGTGGGGTAAGCCGGAGACGGAGACAGTCACTGAGAAAGGAAATATTGCTGTGAAAGCGAGTTTTAGTAAACACCTTGTCAAACACCAGGAGAGAAATGGAAAGCAATGAAGGTGAACAAGGCAAAAGAGAGATTCGAAAATCCTGACGGAGAGTAGAACAAAACTTCTTCAAGGTAGGCATTTCTTGAAGAGAAGTGGCAGTCAATTAAACACAGATAAAAACAAAAAACTGCGGATGCTGGAAATCCAAAACAAAAACAGAAATACCTGGAAAAACTCAGCAGGTCTGGCAGCATCGGCGGAGAAGAGCAAAGCTGACGTTTCGAGTCCTCATGACCCTTCAACAGAACTAAGTAGAAATAGGAAAGGGGTGAAATATAAGCTGGTTTAAGGGGGGGCGGGGGGAAGAAGGGGGTTTGGGGTTGTTGAGACAAGCAAACAGTGATAGGAGGAGATAACCAAAAGATGTCACAGGCAAAAGAACAAAGAGTTGTTGAAGGTGATGATATTATCTAAAAGAATGTGCTAATTAAGAGTGGAGAGCAGGACAAGCAAGGTAGCTCTAGTGGGGGTGGGGTGAAATAAACAGAGGGTGGAATACATTTAAAAATAATGGAAATAGGTGGGAAAAGAAAAATCTATATAAATTATTGGAAAAACAAAAGAGAGGGGGAAGAAACGGAAATACACAGGGCCTGTTCTTTGCAGACAGAAAGAACATGTACATACACTATGTAACTAAAGAAAATAAGCGGCAGCTATTTGCTGGTTTATTCTTCAGGGCTATACCTTGACCAAGCGGAGTCAAGCTGCCTGGTTTAAATTTCAAACAGTGCTTGGCAGTTAACTCAGTCACCATCAACTGGTGCACTCCCCATGGCAACGCCTCTACCAATCAGAGCCTACTTGCCAACCAATCAGCACTCCACTCATACAGTATAAATTTGTTGTCTCCCTTGGATTTGTGTTCTTGAGAAATGTCCTGATGTGTGCAAGACGAAAAGCTTTGAGAAAATGTCTTTTTTCCAGCAATACTCAAATTCTGTACTACCAAATGACTGATTTCAGGAATTGTATTACTGGAGCATGGAAATTATCTTTAATCCATGATACCCCGACTTTTAGTGCCTTTGATCTAAAACATTTGAAAGTATTTTTTCCAAACTGGGGGAGTGTGAACTGAACTGGGAAATGATCAAAATGCACAAAATATTGATACCTACAAAGCTGTATGAGAGATGTGAACACCAAAACCTTGTTACAACCAGAAGTCTTTCTGTATTTAAGACAATATTGCTATTATACTGTCACATGAAGTTTTTCCCTTGATTTATATGTTGATACTGACTGGGTTGGATAGGAATGTTCTCACTATAACATCCCATTGCATTTAAAATAAACACAGAATACTGGAAATACACTCATACTTTCTGATGAAAGGTCATCGACCTGAAAGGTGTTTTTCCTCTCCACAGATACTGCCAGATTTGCTGAGTATTTTCAGCATTTTCTGTTTTTCTTCCAGATTTCCAGCATCCACCGTATTTTGCCTTTGTATTCCATTGCATTTGTTTTTTTGTGTTCACAGCAGGATTGTACACCAGCCTCAGAGGCTGTCCTGTGCTAAGTTCTTTCAGGGCTAATTCTGCTTTGCTTCATACTTATAGCCAGTTCCTGACAGAGAACTGCTACAGCAATGTTTTGGCTGTCAGAGAGAGGCGTCCTTGTCAATGACTATTCTAATAAAGTGAAGGGTGTTTAGTGCTTTATGGGCTGTGTGAATCTAGTTTTAATTTTGTAACTTGTGCAATTCCAAGAATTTAAGAGAAGTACTGAAGCTCTTCATTGACTGTATATGCAATCGCTTTGGAGACTCTCTCTACTTGCTAAATAAAAAGAATCAGAATTGTTTTGCATCTGAGCTAAATGTTGAAAAGCATTTCCTTAAACAATATCTATGGTAAATCAATGTAAGCATGCTGCTGAACCAGTGTTAGCTGGCTACTTAGCTAAGTCCATTTTCTGGCTTGGCTCATTTAGATTGATTATTAGATAAACACTTGAAGGAGAAGATTTTGCAGGTTTACTGGAGAATAGCAAGAGAATGGATCTAATTAGCTGTTTCAAAGAGCCAGCATTGGCACCATGGAACAAATAGCAGGCTCCTGTCGAGTATCATTCTATGATTCTACACATTAATTCAAACAGTTTTAATCCATTGCAGTTTTTCTCCCAAGTCAGTGCAATACCATGCTATCCACCACATTCCCAGGAGTCCTTGCTGTTTTTCAATACGGACTAATCAGGTTGTTTCATGTAACTTCATGTAATGAAGTTCTGACGTTGGTGAACAACGTAACATCAAATTAATTTTTATCACATTTACATAAACCATGAGTATCTGTCTATTTATTGCTGTGCATGCATTATTTATATACATTTAAATTATTTTTGTCTAAACGAATTTGGGACTGAAGTGTTCTGCAAAGGACAGTTTAAAAAGTTGATGCAGAATGAAAATCCTCAATTTCCAAAATGAGCTAGAGGTCGCTAAGACTCCCAGCAACAACATGGACTCTTAAAATAGGCTCCACAGCATCTGAAATGGGAAAGAAAACTGGCTTGGTACACACCCAAAGTGAAATAATTTATCTCCTCCTCTCTGTCCTCCAATTAAAAAAAACTGAGGCATCAGTGTTAGATCATAGCAGACTTCTGTGAAGTATGCTTCCGTTTGTTCCATGTTTCCCAAGCTGGCTCTTTGAAACAGCTATCCAATTAGATCCATTCCCTTGCTTTTTCCAATAACCCTGAAAAATGTTCTCCTTCAAGTATTTATCTTTTTGAAAGTTATTATTGAATCTGCTTCCACCACCCTTTCAGCCAATGCATTCCGGATAACAACTTGCACCGTTTTTAAAAAAAAATTTCATGCTGCCTGTAGTTCTTCTGCTATTTAATTTAAATCCGAGTTCTCTGCTTACCAGCCCTTCTGCCACTGAAAAGTTTCTCCTTATGCACTCTATCAAATCCCTGCATGATTTTGAACACCCCTATCACCCTTAACCTTCCCCGCTTTGAGAGCAACCCCCCCCTGTTTCTCTAGTCTCTTTGTGTAATTGATTCTGCATCTTTGGTATCATAGATGTTGATGTCCTTCCTTAAGTGTGATGCCCAGAATTGGACATGATACTCTATCTGGGGCCTAACCAGTGATATATTCAGGTTTAGAACGATGTCCTTATTTTTATAATCTTTGCTGTTTACAAAGCCAAGGATCTAAAATGTTACTATCAGCATTCTCAATTTGTCCTTCAACCATTTGTGTATGTACAGCCAGGGGTCTCCATGTCCTTGCATCCCCTTTGAAATTGTACCGTTTTGTTTATGTTGTCTCTTCTAATTTTTCCCTATCAAAATGCATCACTTCATACTTCTCATTTAAATTGCATCTGCATGTTTTCTGCTCATTTCACCAATCCTCCTGAAATCTGTTACTGTCGTCTTTGAGATTTTTGTGTCACCTGAAAACTTTGCAATTGTGTCCAGCAGCCACAAGACCAGGACTCTAAAATGTATAGTTACAACCGCGTTATGCTCCCGGGTGAGGGGGGATGAACTGGCTCCCCTTTTTTATTCAAGCCCTTGGTTGGCCTCAACAAAGTGAATTTAAAAAGGATCCCTTCCCTCGAGGATACCTTTTCCCAGTCCAAATGTATTTATGTTTTAAAAGGAGCCAATTTAACCAGGCTCTCTTGAGCCAGAGTGAGTTTATTAGTTACTAAAATGCGAGAAAAAAAATAGTAAAAATGCAGCACACATACAGGCAGATTAGAAATGAGAAGAGAGTCCAAAAATAAAAGTTGAAGATAAATGAATCAGTCCTTTGGCTCCTCTGTGAGGAGCCTTTTCGACTCTGGCTTTGCTGACTTGTGACTTGTCTCCAGCAGTCAGAGAGACACTTTTTCACCTGCTAGCACAGGAATGCCTAGTTGATGTTCTCCAACTGTGACCTTCACAGCACACATTAGCACAGTAGAACTAGAACACCAGACTAGCACACGGACCAGGGTGTTGCAGTTGGCTTTTAACCCCTTTTCTTGTGTATCCTTGGAAGGGAAAAACAAACGTCTTTTACCCAGAAACTGCTTTCTTTCATCTTATGCCCATAGCCTGGGATATAACTCAACAGGAAGTAGTTTCTGCTAACATGGAAATCAGCCTTTATTACCTCCGCAACCACAGGAGATTGCAGTTCAGTTTTTGCATTGCATATTTTCCTTTGAAGTGCCTCTGTCTGAAGTAGGTCTTAACACCTTTTTAGGTGTGATATTCTGTTCTTTCTAGACTAGTTGGTCAAGTGTAATCCACATAGGAATTTTCCAGCAAGTGGTTACTTTACAGTTTCAGTCAGCATTTGCTTGTAAGTCCTTTTTAAAAAAAATGCATGCCTTACTTAAAAGTTCAATATGTCCGTAAGTAATTCGGGGATATGATCCATGGGCATGACCATATATGAGTAATGCTCAGAATAAGGACCACAGGAGGTATCAACGTACACTTCAAATAATATTCAAACTTGTATTCACTTGTAAACTGTTGATGTCTCTTTTTTTGTTTGGTGGAAAAGAGAGGAGAGGGTTGAGTATGATGTGTTATATGGAATGTCAGGTGCTGGGGTTGGGCAGTAGAAAGATTTTATTATTTTAACATTATTCAGTGTTGCAGTATTCAGGTACTGGCAGTTCTTCAATTTCTAACTAATGGTGTGAGGTTAAATTGGCACTTTTAAAGGTGCTTTTTTTTTTGGAGCCAGATGTTAATTTGATTTTCCTGTATGACAGCCATTATATGTAGTACGTGTTTTCTATTTTGGATAGGAAAATGTTATTGTCCTGACAGCAATCTACAATGATTAGACTTGTCAGTAAAAGCAATGCATTGGAAAAAACACTAATGAAACTTTATAGTTCACTTTCACTTTAGCCCACTTATTGAAATCATTAGCTGCTTAAAAATAACTTTACATTGTGCCTTTCACAATCTAAGGATGTCCCAAAGTGCTTCACTGGCAATTAATTTATTTTACAAGTGTAGCTACTGTAGAAACTCAACCTGAATCTCTGGAAAAGAATGCTGAGGTGCTAGATTTTATCACGTTATAAGCTTTGGAGATATGAACAACAAACAAAGAGACTATTGATAAGTTGAATGCATTCAAGATGTGGACAAATAGGTGGATGTTCCACATATCGTACACAGACAGACTAATGAGGAAATGCTGGAAGTGGCTGAAGAAAAGAGGAAATTAGTGCATAACATCAGGGTAAAAGGATGCAATGTTTTGGCCACGTCATTAGAGCCAACAGTTGATAGACGATTATGGGAAGGAAATATCGATGGAAAAGGCAGGAGAGGGAAGCAAAGGAGAAAACATGACTGATATAATGGACTGGATGCAGTTGACCTTTGGAATGTCTAAGAGGTGCACAGGTCGGATAGAGGTGGAGGTGGAGATGAAGATGAAGATGACATCAATAAACAAACTGTTCTAATGTTAGGAAATATGGCAACCAATTTGTGCATGGCAAGGTTGCATAAACAACAGTGAGAAACGATTAGATAGTAAGATTTAGTGACATTGATTGAGGAATAATGTTGGCCAGGACATGGGAAGAATTTTGCTTCATGGAGTAGTTGGGATCCTTAACACCTACCTGAGGGCAGGCGCCATCTCACTTTAATGCCCCATTTGAAAAACGACAACCTTGACAGTCCTGCTATGAAGCATCAGCCTAGATTGTGTTTAAGTATCAAGTAGGTTTGAACCTAAGTCGTTTTGGCTGAGGCACAAAAGGGGGCCTTAGAGTCAAGGCTGACACGTGAGGCTCCATCATTTGGCTTATGTAACTGTTGATGCTATCTGCAAAGCAATTACAATACTGCTTGCTTGTGGGGAAATTTCTTTATCATATGTTTGGAGAAAATGTTGACATTTCTTTTAGACTTGTTTTGTAAACTTCAATCCCCCCCTTTTCCAGCATCAGAATGTATTTTGGGGAAGCTTTGCATTGGTTTATAATCTGTTTTTGCAATTTCCTTCAGCAGAAAGCTACACACCTGGTTACACGTTGAATTGTTAGATTGCTGCAGATTAAGTGACAACAGGTTACTGTTGAAGAGATGGCGCTGCCATTCAAAAAGGACCTGGAGAAGTACAAGGATATCGATGAGGATGAGCTTCTTGGCAAACTTAGCGAGGAAGAATTGAAACAGTTGGAAACTGCCCTTGAGGAACTGGATCCAGAGGTGGGGATTGAAATTCTTGTTTTTTTTTTCTTCTCCAGAGATGAAGTAACATGTGTTGGAACTTGGTATCGCTTCAAAAAATGAGCTATTCAACATCTATTTTTGGAAAAGTTAAACAAGTGGTAATCATCTGAAGTTGGTTGATAGAAATGTTTAATAAAATTTCAGGAAAGATTCCAATCTATTTAAACCATTGGATGAAGCAACCTTAAACTCACTACTAGAAGCTTATTATCTTCCGCTTATGTTATGTAAAACAAGCTGGAAATGTTATGAGACCATTTTGCTAACATTTCCCATTCCCTTATCCTCTAGCTGCCCAATGATAACGTTTTTCCCCAGATCTTTGATTTTAGGCATTTTCCCACAGCTACCTAGCTGTTCAACAATTCAGTGGAATGGAAAATTGAACTCGTGTTCCGTTCTTCACCACCCAGCAGTTGCCATGCTGCCGCACTTGATTTCATTTTGAGCAACACAATTATATGATAACCCATTGCAGCAACAATAACTTGTATTAAATTAGGGAATATGCAAGAAACCAGAATTGGCAGAGTGCAGAGATCTGAGGGTTGTAGTGTTGGAGGGGTAAGGTCATGAGAGATTTGAAATCCAGATGAGAAATTTAAAATTGAGGCATTGCCAGACTGGGAACCAGTGTTAGATCAGTGAGCATTAGTGTGATGAGTGAACAGGGCTTGGTGCAGGTTAGGATGCAGGCAGCAATGCTTTGGATGACCTCTAGTTTATTTGTGCTAGATGGAAGGCTGCTCAGGAAAATGTTGGATTAGTCAAATCAAGAGGTAGAAAAAGCATGAATAAGGGCTTCAGCTGCAGACGAGACGAGGCAGGAGCAGAGTTGCATGATGTTAGAGTTGGAAATAGGCAGTCTTGGTGATGGTGTGATCTGAAACTCATCACTGGGTCAAATATGACACCAGGTTTGTGAGCGCTTTCTTCTGCCTTCTGTATTCTTCTTCTGTATTCACACCAGTCACCAGTTCATGAACATTTGGACATTGTACTACAGCACTGAAACATATATATTCTGACAATAAATTTAATATGCTAATAATTGTGAAGGGAGGAACAAGGAAGAAAAACAAAAGGTAGAACTAGGCTCGCTTCTATATTTGTAACATTTCTATTTTATCATCAAACAATGTCTTCAGTGGAAGCCACATACATTTTAATATCAAAAACAAAAACAGAATTACCTGGAAAAACTCAGCAGGTCTGGCAGCATCGGTGGAGAAGAAAAGAGTCGACGTTTCGGGTCCACATGACCCTTCAACAGATCAGTTCTGTTGAAGGGTCGTGTGGACCCGAAACGTCGACTCTTTTCTTCTCCACCGATGCTGCCAGACCTGCTGAGTTTTTCCAGGTAATTCTGTTTTTGTTTTGGATTTCCAGCATCCGCAGTAGTTTTTTGTTTTTAGTTTTTTGTTTTTATCTTTACATTTTAATATTCTGAATCTAAGTTTCATATTCTGTCCAATGTTATTTTACAAGCTAATGTATATTTAGAGAGAGACCAGCATTACTTGTGCTATTTGTAAAGCTTGAGACTCTTTTTAAAGTGTGCATGCTTTTGCGTGTGTATCTACATGTTTAAATTGTTTGATATATTGTTTTGTTCAGACTTCTAAAATAGTGCATTTTCTCTGATGTTCTAGCATTCACTGCTGCCAGCAGGCTATCGTCAGAAGGACCAGACTCTCAAAACCCCAACAGGCCCCTTTGATAGAGATCAGCTTCTAGCATTCTTAGAGAAGGAGGCATTGGAGTATAAGGACAGGGAGGATTTTGTGCCTTTCACAGGGGAGAAAAAAGGTACTGTACAAGCCTTACTAGGGGCTGCAAGCTCTCATTGTTCTCCTGCATGCTTCTGTCTTCGGGGAGGGAATTAATGATGAATTTTAAAAAAAAATAGAGACCAACCTCAGTTTTACTATTTCGACTTACAAATTAAGCAACTGCAGAGGGATAAAACCACATTCAAATACACGGCAGTTTTAATTAATCACTTCATCTGACACTGTTTTAAAAAAAAACCTTCATTATGACATTTAAACATTTCATTTAAAAGAAAATTCACTATTTTTAATGTCAGTGCTCATCATATTTGGTAACTGAAAATTTTTCAATTTTTTTGTATGCACATTCTAATAAATTGTTAAAATACTTTGACATTGTTAAAATAATCTTCCAAGGTTCAATACTTCCCAACGTCTGTGATTTAAATAGAATAGAAAAGTATGCTCTCCATCTTAGATA
The DNA here is from genome assembly GCF_964194155.1 of Cetorhinus maximus. Classification (NCBI taxonomy): domain Eukaryota; kingdom Metazoa; phylum Chordata; class Chondrichthyes; order Lamniformes; family Cetorhinidae; genus Cetorhinus; species Cetorhinus maximus. Next base: position 16,585,556 of record NC_135904.1, on the reverse strand, counting down.
AGATTTTGTATGGTAATGCATTTATTTTTAGACATTAAATGGAAAACATTTGTTTCATTAGGGCATTTAGCAGTCAAAGAAATCCCCTGAAGTAGGAACAATCTGAAGTTTGATTACAGGAAGGGTAAAATTATCTAGAAATATTTTGCATTAATTGGAATTGTGCAGTCCCTGTTGCTGACTGTCAAACATGTTTTAAAAAATGCAAAGATTCAATTACGCTGTAATACAATCCATATGAGAGCATTTGAAACATTCCTACAAGGCATCAGAAATGTTAATTACAGTATTTAAATATGTTGTAACTGAGGCGAAACAGATTTTAAAAATTATATAATGGGATTTGGTGTGGTTACCATCTATTATGTTCGTTTTTTTTCCTCAGTTGATGAGAAGTGTTAGTATTGGTTGGAGGTGTGTATTTAACTCGAGACGAGTTTTTGCAGAAGTAACTTTAACCCCATTAGGAGATGTTAGAAGTGGAAAATTCCAAAGCATAGCTGTATTAAATGCACACTTAATACTCTAATTAATCTCTTATTCTAAGCAATTTATCTTGACTACTTCATAGTACTGGCATTTCCAACCAGTGACTGCCAAATTTTTAGTATTTTCCTCCGTTTCGAGTAACGCTGAGAGTAAGCTTCCCATGACAATAGTACAGTTTTTAAAGGCAGAGCTGCAAGATCTCAAAATTGGGAAGTAAAATTCCCAAATGCTTACAAATTCAAAATCTTTCTAATTACAAATCTGCTGGGATGATTGGATCTAGGCGTCAGTCCCTTTTGTTTTTGAGTGCTTAGTGATATTCTTCAAACAATCATTTGTCTAGAATGGAAATCCCCAAGTTTGAGATTAAAGCCATGTTTTTACTGAGCAATAATTTAAAGTCTATGTTTGCATAATGTTAGGTTCCTGAAATGAGATCTGTGTTTGTGTGTGTGTCTTTGTGTGTAAACCCATACATTGCCTTGATATTTAGGTGCAGACTTTTCCAAAAAATATAAATGAATTTTAAGACCATTTGGATCAGAACACTTTCCACACATTTTGCCCAATTACAGAATATAAATAACATGTTATAAAAGTATTTTGCTAGATTTCAAGTTTTAAGTGGGGTGTAGATCTGTAATTTTGTCAAAAAAAACTACTTTTAAACACATGGTTATACTTGATATCTTCCACCCCCTGCCTCCAACCCCCCCGACTCTCACCCCTGAACTCTCAGCCCAAGCCAAGTTCCATTAATAAGCCCATAAGAGCTTTTTACTTGAATGGAATTCTTGTAACTTTTTGTGGCTAGCAGATTAGCACAATTTATTTACTTTGACTATCCTTGAGCTTTCTCATTCTTTCATTGATGCTCTACAGCTGAAATTGATCCTTTTGGGTCTGAAATTTGTTGCGATCTTAGAGAACAGTAACTTTTTTTTTAAGAAGTAGAAGAAATCTGAAATCCTAGTTATTCACAAAGGATGAAGCTACAAGATTACATTGATTAAAGCAGAAGAATTTTTATTCTAAAAAGAATCAAACAAAACAAACAAAATACATTTTAGTTAATCAACTATACTGTAAAATCCTGTTAACTCTGAATTAACAGGCAAATTGCAGTCCATTATAAACTATAAATTGCACATTAAATGGCAGATACAACTGAGATAGATCTTACAAATTGGCTGAGCAATCAACTCAATGTATAGATCATCAACCTCAGCCACAAAGTCCTTCAAAACTCTGTCTTCTTTCAGCATCTCCACTAGGAGCTAGCCTGATTCCCAGTCTACATGCACAACTAACCTGAGTTCTACGGGCACAGTCTTCACCAAAATGGGTCACGCCTGCAGAACCTCCAACTTGGTTTCGATGGCTTCAGTCCACCAATGTTATGCAGTTGTTTCTGTTACACTAAGATTTGTTTATTCTCAGATTCTGGATCTAACCTCCTCTTCAGCTTGCCTGTACGACACAACCACTCTCATCAATGTCCACTGAGCTCCGAGGGTTCTCTCTGCCCTTTTATATGTTTGAACCAGTTTCAGTCTCCCCAAGAAGTGTTGGTTTCTGATCTCGCTTTCAGTTTTCGTTTCCTTAGGGTGGAATTTTACACCAGCGGGATTTTATGGTCCTTGGAAACTTTTTTTGACAGGATGAGGGTGTTGCGGGCTAGGCCAGCATTTATTGCCCATCCTAATTGCTCTCGAAGGTGTTGATGAGCCGCCATCTTGTACTGCTGTAGCCCATGTGGTGTAGGTACACCTACAGTGTAAGGGAGTCCCAGGATTTTGACCCAGTGACAGTGAAGGAATGGCGATACAGCTCCAAGTCAGGATGGTGTGTGGCTTGGAGGGGAACTTGCATCTATTGGTGCATCTGCTGCCCATGCCCTTCGAGATACTAGAGATCACGGGTTTGGAAGGTGTTGAAGGAGCCTTGGTGAGTTGTTAAGTTGCATCTTGTATATGGTACACACTGCTGCTGGCGGTGGAGGGTGTGAATGTTGAAGGGGGCGGATAGGATGCCAGTCAAGCAGGCTGTTTGTGCTGGATGGTGTTAAGCTCTTAAATGTTGTTGGAGCTGCACTCATCCAGGCAAGCAGAGAGTTATGCTATCACACTCCTGACTTGTGCCTTGTAGATGGTAAACAGGCTTTGTGGAGTCAGGAGTCAAGTTACTCGCCCAGAATTCCCAACCTCTGACCTGCTCTTGTAGCCACAGTATTTATATGACTAGTCTGGCCCAGTTTCTAGTCAATGGTGATCCCCAGGATGTTGATAATGGGGGATTCTGTGATAGTAATGCCATTGAATGTCATGGGGAGATGGTTGGATTCTCTCTTGTTGAGGATGGTTATTGCCTGGCACTTGTGTCGTGCGAATGTTACTTGTCACGTATCAGCCCAATATTGTCCAGATCTTGTTGCACGTGGACGCGGACTGTTTCTGTTTCTGAGGAGTCTCTGATGGTGCTGAACGTTGTGTAATCATCAATGAACATCCCCACTTCTAAACTTATGATGGAGGGAAAGTTATTGAAGCAGCTGAAGATGGTTGGGCCTAGGGCAGCACCCTGAGGAACTCCAGTGATGTCCTGGGACCGAGATGATTGACCTCCAACAACCACAGCATCTTCCTTCGTGCTAGGTATGACCCCAACCAGTGCCGCTTTATTCCCATTAATTGCAGTTTTGCTAGGGCTCCTTGATGCCATACTCGGTCAAGTGCTGCCTTGATATCAAGGGCAATCACTGTTACCTCACCTCTGAGTTCAGCTCTTTTGTCCATGTTTGGACCAATGCTGTAATGAGGTCAAGAGCTGAGTTACCCTGGAAAAACCCAAACTGAGCTTCAGTGAGAAGGTTATTGCTAAGTGCCACTTGATAATACTCGACGACGCCTTCTGTCACTTTGCTGATGATCAAGAGTAGACTGATGGGGCAGTAATTGACCGAGTCAGATTTGTCCTGATTCTTGTGGACAGGACAGACTTGGGCAATTTTCCACATTGTTGGGTAGATGCCAGTGTTGTAGATGTACTGGAACAGCTTGACTAGGGGCACAGCTAGTTCTGGAGCACAAGTCTTCAGTACTACTGCAGGAATGTTATTAGGGCCCATAGTCTTTTCAGAATCCAGTGCCTTCAGTAATTTCTTGATATCGCATGGAGTGAATCAAATTGGCTGAAGACTAACATCTGTGATACTTGGAACTTCAGGAGGAGGCCGAGATGGATCATCCACTCTGCACTTCTAGATGACGACAGTTGCAAATGCTTCAGTCTTGTCTTTTGCTCTGATGTGCTGGGCTACCCCATCATTGAGGATGGGGTTATTTGTGGAGCCGCCTCCTCCAGTGAGTTGTTTAGTTGTCCACCACCATTCATGACTGGATGTGGTAGGACTGCACTTAGATATGATCTGTTGGCTGTGGGATCGATTAGCTTTGTCTATCACATGCAGCTCCTGCTGTTTGGCTAGCAAGTAGTCCTGTGTTTTAGCTTCACCAGGTTGACACCCACTAGGAGGGTCAGTTTGCTTTCTCGGTTCCCCTGCACAATTAGGGCCTGTCTCAAAAAATACAAGCTTTGAAACTACAGATTCCATCACAAGATGAAGATGGAATGAAATTCCAAAAGTGATTACCTTAGTTTTTCTGCCCCGAAACATGGACTTGACTGAGGTTTCAAATGTCATGGATGCTTTGAAGACTTCCATTTTGGTGGAGCTACTGGAGCAATGTCCGCCAAACCAGAGCTTCGGTTTCTTAAAATCGTAGTATGTTTACGGAAAAGAAAGAGGCTAGTTGGCCTATTGTCTGTTTTTATTGGTCGGATTGCATCGGTCACGAGAACTAACTTAATTCCAGGGGCATTTCCTTCAAAGATTTATATCAAATCAAAAAATGCATGTGTTTCAAGCAACCAAACATTCTTGCTTTTGTTGCTTTTTCTTGGCCATTGTGCCTTATGTAAGGTTTGCTCACCTTGCTAGAATCTGAAGAGTTTTTTATTTACACAAATTTGTTCCAATGTGGCATGGTTTTACATTATTGTGCACTGGATGTCTGACATAGGATTGCATACTAGTATCCTCAACAGGTTAAAGGTTCTTCTATAAACACCAATGATGCATGGCACACCAGCTAACTTTTTGGGGGTTATCAGAATCTTGTTGCTGATATCAGCTAAATCTATCTTTGATAAAGATAATTGCAAAGGTAAGAGTTTAGACAAAATAGCTGATTCCCAGCTGCACAAATGGAGCCTTGTGACTAACATGATGTGGCTTCAAAATTCTTAAGCTTAAGAGCCTTCCAGATTAAAAATTTTCCAACTCTAACATTGTACACATTTGGTTCTCTGGAGTTATGGTGATGACTTCACTTCCTCTAGAAGAAACTCCTTTCTGATAGATGCGTCGGGGATGTGGAGCATTACCTATAGCATAGATAAATTTGTTACTTACGCATTATAGAGTTAAGCATTGAAATACAGCAATCCTGATGTAAACCTTGCCTTTTGAGATTGCAAGTAGCAAGTGGCTTTAACCCTTTGTCAATCATTGAGTTCCGCATGAAGGTGTCCATTCTTCCCAATGTAAACATTGAGGTCAGGGATAACTAAGGATCTGAACAGTCCTCACATACTTCAGTGAGTTGAAACTATTTTTCTCTGCTGAAGTCAAATGGCAACTTAGAAATTTTTATGTAAAGATAATTATCTAATACCAGTGTAATTCAGTACTAGAGAAGCATCACAACCAGATTTCCAACTACGCTGAGGAAACGAATGAATACCTAGCTTCAATAGGATATCATGTTTGCTAAATTCATAATGTAGGCTTCCAGATGTGCTGGGAAAACTGAATTATCAAACAGCATGGCCAAAAGGGCTAGAAACACAATGTCAATTCAGTTCCAGGTCTGAGAGATTCTCTGCACACGGCATAATTCCCAATATTCTCCAACCTGTCCAATTGATTTTATCCTTTAAACCCGTGTATGATTCTAGTGAATTTGCCTTTTATGCTTTCCAAGGCTGATATACCTTGTCCTGAGATTTGGTGCCCAAAACTGAATGCAATACTCCAGATGGGACATGACCAATTGAAGCATAACGTCTTCACTTTTGAAATCCTACCCCCTTGAGATGAAGTATACTGTTAACCTTTAATTACTAGCGCATCACTAGTTTTTGGTGATTTGTATACAGGACGCACACTTCTCTTTGCTCCTCCACAGCTCCTAGTCACTCACCATTCAAAAAAAAAATCTAATTTTTATTTCTCAAATATAAATATTAATTATATTAAAAGCCTGAGGCCCAATATATATTTCTAGAGGATTCCTTTCCCCTGACTCCTTCACGCTCAACTCCAAGTGCATGGAGCACACTGACTTTTGTCACTAAGATTTCAACCATACAATCAACTGCCCTGCTGCTTCCCTCTCTTCCCCCTAGCCCACCAGGCCAAACTTTCTCTAAGGTGCACCCCTTCCCTAGCCATGAACTCACACATTTTTGTAGTTTGTCCCCTCTTTCCAATCATGCTCTCTCCAAGCTCAGCTTGTCCATGAAAACTATCTGCTGCTCCCCAACTTAATTCCTGCTAAACTGCTGACCACCTGACTTCACTTCCTAGCTCCGATGTCAACTGATATTGTTAACTGTTTCTCTCTTGGATGCTGCCCCCACTCCTTCCAATTCTGCAGTGATCAGCCCCTCATAAAACCAGCCCTTGACCCCTCTGGCCTTTCAAATTATCGCTCCATCTACAACCTCCTGTTTCTCTCCATTGAGCATGCTGTCACTTTCCAAATTCTGAACGTCGTTTGAATCCTTCCGATCAAATTTCCTCCCTTCCTCAATACTGAAACGCCTTTTGTCAAAGTCATGATGAGCAGAGGCAGGAGTGGAGTCAAATGATATTGGTGGTAGAAATAAGTGGTCTTAGTGATGATGATTAGCTATGTGTTCAGAAGCTTATCTCGGTCAAATACTACACCAAGGTTGTCAACAGTCTGGTTCAGCGTCAGGCAGTTGCCAGGTAGAGGAATGGAGGCTGTAGCTAAGGAATGGAGTTTGTGGCGGGGTCTGAAGATAATGCTTTTGGTCTTTCTGATATTTAGTTGGAGGAAATTTTTGACAATCTACTCTGAATGAGGGACAAGTCTGACAACTTAGACAGTGGCCAAGAGAAGTGGTGGTGACTTAGAGGTGGATGTCATCAATGTAATTATGGAAACTGACTCAGTTTTTCTTTCTGGTACTGCTCCAGTATGTAGTTAAGAAATAGGAAGGGGCTAAATATAGATCCTTACCAGACACGAGAGGTAACAGGAAGAGAAGCCCTTGCAGGTGATTCTGGTTACAATTGGATAGATAAAGGAACCAGGTGAGCGCTGGATAGCAGTAGAGGGGTGTTGGAAGAAGATGGTTCATTCAGCTGACTGCAGCCAGGTTGAAAAGTACAAGGAAGGATTGTCTCAGACATTCCCTTCAAATTCTTGGGCAGAGAACCAACAGATCCTAGAGATTTATCTATGTTGAGTGCCACTATTTTCTCCACTGCCATCTTTAAAATTGATAAATCAATAAGTTACTCTGACGCGTTTTTAAGTTTCCTTGTACCGCTGGTATTTTGTCCTTTTCCTTCACTGTGAAAACAGGACTCATCTAACAAACCTGCCATTTTCTTGTTATCCATTTATAATCTCATCTGCATCAATCTTTAATTGGCTGGCCTTTACCATTCTCTTTCTCAATATATTTTTTAAAAAAAACTTTTTGCTGTCTGCCTTAGTAGACAGTGATTAACTAAGCGAATCTGCCCTTTTTTAACCTCCTTCCTTTATCCCTCGCTGCCTAACCTACGACAGCTTAACATGAGAATTGAACCTCAATCACCTTACTCATTCCTCAGTGCTTTTGAGAAGATTGGGCAAACTCCTAAAATATAAAGTATAATTTCATATGCTAATAGACATCGCACAACTTGGAATGGATGGAGCTGTTAACAGGTTCACATACTAATTGTCATTTACTTTGAAGATTATTGTGTCTATGCTGTATAAGCTGGCACTTAATGGGTTGAGCACCAAGATGCAGGAAATCTTTATTTGGCATATATCACCTGCTAAAAAACTATATATTTTTTTAAATTTCAGACTACAAGAATGATGGCCAGTGAATTAAGGGTATCAATAGCCAATGTTGTAAAGGTCTATGATCCTCGGCACCCCCCCCCCCCCCCCCCAGCCAGCCAGCCAGCCAGCATTTTTATATCTGAACAAAAACCACCATTCATTTCACTGCTGTGTGCAAATTAGCTGCAGCATTTACCTGTGTACCCGTGATTACATTTCAGAATTATTAATTGGCTGTGAAGTACCTTGGTGTTTTGAAGGCATGACCTTTCTTTCTAATTTATTGGTCTGACACTTGTCCAGGTTGAGGAGGAGGAGGAGGAGGGGAGGGGGGAGGAGGAGGAGGAGGAGGGGGGAGGAGGAGGAGGAGGGGGGAGGAGGAGGAGGAGGGGGGAGGAGGAGGAGGAGGGGGGAGGAGGAGGGGGAGGAGGAGGAGTGGGAGGAGGAGGAGTGGGAGGAGGAGGAGTGGGAGGAGGAGGAGTGGGAGGAGGAGGAGTGGGAGGAGGAGGAGTGGGAGGAGGAGGAGTGGGAGGAGGAGGAGTGGGAGGAGGAGGAGGAGGAAGAGGGGGAGGAGGAGGAGGAGGAGGAGGAGGAGGGGGAGGGGAGGGGAGGGGGGGAGGAGGAGGAGGGGGAGGGGGGGGCAGCTAGTGTCTCCCCATTTTAGTATCCAGCTTATGTTTTTAACCTGCATTGCTCTTGCACAGTCAGTCCTAAGTGTTACTCTGGATTACTCTTGCAGATATTTTTTCTGGCACCCCTATTTGCTTTTTACAAGTTTGAATCTATGCCCTTTCTGCTATAACTTATCTAACCATATTCTGGATGTCACTTTTCTATTTTCATTTCATAGCTTATAGACCTATTGCTGCTGTTTATCATGGCTAAAAATCTTCAATTGCCCTAGTATTCCTTCATATCTCAAATAAAAATGATATGGAGTGTTTATTTTGCTGCATTAAGCTCATAGGGCTGTTGAGTGTCTAATGGTAGCAAATATCTAATTTTTGAGTTAAGTAACTACTGAAATAACTGGATGGTTTATTTGTGCTGTTTCGAAAAAAATGGTGCACGTGAACTTTTCTAATTATTTTGAAATGAGTAGGCCCTTCAGCCCCTCAAGTCTATTCTGCCATTCAGTCAGACCATGGCTGATCTTTGGCTTAATTCCATCTACCCACTGGAATGTAAACTGGATTATCTAGCAATCTGTTCTCTATTCTTTTTGACCTACAGTAGTTAGTTATTTGGAAAGAACATATTTTTCCTTCAGTACTGCAGTATCAGTACTGCATCTCTTGTATCTATTCTCCCTCTGTGGAGCAAGGGTAACTAGAATGCACAACTAGATTTGACTAGAGAGAGTATTACATAGGAAAAAGCATCTAATAAACCCTCCCTGAATTACAGAAATTCTGTTGCATGTACTAAATAAAGGAACATGTCATGCATGGAGTACCTATTTAGCATGATGCTGTTTACCTTGGTTAGATTTACATTCTAATGTTTTTTCTTCATGAATTATGGTGGTGATGCATGGACTGTTAAATGCCAACCTTGTGTTGCATTTAAATTTATTGTTCCTGATTAAAGGTAGCCTTTATTTTGGATACCTTGCATGCCTCTGCTGTTTCTCTTATCTATTGTCCTTATTTTGCTGGATTTCTGTATTTGCTAACCTATGCTCTCTGCTGCGCATCCTAATGCCAACCACAGGAGCAGCAGCTGCCACTGCCTCTGCCTCAGGTGAGACTTCCTCAGTTGAAAAATTTCGTTCCTGATCATTTCTTTCTCCACTCACACCACCACTGCCTTTGGTTAAAATTTGAACATTTGATTACTTATAGCTGTTCATTTTAATGTCCAAAGACTAAACTGGGGTTATTGGTAATACAGTTGAGCTTAAACAAAAACTCTTCTTTCACTAATATTTTTCTTAAATCATACCATTTCAAATATTTGTAGCCATATTTTTTTAAACAAAGCAAACATTACCTCATCTGTGGCACTAGTTTGGAGGAGTTGAAAGTGACATTGCAATTGACCAAAATTGCTAAATGCAGTACTGTTTGTTGCTAAATTTATGTATCTTCAGATAATGAATGGAATCTTGTTCTCATGCTTTTAGACTTGCTAAGTGACCTCAACTGTTTCCCTGATGTCGTTAAAAACTACTGAAACTTCTGATCGTTATGTAAGGAGGATCCCCGAGTGATTTCATTTGTCTCTACTTTCGTATCTCACCCCCATCCTCATCATCCTTTTCCTGATTTTTTTTTTTGTGTGTGGGTTGTTCAGAATGTGGTACTTTATCTGAATTGTTAGTATTATCAATAGCCTGGATCTGATTTAACAGCCTCAATTACTTAACTTACTCAATGATATAAACTAAACTAGAATGGGAAAATTATTCAACTGACCCATATGTTTGTAGTTAGAATGCTGACTGGATTTGGCATGAAATTTGCCTTGCGTCATCAACATAATATGCTTGTGATTTGAAACAACTCTTAAATTTTAAGCTGGAAGCATATTAATATTGGGATATAGGGCAAATGCTTTCAGCAGGATTTTTGTAGCTTAATGTAATGTAGCCTAATATGATTTGTAAAGAATGTTGAGTTGGCTATCTGTAATAGTTTTTTTGTAGTGTTGGCAAAAACAGTATTTTCAATGTGGCCTTTGAGTACTTGCCTCTCTGGTATTGGTTTGGTAGGTAAGGTAAGAACTTTGACTCCTGATCTCAGCTGATGGTTGTGGTGGAAATTCCTTAAAACCAAATGACTAGTTGGAAAGTGGTTATAGAGAAAGCCAGAAGGGAGAGTTCCTTTCGCTACACTTCCTATATGCCTACTTATCTATACTTTGCAATTAAATTGATAGTGTGACCAATTCTTGCCAAATGCTGCAGGAAAAATTGAGATTTTATGTGAACAGTCCTTGTATACGTTTTATATCTTTAAAATATTTGAGGAGTTTAGGACCATTACATTACTGTGCAAGAGCCTCAGACTAATTGGTCTGTAATGCAGTTTTTATTAGCTGAGTAAATTCTTGAAAATGGTTTTAAAATCTAAAAACTTGGTTAATCTTTATAAGACTAGTTAGATTCAGAATGTGGTAGATTGAATAACAAAATTTCAAGTGGAAGTGAGAATTTATAAATTATATTTTTATAAAAAGTTCAATCTAAATTTAATATCTGCGAAGCAGGTACTTAACCCAGATCAGGAATCTGTTGGTTATGTTATTAATGACCACTGATGGGAGCATTAGCTTTCAGCATGTCTCACTGTTGCACCTTTACCTCTGTGTAGTTGTTTTGTAACCATTTTGCTTACCCTTTCTGTAACATAAATATCACTAAGAGGATGTTCAGCTACAAATCAAATATTCTCTAGAAATATAAGTAATGAATATTAGTAATATGCTGTCAGTTGGCAATATCCTTATACTCAGTCTGGGTATGTGACCAATGGTATTTGGCTAATATCTGCAGATTTTTAAAATGTAAAATATACAACAATTGGGGAAAAATCGACAAAAGTAGTTCAAACTAATGTGAACCAAGAGTGCAAAATATTGAACTGTCAGTTGAAAGAACCAGTTTCAATCCCAGCTGCGACTGACCCTTGTATTTGTGGAGCATTGGGGAAGGAAAAGAGATTAAAATAGTTAGCCTCACCCTGGTCAGCCATGGGCCAGGAAAAAGTGACCATTAATGTTCAAATATTTGAGCTGATTGGAGTGATAGTATTGATGTCTGGATTATGTCTATAGATTGACCTTTATTTTGGCATGCATGTGAAAGGTTTTCATTCCACAGAATGTAACTTGCATACCCTTTTTTTTTGTAAATATGATCACCTTTGAGCAATATTTGAGTAATATTTAATTCGTTTATTTGCCAAAACTGCATTCTTGCAAAAGTAAAAACAGATTTTGCTTGAGGTTGCTAATAACCATACCAATGCTTTCGTGGGAGAGCACAGATTTTGAGAAACCATTTATGTCTTAAAGCTATCAGGTAATTACTGGAAAAGCATAATAAAATTCAAAAGTGATTGCAGGCTAGAATGATAAGACGCTTTTGAACTCTTGATCTGGACACATTGCAAACAATTTGAAGGGCCTTGCGTATGGGATAGGGATGTTATTGAGAGATTATAATGTGTGTGTATGTATGTATGCATCTTCCCTCCCTCCCTCCGGAGCACGAGTAGATCATTCAGCTCCCCAAGTCCGTTTCGCCATTCTGTTAGATCATGGCTAATCTCTATTGTTATTCCATCTACCCACTGGAATGTAAACTGGATTATCTAGCAATCTGTTCTCTATTCTTCCTGATTTAGAAAAGTTAATCCAAATATGAAGAACTGCTCAGTGTAAGAATGAGAAGAGATCTTAAGAAAATAATTACCAAGACTTCGATTTGGGGTGCCTTGTTGTATGGGGCTAAAATGTGGACCTTGAGAAAAGCAGACTTCCAGAAGTTAGTTGTGAAAATGGTTCTGGAGAAGGATGGTGCCGTTCAGTTGCAGAAGTTCCTAGCAAGGTGGAGGAGAAAAGATCATTAGTGAATACCAAGCAAAAAAAATCAATGTTGGACTGACCATATTCTAAGGCATGAGAACTTGCTGAAGGAGTTAAATTGAAGGAAGATTAGAGGGATGTACACCAAGAGGAAGAAAGAGAATGATGATTTTGGACAACAGGAAATTGAAAGTAGGGAGGCTTCTATGAACAACTGAAGATGAAAGCGCAAGGCAGCAAGCTGTGGAGAAATGATTAGGGAATCTACCCTTAGGCAGATCGCTACTACAATTAACTGGAAAAGGCATGTTTTTCCTTTCAATATCTGTAGAGAATCTCATGTACATCTATTTTACCTTTGCGAGGCTAACAGTACAGGTTTCAACATGCATTTCAACCTCTGGTTACATTTTGAAAATCTTTACGAGAATATGAAGTATATATTTTCTCGAGCAGTTCTAAAATATTTAAGCAATATTTTGGGTAATTTGAACTCTTACACAAAAGGATGTAGGGCAGTTTGTGGTGGTGGATGTGCTAAAGCATTTCAGTGAAGAGAAATAGGCAGTTATTAGTATAATACGAGGTGATCAGAGTGAGATTTTTGGAGAGGCTTTTGAGGAGGTGACAGAGGGTGAGGGACCAGCTAGTGTAGGTCATATAATGCTGAAAGTTCTTGCTGGTGGGTATGTGGTGGTTCACAGCAGGTTAGACCAGAGAGTGGAGGGCATGAGCTGGGACATGGAGCTAAAAGATGCAGGGCTAGAGTGAGGGTCCGCTCCATCTTTGGATTTACCAAAGAGGATGAGCAGCTGGAATTGAGTGTTTTTGGTTCAAATGTGTGTGCGTGAAACCATAAAGACTGAGGATTCATTATCATTTCATTATTTGATTATAATCAAATCAGACATATGCAAGACTTCCTGTTTATATAGACTTCAGGAACCTGCAGGGCTGGCTTTCTGATGTTTGTTATTATCCAGTAGAAAATGTTGAGGCTGGAAATGTACAATGGACCAATATTTTAAAATCTTTCAAGCACCATCAGTTGGATAACCATATGTACACCTAAGGTTTGTGTTCTGTGAGAAGCGATTATCATTCCAGACTTACAAGCTTCTTGATCCTACTGTTCTGGCATTTAGTTTCCATTGAGGCTGTTTACTGCTGCATAGCATTTCTAATGGTTTAACTTTCGAAATCTCCAAACGTTTGGGCCATGCACCATTTATCATTCTTTATAATTGATTCATTGACACATACCAATCAACACTTCAGTTTTAGGATATAATTCTGGATTTTCTTACTTGTAGCATCAAACTGTTAAGTTATATAGATGGTGCAATTAGTACTTGATATCAGTTTTGGCATTATAGCATCCATGGCAAATTATTTTGATTACTGTACTTCTATCCATCATAACACATCTGAGTGATTGCTAGTTGGGCTAGATGCTGCAAAAGACAACTGAAGATTGCATGCACTTGGTTTATTGTACAGCCAGATCTGATTTATCCAAATCTCATTGCCCCAAATATCTGGGGATCTGAACAAGTTTCAGGTCAACAGCCACTTTCCATTATAATTACTTTTGCTAATACAAAACCCTGTAAAATTCTGAATCCAAATGGTACAATCTTTGTAGTAGTAATCAAACTTTACTGTCCTTGCTAAGACTGTTGCCAAGTTATCCCTCCTAATTATAAAACCTCCCAAAGTAAGATTTTTTTTTTGTAAATATCAAGTTTCTTATTGCCTAGTTTTCCTGTCATTAGAGAATAGGCAACTGTAGTTGTACCATAGTGCACATTGTTGCCAGTAACAAACTGGCTGTGCATTTAATGTGCATTCCATTCTTACACTTAAATCATTTAAGGGACCATGGAAACATTAAGAGTTCGAATACTGCAGGGACAGGTTGTGAAGCTTGAATTTGATTAATTCTGTCAGTTTGTAGGCTGGCACTTGAAAATGACCATAAATGCTGCTATTTTGTGATTTTAAAACACAGTTAGTTCACTAATATCCTGCAGGAAGCGAAACTGCCACTCCAACCTGTATGGGCCTATCTTTGACTCGGATCTAGTCCCACACTATGCAGTTGATGTTAAAGCCCTCTCTTTGATTTATCAAGCCATCTGATCGAAAGAGCAATTGCTGAAGAGTATTAACCACCTTTTTAGCACCTTGGGAATTGTAGCTTTCTCACTCAACATTAAAAATAAAACTTTTTATAATTCAGTTTTTAAATATTTGAAGTGGGCAAGGTAAGAGTGTATGTTTTTGAATATTACATTAGCTGCTTATTATATCTGTCCATATTTGCTCTTTTTTATTCAAATTAGGAGGAATAAAATGGTTAATGTCAGTTCTGTTTCACTTGTGTTCAGTAATTGCAGGACTACTAGGCAATTTGATAAACGAACAGTGTGTAATTTTTGAACTGAGTATGGAATTAGTAACTTGATTTGACATTTGCTCTCTTGGCTCTTCATTTCCATTAATCTGGTGTTGACTTTCAATTTGTAAAGTAAGTGGGCGTTCATAATATATTCGGATAAACCCGGCCTGACTTTATTCCAGAAGCTCTCTCATATTTTTGATTCATTTTTGTGTAATTTCTGCATCCAGAGGCAGTTCTTAAGAGACTGATCAACAGGAAACAATAATGCAACCAATTTATTGTCATTTAAGAACTGATTCTTCCTGCAACTAAATGTCAATTGATAGTAGCAATCTGTTGCAGAAATAGTTTAAGCAAGGATGGCCAAGATTATTAAAATTTGAGATTAACAAGATTACGTTCAAAGTTGTTTGTCTGTGCAGCTGTGTAACTATAATGTGTTTAATATGTTTAAGGACTTGATAGATTTCCATAAATATAGACAAGAATAATAGCAAGTTTAACTGAAGAGCAGACCTTGGAATAAACTCTTAGCTAGGGTGTATTCATATACTTTCTTTAAAAATATAATAGTTTAATCATTTTGAATTTGGCGCACATGTGGTAAGTAACTCTCGTCCACAAGGAACCATAGGCATCTCTTTCTCTGAGATAAGTGTTTAAATAGCTTGAGAGGCTCCACTCCACACCAAGCCTGGGGCAAGGCAAGGAGGCAGCCCTCCTTGAACTACCACAGCCAGTACAGGGTTTGAACCTGCACCACTGTTGTTATTCTACACCACTGGTGTTATTCTGCACCATATTCTAGATGCACATATAAAAGTTTTTAAATATGCTTGCATGTAACATCTTACATAGGGCTCATAACCAATAATAGAAGTTATGCAACTTTTTTCAAGTAGAAATCTTCAGGCAACTTTTCTGTATAAAAGTCCTCCCCCAACTTTACAACATGTCATCTATTCCATGAAAGGAGTTTATTCATCCAAACTTGGGATGGGAGTGTTCTGGGTTTTGTTCATTGTTCTAGAATAGAAACATCGAAAATAGTTCAACAAATGTTCCATTCTTTGTATGAATGGCTTTTTAAGCTCATTTCTAGTTCATAACTCTCTAAACCTTGATGCAGTGACTTCTGAAAGTCACTATACATAACTACTAGTAAGGACTTCACTTGAAAAAGATACTTAGTTTGCTAATTTCCTTGTGTGGGAAGACTCCAAAATGCGTATACTTTCTTGAAATCAGAAATGCTTGGAATTGCAAGCTTTTGAGTAAATAAAGAAAATTACCTTTTTACTTAGGAACTTAGGAGCAGGAGTGGGCCATTTGGCTCTTTGAGCCTGCTGCACCATTCGATAAGATCTTTGCTGATCTGGTTGTGGTTGCAGCTCCACTTTCCTGTCTGCACCCCATAACCCTTGACTCCCTTGTCTAACAAAAATCTATCTAATTCTGCCTTGAATAAATTTAAAGACCCAGTCTCCACTACCTTCTGAGGAAGAGAATTCCACACACTAATGACCCTCGGAGAAAAACTTTCTCCTCATCTCTGTCTTAAAAGGGTGACCTCTTATTCTTAAACTATGTCCCACAAGAGGAAACATCCTCCCAGTATCCACCCTATCCAGTCCTCTCAAGATCTTTGTTTCAATAAGATCACCTTTCATTCTTCTAAACGCCATTGTGTATAGGCCTAACCTGTTCAACCTGTCTTCATAAGATAAGCCCTTCATTCCAGGAACGAGTCGAGTGAACCTTTCCTGAGCTGCTGCTAAAGCAATTATATTTTTCTTCAAATACTGAGACCAAAACTGCACGTCTGAAGGATTGGAAATGCTGCGACTTCATAGCTTGCCCCTTTCACCACCGAACCTCAATTTAAATTCACCTTTCTCCTTTACCGCTCCCCCCAATCTGTTTCAGCAGGGAAAGCTGTCTTTTTTAAGACTAAATATGGTTACTGTGTGAAGAGGAAAAATTAGTGAATCAGCAGAGTGTCCTTTCTGACAGGTGAGATAATGATGAGATGTTTGAGCTGAAGGGGCTATAGCAATTTACAAAAAAGGATGAGCTTGTTGGACAATCTCAGACCTTCATTAACCTGGTGATTACATGGAAAATAGGAATAGGGATATATTGTTTTCTCATTGCATGTTCTTAAGTCCTTTCTTGAATATTTTAGACCATAAGACATAGGAGCAGAAATTAGGCCATTCGGCCCACCGAGTCTGCTCTGCAATTCAATCATGGCTGATAAGTTTCTCAACCCCATTCTCCCGGCTTGTCCCCGTAACCTTTGATCCCCATACCAATCAAGAACCTATCTATCTCGGTCTTAAATACACTCAATGACCTGGCCTCCACAGCCTTCTGTGGCAATGAATCCCATAGATTCACCACTCTCTGGCTAAAGAAGTTTCTCCTCATCTCTGTTCTAAAAGGTCTTCTGAGCGGCTGTGCCCTCGGGTCCTAGTCTCTCCTACTAATGGAAACATCTCCCCCACGTCCACTCTATCCAGGCCTTTCAGTATTCTGTAAGTTTCAATCAGATCCCCCCTCATCCTTCTAAACTCCATCGAGTATAGACCCAGAGTCCTCAAACGTTCCTCATATGTTAAGCCTTTCATTCCTGGGATCATTCTCGTGAACCTCCTCTGGACTCTCTCCAGGGCCAGCACATCCTTCCTGAGATACGGGGCCCAAAATTGCTCACAATATTCTAAATGTGGTCTGACCAGAACCTTATAAAGCCTCAGCAGCACAACGCTGCTTTTATATTCTAGTCCTCAAAATAAATGCCAACATTGCATTTGCCTTCCTAACTACCGACTCAACCTGCAAGTTAACCTTAAGAGAATCCTGCACTAGGACTCCCAAGTCCCTTTGCACTCCAGATTTTTGAATTCTCTCCCCATTTAGAAAATGGTCTATGTCTCTATTCTTCCTACCAAAGTGCATGACCTCACACTTCCCCATGTTGTATTCCATCTGCTACTTCTTTGCCCATTCTCCTAACCTGTCCAAATCCTTCTGCAGCCTTCCTGCCTCCTCAATACTACCTGTCCCTCCACCTATCTTTGTATCATCTGAAACTTAGCCAGAACACCCTCAGTTCCTTCATCTAGATCATTAATGTATAAAGTGAAAAGTTGTGGTCCCAACACTGACCCCTGCGGAACTCCACTAGTCACTGGCCGCCATCCTGAGAAGTACCCCCTTATCCCCACTCTCTGCCTCCTGCCAGACAGCCAATCTTCTATCCATGCTAGTACCTTGCCTCTAACACCATGGGCTCTTATCTTACTGAGCAGCCTCCTGTGCGGCACCTTGTCAAAGGCCTTCTGGAAGTCCAAGTAGATAACATCCATTGGCTCTCCTTTGTCTAACCTACTCGTTACCTCCTCAAAGAATTCTAACAGATTTGTCAGGCATGACCTCCCCTTGATGAAACCATGCTGACTTTGCCCTATTTTACCATGCACTTCCAAGTATTCTGAAATCTCATCCTTAATAATGGACTCTAAAATCTTACCAACGACCGAGGTCAGGCTAATCGGCCTGTAATTTCCCGTCTTTTGCCTCACTCCCTTCTTAAACAGGGGGGTTACATTAGCGATTTTCCAGTCCTCTGGGACCCTCCCTGACTCCAGTGATTCCTGAAAGATCACCACTAACACCTCCACTATCTCTTCAGCTATCTCCTTCAGAACTCTGGGGTGTAATCCATCTGGTCCAGGTGATTTATCCACCTTCAGACCTTTCAGTTTTCCTAGCACCTTCTACTTCGTAATGGCCACCATACTCACCTCTGTCCCCCGACTCTCTTGAACTTTGGGGATGTTACTCGTGTCTTCCACTGTGAAGACTGACGCAAAGTACCTATTCAGTTCCTCCACCATTTCTTTGTTTCCCACTACAACTTCTCCAGCGTCATTTTCCAGCGGCCCAATGTCCACTTTTGCCTCTCTCTTACCCTTTTATATATCTAAAAAAACTCTTGCAATCTTCTTTTATATTACTGGCTAGTTTACCCTCATATTTAATCTTCTCTCTCCTTATTTCTTTTTTAGTTGTCCTCTGTTGGTCTTTGTAGGCTTCCCAATCCCCTGGCTTCCCACTGCTCTTCGCTGCATTGTACACTTTCTCTTTAGCTTTTATGCTGTCCCTGACTTCCCTTGTCAGCCATGGTTGCCTCGTTTCCCCCTTTAGTATGCTTCTTCTTCCTAGGGATGAATTTTTGCTGTATCTCCCAAATTACTCCCAGAAACTCCTGCCATTGCTGTTCCACTTTCTTTCCTGTTAGGCTCATCTCCCAGTCAATTCTGGCCAGCACCTCCCTCGTGCCTCTGTAGTTGCCTTTATTCAACTGTAATACCGTTACATCTGATTCCAGCTTTTTCCTCTCAAATTGCAGGGTAAATTCTATCATATTGTGATCACTTCCTCCTAAGGGTTCCTTCACCTTAAGCTCCCTTATCAAATCTGCCTCATTACACATCACTAAATCTAGAATTGCCTGTTCCCTAGTGGGCTCCACCACAAGCTGCTCCAAAAAGCCATCTCGTAGACATTCCACAAATTCCTTTTCTTGGGATCCACTACCAACCTGATTTTCCCAGTCTACCTGCATATTGAAATCCCCCATGATCACTGTAACCTTGCCTTTCTTACACGCCTTTTCTATCTCCTGGTGTATCTTGTGCCCCACATCCTGACTACTGTTCGGAGGCATGTACATAACTCCCATTATGGTTTTTTTACCTTTGCGGTTCCTCAACTCTACCCACACAGATTCTACATCATCTGACCCTACGTCGTTTCTTGCTTTCGATTTAATTTCATTTCTTACTAACAAAGCAACCCCACCCCCTCTGCCAACCTGCCTATCTTTTGGGTCACTTCTAGTTTGAAAAGAACCAAATTTGTTTGTGGAGTCTACCTCAAGCTCAGAGTGAGTGTGTGATTAAAAGCCCAAGGTAAGGGTTTTGTATGAAGTTATGTTGCATCAATAGTAGGTTCTCTACTTAGAATCTTTGTTGTTTGCATGTCTTGGCATCATATCTATGGATCTTTTTACTGCCCAACTGCTTTAAATTTGCCATAGCTATAAGACAACTTTCAACCATGTACACATTCAATACCTATGTGTTTTTTGATTACATCATACATTTTCTGTTCAGGGGCACCTGTGAATATGTTTGTTTATTTTCCACTTGATTGGTGATCAGTTTCATAATAGATGCTATATAAATGCAAGTTGTTTAAATTAATCAACTGAATCCAAGTCATTAATGTAAATTAGAACAAGTAAGCCTCCTGTCATTGATTCCACATGCACCTACTCAGCACTTGCTTATTCCAACTTAGTTACTTTAACGAGAACTTGCAACATCTTATGCAATGACTAACATTGGCTAGGTTTTAGGAACATAGGACTTAGGAGCAGGAGTAGGCCATTCGGCCCTTTGAGCCTGCTGACCCATTTGATAAGATCTGGTTGTGGTCATAACTCCACTTTCCTGTCTGCCCCCATAACCCCCAACTCTCTTGTTTATCAAAAATCTATCTAACTCAGCCTTGAATAAACTAAATGACCCAGCCTCCACTGCTTCCTGGGGAAAGAGAATTCCATAGGCTTAACAGCCCTCAGAGAAAAATTTCTCCTCATCTCTGCCTTAAAAGAGAGATCTCTTATTCTTAAACTGTCCCCTAGTTCTAGTTTCCCCCACAAAAGGAAAGATCCTCCTGGTATCCACCCTATCAAGTGCCTCAAGATCTTGTATGTTTCAATAAGGTCACCTCTCATTATTCTAAACTCCATTGGGTATATGCCCAACCTGTTCAAGCTTTCCTCATGACATAAGCCCTACATCCCAGGAAATGAGACGAGTGAACCTTCTCTGAGCTTCTAACATGCTTGTATCCTTTTTTATAAGAAGACCAAAACTCTACATGGTACTCCAGATGTGGTCTCACCAAGGCCCTGTACACCTGCAGTGAAACTTCCCTATTTTTATATTTCATTCCCCTTGCCATAAGCCTCAACATTCCATCCTATTCACTGCCTGTACCTGCTTACAAACTTTTATGATTCATGTACCAGAATGCCCAGATCCCTCTGTACCACTGAGTTTTGCAATCTTATTCCATTTAAATAATATGCTACTTTTCTATTTTGCCTGCCAAAGTGGACAAGTTCAGATTTTCCCACATTATACTCCATCTACCAAATTTTTGCCCACTCACTTAACCTATCTGTATCCCTTTGCAGACTCTTTACCTCTTTGACAACTTACTTTCCTACCTATCTTGGTGTCATCAGCAAATTTAGCTACCATACATTCAGTCCTTTCATCCAAGTCGTTAATATAGATTGTGAATAGTTGAGGATCCAGCACTGATCCCTGTGGCACTCTGCTAAGCACAACTTGTCAACCCAAAAAGACCAATTATCCCTACTCTCTGCTTCCTGTTAACTAACCAATCCTTTATCCATGCTAACATGTTACTCCCTACAGCATGTGCTCTTATTTTGTGTAGTAACCTTTGATGTGGCACATTATCATATGCCTTTTGGAAATCCAAATACACCACATCTACAGGTTTCCTTTTATCTACCTAGTTTGATACCTCCTCAAAAAACTCATTTTAGTTAAACATCATTTCCTTTTCACAAAAACATGTTGACTCTGCCTGATGCCACTATGATTTTCTAAGTATCCTGTTATAACCTTAATTATGGATTCTAGCAATTTCCTTATGAAAGAGGTTAGGCTAACTGGCCTGTAGCTTCCCGCTTTGTCTCCATCCTTTCTTGAATAAAGGTGTTACATTTGCTGTTTTCCAAACCGCTCGGACCTTTCCAGAATCAAAGGAATTTTGGGAGATGTTATAACCAATGCCTTTTCTATCTCTGTAGCCACTTCTTTTAAGATCCTAGGATGCAGGCCGTCTGGCCCTCGGGACTTTTTAACCCTTAAGTTTAATAGTTTTCCCAGCACCTTTTTCCTGGTGATGATGATTTGTTTTAAGTTTCCCGTCCCTTTCACCTCTTGATTCTCAAGCTGGAAAGTCTTCTGCCTTCTACAGTGAATACAGACACAGAATACCTGTTCAACACCAACACCATCTCCATTTCCTTGCTTTTCATTATCAATTCCCTAGACATACGAACATATGAGTTAGAAGCAGGAATAGACTACCTGGCCCCTTGAGTCTGCTTTATCATTCAGTAGTGGGTGATCAGATAGTGGCCAGCTTCACATTCCCTACCTCTGGTAACATTTGCCTCCCTTATTAGTTAAGAATCTATCTACCTCTGCCTTAAAAATATTCAATGATTCTGTCTCCACCACTCCCTGGGAAAGAGTTCCAAAGACACTTGACCCTCTGAGAAACAAGAATTCTCCTCATCGCTGTCTTAAATGGGAGACCCCTTATTTTTAAGCTGTTTCCCCTAGTTCTAGTCTCTCCCACAAGGGGAAGCATCCTTTCAGCATCCATCCTGTCAAGACCTCTCAGGATCTTTGTTTCAATATGATCACCCCACATTCTTCTGAATGTCAGTGGATACAGGCCCATTACTCGTTTCTTATTTGTATACTTATAAAAACAGATAGCAAGTTTCTATATTACTAGGTAACTTTCTCTCATACCCTACTTTCTCCCTCTTCTATTACCTTTTACTCTTTTCTGGTTCTTAAAAGCTGACCAGTCTTCTGACCTACCACTAATCTTCGCAGATTTGTACAGTGTCTCTTTCAATTTGATACTATCCCTAACTTCCTTATTTATCCATGATGCATTCTTTTCAAAGAGCCTTCCTTTCTCACTGGGATAAACCTTTGCTGAGAATTATTAAATATCTCTTTAAAAGTCTGCCACTGTATTTCTACTGTCCTACCTTTTTAAACTAGTTTTCCAGTTCACTTTAGCTAGCTCTTCCTTCATACCCTTATAATTACCTTTGTTTATGTTCAAAACAGTGCTCTTAGACCCACACTTCTCCATTTCACGCTGAACATGAAATTCTCATGATATGACCGCTCTCACCTACAGGCTTCTATACCATAAGGTTATTGATTAACCCTGTCCCATTGCACATTACCAGGTCTGGAAGAGACTGCACCCTAGTTGGCTCCAGAATATACAGCCCTAAGAAATTGTTAGAATACACCCTGAATTGATTTTGCAGGCTACCTTTGCCCAGCTGATTTGCCCTGAGTCTCCACTGCTTCTAGCTTAAATAGCAGCCTTTCAAGTAGAACTTTGTCAAATGCTGTTTGGAACTCCAAACTTGGAATATCACTTCCTCAAAAATGTCGAGGCATTTGGTCACCATCTAATGCCATCTTTGGCTCAGTGTCATTCTTTGTCTGATTATGCTTTTGTGATGTGTTTGGGATGTTTTATAACATTAAAGGTGCTATATAAATCTAAGCAGCCCTTAACATATAGGGCTGACCCATTAACCATTCTTGCGAATGCTTTTCGGGAGACACCAACCATGGCCTCTTTTTCCTTCATTAAAGGTGCTTTTTAATGCTAGTTGAACTTATTACTAGCTTCCCAGCAGTCTGCATAGTTTTGTTCTTTTTAATGGCTACCACTGAACAGGCAGTAATATGGATTGCAAAAATGCGTCCATTTAACAAACTCACTGATTGAGTAATCTAGCAGAAATAAGCAGGTATTTTGAGTCGCAAGCTGTGCTATGATCCAAACCTCAAATTTCTGTTTGGGAAGCAAGTGATGTATTGCACTGTTGGCTCACTCCCAGCTCTTTTTAACAAAATGTAATAGCATAATGTAAACATGATTAATAGCTACTAATTTTGCTTATATAGAAGCAACTCCATAGTTACATTTTACTTGGCTATCTTAGGGGCAGGGTGTAGAATCTCCAATTGACTTGAGAATTTTTTTTCAGTTATAACTAGATTAGGCTTGTTAGCCTTTGTTACGTACATCAACTAGAAGCTAGTCTGAGAAAATAGATTGGAAACACCTTGGAACATCATTTCAAAATGATTTGTTACAGGAAAATTATGGATACCCAAGCAAAAACCTGTGGAGCAGCGTGTGGAAGAGAAAGTGACACTGGATCCAGAACTGGAAGAAGCCTTGACGAGTGCAACGGATACAGAACTCTGTGACCTTGCAGGTAAACCATCGTGAGCACAGCTTTTTTTAATATCTGCACTTCTAATTCATTTGTTCTTGCCTTGGGTAGAGCTAGAAGGGGAGGGAATTGTGCAAAACTTCTAAAAGTTGGTGGATTTTGTTTACTCGTTATAATTGTAGGTTTAGTTTTAATTGGAGAATAATAACTGAAAAGATGGCAAAGAGTCTACCACATCGTGTGGGCAAAGTTCAGAGGAAATAATCTTAGAGGGGCAGATGCTCTAACAATTGCATCTGTGGAGTTTAGTTGCTGGGAACTTTGTCTGCAATTTATGGATTGATGAGAACTTCTGTCTATGGTGTATCTCCCCTTTTTGGATATGTTTTATGATTTGCAGCATGTTCATCTGTGGTATTTATGTAGTTCATGAATTCACTTTATCCACCAAACTGCCGTTAAATGTCTAACACCCAGTACCACAGAATTATAGGGTATAACTTTGATCCTCTAAATTCTGCTTGTTCTTCCTCTTGGTCATTCCACTGTTGATGGATGTCTCCAGTGGGGTAGGGTTGGCGAGAAATACACTGGGCAGCTCACCTGGCTGTCCAGCTACACGGATTATCACTAATGTGCCTGCTCTCCTTTTGAAATGGAGTTGCATTGTTCAAGTGGAAACCAGCAAACTGAATAAATCAAGAAAATGGGATAATATACCCTCAGACAAAAACCATGTACAATAATTGTGACTACCTTTTTCAGGCAGGGTTGGGATGTCAGGGCTTCAAGTGGTTTGTTTAAAGTCTTTATCTGATATCTCCCCCAACACAGCTGACTTGAAATTTGATTCCAAAACGACACTCAGTGGTAATATTTCATGATGTTTGTTTATAGCACTTCAGAGACTTAGTGCTAGTAACAAGTTGCTTGCAAATACTGAATTCCAACAGTTTATCTAGAAAATTCCTGCCAATTTCAGCAGCTCTGCTTTTGTTTAGTAACATACTTCTAGAAAAATTCATGTTTGTTGCACCACAGGAAATACTTAAAACCTTTGTTTATCTAATCTCAATTAATGTAGGATATTTGCCTGTCATTTAAGGGGAAATCACGAAGTAACTGAATTAAATAATCCAAGTTTCAACATGCCCCTTTTAATCCATTTATTTATCTTGTAGCTTGGATAAGAACTAAATTGAAGCTGATGTATTTGACTGAGAGACTAGCAAACTTGTTATTAAGATTTCATTAATTTCCTGCTTCCTAATTTCAGCCATTCTAGGGATGCACACTTTGGTGAGCAACACACATTACTTAGATTCTGTTGGCAGTGGAAGCAAAGGAGGCTTAAACAGTAAGTTGGAAAAAAGAAGTTATTACTTTTTAACAAATGTTTCACTTGAGTGTTTTGCTACTGCATCCACGTTAGAAATAGGACAATCCTTTGGTGAGTTCCAACAGTTATGAAATTTTTCATTTTCTATTCAGGAAAATAATCAAGTTTTTGTTATCTGCTTGTTTTTTCTGGAATGGTGAAATTCTCAGGCTGATGAATATTCATTTTACAGCTGTTAACATGGTGGAATGGTTGGGAGTAAAGTGAATGAAGATTTTGATTTGCCCGAGTAGAATATCTAGTTTAAACATAGACTTGAGTGAAGGAGACACATACAGGCCAAAACAATTTAGTCATCAGGAGATTAATATGTTCAGCTAAGTAAGTTAAGTTAAAATCTCCTTTTATAAAAAACATGCACTGTCAGAGATGCATGCAAACTAGTAGTAGTAAATAAAGATCATGTTGGCTGATGCCAGTTTAAAATGTGTTCTTCTCAATGGGATTTTCCCCAAATCTAATATCTGTAAGTCTATCAAAAGATTTGGATCATAGTGTAATATTTCATGTAAACACCATGGTATCAAGCTTGCTGATTACTCGGGTTATTTAGTGTTGGCACCAGAGTAATGTAGAGAAAAGATGATTTGCATCAAGCCAGTGTATTTTTTGTATGGCATTCTTAATTTGCTGCAGATTTTTCTACACTAGTAACAGACCTGTAACCACCAATACTTCACCCTGATGCTGCACAGTTCAAAATGTTCTTTCCAGGCATAACCTGTGTTTGAAGGATATAATCGGTACTAGATATCTTAGACACGGTATTGAAAATTTCACTGGTCCATCATTTAAGTTTTACTGAAATCCTGGCAACGGTGCTGAGTGGCTGTGTTGTCTTTCTCTTTCCATTCTTTCCCCCCCCTCTAGATAATAAGTTGAACTAAGATGGCACTGTTTTAGCATATTGCATTTAGATAAGGTTGGTCAATTATCATTTTTATTATGTATAGATTTGTTTACTAGTATAGCCTATGCCAGGAGGGTAAAACTTCATTTAAATGTTTATTTTCAAACTACATACTTTGATATCGGCTTAATATTAAACATTCATACAGATTTCTTCAGTGAAACAAGACTTAAACCAGTACATGTTACAACCATACGTAGGTATCAGATCAATTATGATATTGACTTCTGAAAGCAGAACACTGATTCAGCACAAAGATTGCTACATCAACAAGTTGTTAATATGTTAATTATTAATTTTAATTTATTCTTTCATGGGCTATGAGCATTGCTGGCAAGGCCAGCATTTGTTTCCCATCCCTAATTGCACTTGAATTGAGTGGCTATTTCAGAGCGCAGTTAAGAGTCAACCTGGAGTCACATGTAGGCCAGACCAGGTAAGGATTGCAGCTTTCCTTCCCTAAAGGACGTTAATGAACCAGGTCTGTTTTTATAACAATTGATGGGTTCTTGGTCACTATTACTGAGACTAGCTTTATATTCCAGATTTTTTTATAACTGAATTTAAATTCCACCAGCTGCCATAGTGGCACCAGACCATTAGCCTGGGCCTCTGGATTATAAGTTCAGGGACATTACCACTATGCCATCAGTTCCTTCCATCATTGCTACTAGAGAAGGCTTATTGCCACTTAGATGTACATTTGAGCCTCTTGACAAATCCTGCTCTAATGTTTTTGAAGATTCAGGATAGTTTTTCAATGAACTAATTGTTGTAAATGGTGATTTCCAGATGTTGTCAAAGGTGAGAAGGTTAAACCAGTTTTTGATGAACCTCCCAACCCAACAAATGTAGAAGAAAGTTTACAACGAATAAAAGCCAATGATTCTGGACTTGTAGAGGTTAATCTTAACAACATAAAGGTAGGATAGTTATGGTTGAATAAATTCTTATTTAAATGACTTATTTAAATGCTGTTTTACTGTACCTTGAAGAAACTAAATGGCTTCTGTAACCAGCAACTGGATTAGCACAATGGTACATTCCATTTGCGATTGATTAAAATTTCATTACCATAATATATTTGCATAATTTTAAAAGAATCTAAGCACTCAGCGTAACAAAGTACTTGACATCACCAACTGCATGGAGTTCTACTTCTGGAGGACTAATGCAAGGTTCAGCTCGTGATCTTGTGATGTTAAAAATTCCTCATTACTGCAGTAAGACTGCATACATACCAGTAGCTTGATTTATGGTAATGAACTGCTACTAAGAATAGTTAAATTCTGTGTTTAACAACTGCCTTGCCTCTTCCTTCATTCTTTCTGTCTTACCTCCTGTTGTGTTCATTGTTTTAATTTAATATTTAAATTGTTTAGTATTTTTCTTCCGTCGCCATTGGACTTTCCCCTCACTTAAATAGGAAAACTGGCTTCAAAGACTGGTTTCTCAGTAATTGAACCATTGCATAAGAAGTTTGACCAGGTCAGAATTATTTAGCCATCGCCAATAAAGGTATTGTATTGGTCATGTGAAATGGAGCAAATTGAGGCATTTGGGTTACCAATAATTTTGCCTTCCATATGAGTAAAATTGGATTGACTGGTTCCTTTCTTGCACCTCCTAGTAGTTGGCATGTGCTATATTATAGAATCTTGCAAAAAGGGAGTAGGGGAAAAGACAGACGTGGTCAATACGTGGCAAATTGATTTGTTCGAAAGATTTGATTGCCACCCTGTGATGCAGT
The DNA here is from genome assembly GCF_964194155.1 of Cetorhinus maximus. Lineage (NCBI taxonomy): Eukaryota > Metazoa > Chordata > Chondrichthyes > Lamniformes > Cetorhinidae > Cetorhinus > Cetorhinus maximus. The sequence goes on along the minus strand of NC_135904.1, from coordinate 16,557,796 downwards.
GTGTTGGTAAGACACACTCTCACTTGCAGTTACTCAGAGGAAGCTCTAAACTTAGGTAAATTGTTTGAAGATAGGCAGAACAGCCAGTGGGTTATATGGGCAGCTAGTGACTGCTCTGGAGTTGTCAGAAACATGAGGAAGGGGTGCACTGTGGCTCCAATGTGCATTAATCAATTATCTTGAATCTGTCCTTAGAATATTCCAATTCCAACGTTAAAAGACTTTGCAGAAGCCTTGAAAAAAAATACTCACCTGAAGAAGTTTAGCCTGGCGGCGTCTCGGAGCAATGACCCCATTGCTTTTGTAAGTTTAATTTTGCTCTGATTCTGTTTTCATGAAATGTTCTTTAGTTCCCCAGTGAGTTAACTTGGAATTATGGTTTAGAGCAAAATATCAAAACAGTGAGCTGGAACTGTTTTTAATGATTTTCCCTCGTGAGAGGATAGGCTCCTTTGAAAATCTGCATGCTGGTTAATGTAACCATCTTCCCTCAGTCCATGAAGCGTTGGTTGGGATTAGATGAATGTTAAACGCAAACACAAACTAATACAATCTGGGTCATGGTGTAACTTGGTGAGTGGGCCCATAAAAGCTTTTGCTTTAGCATTATTAAGTTGTCAACAAAGCTTGTTTCTATTTTATTCAGACCCTGGGAGACTGTCATCTGTAAGCCAGCTCAGTGTTTGCTGAATCCACTCTCTGTAGCCCTGGCAGCAGACTCATTGGCCCTGCTTTATCTGGGACTACAAGTCTGCAGCTAAGCTCTAGAAAATGGATTTCACAACATAAACATGGGGAATTGATTTGTGGATGTCAAACTCCTAGAATTTATATAAAAGGAATTTATAAGCATCCATGCCAGTTATGAGCCTGAGCAGAGTTACCAAACCCATATCCTCTCAATCACAAAGTTTTCATACTTCCGTTTCTAACATCACCTATCTTCATCCCTGTTTCAGCCTGACCATGTTGCTGTCATTGAATTTTCAATGCTCTGTTGCCAACCTTTCATTCTCTATTTTCGTAAACTTTGTCTCATCCAAAACACTGTACTCTCTAACTTATCCCATGCCAAGTCCCACTAACCCATCACCCCTGTGCTGACCTGCATTGGCTCCCATTCCCTCAAAGTCTCATGTAAAATTCCCACCTTTGTGTTCATGGCTTCACCAGTCTCAATCTGTCACCCTCCAAGATGCTACAACCTTCCAAGAACTCTGTCCCTTCAACAGTGGCCCCTTGTGCATCTCCAAATACCCTTCACCCCATCATTGACAGCTGTGCAATCAGCAATCTTGGCCCCAAACTCTGAAATTCTCTATCCCCGTCCTCTCCACCTCCTTCCATTTTTAAGATCCTCTTAAAACCGACCTCTGAACTGAAGTGTTTCAGCCACTATGCTCAGGGAATGTCAACATCGACCATTGTTCAAAAGAATTCTGATTGCATTTCAGTGCTACATCATATTAGTATTAGTGGGTACTTTTAAAATGCTTGATTTTGGAGACATTGCCTGTTAGCATTCAAACCAAGTTTTTGTTTTGAAGGCTTTTGCAGATATGCTACGAGTTAATAAGACACTTAGAAGTCTAAATCTTGAGTCAAACTTCATCACTGGTGTCGGTATACAGGCAATCATAGATGCACTGAAAGAGAATGAAACCTTAATGGAGATCAAGATTGATAATCAAGTGAGTGTTTTGTGCCAGAAATCTCTACTTGTGTAACTTTGGCATACTGCTAGGACAGCTTATTAGATATTTTTCTAGATATATAACAGCCTTCAGGCCAAGAAACTAAAATGTCATATAGTCCTTCTCGCACCCTAATTGAATTATCCTGAAATGTCCCTGCATCTACCCTGAGTGCACAGTACATTTTCTGTATATCCTAAGCATCTAACTTATTACCTTGAAGCCCCAAAGATAAACTGTTGTGGATTCAGTTAATTTAAAATTATGCATTTCTCAATATCTTCATGTTGTCAAATCTTTGCATAGTTTTTAAAAAAAAATGTGTGTAGTTTGAATGGTTAAAGTTAAAGCCTTAATCTGGAATGTTGCTTTATGTAAAAGAACAAAATGTGAAATATCTGCACTGATTGAGTATGTTGAGTTCTGAACAATGACTGCTAATCTGTTGTAAAGTTGAAAAGCATTAATAATTAGTCAGTTATTGCATGAGAATTGCTTTATTAATGTTTTCCAAAACCATTTTCACCCATCCCTAAAAGATGTCCAGTTCAAACTACTTGACTGTCTCAAATTGGCAATTTGAAATAAGGGGGAAGCCTCAAAGTAAACTTCTCACACTAGATTGATTACATTGACTGTGTTTCTGCTTGTAGCGCCAACAGTTAGGTGCAACAGTTGAAATGGAAATAGCACAAATGCTGGAGACAAACTGTTCAATCTTGAAATTTGGATATCAGTTCACGCAACAAGGACCACGAGCAAGGGCAGCTGCGGCCATAACCAAGAATAATGATATAGGTAAGATTTACGATTGCTTTTGGCTTTATACCAACAATTTCCAAAGCGAATTTGGGTTTTCTCCCCCCTCACCCCTGCCCAACCAATTTTATCCCTCCCTGAAGGCACTGACACATTGGAATATAATTCCAAAGGTTCCAGTCGTCATCCAATTACTTGCTCGAGTAATAATTTCCATGTGTGACAGAAGCAAAATACTGTAGATGCTGGAAGCACTTATCTGATTAGGCATTCATCAAGCCATTGACCTGAAACGTCAACTCTGTTTCTCTCTCCACAGATGCTGCCTGTACTGTTGAGCGTTTCCAGCATTTATTGTTCTTCACTTGCAAACCTTGCTAATGAATGTTAGCAGGCTTTTGCATCCTGAAGTGGCAGGGATGCATACACAGTAGCCCATAGCATCAGTTTCAAGCCAGTCCTGTCTTCATCCTTTGTGCATGAACACAAGAGCCACTGATAATTAGGAGTAAGAGTTTTGATCAATTCAATTATAATTTTGAATCAAGTTTTGGCTGAACCATTGAATTTTGTGAATTAGTGAAACTATTGGAAATTTTTAATGGCAAATTTAGTTGCATATAGGTGTTCTCTTTGCTGTCGTTCAGATTATTGCAGGGGAATTAAATTTTGAATGGAAATTGCAGACCAGGTTCTTTCTCCCTTTCCTCCTGATACCTTGGGTAAATGTATCAGGTGTTGCAGCATTGAGCTATACACATCAGAACATTCAAACAGGCAGGCAAGATATTTATTGGTACTTCCACACAGCCCCAGCATGTGCCCTGGCAAAAGCCTGCTACTTGGCTAAGTTTTTTAACTGGGTAAGTATTATTCCTTTTTGCAGGTAATGCACTCCTTTTCTAGTTTGACATGCCTAAATGTTCACCTTTTTTATTTTTTCATTTAGTGCAGACCCTTACTTTGTCTGCACTTTTGTCAGTTTCTCTGTCACCAGATCCAAGCCTGTGGCATTGATTTGGTTGAAATATAAATTATCCATCCACTGTAATAAACATTAATGAGGTGTTTGCAAGCACTGACACTTCAATTAACACAACAAAACGCCTTGACGTTGCCGTGTACAGGTATGAGCGAAATTGGGTCCCTTGTGAAGAAATTTCAGCTTAAGCAAGCCACTGTAGGCAGGGAGGCGCACTTGGTTTGTGTAATCACTGCTGACCCAATTGCTTTCAATCGCTGAGTCAAGAGAGCAGAATAGATGGCACTGTTTCAGTAGCGTTGCTTCCTGAAAAGTAAACCTGTTGCACTGTTCAAAATCTGAAAGCTTTCTTGAAATACTTATAATAGGAAATAAAGTAGTGAAGTCTTAATTTTTTAAACTTCTTATTGGTGTGATTTCATATTTTATTGGTGTAAATAGCATTAGTTCTGGTTTCTTCTGTGGGAAGCCTTTGTAAAGATTCTTTGCTATTATAAGTTTTATATATATTTGCTATTAGGATAGCAAATCTCCCTTTCTATCTTCTTTTCAGATTTTAGATTCTATTAAGTTGTAGACTTTCCTTGTGCTGAATGTTACCCAAAAACTTTTCATATTGACAAAAGATGGCAAAAAATGATGCACCGGCCTTGAAACCAAACTTAACAACTATTGAACACCCACAAAACAACGGTTTGAGATGAATAATGCTGCAATTTGTTTCAATATTACATTTTTTTTTATTCCTGCTAATTGCTGTCATCTTGCTTCTTCAGTCTGGAATATGGGTAAATTCTTCATACACCTTGCCAGCTGCCCAGCCATGAAGTTTCAGGTTGGATTAAATGTGATGAATATGGAGAACTGGAACTGCTGAACTAATTATCACCAGCTTTCTGCGTTGCACTAACTGCTATTTTCAGAGTTTTGCCTTTATCTTATTTATTTCACTGCTCTTCTTCTAATTTCTGGCCTGTTAGAACTTTGAATGCATGCTCCAGAATTTATAATTGACCAGAAAAGTTTGGATTTTCAAAAGGAGTGTGTGTGTGTGTGTGTGTGTGTGTGTGTGTGTGTGTGTGTCTGCCATGTATTCTAAACTACTTGATGACCATATCATTTTAAGCTGTTCAGCTATTGTTTCTCTTTCTGTTGTTTCAATACAGTTCGCAAAAAGCGAGTCGAAAGAGATGCATACTAATGGTAATCTGGAGTCTGTGCCTGCCTGGTGCTGTATTTCATCCTATGGAAGATCCACTACAACGCATTGGGCACGTTGCCAAGCCTAGCTCAAGGCTTTCTCGCATTTGCTGTCTGGGTAGAAGGGAAAAGACTGGAATTTAACCCCTCCACTGTTCTAGCAGTAACTGTAGTTTAATAATGACTTATCCATAAACATCACACTTCTCTCTTTAATTTTTCAGGGGACCTCATCAATAGCACCAAACTATGTTGTAATTTGAAAATGTTAGATATTAAGATATCCAGGACAAGAAAAATGTTTGACTTGAAATTTGCACTGTGCCCAACGTCAAGTATTTTTTAACCTTTTATATGCTGTAATGAAAATCGTGCTAAATTGTAGTGTGTTGTGCAGTTAAGTGTCATTTTTGTACTGCACTTAATGTTCCAGTGTATCAGGACTAAGACAGAAAAGACTTAACCTTTTTTTTAAAAAGAATTTTGTATTAACTAAAAAAAAAACTACTACGAAGTTTGTCTTGGGACTTAGGATTATTTTGCCGATTTGGCCATGCTGTACAGCACTGAACCATGGCCATGCAAGTAGCTGTTGCTCTTCTGCATGCTCACTCTGTGGTGAGAACAGTTCAAATCAAGACTTGACACAGGGATATTTCTTCAGACTTTCTGCCAAAAAAGCCACTTGCAATTCTTAAATTCATTTGTACTCCTTTTGCTGCAACTGCATTTTATTACCAAATTGACTTGTATTGATGGAAATTCTATTGGAGTAAAGTAATAAAACATTTGCAGATTATATTCTGGAAGGAATATGCTAGTTGGCAATAGTTGTAACTATTTAACCAAAGATCTGCAAATCTGGATTCTTTGTAGTTTTGTTCTCCTAATGTATTAAATAATGAAGCCTGCTGGCATTTTCAGTTAAGCATGTGGGATTCTATGGAATGCTAGTATTGGGAAAACAAATCTGAATGATTGCTTACACCAAGTCCTAATGATTTAAATAAAAATCCATACCAACCCACACTGTTAAAGCTGTGTACAGTAGTTCAAAAATATGTAAACCTTTTATGTCCTCCTTCATGAAGCTTTTATCTGCGGAGTATTTTAGGAGTTTGTCTACTTCACTTATATAGGAAATTATGTGGCAGCATGACTAATTGCAGGAAATATTCTGGATACTAAAAAATCCATGCGCATGCCAGTATCTTGTGTAGTCTGCTTAAATGACCAAATTGTTGTGAATGCTGTCCGAAAGTCCTAGGCATGCGTGTTTGTGTGGTTAAGGTATATTATGCCAACATGATGAAAAGCTATGTCAGTGTTTATATGCCCATGTATGATGTCTGTCCCATCAGTTAATACATGCATTGAGTTATTGGCTTTTTCAAACATAACAAATATCGTGGGATCATGTAAAGAAATTGTTATAAATGCTCAACTGTTAACGGTTAAGCTTCTCCGTTGTGCTTGTTTATTCATAGTGGAAATCCGATTTGTGGTAATAAATACTCACAAATTAAAATTGGATGTTGAAAGTATTTATATAGCCTACCCTTATAACTGAACTGGTAAAACACTCTTCACAAAAGGTTGTTTTGTGTAGTATTAAATAATAATTGGTTACCAACCTATTACGTAAAGTCTGTGTAAGAATTAATCTGTTGAATGAGGGAAGTTTATGTTAAAGTGCTGTGTATATTTAAAATGTACAGCATTCTACATTTAAACCTGTGGGGAAAATAAAGTTTTTAGTACTTAAGTTCTCACCTTTCTCATTTAATTATTTGAGTTTAAACTGGGAATTTCATCGGAAATTTAAATACATTGCTAATATAGCATTGACATTAGTAATTTGATGTAGGAATATATGCATTAAAGTCTTGTATCCAATTTATATCACATCGGTGACACTATAATTGCAGCTGATCTAAACGTTACATTTTTATTGTATGAAACCAGAGATATCTGCTGTATTGTCATTTTGTGTTTCATGATGGTAAAGGCTGTGTAGTGTGCATGCATTTGAGAGTCTGTCACTATCACCACATGCTGCTGAGGTGGGCAATAGGACTGAATACTCCTGTATATAATTCTCTTAGAACCGCACTGCTGAAAGTATTGCTGTGTAAGAATGAATGCTGTGTCACTTCATGATGCAACAGACCACACACGGTTTTTTGTGTGAGATGACAAAGCTTTACCTGGAACAAATTCTCTAGTGCTTTTATATGTCCGAGAAATGCCACATTGCGTTCCCAAACAGCTACATTTGGACATGCTTAAAAGATGGAATTGAAAACGGGTTCAGTGTGAAATACAATGGTGCACTTTGTTTTTCCATAGGGAGCAAGTGTTATGCCTACGAGGCTTCAATATGTTATAAATTGGGCATTGTGCTAAGATACAAGGTAAAGGAACACCCTTGGTGTAAGATTTGGTCAGCATGCAGCTAAGCATCAATTTTACATGCAGCAGTTCATTTGCCTCTGAACAGGTAAAGCCTTTCTGGTTGAGATTTAATTTGCAGATTTAATTCTCTTCCATAGTTCACAGTTTTGTCTTGTAAACAACCTACTGCAAGCTAGGCAATAAGCACTCAGCCCCTGAAAGGGCAGGCTTATATGTAAGTTCTGATTTTACATGTCCTGTTTCTTGCTGTCATGTATATGAGTCTTCCTGGTTAGCAGCCATTAATGTGTTTCTCTACCTTGTAGTCATTTTTTTCCTAATAAATACTTTATTCATAAAATTTGTAAAAGTACATTCTGTAATTTTAAAGTCGAAATGTTTTGTAAAGTACCATAAAAACCCTACTTGTCTCTGTACAGTGTGTTCCACTTTTAGGTGCCTCTATACAATTGTAAATCTTTTGATATTTTCAATATACATTCCATGTCATGCATACAGCCTGGGGGCAAAACATTTCAAATTGAAAAATTACAAAAAGTGCAATAGAATTCAACTTTTTTTCATTCAGCATATGCCCCTCTGAGGTGCCTCAATACAATTTCAATACTTGTGCATTCATATTCAATGTTAGGCATTTAGTTGGAGGGGATTCTACAAATTTTCCAGCCCCTCAGTGTACGATAGCTGAGAGGCCTTATACAGCAACCTTTCCCCATTGTGCCGCTGAGGTGGCTGCCTCGAGCTTTAATGTGTCTTTCAGCACATAGTTCTGGACCTTGGAATGTGCCAGTCTGCAACACTTGGTTGAGGACAACTTTTTGCACTGGAAGACCCAGCAAGCTTTGGCAGACCAAAGAGCATCTTTCACCGAGTTGTTGATGTCTGTCTCGGTGTGCATCCCTGGGAACGGCCCATAGAGCACAGAGTTCTGCGTCATATATCCTAGTCATTTTTTAAACATGCTACTTGCACGGTGAGGCAAAGAATTTGGACCCCCTGCCCCACCCTTTAAAGGGAGTTGAGTTTAAAGAGTAACGACAAATACAAAAAACTTCAGGTCTATTTAAAGAAATATTTAAACAAATGCTAGAAAAGGGGAGGAGGACTTTTATTTGATTTTCTGTTTAAACCAGGTCTTTGATCTGAAATGCTAATTTATGCTTTTGCAAAATGTGAAAACTTTGGTTCATGCTCATCAGAATCAGTAAATCCCACACTTGAATAAAATCACATGTTTCAGTATTTGCATTGTGTTGTTCACTACTTTAAATTTTGATTGAAATGTAATATAGATGACTATGGGGGACTGGTCTCATCTTTGTTCATGAAAATTGTCTTTGAGTAATTTTGTCATGCATCATTTGATCAGTCAGTTTCAACTTGTGAGACAGGATTAGGCTAGATCTGTCTCTTAGACTTGTGTTAATTAAAAGCAAGTTAACTCTTCTGCGAAATAGCTACTTAATCCTTTCATCAGCCATTATTGTAGATTTATTTAAATCTATACATCATAGTAGTTTAAACTAGGATATAACATTTTCATCTTTGTTTTCAAACCCCTCCATGGCCTCACCCCTCCCTGTCACTGTAACCTCCTCCAATTTTGGCCCCTTGCATATCCGCAATTTTCACCATTGGTGCCTGTGCATGCAGTACGCAGACCCGAAGCTCTGGAATTTCTTCTCTACCTTCTCTTCTCTTATGATGCTGTTTAAAACCTACGTCTTTGACCCATCTTCTGGTCAGTTGTCTTAATATCAGCTCATTAGGCACGGTGTTAAATATTGTGTTCCTTTTAATGTTTTTCCACTTTAAAGATGCCATATAAATGCAAATTGTTGTATGTAGGCCTAATGGAAGAACTGAGGCACTCTGTGAATTAAATTAATTTTAATGAAAATTTAATTGGCTAATTCGAGGCATAATCTCCTCAGATTGAATACGGCACTGTATAAAAATAGTTGAGATGCTTACATATTCCAAGTAAAATTTTTGTAAAGTCTTAGCACAGTAAATGGGTAAATATAAATCTAATTTTGGCTTCTGTTTCTGAATCTATTTGTTCTTTAACATATCTGTTTTCTTCAAGAAAGAAGGCTAACATTGCAAGTTAAAATGAAATAATTACATTCATGCCTCCCTACTTGGAATTACAAGTATAAACAAAACTAATTTTACCCTGGACAGCTCATATCATGGAGCTTTCATTTTTAAAATTCTGTTTGTTTGTTTGTTTTGAGTCCCTGCCTGGATTTTCAAAGTCTTGCAGTTTGATCTGCAATTGGCGAAGATAATGAATTAATTGCACTGGTTTTCTAAAATCTTGGAGATTAAGCTCCTTGATTAGTACTGACCATTCCGATTATGTTTTAAATCTTACTTTGCATATTATATTGAGCATGTCATCTAATAGGCATCAAATTCAAAATGTATTGCTCTCATGGTTTGAGTGAGTAAATACATGCATCGTGTGACATTGCATAATACAGAGAAAATCCCAGGTTGCATCTTGGGTTGGGTTTGCCAGTCTGGACCAGGATGACATTTTGTGCTCTGCTGTTCATCTCAGTGGTGAGCTATTTTGGTGAGAGAGAACACACACAAGATTAGGCTTGGTTCAGGTACCCCCATAGTTGAGGACGCTGCTGGCAATTACTGGCCAGATTCACACTTAAAGGTTGGTCACTTGGATGAGGCAGTAGTGAACTTCTGTCTCCTATAAAGACTTGAAAGAAAGGCTTACATTTATATCGCACTTCCCGTGACCCCTAAACACCCCAAAACACTTCACAGCCAATTAATTACTTTTACAACAGTGACTACACTGCAATACTGTAGGAAATATGGAATGCAATTTATACATCGCAAGGTTCCACAAACGGCAGTGTCATAATGACCAAATAATCTCTTTATTCTGATGTTGATTGAGATTATATATTGGCCAGAGCACTGGGAGTTGCTTTTTGAAATAGTGCCATGGGATCTTTTATGCCCACCTGAGAGGGTAGAATAGGCCTCGGTTTATCATTTCACTCAAAGACTGCACTGTCCTTTGAATGTCAGGCTTCATTTTTTGCTCAAGTCCTAGAGTGAAACTTGAACCCAGAACCTTGTAACTCCGAGGCAAGAGTGCTACCAACTGAGCCATTGCTGACATATGGAAACATGACCTATTCCATGTCTGTGCCTTCAGAGGAATGAGGCTGAGGGGAGGAAGGAAAATTTGGGATAAGTACATGTTCAGAAGCTATTCCATTCTGGTCAACTATGCAATGCTGCTTTAGTTCACAAATACCTTTGGATTGCTTTTAAACCAGAAAGTGACCTTTTGCATGAGTTCATTGTGATCAAGTACTCTACAATCTGAATAATTTAAGAATGGTTTAATGAACTGTAAACTGTCACAAGTCTGCATGCACTCATGAATAATTCATAAATATTAGCTGCGTTAACTTGGGTGAAATAAATACAGGCGATTATCGACATATTCAACCTTTTTTTTTTAAAAAAATCATTTTGAAGAAGTTGAAGGAATGGAGTGGATGATTTTTGGAATTCTGAACATTAAGATTCCTTACTGATATGCAAATGATTTTCCATACTGAAGTATATGTATATTTAGAACTTGTAAGAATACAGCTGTATATTCTGAATATAAATCATTCAATATACAGTCATTGTCTCATAGAATAAGTATATTTTTGGTCCCAATGTGCTTGCAGCAACAGACAACTCCCACTCATGTTGCATTAGAGTATCTCCATGCATCTCATTTCAAGGCACTTTGGGAATTAGATTTTCTGCGGCTCAGCTGCGTTGCTGGAGAGACAGACTGTATGGGACCAGAAACCTTCCCAAAGGAAAGGACAGAAACTAGGACTGTGCACCAGACTGATCATTAATGCTTCTCAGCAGCTGACTCAATGTTATAGCAGACACTTGGGAACTTGCCCTCCTGCTGTCTTGGTCACAGGAGATACCTACCCTGGGGCAGAAAGGCAAGGGAAAAGATGGTCAACCATTAAATAAATAAGCTTTTGCTGATATATTTAAAATAAATTTTCATGTACTTTTCAAAGTTAAACAATTTAAAAATTAGTCCGTAATGCTTCGGTCAATTGCCCTTTGATATCATCCATGGGTCTGAGCTTCAGATTATGATAACAGTTACTAACAGAGTAGCCACAATTTGGATCAACTCTTAAACAGTTGGTCACCACTTTGCTCTTTGACTTATATTGACTCCCAGTTCAGCAACACCTTTTTCTCATCTTCCTCCTTGTTTTCAAATCCCTTCATGGCTCCGGCTCTCCCTACCTCATTCAGCTTTCCAGCCCTGTCGGATCTGTGACTTTCTCCTCTCTTGCACATCCCTGATTTTAATCACTCTACCATTAACAGCTGTGCCTTCAGATGGCTAGGCTGAGTTCTGGAATGCCCTCCCTAAACTTTCCACCCCTCTATCCTTTTTTCCTTTTAAAAACTCTCCTTAAAACTACTCTTGGGCCAAGTTTTTAATCATCTATTCTAATATCTCCTTATGTGGCCCTGTCAAAATTTTTTTTGATAACTCTCCTGTAAAGCATGTTAAAGGCACTGTATAAATGCAAGTTATCTCATAGGAACTGCAATTGCACAATTTTATCATCTGTAGCTTCCTGCATCAATCTTAATTTATATATAAAAAAGCTTTAGGCTCGGGGATAACTAGATTTACTACTGAGTATAAAGAAGGTACATTATCTCTCTCACTGGTACCATTGTTAGCCTTCAAATTAAGATATGTGATCAAAAGATTTGTGCCAGAGCAAATTTAAATTGGCCTCAGTTTATTTTTCTCCCCACTTTTCTGCTGTATTTACAAATGTGCAGTAGGATTACATTAGATCAAGTGTTCTCATAAGCCACATTGTCCCTACCTGTGTTTCTCGGCAGATCTGATTGAGTCTCAGGAACTTGATTTGCAACCTGAGCAGAGATGGTTAGGAGTCCAGAATTGGTTGGGTTTGAGTAATTAGGCTCGATGCACTTAAACATGCTTCATTACATGCTTTTTTAATGTTTGCATCTGTACAATATTGGAAAATTGAAATAAGCAGGCCAACAAAACAATTTGATCACCTTTCCACTTTTTCCTTTCCTTACATTCCTTGTATAGCTTTCTATTATTGGTATTGTAGTTGAATAATTCTGCAGTGTTGCACCTTCCCCTCTCCATTGACATTGATGGGATAACCAATTTTTGCTCCTTTGTCATGGGTCTCTGATGAATTACATCATACTGTACTTCTGCCAAATCAATTAAAATGCTAAGGGGAAAAAAAACATCACTCAGGAGATGCAATCTAATGTTTCAGGCAATGAGGTGGAATTTAAACAAAGTGCACCTGTTACTGAAATTGGTTGGTATGTTGCAGGAAACTAAGGAAAGCAAGTAAGTTTAAGGAATAATAGTGGAAAAAGAATAAAATGAGAAACAAAATACTATGGATGCTGGAAATGTGAAATAAAAACTGGAAATGCTCAGCAGGTCAGTCATTGTGCAGAGAAAGACAGTTAATGTTTCAGATTGGTCACTTCTCATTGGAACTGGAAAATGTGAAAGATGTAACAGACTTTAGAAGTATAGAAGCAGGGAAGGGGAAAGAACAGAAAGGAGACTCTGATGGGTTGGAAAACAGGAGAGATTAAATGACCAAAGGGATGATGGCTCAAGGTAAAGGAGATGTAAATGGGGCCAGTAAAGGAATAAAAAATGGGGCTGGAGGGTGTATAAATGGGAAATAGTAGAACTATTACCAATAGCTGCCATCCAAAACACTAAATCACCAAAGATCTGGGTGGATAGAGGTTATGACCTGAAATTGTTGAACACAGAAGGCCGTAAAGATTAATTGAACAATGGGGTGCCATTCTTTCAGCTTACAATGCGATTCTTTGAAGAAGTACTTGCTTTAAAACCTATTGCATTTTAGCCTCCAGATCTGAGGAAAGACCATATCAACCTGAAACGCTAACTCTGCTTCTCTTTCCACAAACGCTGCCTAACCATTAAATACTTCCAGCATTGCCTGTTCTTCTAATAAAATGAGAAGCTAGAGAAATTGTAATAGGAATTAAAATAGAGGGAATAAAGAAGTAAAGATAGAGGGAGGCACAAATATTGTTTTTTGAACTTTTTGCTTTTTTATTTGGTACTAATAAATTGCTTGTGATGTTGCTCATGGAACATTGAACAATTAAAAGAAATCTCAGAAACCTGCTATGTTGTGGCAAGTAGCACGGCAAAATCAAACGAGAAATATTGGCATAGTAACCATGGAATGGTAAATGTTGACTAAAGGAAAACCAAACATTTTGCAACAGGTGCTTTCTTTAAAATCTATTTGTATTATGGAACTATGCTTACATCTTAGTAGCTATAACTTCAATGAGCAATTCTCAGCCCTTAAAGAGCATGAACTAAAATGTTTTCATAAAGTGCAGATATTTCCCTGGAGAAGTAAAGGTTTACATATGAGATTAATTATTCATGTTTTTGCTATTGTTTAGCAATAACATCTGACCTTTTATAAGCATAGAAACATTTCTTTCCAAATATATTCTTTTTACTACTACATATTTGCTGATTCCATTATTTTTTGATCAAGCATGACTATTGCTGTGATTCAATCTAAGAAATATGTAGTTAATTGAATTGCTCAAAAGGCTTAGTTTATTATAGGGGCAGGCCTCTATTTCTTTACAGATTTATCACAATTGCCTGCCAAAAAGTTGCATTTTGTAAATGTGAGAATCCACCTGTACCTCTCAAGATGATCTGGTTTTTATTATATTTACAAATTGTGCCTGTAAGTTTCAAAAGTCCTGTACCTATTTTAACTTTTGAATGTGTTGGGTAAACCTGACTGTTAGAGTATGGTGTAGTGAATATTTCTATGTGTCACTTTGGAAAGTTTGCTTTGCAGATTGTTTAATGGAAGGGGCCTCCCATTCATTGGGTCTATCCTTGGTTCAGGATCCAAACTGACAAAGTCCCTTAGAATCACACAATCACTATCAATTTCAACTTGTCCTAGTTGACAACTCTGCTCTTTGCAATGATCTCACATTTACCCACTGATAGGTGAGCCACTGTATCCTATAACATGATAATGCCAGTCCTGACCCTCATTTTATGTTCCAATACTGGAATTCATTGTCTATTAAGTCAAACACAATTTGCAAACATTCTTTCTTTCTACCCCGAACAGTGTTCATTATTTTTATTTTGACTGAAATTTGGTGACTTGGTTTTGAAGCCAACAGAATGTTTCAAGGACTGCCTCTATCTCTTGGTATCAGCTTTCAAGATATCAGTATCAGGATAGCTACCAAGCTTGGGGCTTTTCTATGACAGCTGTATCCACTATCTGTATCCAAGAGCAAAGCAAGTGATCAAAGGCATTCTTGAAGCACAACTGTGACAAATCTCCCTGGTAAAAAGGTGATGTAGTATTCCTTCATTCTTTACCTGTACATGGTATTGCCTTGCTTCGTCCTCTAGTTTCCTTTTGAACTACTTAGCTGGTAGAAAGAATATATATTCATGAGAATGGGAATATAACTTTAAGATGCAATTCTAATTAATCTTTGAATGGGGTTGCAATTCATAACTGCTTATTCTCCTCCCAAGACTTGCTGTTTCTGACTTGGGCTTTCTTTGAGACGAATTATGGTCTTGTGTAGTTCCTTTTACCTACATTCGTCAGTCTCGCCCACTCATTTCCCCCCCCAAAAAAAATCATAAACATTTTTTATTTTAAGAAAGCAGTATTTTTGTTTGTTTGTCAAATAAATCTTTTATGTTTTTCCCAAATTGGAATAGAACATGGAAATTCTTACTTCTAATTTAAAGCAACATTTCTCATTAAAAACAGTGATATTCTTGACAAAAGCAAAATACTGCGGATGCTGGAAATCTAGAACAAAAACAAAAATACCTGGAAAAACTCAGCAGGTCTGACAGCATCTGTGGAGAAGGATACAGTTGATGTTTCGAGTCCATATGACCGTTCATCAGAACTAAGAAATATAAAAATGAGATGAAATACAAGCTGGTAGAGGTGGGTGGGACAGGTAGAGCTCGATAGGGGGCCAGTGATAAGTGGAGGCCAAGAAGAGACTGCCAAAGATGACATGGACAAAGGGGTGTTGACGGTGGTGTTATTATCTAAAGGATGTGCTAATGGGGACATTAAGGGTAGCAAGCAGGACAAGCTAGTGGCAGATGGCCCTAGTGGGGGTGGGGTGGGGGGAAGGAATCAAAATGGGCTAAAAGGTGGAGATGAAACAATAGATTGAAATAAATTTAAAAATAGGTGGGAAAAGAAAAATATAGTTGTAAAAAAAATTTATAAATTACTGGAAAAAGGGAGATCAGAAAGGGGGTGGGGATGGAGGAGAGAGTTCATGATCTGAAATTGTTGAACTCAATATTAAGTCCAGAAGACCATAAAGTGCCTAGTCAGAAGATAAGGTGCTGTTCCTCCAGTTTGCATTGAGCTTCACTGGAACATTGCAGCAGGCCAAGGATGGACATGTGGGTATGAGAGTAGGGTGGTGTGTTGAAATGGCAAGTGACAGGGAGGTCTTGGTCATGCTTGCGGACAGACTGAAGGTGTTCCGCAAAGCGGTCACCCAGTCTGCGTTTGGTGTCTCCAATGTAGAGGAGATCGCGTTGGGAACAGCAAATGCAGTAGACTAAATTGAGGGAAGCGCAAGTGAAGAGCTGATTCACATGTTTGGGCCCTTGGACGGTAATGAGGGGGGAAGTAAAGGGGCAGGTGTTGCACATTCTTGATGTTCTTTGAGTCTCAGAATGGAATGTCACACGGTTTCTACATAAAATTTTTTAAAGGGATTGACATGCCCTTTTGCCTCATTCATTGTTACCTGATTCAGAGTGTATTTCACATGCTGTTAATCTCAAGAATAATGATTACCTAAAAGTAATTAAAATGCTCTTTGTTCTTTAGGGAAAGGAGCTTAAGTGAGGTTAACACTTTAAAATTAAATACTATATAATATAAATTATGTTCATTTGTTTTAATAAGTGTGATCACTTTTCCTAATGTATTATTATGTTGAAATATAAAAATGAAGATATATTACATATATGTAACATATATATTAACACAGACGAGAAGATGTACATTCAGCAGTTCCTTGTATGGCTTGTTAAATCATTTAGATGACCTCACACTGGTTTCTGTTTCAGTAGAGGTTGTTAGATTCTCTGGGAATGAGGTAACTGCATGGACAATGACTTATAAACTCAACATGTCATAACTTGATTTATTATACTTGCACAGTATGAACTGCTGAGTCTGATTTGATTTGTGTACTTGCATGTACTATTTCAAGTTCTGTACTTTCTTCTCCAAGTATGGTATTTTTCTACTCAACTTTATTGATCATCTTTTCTGAGCCCTGGTAACTGTGTACTCCCAGTTATGCTGGTTGAAATTGCTCCAAGAATGAGACTCTCAAAGATAATTTTTTGCCAGAAAAGGGTAAAGTATGTAAAAGAACAAGTGCCTTAAATAATTTGAACTCATTCATCAAACTCAATTGTTGAAGGGTTAATTGAGAACTGTTCTGATTAGGGGAAAGCAGTGCTTGGAATAAGGAGCCTTCCAACTCTATTTAATCAGGAGACACACAATGTTGTAGTTGGGAAGAACACTATCAATATTCCTTTGAGCAACTATCCATTCTGCTTCCTTGACAAGGTAATGGTTATAGCGCACATGTTTGTTAAGTGGGAATTAAAGATAATGAGCTACAACTTGAGGGTGTCTCATGGCAGACTGTACATACTTATAAACTTTTTCCTGCACCCTGCGGTTCATAAATGTTTGCGGCTAACTTAGTGGAAGTGCGAGCTCATCTTAGCATTGTGAGGGCAGCAGGATATCTGGGACCTGGGTGTACTATCTCCTTAACGAATGCGACTGAAGGATTGCAAATTGAATAGAGGAATAATGGAGAAGGAGGGTATACTTGAGTCAAATCAGGATTGTATAGGATGGATATCATGAAGTAAAAGGATCTAGAAAAGTTCAGTAAGTCAAAATATATAAACATAATTTCTGTTAAAAGGAAAGTAAATCTTGCTTTAAGTAAGGTGATTAGGGCTTTGGAACACCACGATTGCCTTTAAAATATCTAAAAGGATTAGTCCAAAACATGCCTAATCACTGCTGCTAATTCTGAGCATTTTTTTTCAAAAGATTATCCTCCAGGTCACCACTATACGTGATAGGATTGAGTTGCTTAGTTTCACATGTTGCATGTTGATTTATCTCGTACTGGAACAATAACTTGCATTAATATGGCACCTTTAATGTAGTAAAGTGCTCCAAAGCTCCTTCAAACAAATTTTGTAGAAGTTTTCTTTATATGTACACCTCTGATGGCTCTTATTTTTTTATTTCCCTACAGTCACTATATTGCTTGTTGGAAAAGCAAAGCCAATTTTGCAACAGTTAATTCCAGGAGCAAAGTTGGGAGGACTTTCAAATGGTTACCACCACTTCCTACCTGAAATATGGATGATAGGCATTTAAAGGTCTGCTTGGGCCTTGTGTGGTCATTTGCCTGAAACAGGTTTCTGACCGGCCTTTAAGTCAGCACCCAGAACCAGGCAGAAAGCTGTTTGCTTGTGCAAATCAGTGCCTGTTTTCAGAAACTATGACCTAAATGAGAAATAGGCACAATGTGTACAGCGAAAGCCCCTATCGTTTTCTCTAGGCAATGAGAGGTATAATTGGCAATCTCTGAAGGCGATTCCAGAGGCCTCCAAAAGGTTTTTAAAACCCTCATGGAGCACTCCTGATCCCACTAAAACCTTCCCACGTACAGTCAGATTCTCCATGCCCACTGCCGCTGCACCCACCAGATTTGGAAACAAGAAGTTGCAACAGGGCGCTCAGATTGGTGGCAAGATATTAGATCTTGAATCTGTCATCTGTTGCATTGGGTGTGCGTGGGCCACCACGTGCGATGATTTTCCAGTCTTGTTCCCTAATTTGCACCTTGACAAGGCAACCTCCTCACTGGAAGCACTAAACCTTGGTGCTTACCTCTTCATTTCTTTGCTTCTTTGGAGCGGCATTCCCCATAATTTGTTTTTGATTACCATCTCCCCACACTGCAGCATACTATTTTTAGATGTATTTGGTGAAACAAACTGCTAAAAAGTCAGTGAGGCAAGTTGACTCGAAACGTCAACTGTATCCCTCTCCACATATACTGTCAGACCTGCTGAGTTTTTCCAGGTATTTTTGTTTTTGTTCTGGATTTCCAGCATCCGCAGTATTTTGCTCCCATGGAAAGCAGCAGTTACTGACAAGTTATAGACTTCTAAAAGTGATGAAGGCAAAGATTGGAGCATTGTGCTCAGTATTCTGAGTGGTGAAACAGGCCAAAAGTTGTTTGGCAGAAATTACAAAATTTTGAAATCAAAATTTGAGTAGATCCCCTAATAATGACAAATGACTGAACAACAGTTTAAGATAACCATCTAAACAGATTTGTGTGACAGAAATGATGGCCCTGATTTTACGATCAGCAGTAAAGCAATAGCCCTCGCCACAAGAAAGCATCTCACAGATCTAGCAATCTGATGTGGATTCTCTTTTCCCAGCATCAGATTGAATTTGGCGTCAAGTGGAGGGGGTCGCCAAGGTCAGAACAACAGTGATGTCACAAGCAGGATAAGCATCCAATCACATTGGTGTTCTCACACAGCAAACCATAAACCTAAAAGCAATTGTATCCTTTCATAATTCAACCTTATAGAGATTGAAATGAATAGTTGAAACATTCACATGGGATTAGGGTGAAAGCTAAAATATCAATTTAAAAGGTGGCTTTTTTTTAATCATCATGGGGAAATTTGATATTCCACAAATGTAAAATAGCTTTTCAGGGCTAGAGAGGTTTCTAGGCAGTGATTGTGAATTTAGTATGCCATTTAATAAAGTTACACCTCATTCAACAAGGTGCAATTTCAAGGACTTTTACAGTGAGACTAATACCATAAAAGGGCAGGTTCTCAGTGATATGTACTTGATTGCAAATAGTGGCAGGGTGGGGGTGCTCCAACAGTACACCCTATGAAGCAGTGTTGAAATAACTAACAGCACTGATTTCTGTGTTTAACTGCATATTGCGGCTTCCAGAAGTTGTCATCCATTTCAGATAAGCGCGGCAGTAATAGTGAACACTGATAGCTTTCCTGTCATTGCTATTGTAAAATCAGGCCAATAGTAATTGGTCATGAATTCAAAAGCATAGGATTTAACTTAAGCATTTATTTGTCTGACAACCATAGGGGACAAAGCACTTTGCTACTAAATTATGCCATACAGCTAAAATTGAGATGCAAGAGATCATGATCTCAATAAAATGTAGTGTCAAGAAAAGCCCAGGAAAGAAATTGTCACTGTTAGATTTTATTTTAATAAATGAGGTCCAAGAAAAATCATTGTTTTCTATCCCTCCTTTGGGTCTCTCCATGCCTTGTCATTTCACCTCCATCTGCGCTGAGAGAATAGACAAACCACTTCTCCGAAGCAAAATAATAGTGGAAAATAAAGTATAAAATGAGAAGCATAACAGTGCAGATGCAGAAAGTCTGAAATGAAAACAGAAATTGCTGGAAATGCACAGGTCTGATATCAGCGGAGAAAGAAACAGCTACCTACCTTTGTCCCCATTTTGTTTCCTTTTTTTTGGCTGGTTTTGGTTTTACTCTCAATTTCCCTTTGCTTTTGCTTTCAGACGGCAGCGGATCATCATTTTGCCATTCACTCCTCTAGACTTGTCTTTTGTTTCTTGCCCC
This sequence comes from Cetorhinus maximus, assembly GCF_964194155.1. Taxonomy (NCBI): domain Eukaryota; kingdom Metazoa; phylum Chordata; class Chondrichthyes; order Lamniformes; family Cetorhinidae; genus Cetorhinus; species Cetorhinus maximus. The sequence goes on along the minus strand of NC_135904.1, from coordinate 16,537,857 downwards.
ATTGCTGCTCTTTCTGGACCTGCACCAACAACTCTTCTGTCATTTAAGCTCTCCTGTCTGCCACCCATCTCCCGCGCATCCGCCCTCACACTTTCCTCTCCCTCCCAGAACCATGATAGGGTCCCCCTTGTCCTCACATCATCCAACCAGCCTCCGCATTCAAAGGATCATCCTCCACCATTTCCGCCAACTCCAGCATGATGCCACCACCAAACACATCTTCCCTTCACCCCCCTGGCGGCATTCCACAGGGATCGTTCCCTCCGGGACACCCTGGTCCACTCCTCCATCAACCCCTACACCTCAACCCCCTCCCACGGCACCTTCCCATGCAACAGCAGAAGGTGCAACACCTGCCCCTTTACTTCCCCCCTCCTCACTGTCCAAGGGCCTAAACACTCCTTTCAAGTGAAGCAGCATTTCACTTGCACTTCCCTCAACTTAGTCTACTGCATTCATTGCTCCCAATGCGGTTTCCTCCACATTGGAGAGACCAAATGCAGACTGGGTGACCGCTTTGTGGAACACCTTCAGTCTGTCTGCAAACATGACCCAGACCTCCCTGTCGCTTGCCATTTCAACACTCCACCCTGCTCTCATGCCCACATGTCCGTCCTTGGCCAGCTGCAATGTTCCAGTGAAGCTCAACACAAACTGGAGGAACAGCACCTCATCTTCCGACTAGGCACTTTACAGCCTTCCAGACTGAATGTTGAGTTCAACAACTTTAGATCATAAGCTCTTCCCTCCATCCCAACCCCCTTTCCGATCCCCCTTTTTCCAATAATTTATATATATTTTTCTTTTCCCATCTATTTCCATTATTTTAAAATGTATTTCCATCCATTGTTTTATCTCTGCCTTTTAGCCTATTTCGATCCCTTCCCCCTACCCCACCCCCACTAGGGCTATCTGTACCTTGCTCGTCCTGCTTTCTACCCTTAATGTCACCATTAGCACATTCCTTAGATAATATCACCACCGTCAACACCTCTTTTGTCCTTTTGTCTATGACATCTTTTGGCTATCTCCACCTATCACTGGCCCTCTATCCAGCTCTACCCTTAAACCAGCTTATATTTCACCTCTTTTCTATTTTTCCTTAGTTCTGATGAAGAGTCATACGGACTCAACGTTAACTGTATTCCTCTCCGTAGATGCTGTCAGACCTGCTGAGTTTTTCCAGGTGTTTTTGTCTTTGTTCTGTAATATCTCCTGTCTGTTTCCTACTAACTGAGACATGGGGAGCAGGAGTAGGTCATTCAGCCCCTTCAAGCCTGTTCCACCATTCAATACGATCGTGGCTGATCTGACCGTGGCCTCAACTCCACATTTCTGTCTGGTCTATTCCCTATTCCGCCTCCATCCCACTGCCCCCCCACTGCCGCCCCCCCACTGCCGCCCTGCACCCCCTCCCCCCCACCCCCCCAACCCCAAGTTAACCCTTAAATAAAAGCAAAGTACTGCAGATGCTGGAAATCTGAGATATAAATAAAGTGCCAGAAAAACTCAGCAGGGTCTGGCAGCAGCTGTGAAGAGAGAAGCAGAGTTAACATTTTGAGTCCATACGACTCTTAGAAGAGTCACTTTCTGTTTTTATCCTCCATCGCCCTTGGTCAAAAATCCATCTATCTAACCCTTCAACTTGACTTGGATACAGGCCAACGGACTGCAGCAATGGATGATGTGAGTTTAGTATTGATTAATTGCAGCCCATTGTCATGCCATAACTCATTATTGGAAGATTGCCATATAAATTCTCATGGTAAACTTTACATCACAATGGGTAAAGTAATTGGAATTTCAAATTTTCAAAGGGCTTCAGATGTGACAACCAAGCAAAAATAATGCATCTTAAACAGCTAGGCGGTGACTAATTTTAAAATAGAAATGCACACTATTAGAACTTAATTGCAGTATTTTAAAACAGCTTCCCAAAGACAATAAAGAATTAGTGAAACAAACTGAAGGGCTCACTCAAATGTTTGTGTTTAATTTGCTGTTCAGCTGTGGGCGGGAGGCAGTGCTGCAGTAATGTTAATCTTGCATGCGTTGCTTGACTATATAGTTTCAACTGGAGTCTCCAGAGAGCCTGGGAAGGGATCTCAATTTTATATATTTCAACGGCAACACTTTGCAACTATAACATATTGAAAGTTCTTTTAAAGCTATTTTATTTTTTATTTTGGACATCGCTTTTGAGAGAACTCCCAAAATTAATCCTAATGGGCTTAAAGTTTTGCTTATTTTCGATGTGATATAAACTTCCCCAACAAATCTCCACAAAGATCTTTATTATGATCAGTTAATGGGGTCATGGCATGCAAACAGGCTGCAGTTATTTGACATCGGCTAACCCCATCAACAAACAAGCAGGCTTTCCGTCATTCATTACTGTAGTTTGGTCTGTGTCCAAAACCATCAGATTTCTTATCCGTTTTATCAGATTTCTGGATTTGCTGACTTACTGGTACATTATTTGTGGTGTTGTGTACTGATGAATTTTTTTTTGTTGCTAGTTATTGCATTTTTTTTCCCTTGGGTATTGGAAGTTGGGACAGAGGGTCTATAGGCGTGTCAGTATTTGTCCATGGTTCCTGGGAGTTGGGATGGGGTAACGAGCAGATAATATGCCCAATCTTTCTTTTCTCTAACCCAGGGATTCTGAAGACTCTAGAACATCAATACTGTTCTGCTTGAGATCAGCTTGTTCAGTAACACTCTTTCCTCCTTTATTACATTCCTTAAAACCTACCTCTTTGACCAAGCTTTTGGTCATCTGACCTAATCTCTCCTTATTTAACTTGGTGTCATTTTGTTTTATAGTATTCCTGAGAAGCACCTCAGGACATTTTATTATGTCAAAGAATTTTTTTAAACCTAAGATATTTTTGGGATCTAATTTGCTCCCAATATTCTCCTGTACTTTAAATTTCAGTTTGTAATGGGCCCATTTATTAATGGCTTTTAACCCTTTCTATAAACATTTCATGATCTAAATGTATTCTATGTTTATTATGACTGACTAGGTGTCAATCCTTAGTGTGCTACAGCCTTCATGTTACCTACATCCACCTGGTACTGCAATATTTAATCTAGAGTTTTTCACTCCTAGACACTGTTAGTGAAGCCAGAGACGCCACAGCACCATTAAAAATTGTGATCTGTTTTTCACTTTTCAAATATTGCAAATTTTTCATAATTGGCAATGCTGAATGCAATCAACAAGCTTCTTTCTGGCAATCCAACATACACTGAATAATTTTGCTAAAAGATGAAAGCCATGTCATTGGTTTCTCAATTGTCCCATCCATCAAGGACATTTGCTGAATTGGCATTGCAGAGCTAAGCACTGCAGAGAAAAGTGCTGGAGGAATTCTGCTAATGTCTGCTGACTGCATTTTGTGTGCATTGAACTCTATTAGCTTCTGGGCTCCGTAAAGAAAGAAGGCGCTTGTATTTATATATCAGGATGTCCCAAAGTGCTTTATAGTCAATTAAGTGATCTTAATGGTGTAGACATTTTGAAATATAGGAAATGGGCAGTAATTTGTGCACAGCAGGACTCTATAAACAGCATGAGGTAATGGCCGGATAATCTGTTTGAAGGATAAACATTAGTCATGACACCATGAGAAATTTCCTGATCTTCAAAATAGTGCCATGGGATCTTTTACATCCTCCCAGGAGGCAGATGGGGCCTTGGTTTAATGTCTCCATCTGAAAGATGACACTTCTGACAGTGCAGCGCTCCCTCAGTACTGCACTGAAATGCCAACTGAGATTTTGTGCTCAAGTCTCTAGCTATCAGGTGAAAGTGTTACTCACTGATCCAAATTTGACCGCTGGATTAATTAACCTGCCTTTGGTGTTTGTAGTCAGCTTTTTCTCGAATGAGAGCAATGCTTGTTTGCGAGTGTTTAAACACATGTCAAATAATTTTAGCAAAATATATAAATTGAGGTTGGGAAGGGTGAACAATACAATCAGGGTGAAAGCATCCCCCTCCTTTTAAGACCCTCTCTAAACCTCTCCACCCCTCTCTTTTAAGACGCTTCTTAAAACTGCCCTCTTTGACCAAGCTTTTAGCCACCTGTCGTAATGTCTCTCCACTGTCTGTTTCTGTATGATTATGCTTCTGTAAAACTCCTTGGGACATTCTATAATGGTACAGGTGCTATATAAATGCAAGTTGTGAGTGGATGCGGTAGCACATTTGTTATATCGCTGGCCTTGTAATCTAAAGGTCGTCTTTACTAATGATCTGGAGACGAGTTCAAATCCCAGTACAGCAGCTAGGGAAGTCAAATCAATGTATTACTTAAATGTGGAATAAAAAGCTAGTCTCAGTAATGGTAACCATCAATCTAGCAGATTATTGTAAAAATCCATCTGGTTCACTCATGTCTTTTAAGGAAGGAAATCTGCTGTTCTTACCTGGTCTGGCCGATGTGACCACAGTAAAGTGGTTGACACTAAATTACCCTCTGAAGTGGCTTAGCAAGCCTTAATTGTATAAGGATGGGCAATAAATGCTGGCTTTGCTCACATCCTGTGAATGAATAAAATAAAAATGTCTTTTTTGACCAGGTTTTTGGTCACCCTGCTAATAAATGCTTTGACTAGGCAATCATTTCCAATTATAAAAGCAATTCGTTCTCTCAGGTCCAACCCTGTCACTGTCATCAAACCCGCTGACAAGGGTGGTGCTGTTGTTGTCTGGTGCACTGACCTCTACCTCGCAGAGGCTGAGCGTCAACTCACAGACACTTCCTCCTACCTCTCCCTGGACCATGACCCCACCACCGAACATCAAGCCATTGTTTCCAGGACTGTCACTGACCTCATCTCCTCTGGAGATCTTCCTTCCACAGCTTCCAACCTGATAGTCTCCCGACATCGGACAGCCCGCTTCTACCTCCTACCCAAAATCCACATACAGGACTGTCCCAGCAGACCGATCGTGTCAGCCTGTTCCTGCCCCACGGAACTCATTTCTCGCTATCTTGACTCCATTCTCTCTCCCCTTGTCCAGTCCCTTCCCACCTACATCCGCGATTCCTCTGACACCCTACATCACATCAACAATTTCCAGTTCTCTGGCAACCGCCGCCTCTTCACCATGGACATCCAATCCCTTTACACCTCCATCCCCCACCGGGATGGTCTGAGGGCTCTCCACTTCTTCCCCGAACAGAGGCCCGAACAATCCCCATCCACCACTACTCTCCACCGTCTGGCTGAACTTGTTCTCACACTGAACAATTTCTCCTAAAACTCCTCTCACTTCCTCCAAATAAAAGGTGTGGCTATGGGTACCCGCTTGGGCCCCAGTTATGCCTGTCTCTTTATGGGGTATGTGGAACATTCCTTGTTCCAGTCCTACTCCGGCCCCCTCCCACAACTCTTTCTCCGGTACATCGATGATTGCTTCGGTGCTGCTTCATGCTCTCGTCTGGACCTGGAAAAATTTATTAATTTTGCTTCCAATCTCTACCCCTCCATCATTTTCACATGGTCCATCTCTGACACTTCCCTTCCCTTCCTTGACCTCTCTGTCTCAATTTCTGGTGATAGACTGTCCACCAATATCCATTACAAGCCTACCGACTCCCACAGCTACCTCGATTACAGCTCCTCACACCCCGCTTCCTGTAAGGACTCCATCCCATTCTCTCAGTTCTGTTGCATCTGTTCTGATGATGCCACTTTCCAAAACAGTTCTTCTGACATGTCCTCCTTCTTCCTTAACCGAGGCTTTCCACCCACGGTGGTTGACAGGGCCCTCAACCGTGTCTGGCCCATTTCCCGCGCATCCGCCCTCACACCTTCCTCTCCCTCCCAGAAACATGATAGGGTCCCCCTTGTCTTCACTTATCATCCCACCAGCCTCCGCATTCAAAGGATCATCCTCCGCCATTTCCGCCAACTCCAGCATGATGCCACCACCAAACACATCTTCCCTTTACCCCCCCTGGCGGCACTCCACAGGGATTGTTCCCTCCAGGACACCCTGGTCCACTCCTCCATCACCCCTACACCTCAAACCCCTCCCAAGGCACCTTCCCATGCAACTGCAGAAGGTGCAACACCTGCCCCTTTACTTCCCCTCTCCTCACCACCCAAGGGCCCAAACACTCCTTTCAGGTGAAGCAGCATTTCACTTGCACTTCCCTCAATTTAGTCTACTGAATTTGTTGCTCCCAATGCGGTTTCCTCTACATTGGAGAGACCAAACGCAGACTGGGTGACCACTTTGTGGAACACCTTCGGTCTCTCCGCAAGCATGATCAAGACCTCCCTGTCGCTTGCCATTTCAACACTCCACCCTGCTCTCATGCCCACATGTCCGTCCTTGGCCTGCTGCATTGTTCCAGTGAAGCTCAATGCAAACTGGAGGTACAGCACCTCATCTTCCAACTAGGCACTTTACAGCCTTCCAGACTGAATATTGAGTTCAACAATTTTAGATCATGAACTCTCTCCTCCATCCCCACCCCCTTTCTGATCCCCCTTTTTCCAACAATTTATATAGATTTTTCTTTTCCCACCTATTCCTATTATTTTAAAATGTATTTCCATCCATTGTTTTATCTTTACCTTTTAGCCTATTTCGATCCTTTCCCCCCACCCCACCCCCACTAGGGCTATCTGTATCTTGCTCGTCCTGCTTTCTACCCTTAATGTCACCTATTAGCACATTCCTTAGATAATATCACCACCTTCAACACCTCTTTGTCCTTTTGTCTATGACATCTTTTGGTTATCTCCAACTATCACTGGCCCTCTATCCAGCTCCACCTGTCCCATCTCCCCTTAAACCAGCTTATATTTCACCTCTTTTCTATTTTTCCTTAGTTCTGTTGAAGAGTCATACGAACTTGAAACGTTAACTGTGTTTCTCTCCGCAGATGCTGCCAGACCTGCTGAGTTTTTCCAGGTTTTTTTATTTTTGTTTTGTAATCATTTCCAATTGTCTCTGCGAAACACTTTGGATATTTTTCCACATTAAATGTGCTACAGTAGTGCAATCTGTTGCCCTTTATAGGTTAATAATACATGGGGTGCAATAGTTTGAGGACTATATCACAAACTTCAAGGCCTTTGTTTGAGCTGTACTTCAAAAGGGTTCCAGTGGCAAACTGCTTTTATGCAGAGCAGATGTGTCGGCCAAACTGATTTGGGAAAGTGGGGGAGGGGGTGGAGAGAAATTATATATATTTATTTCTTCCTTTGCCAGAAGCAGTGTGACTCTTTATGACACCATTTTTAAACCAACTTCATTTATCCCTGGAGCTGATCTTATGCCACTTGGAGCCTCTTTCCACAGGTATTCTCCTTTTTAACTGCGGCTGCTTAGTTACTCTGTAGTGGGTCTTTTGCAGAATACCTGAATTTGCTCAACCAGCAAAAAACTCTATCAATAGGAGAAAAAGCTTTAAGTACACTTCTTGCCTGTCACATTTGGTTCATGCACATACAAGTAACACATTTTCTAATACAAATGTCTTCACACTTATATATTAAAAAACGCTAAAGAATTAAAAGTCATTTGACAAGAACTCAGGGAACAGAATTTTCATGGAGCTATACTGTCTGCAAGTTCCTCAAAAACCTTTCCACAAACACAGCCTGCGTTCTGTTGCAAGCCTGAAGGCCAATTAACCTTTGAATGAACATTTGACAACTCTAAGCATATGATTTGGCAAACTTCTGAGCGCTTTAATAGATTATACATCTCATTAGTGATCATGCCATCGAATGCAGAGAAAACTGCTGGAGAGAGAGAGAGAGAGAGATTATAAACTTGTGTGTACACTATTCATTTTCCATTTTTGTTAGAATCTTTTAGACAAAATAGTGCATGTGAAGTTTTAGATTGACCAATAATTGGACTGGTCAACACAAATTTCTGATCTAAAATATTAACTCTGTTTCTCCCTTCACAGATTCTGCCTGACCTGCCGAGTATTTCCAGCATTTTCTGATGATACAACATAAGTATTGCATTTTTTTTCTGAGATCTGGAATTTTTAAATAAGCAAATCTGCCTGTTACTGCACTCGATTTACCGGGTATTCAGCTGCCAATGTTTGACTCTTGCAGGCTACAAATTCTAATAAACAAGCAAACACCGGGTTAGTTCATTCAAAGGTTAATTGATCTTCAGGCTTGCGTTAGAACCCAGGCTTCGTTTGTGGAAAGGTCTTCGAGGAACTTGCAGATACTATAGTTCCAGCATTTTCTGCTCCTTGAGTTTTCATTAAGCGACTTTCCTTTCATGACCTTTAATTCCTTGGCTTTTTTTTTATACAATTATAAACACAGGAAATCTGTGATGTGTATGTGCCTGACACCCAAAAGAAGGGCAAGAAGTGTACTTAAAACTTTTTCTATTACTGATTAGTGTGTTCAACATACCTACATGGGAAGTATGATTTATTTGAAGAATATGACCGGTTACATTTTGAACCACCAGAGGGCAACATAGTACAGAATATGGTAATAGTAGATGCTTCAGATTAATCCTTCATATTGCAGAATACAATATCCTAGTTTTAAAGTGGGGCTAAAATTTAAACTATCATATTAATGCTCATTGCAAAATATCTGAAAACCAAATGAAGAAGGACTGGATCCCCTGGGCTAATTTTGTAGCACGATACTCCCAACAAGACACCCTGCTCTCAGGCAGCTCAGTTAAGAGAAATGGGGCTAAAATGTCATAATGCTATCTCCGCTGGAATGTGCTCCCTGGCATGTGGCCTCTATGAATACGTCCTAGGTCCTCCTTGCTGTGGAATTTCTAGGGTCCCTGCAGCCGAGGGATCGTAATGTTTTGCAGACATTAATCAAAAAACAAGAATGCTGAAGATGTTGGAAATTAGAAACACAAACAGAAAGTGCTGGAAATACTCAGCAGGCCAGGCAGCATCTGTGGAGGGGAGAAGCAGTTTAACGTGTCCAGTCGATAAGCTTTCATCAGAACTGGGAAAAGATAGGTAATAGGTTTTGAGCACGGGGTGGGTGGGACAAGGACAAAAGCAATGCGGAGGATAGGAGGAACAGCACCTCATCTTCCGACTAGGCACTTTACAGCCTTCCGCACTGAATATTGAGTTCAACAACTTTAGATCATGAACTCTCTCCTCCATCCCCACCCCCTTTCCGCTCCCCCCCTTTTTCCAATAATTTATATAGATTTTTCTTTTCCCACCTATTTCCATTATTTTTAAGTGTATTCCCATCCATTGTTTTATCTCTACCTTTTAGCCTATTTCGATCCCTTCCCCCCACCCCACCCCCACTAGGGCTATCTGTCCCTTGCTCGTCCTGCTTTCTACCCTTAATGTCACCTATTAGCACATTTCTTAGATAATATCACCACCGTCAACACCCCTTTGTCCTTTTGTCTGTGACATCTTTTGGCAATCTCCACCTATCACTGGCCCTCTATCTATCTCTACCTGTCCCCCCCCTCCCCCCCTTAAACCAGCTTATATTTTACCCTTTTTCTATTTTCCCTTAGTTCTGTTGAAGAGTCATACGGACTCGAAACGTTAACTGTGCTCCTCTCCACAGATGCTGTCAGACCTACTGAGTTTTTCCAGGTATTTTTATTTTTGTTTTGGAAGATAGGAGAGATTCAGTGACAGAAGAGTTAGTTTTACAGAACCAAAGGGAATGGTGATAAGGCAAGAAAAAATAAATAAACAAAAGATGCCCCTAGAGCAGGTGTGCTGCTGTTGAAGAGAAAAAAATAGAGAAAAACCAAAACATGCAAAGAGAAGGTAACAAAGGGGTATGAGATTATGGTCTACAATTGTTGAACTCAATATTGAGTTTGGAAGGCTGTGAAGTGTCCAATTGAAAGATGAGGTGCGGTTACTCAAGCTTACTTTGAGCTTCACTGGAACAGTGCAGCAGGTCAAGGACGGAGATGTCAGTACAAGAACAAGGTGACAGGCCACAGGAAGCTCGGGGCCATGCTTGCTGACTAACTACAGATGTTCCACAAGTGGTCATCCAGTCTGCATTTGGTCTGCCTAACGTAGAGGATACCACATTGTGAGCAGCGATTACAGTAAACTAGATTGAAAGAGGTACAAGTAAATCTCTGCTTCACCTGGAACAAATGTATGGGGCCATGCACACTGAGGAGCGAGGAGGTAAAAGGGCAGGTATTACATCTGTACTTGCATGGAAAAATGACTTGGCAAGAGGATGGGGTGTTGGGGGTGATTGAGGAGTGGGTCAGGATATCACTGAGGGAACAGTCCCTTCAGAAAGCTGATGGAAGGGGAGGGGTAGTTGTGTTTGGTGGTGGCATCACGGAGGTGGTGGAGGATGATCTGTTGAATGCACAGGCTGGTGGGGTGCGAGGGGGGATCGAGGGGTCACTCTAGCATGATTCTGGGAGAGAGGGGAAGGAGTGAGAGCAGAAGTGCAGGAAATGTAGTGGACATGATCAAGGGTCCTGTCCACCATGGTTTGAGGGTGGTGGAATTCCTTGGTTGAGGAAAAGGGAAGACATCTCTGAAGTGCTGGTATGGGAAGTTGCATCATCAAACAGATGTGATGGGAGAATGGAATGGAATCCTTACAGGATTTAGGGTGTGAGGGAGTTAGTTGAGGTAGCTGTGGGAATCAGTGTGCTTATAATGAATATTAGTTGATATTCTATTGCCAGAAATGGAGTTAAAGAAGTTGAGGAAGGGAAAGGGAGTGAATTGGTGGACCATGTGAAACTGAGAGAAGGGTGGAAATTGGAAGCAAAGTAGTTGGCTTTTTCCAATTCAGGATGAGAGCAGGACATGACCCTCTCATAGTCAACAATGTTCTGTAAACAGAGTTAAGCGTGGGGCTGAGAAGGAATGGAACAAGGAATGTTCCACATCCCCTATTTAAAAAAAAACCGGCACAGCTAGGACCTATATGGGTACCCATTACAACACCTTTTGATTGGAGCAAGTGCAATGAGTTAAACAAGAAGCTGTTCAATGAGAGAACAAGTTGAACTCAGCGGAGGAAGGTAGTAGGTGATGGAAACTGGTTGGTCCTCCATTCAACAAAAAAGTGGAGGGATCTCATACTGACCTGTTGGGGGGAAATGGAGGCGTAGAAAGATTGGACAACAATGGTGAAGAGGAGATGGTTAAGGCCAGGAAACTGGAAACCATTAGTATTGGAGGGTTTCTCAGATGCACTGGTGTGGAAGGTTTCATTTTCTCAGAAGTACTGACAAGTTTGGTTATTTCTCTTTGTGGAATTTTCACTCCTCCAGTGATGCTGAATACTCTTCTTCCTCAGTGACTTTAAAAGCAACAAGCAAAGCGTTACTATAATGCAAGATACCAACATTACAGATAGAATGCTATCTCTTCCACTTCTTACAGTTCCAATGTGGAGCACACGAGCAAAATGCACGGCACAGATTGTCCATGAACTATGACACCCAAGTCCATTGCAAAGTGAGCACATGAAATAAGGTTCCACATTGGAAGTTCATTGTCAAAAGATAATAGAAGGGATGGAAGGAAGCTGCAAAAATTTAAAAGGAAATAAGGATTTATCTGCAAAAATATTCTTGGAAAAGATAAATCAGCTAATGGACACATTGAAGAATTTTGTATGGTGTCCTATAGTGGGGTGAGGTGTGGGGAGCAAGTTATATTCCAGCCAAGAATTTGGAGTTGTCTGCAATACATACAGCACTAGAGAAAGGAGAATATACCCTAGCTCCTTGTAAACTGTGGTGTCCATTTCCAAGTAAAACACAGGACAAGATGCAAATCCAACAAATTAACCTTCATATACAGTTGCCAAGATGTCATTAGAATACTGGATATCATTATTGTGAACAGGAATAGAGGATGACTCAAGCAGTGGGTGGTGTTGCTATGACAACCATGGCTCTAATAATATAATTTTATACTTTCATAGACTTCAGTAATAGGCAGCCATTTCTTGATATGCTCAAAATAGATTGAATTGTTTACCCCGACAGAGAGAATGAGTCTCTGCCTTAAGAATGCAGCTATTTAAGATCCAAGGTAAAACCTCTGCTTTACTTCATACAGCAACAAAATCATAACAGCATTTTTGCATTATACAGGTCACTGAATACTAAAGCAAATTGCAGTGTAGATGAGATCAGCTAACTCTCTATACACGGCAGACCAAACTTGGATCTTCTGTACTGTACAGCTGTTAGATAAATTTGTTGAGGCATTGTGGAAACATCTGTTTCTTACTGCGAATAATGTTCAGAAATGGAGCTTGTTTGCTGGACATGGCATTAATGGAAATCTTTAATTCTTTTGTAGCTGTATTGTGCATAAACGTGACGGTCAGCCGCAGGGCTTTTAGCCTTTGATGTTAGATAAATATCAAATCACTGGTTCATTACACAATGCTCATATGAATATGACTAATTAGGCATGAGACCTTCAGTGAATTTGGAAGAAGGAAAAGTGTGTTAAAGTAAGCATTTCAACAGAGCTGCCCAATAGGCCATTACCCCACTACGCTCTAAATGCAAAGAAATTCCACAGGGTTTCTCCCTATCGTTTGTCTGGTTGTGTTGTGTCATTTCCCTGGGATTTCTGCCACCTATAGCAAAGTTACAGTGATGATCAGGTGTACCCAGTGGAAATTGTACCTAACCCTTTTTGCCAGGACCATGGTTAAAATCCAGCCTTAAGCTGACGGCATTAACCCGGGGCTTCATAACTTGTGATATCGCTTCCATGATTATTTTTTTCATGTTTAAACCAAGTGACAATCGGCATCATTAATTTCTGGAACTATCCATCATGAAAGTTAATTCACAGCAAATGTATAAACCATTAACGTCACTCAGCAATTACATCAATATTCACAAATCACACCAGCTGAAACAAAAATACAATTACATACTTTTCCTATTTTCTTGCCTAATTAACTTTACTTATTTGTTTTAAGTTATGGAACAAATCAACCCACAAAGATCCGCAGGAAGGGGTTTGCATCTCGTTTGTGTCGCAGAGAATAACTCCGTTATGACTTTGTCAGTCATGAACTGTCAAGTTAGACACATATAGCCAGAAGACTTTGTGACGTAATTTTCTCTTTTTGATACCTGGCTGTAAGGGCTCGAGATGATATGAGTTTGGTCAGTCTCAATCTAGTTGGCCAATGTCCTTTAGGAAGGTAAATGGCCATCCTTACCTGGTCTGGCTTACCTGTGACTCCAGACCCAGAGCAATGTAGTTGCCTCCTAACTGTCCTCTGAAATGGCCTACAAGCCACTCAGTTATATAAGGATGGGCAATAAATGTTGGCCTTACAAGTGATGCCCACATCCTGTGAATGAATTAATAAAAAAGGGAATGTTTGAGTCCACCATTTATTATTCATTTATTATTCAGCATACCTCTCCTCTGTTTCTCAGCTGAGTGCACTCTGGCTGATATCTAATAGACTCCAATTTAATTGTTCTTCACACATCATCTGCAATATTTATAATATTTCTACTGATTTATTTCAACATAAGCAAAAGCAGGCCAGCTTGCAGGGTTAGTCACCATCTGCATGGAACACATTTCCCTAACGTTGTAGTGATTTGAAATTACATCATTTACTTCTGAGTCTTTGTGTGTATTTGTCCCAATGACTAATGTAGACATTGATGTATTTCTAGCCAGAAATGATTTATTTTTATCCTTCATTTTCTTCAGTATCTAACAATCACTATAAAATATAGCGCTAGTCAAATAAGGAGATTATACAGTTGCACCATGGTCTGTGATCATTTTGCTTGCTTGTAATTTGTACAGTTTAGCAAAGGGTGTCAGTACAAGCCCAAAATAAGACTTCATGTTAGAAATGCAATGAAATTAGCAGTCGCACTGTGACTGCAATGACGACCTCCATTAATAATGAAAATTGAGTACAGATGAGTGTGGAATGTTTCTCTGCTGCTGGGGTTGTTTTAAGCAGCTTGACTCTGCAAAAAACATCCTATTCCTAAACCAGGAGCACTTGATGCTAAGGTTCCATTTTGAATTGCCTCAACTCTTGTGACCAGGAACTCAAAATATTTTATAAAGTTGTCTTAGTTTAAAGAAACCTGCTAGAAGTTTTCTTTGAATTGGAAAGGTAATACTATATTTTAATATGTACCTTTGTTTAAATGAGTCTTTGTACCATCTTCAGGTTGAAACATCTCAAAGTGCACTGTCTCCAATTATGTTCTGACAGACAATGTGCATTAGTTAATAGGTTATGGATAGTAGATGATTGAGTGGTTATGTTGCTCTTTATTTAGCCGCATTAACTACATATGTCTATTGTGTCGGTGACAAACTGAATGGAAGTAAATCAATTTTTAAAATTAATTTCCTTAACATAAGGGATAACATAAGCATAACATAAGAAGGATGGTTGATGACTTAAGTTTAACGTTCTCAGCAGAGTGACCAACTTGCCCTAATCACTACGGCTGATTGAAACAAATAAGATGCACATTGGTTTTGAGAACCAGACTTTGAATCTTAAACCTGCATGATCACTATAAATGGATTCTGTTGTACCCTGCAACTTGATGCCTTTCATTTAATGATTGTGCTCTCAATCTTTCTTGCTCCTTATGCTAGAGTAAAGCTTCTATGTTAGAGAACTGCAGGTACCATCAGCTGTGCACCTAAATATAGATAGAAAGATTTTTAGGGAAACAATGGCTTTGGAGACCACCACGTGCATGGGCCTATAAATTTTTCATTAAATCAATGCTCCTCGTTCAGCATACTTAACGTGGAGAGTCAGGGCTGGACAGTTACACTTAATTTGCAATCAGGTCTCTGTATTTCTCATCAGTGTCCAGTCAATGTACAGACCGAAGTGTTAAAGCGAGACAAGAGCATAAAGGTCACACAGTAAATTAAGCATGCCTGTGTATATAGTAAACCGTGAGAACAGGTTACAGGGGAGCTTGAGTGTGGAGGCTTGCAGATACTAAATCTATTAAAGAATCTTTCAGGAACATTATGAAATTTAACGAAACTCCATGTCCAGCCAGCGAGGGCATAGATATTAATTACCTTGAAGTCTTAGTCTGATATTTGATGAGCAGAGATGAAAATACAATAGACAATTCAGTGACGACATTGTACTGCCCTGACAGATGGGAAATAATGCAATGTAATACTACTGTAATAGATAAAGAAGCAGACCATTTATTGTAAAACTGAGATCACTGTTGGGTCAAAATAATTTTGCAGCGGATATCCTTCCGTTATGTACCTCTTCTCATCTTTCCTGTCAATAAGATTGAGTATGCTTTATCAAAGTGATCATTCTGGCTAGATAGTTGCTGTCAATGGGCTGTTCATTGGAGGATACCTCCTCCAGTCAACTATTCCAATGGCCTCTCTTTCTCCAACCTCTAAACTGGAGCTAAACCAAAACACTGCTGCCCAGATCCTATCCTGTTCACCCATTCGTTCTTGTCTTTTGTTACCCACATTGACTCCAAGACCCCAAACCCTCTAATCTAATCCCATCCCTCTGTTTAAATTCTTTCATTGCACAGCATTTGGAGGGGTGGGGGTGGGGGTGGAGAGGTGGGGGTGGGGTGGGGGGCGGTGGGATGTGGGGAGGGGGTGGTGAAGAGAATTCAAGATTTCCATTACTTCTGTGTTTAAAAATGTTTCCTCATTTCACTCCTGGATGGTTTACCTCTAATCTTAAAATAGATTCCACTAGAGGAAATAATTTCTCTGTATCTACCCTATTGAATCCCTTTATCATTATAAACACCTTGATTAGATCAACCTTCTAAACTCAAGTGAATACAAACCAAGGTTGTGCAACCTGGTATCAGAATATAACCCTTTAAGCCTTGGTATCATGCTGATGGGAGGTCTTGTGCTGCAGTGATAGCATCCTGACCTCTGGGCCAGAAGCCCAGGGTTCAAGACTCACTTCAGGACTTGATGTCCATGGAAGGTGCATTCATAACTTAGCCAAATAGGTTGATGATCAGCTTGTAAATCCTTCCTATACCTAATGGCAGGCAGTAAGAGTGGGATAGTTTCCTGGTCAGCCATACTGCAGAAGGCAATGGCAAACCATTGCAGTACTTTGCTAAGCATGATCATGGACCAATCCAATGGAAGTCCATGGTCACCAACGCCCGCTTAGGGCATGGTACCTGAAGGAGAAGGATTATACTGATGAATTTGTACCTGCTTCAAGGCCAATGTATCCTTCCTGAGATGCAGTATCTACAATTGAAAGCAGTACTCCAGTTGGGATCAGACTGTCAGGAAGTCAACTTTGTGTTCTCTAACCTTTTTTTCTTTCCTTCCTTCCACATTTCAGGCCACTGACATGCTGAATTTATCCATATAATTGCATATCTTTATATGCAATTAGTAGTGCAGGAGCATTTGACTATAAAGCTGAAATCATGCTGCATTTGCTATTTCCACCCAATATTGATAAATTTACATTTTCCACTTGGAGTCATTTTTATAGCAACCAAGATTAGAAAACCTGGTTGATTATTGGTCCACCCTAGCCCAGTGCTCTGGAACCAATTGCAGCACACTGACCACTGTTCCGGCTGATGTAATGCAGATGAGTGAGTGAGCCTGGGACTTTCCACATTTGTGTGGCTCAATTCTACATGTCAGAGTGCAATTACCAGCAAGACCAACATGGGGATTACTGGTTATTTAACTTGCTATTTCTGTAGTTGATATATTCATTTAAGAAAAAAAGCTAAAATATTTTGAGAACAAAATAAATGTATGTTTGTTGCTGGGGAAATAGTAAAAACCATTTGGAAAATTTAATCTTTCGTCTCATCTACCAGTTCTAATGCATGGCAACATCAAATAGGTCAGAACATCAATCTCATTACCAAGTTAATCTTGAGAACATACAAATTGAAAGTGCTGTTAAATTTATATTTTCTTCCTCCGTCCACTTTCAATTTGAGAGGCTGGTTACTTGTGCTTTCTGGGTGACAATGATAGGTGGACATTAGTTACAGATGTGTAGCTAGCACCAGGGTGACAGCAGAGGGAGGGTTCAAATCATCAAAGACTCTTCAAAAGAGATTAGAGTTGTCAGGTGTTTGGCACGATGTTGCTGTTTGACAGATGGAAGCCAAGATTAGAAGACTGAGTGGCAAAGGCAAATGTTTTGCTAAGTGCTCTTTTGTTAAATTTCAGATCAGAAAATCGTGACGGCTTACTTTGAGCAGAGGCTGTGATTTTTCCGGTCTGCCACGGCAGCTGCTTTCCCTCCCCTGTAGTCGAAAGTCATCAAATGCCATTTCATTAAATGTCATTGAAATAGTTGCCACCTCCAGCATCCAGGTGCTGCTTTGTTCATCTGTAAATGTGGTCAGGTACAAGGTGTCCAGGAGATTTGATGAGAGGTGACAGTTGGAAAATTGTGTTTAGAAGGAAAGACTGCTTGAACTGGGTCTGTTGTACAGAGGATAATGTTACATGAGCATTGTTATATCAATTAGTTACCGCACACTGGATGCTCTCAGCATTGCGGATATGGCATCATCAGCCTCTCATGATATGTACGTGACATTTTTGCCCAATAAAGGGAGCTTAACTGTACTTAAAAATAATCAGTAAGGCTGCATTTATATCGGAACTTTATTGCTGAGCAATTTCAGCTTCGTACCAATGCAATGCAAACCCTAGAGTCAGCAATCTCTCACCATTTTGCTCTGATGCCACTTGTGGGTAATTTTAACCTTCACTACTTGAGAGGTAAACTGGGAGAGCAAATCACCTGCCAGTTATAGAACTTGCCCAATTTTCATTTCCACAGTGGGGTTCTATAAGAAATGGGTGGTTGGATGTGCCAGTTTAATGCCCATATGACCCCCTTGCAGTTTAAATCCACCATCGTATCAACCTGATGACAACAATGCTTAAGGGTCCACTGAATCCCTGGATAATGTGTAAACCTACGTGACCCTAATTTAAATAATAAAGAGCAGAGATTCTCCCCTTCGCCCACCCTGAACCCCCGACCATTTAACCTTCTAACTGTTTGGCGAGGGCTGTGTGCACCTGTGTCTACAAACATAGATCAAAGCCCAGTTAGTCAGAGCGAGGCATTGGGAACAGTGATCTGCCTTGTTAGAGCCCAAATATCTTTAGGTTTGGGTTTGCATCTTGCAATCGTTTTGTTGCTTTACACATGGGTTTGAAGACAATTTTTTTACTGGATAAATTATATTTTAAAATAATAACCAGTCATGTGCACCAGTTGCGCCACAGGTTAACCAGGCCTTAAAAAAAGCAAACTAAGTACCTCCTGCATCCCTCACCCAAAACCTTAAACCTGTATCCCCTTGTTCCATCAATGGGAACAGCTTTTCTTTGTTTACCTTATCTCAGCATGTTAGAATCTTGTACACCTCATCAAATCTCCCTTCAATCACTTCCAAGGAGAACAACGCCAACTCCCCCAGCCTAACCTTGTACCTAAAATCCTTCATTTCTGGAATCATTCTGGTAAATCTCCTCTGCACCCACTCGAGGGCCCTCACCTCCTTCCTGAAGTAATGCACACAGTTAGTGCCTCTTCTCCTTATACCCTTTACTGTTCCTTTCACCAAATCATAGAATAAGCGTAGAATGATTACAGCTCAGAAGAGGGGGAATAAAAACATACAATGCATCTGCTAAATGGTTGAATACAATCGATCACAATACACGATCTTGGCATGATGTCAGAATGCTGTAATACAAAGAAAACTGCCAATGACACGATCATTCAATCACCAGGCTTGCAAAGCTGCATTAGAAAATCATGATTCATAATCCCATTCTTCACAATCGAAACAGCCGACTAGCTGCACTCCAAACAATGGTTGAATCTCTGAATGAAGACACATTGTCTTATCTGAGGAGCAAGATGAGTCCTTCAAAAAAAATGGTAATGAAATCTGTCAGTTTTGCCGATTCAATGCCTGAGCAAGTATGTACAAGGGAATGAGCTCCATCTCTTGATTTTCCACAGAGACACTGCAAAGGCTGGCATCTAAAACCCATGAATTCACCCATAGCTGCACAGGTCAGGAGTTCCGTTAACTACTGATATCTTGAGTCACCAATAAGTAAGAAGTACCCAAGTACCCTAATACAAATGCAAGCTCTTTTTACTTCTTGCTTTAAGGACGCAGGCCACTGGAAACATACGAATTAGTAGGAATGGCCTACTCTGCCATTTGATAAGATCATAGCTGATCTGATTGTAGCTCAAGACTACTTTCCTGTCTACACTCTATAACCTTTGACTCCCTTGTCAATCAAGAACTCAGCATAGTGTTCAATGATACTACCTCCACTGCTCTCTGGGGAAGAGGATTCCACAGATTAACAATCTTCTGAGAGAAAGTATTTCTCCTCATCTCCATCTTAAATGGGAGACCCCTAATTTTTAAACTGTATCCCCTAGTTCTAGTCTCTCCCACAAGGGGAAACATTCTCTCAGCATCCACCCTGTCAAGTCTGCTCTGGATCTTGTATGTTTCAATAAGATCGTGCCTCATTCTTCTAAACTCCAAAGGACACAGGCCCAGCCTGTCCAAGCTTTCCTCATAAGATAACCCCTTCATCCCAGGAATCAGTTACGTGAGCCTGCTCTGAAAAGCTAAAGCAATTTTATCCTTTCTTAAGTAAGGAGAACATAACTGTACACAGTACACCAGACGTGGTCTCACCAATGCCTTGGACAACTGTAGCAAAAATTCCCTACTTTTATATTCCATTTGCAATAAACAACAACATTCTATTTGCCTTCCTAATCACTTTTTGTACCTCTGTATTAACTTTCTGTGATTCATGTACTAGGACACCAGATCCCCATGTACTGCAGTGTCCTGTCATCTCTCTCCATTCAAATAATACACTGTTCTTCTATTCTTCCTGCCAAAGTGGACAAGTTTGCATTTTCCCACATTATACGGCATCTGCCACATTTTTGTCCACTCACTGGACCTATCTAAATCCCTTTGCAGACTTATTACTTGTTGTGTAATCTGCCACACAATATGGATGTATGCAGTAGGCAACAGCTATACAATACATCACATAAATAAATAGTTGAGCACAAGTATGTGAGCAGATCAGCTCCACACCAGATTTGTCAGCTGCATGTGTACAAATGCTCCAGATGTTATCACTCCTTGATAACCAGCATGATAGGATTGAGGTGACAGCCTTGTGTCAAAATGGCTGTGTTCACTGCTGTTACTTCCCTTTGAGGCTGGTTCTGTGATAATTCCTGATGTAGTAGGTGTCTGATAGCCTTCTTCCTTGGCCGGTAATACAGAATCTTTACAGTGCAGAAGGAGGCCATTCAGCCTATCAAGTCTGCACTGGCTCTCAAAGAGCTTTCTTCCTGGTCCCATTCCCCTGCCTTATCCCCGTAACCTTGCACATTCTTGCTTTTCAGATAGCAATCCAATTCCTTTTTGAACACCTCAATTGAACCTGTCTCCACCACTCTCTCAGGAGGTTCGTCCCAGGCTCCAACCACTCTGGGTGAAAAAAATTTCTCCTCACATCACTTTTATCCTTTTTGTCAATTATGTTGAATCTATGCTTTCTAGTTCTTGAGGCTCCCTTAAGTGGGAACAGTTTCTAATTATTTACCCTGTCCATAATCCCTCAGGATCTTGAATACCTCTATCAAGTGTCCTCTCAGCGTTCTTTCCTCCAAGGAAAACAGTTCCAACCTCTCCAATCTATCCTCATAGCTACAGTTCTTCATCCCTGGAATCATTCTTGTAAATCTCTCTACTCTCTTCAATGCTTTCACATCCTTCCTCAACTATGGCACCCAGAACTGGATGCAGTACTCCAGATGAGGCCTAACCAGTGTCTTATACAAGTTCAACATGACGACCTTACTCTTGTACTCAATGCCCCTATTAATAAAGCCTAAGATACTATATGCTTTATTAACTGCTCTCTCAACATGTCCTGCCATCTTCAATGGCTTATGTAGTTTACCGAGTTCAACTGGTGTGCTGCATGCAGATATATAAAACAACACCAGCTTATTGGGCTTGATTGGAATACTGAGAGCCTTCTTGACAATGCACATAGCCATTATCACCAATTAAGGTTTCCAACCCTCCAGGATTGGCCTGGAGTCTCCAGGAATTGAAGAGCGATCTCCAGGATACTGCTGCGCGCAACCCTGGAGAAAAACCATTGGGACATTTAAAATAAAACTGTCCTCTTGTCATTTTTTGAACATTTCTCACTACCAAATATAAAAATACTGAAAATATTGTGATTTATAAAGGAATACTGCCTAAGACCTTGCTGCTCCTGTACCAAATTAATATAAAGGAACAACCTGACATTACTGCAAATACACTGCTGGCTCTTTCAACACCCGCTATCAGTATGATCAATGGAGAATATGGCACAGTTATTTATGGATAACAATCCATAACCTTTTTGTATGATTGTACATGTGCCAGTGAGGCTGACAAATTACCCACATTTTGATAAGTAAATTTATTACTGTTCTCTTAGGAATCCTTCTATTCATCATACAATGCACGTCAGCTGTTCTGAATAGTAATTGCACTGTGAATATTAATGCTGTCTGTGCCTTGCAGATTGTTTACATTAGTGCCTGGTATTCAATTGCTGAATGAAAGATAAAGGGATTGGAGAGCTAATACAGCAACTTAAGGAAGAAATGGTTGAGAAAGGGAATGATAGCCCAAATCTAATTAATGCAAATGGTGCACAAATCCGTCACTAGGTATATTGACAGTTTTGTAAACATGCAATTATTTTATTTTTAATACTTATTCAAAGTTTTGTTAAATACTTTATTTGCAGATTCTGTTCAAAATGATAGTTACCCCCTGAAATTTTGGGACTCAATCATAGAAATATGATCCCACTTCCTTCCCCCCATGTGTTTTGTTGCCTTTCTGTATTGCATGGCCAATTTCTACCCTTCCTTCCTCTCCTGGAGATCTTGACTCCTTTACAGGCATTGGTTGCTCTCTGGCACCTTGATTGCCTGCTGACCTGAAGGCTGTAAAGGCTATTCCCACTTTCATCGCTAAGTAGATGTGCCAGTGCCTGAAGATATCCTTGATAAGCATATCACTGGTGAGTATGACTAGTCGAGTTGTGCTGCTTGTTAGTCACTCTGAAAGGACTTCTTTCATGCAATGCAACTTAGTCTCATAGTGTGACTGGGTGCATCCGGCACTACATTTATTCAGGTATTCACATGTTGTATTGACATCAGCATGGACCTGGAATTGGAAATTGGAGCCTCCATGTGCACCAATCGTCTGATAAAATGAGGTACGTGCACCTCGGTCGATGGGACAATGAAGCTTCTTTTGGCTGTGACATCCTAATCTGGACATTCCTCTGGTTCTGCTTTTCTTCCTCCCAAAATCTCCAGATACAAGAGATGAAAGAACAGTCACCACAAAGACTCCTGAAGACCTAAATGGCAGTAGAAAGATTTTTTAAAAATTTATTCTTTCAGGGGATGTGGGCATCACTGGTAAAGCCAGCAATTGTTGCCCATCCCTAATAGCCCTTGAACTGAGTGGCTTGCTAGGCCATTTCAGAGGACAGTTAAGAGTCAACCACATTGCTGTGGTCTGGAGTCACATGTAGACCAGACCAGGTAAGGCTGGCAGATTTCCTTCCCTAAAGGACATTAATAAACCAGAGGGGTTTTTACAACAATCAATGACACTTTCATGGTCACCATTACTGAGACTAGCTTTCAATTCCAGATTTTTTTATTAATTGAATTTAAATTCCACCAGCTACCATGGTGGGATTTGAATCCACATTCCCACAACATGAGCCTCTGGATTACAAAACCAGTGACATTACCACTACACCACCAACTCCCCCAAAATGTGACAGAAGTGGTCTTTGCACACATACATTGAATGTGCTTTTAAATGGATTGCTGTATATAGCTGACCTAGCCAGATACATAGGTGAGAGTTGTACTGAGTGTCCTGCATCAACTAGCATCAGAAAGGAACATCCAGGAGAAAATGATGTCACCCTGTCACTCATTTTAAATTAATGAAACAGGTGGAAGCTTCCTGTCTGTGCTGCACACATTTGGGCATCTGGTGCCAGATTTCCTCCTCTGATCTACCCTGGGTGCACCGGTTAATTGAGACATAAATCCACTCTATGGTGTTAATTACCCAGTGATCCTTTTTTTTTTGAAAATCTTTTTCGAACAATGAAATCTGACTGAACATACAAGACCTTAAATGAGAGGGACCTGAGATCCCAAGAACACGTGAAATAGGAGTAGGAGTAGACCACATGACCCAGCGAGCTAACCGTTCAATACAATCATGGCTGATCTTGGGCTTCAACTTCATTTTCTCGACCGCTCCTCACATCCCTTAGTTCCCTGAGAGACCAAAAATCTGTTTATCCCAGTCTTAAATGTATTCAATGATGGAGCATCCATAACCCACTGGGGTAGAGAATTCCAAAGATTCCACAGCCCTTTGCGTGAAGTAATTTCTCCTCATCTCAGTCCTAAATGACCAGTCCCTGATCTTGAGACTGTGCCCCGGTGTTTTAGGTTCCCTGACCAGCAGAAACAATCTGTGTCTAACCTATCAATCCATAGTCAGAATTTTATAAGCTTCAGTGAGATCGCCGCTCATTTTTCTAAACTCCTGGGAGTACAGACACTTGTCCAACGAGTGTTACCCAGAAGCTTCATCTGTTGTCACAGAGTTCTGTTTGATATGAATAGTGTTGCTGGTGATGTGGAATGGGGGGAGGGAGTGCTGGCGAGGTGTATGTGGTGTGGATCAGCCTACATAGTTCAGTTGCGGAGAAAGCACAGAACAGGGACTTTTTCAAATTGGGTGATTGTTTCACTTGAGAGAGAGCCAGAATCATTGACGAGTAAATAGATCTAAAGGTAGCAGAACCTAATGGGGAATGTTCGGAGGAAGGACAAGTGAAAAAGTGGGGTACAGGCTGACCTTATATCTGCAATAGTGCTACAGTTTAGTACTGTGTGATTTTTCAAACCTTGTGAACAATAGAGTGTGTATTCCAAGTGAACGTACATATCGTATAAGAATGCTCATCTGCTCCTGTATATTTGTATAATATGTGAAGTGATAATAAGATGAAATTTCAGCACAATGTTTTTGTGAAGGCTGTTTCCCCTCATTTAATACCCTTGTGTTAATACTGACTTAACACAGGAGAGGGGGCTATATTACAAAACCTGGCCCACCCAAGAAATTTATATCTCCCTATTAAAATGGGATAATTGATTTGCACTAAGAATTCAGGGTGATTCATGAACCATATTATACTGAAGGTGCTTGGGTGAAAGGGAGGCGTTTAGCTGTATTGCTTCTTAGAAATTAGCCAGTTCCTGTCAAATTATCTTAACCCTGTATCATTGTCTCTAACTGGCAGGAATTATGAATATCAAATGTATGGCATTAATCTGTACAAGTACAGTATTCCCTTGTAGCTTCCTTTTCAGAAAAAGGCCCCAATCACATCATTTCTCTTCACCTAAATTTAACACAATCAGGTACAAATCAGTAGTAAAGAATGTCCTGGCATACAAGGGAATTGTACGGTGTCATGAAAGTATAATAATTTTCATAATATTATTGTGATTTATTGTAGGTTTATGGGGGGGTTGTGTTTTTCTGTCTGCGTGAGATTTAATTACATTTTGTAGCCAAGCAGACTGCAAGTTGAAGTTATCAAAAGAAGTAAGATGTAGAAGTGTCTTTAAAATGCTAAGTAGGTAAACATGGTTGGGGTCTTAGCATGTAAGGTGTGAAGGGAATTTGCATTTTTAGATAGATGAAGGGAAGTTTGAATTTCAAAGAGGTTAACAAGAATATTGGCAACATGAAAAGATTTATTATGAGAAAGGTAAAGTTCCAAAGACATTTGGAAACATTAGAATTTACATATTAAAAAGAGAGAAACACATATAAAGGAGAATGAGGCTATGCGTCAGGAGGAGGCATTGTGAAATCTAACACAAGTGTGTGAAGTAGCCTTAATGAAACCTGTAGCATTTGTGCATAAGCCTGCTGTCTACAGAAATTGAAGCTGGAGAAAGCCACTTTGAATTCCACCGTCCAGGGTATTTTGTTAATTTGCTGGATTTGTTTAAAAACTAAAACCTATTTTTGGACCGTTGCCTTAAAGGGGGTGTAACTGGGAGTCAGGTTAATTTTGGATTTTAGGAGTTGTTATAGTAGTGAGTTGTAGTTCTAAGTATGTGCTTGAAATCTTCCCTTTCGTTAATAAATATTTTAATTCATTTGTTTAAAAAAATCTCAAAGTCTCAGTGGACTTATTACTTCTGAATTCAGAGCACGCATCTCAAAATAAATACAAATTGCAAAACTGTTGTGATAGCGCAATCAAGTTTCCCTCATGGATTTGATCTGCCTGGCACACACCATCTGCCGCATCATAAGTGAATTAGACTGAAGGGTAAAATCATCTACTCAAACCTATTTTCTCCATTTATTCACCTGATGCGTGCTTCTAGGAAGTTCCTTATTTCTCCGTGACCATAGATTAATTCAAAACACTGGTAAAATGAACAGCTAAGATCTTATCCAAAGGCAAAATCCTACAGATGTTGGAAATTTGAAATATAAACAGAAAATGCTGGAAATACTTAGCAGGTCAGGCAGGATCTGTATAGAGGGAAACAAAGTTAACACTTCAGGTTGGCCTGAGTTTTCCAGCACATCCTGTTTTAAATTTTAGCTTGGGTCTTGAGTGTGAACAATTACAAACTAAAAATTGTAACTACAGATGTGCTTTGCAAAACACAATCTCCAATTTCACCTAAGTCTTCAAATTATTTTTTTCTTTAATGCAGCTGCACTAAAAGCGCATCCCCAGGGCAATTTCCTAAAACCACAATACTGAGAAACTGGAGCCCAGGAATGATGTGTATCCTAATAATGTCATGTCATTTTAGCACACACAAAATGACCTCGCTATTTTAGCAAAAGCAGGTGAAACAACTCTCTACTGATGTTAGGAACTTAAAGGTATTTCAATCTAGGTTATCTTCTAAAAAATATTCTAAAGTTTGTGTCACAATGCTTGTAGCTATTTTATGCAAATGTAAAGCTGAAACTACTTTGCCTGCTATTTTTAGTGGATTGACGTCTCTATTAAGATCTAGGAGTCAGTTACACAGGCACAGAACACTTCTTTTCTCTGACCAGACAGCCATGAAATCTGAGCAATATAATTCAGTGCAGTTGATTTGTAGTGCTCTGATACTAGCATCAAAATGGTACCTGTGATATATTAAAGCAAAATATTGCAGATGCTGAAAATGTGAAATTAAAGCAGAAAATGCTCGAAATACTCAGTAGGTCAGGCAGAACCTGTGTAGGGGAAAAAAGTCTGACTTTATTTCCAGAAATGCTGTCTGGCCAGCATTTTCTGTTTTTATACCTGTAACATATTGAAGCATTAGTTGGCAACAATTCTGTTGAACATCTATAACTAATGTGTGCTGTTTAAAATAATGTCACATTTTCTCCTTCAGAAGTAACTTGAAGAGTAGAGGCTCAGCACTACACTAGGCCATAATATTTTCTCTCACATACTTTAGTTCTCTCATTAACCACAAACTAATTGCCTCTTCCATTCTACATCTCACAGACTGTCCAGATGTCTGAAGCATTATGTGCTCTTTGCCTGCCTGCCACCTTTTCTTACATGAGTGACAATACTATTCTAAGTTAAAACTCAGTATTCTACGTTGTTCACATTTTGATTGCTCACATACACAATGAACCTTCATAACATCATACGCCTTTTAGTGTTTTACCACCAAGTCTTAGTCATGGCATTTAATCTCTCAGGAAGTCTCAGGTTGTTTCAGCAATATTAATATTAAACCAAATAAATGCCAACAGAATGTTATTAATTCTGTGTATAGTACATGGCTATTTATTTAATACATTCCATTCCAGTATTGATCTCACATCCAATATGACATTTCAGTACAGTACCGAGGGATCACTGCATATTGAAAATGCTTTTGAATGAGATGATAAACTGAGGCCTGTCAGCCTGTTCATGTGGACATTAAAGATCCCATAACACCATCACAAGAGAGCAGAGAGTTCTTCCACTGTTCTGGTTAGTCCTTCTTCAACTAACCCCCACCAAAAGTGCATTAATTGGTCATTCATCTCAGTATTGTACATGGGATCTTGCTGTACACAATTTGGCTGTGGTATTTGCCTTCCATAAAGACAATGATCCCTCTTCAAATGTAATTCAACAGATCTAAAGTTCTTTCAGATATGTGGAGGGTGTGATGAGATCCCATATAAAACTAAGTTCCTCTTTCTTTTTGAACTTCTTGAACAGGGGAGTACCTTAAGGGACAGCCATTCTCTGGTTCATTCCCCATGGCAATGCCTTGACCAATCAGAGTCGACCTGTCTGGTTTGAATTTAAATAAAAGCTTAGAAGTTAACTGCTTCCTGGTACATTCTCCATGGAATTGCCTCTACCAATCAGAGTCCTCTTGCTAACCAATCAGCACCCTCTTCTCATGCAGAATAAATTGCTGTTCCCTTAGATTTGGTATTCTTGCAATTCTGTCCTAACTAGTGCAAAATGAAAAGCTTAGACAACGTGTCTCTTTTTTCAGCAGTAAGGGAATAGTTGATGTGAGTAGTGTAGATGCATTTAAGGGGTAGTGGGCTAAGGGTACAAGGGAGGAAGGGGGATTGACCTGATAGAATTAGATGAGGAAGGATGGGAGGAAGCTTGAGTGAAGCATAAACATCAGAATGGACTGGCTGGACTGAATGGCCTGCCTCTGTGGAGAGGAAGAAAGAGTTATCGTTAACTCTGTCTTCCTCTCCACAGTTGCTGTCAGACCTGCTGAGTTTTTCCAGCTATTTTTGTTTCAGATTTCCAGCATATGCAATATTTTGCTTTTATTTTGGCCTGCTTCTGTGCTGTATATTCTATGTAAGTTTCATTGTAGTATTCCCAACCCATACCACAGCCCTTTGTGTCTCTATATAAGTTTTTATAACAAGTGTTATATTCCTGATAGCCAGTTGTTGAAGGAAGAATCTAAAGACAGTCTTTACTTGGGATAGATTTATTCAGAATGAAACATTTCAGGTATATATCTCTTGACTCCACTCAACTCCTGTGTTAGTAAGTGTCTCTTTATATGTGCTCAAGTAGCTACCCAATCAATGCCCTCCACCTGTACGTACTTAACTTCAATTGATACAATTAACAATAAGTCCCAGTTGGTCAAATGCAGAGTAATCAAGTGACAATTATTCTATGTACACATGTTTTAGAAAGTAACTGATTGTTTAACAGTACACAGTTGAATTGGAGATTTGCTTAATTCTGGAAGATTTTTGTTGAACTCAGTAATTAGATTGAATGTTTATTTGTTTTAACATTTTTACATATATCATCAACAAACTATATACTTTTTTTACTTCCTATCTAAACAATGGTTATTCAGAAGTTTTCAACCTTTTGGAATAATTCGGTTTTGCTTTGTAAAGTTCAACATAGTGAACTAATTTGAGCTTTTATTCAACTTTCAAGTTAAATTCATCTTTAGAATAATTACATTAATTCATATGTTGGTCCAATAACTATTCATTATCTAACCCGTCTTTCTGTGACTTTGGCAAAAATGGAAAATATTACAATAAGGTATGCTACAATAATATAAAATGTAAAAAAACAGACAGGCTTTCTCTGTCCAAGGCACAGAATGGATTAAGTGTGATCCACATTGTGCATTGTGAATGTCTACTGACAGATAAATGCATAAACATGAAATTAAACATTCTAACAAAACTATTCAGACACTGTAAAATGCATTCCATCTGGTTCTTAGGCTGCAGCACTGTACAAAAACACTAAAAACAGAAAATGTTGGAAATACTCAGCAGGTCAGGCAGCATCTGTGGAGAGAGAAACAGAGTTAACGTTTCAGGTCGATGTCATTTCAGCTGTGTTCTGACTCTGTTTCTCTCTCCGTAGATGCTGCCTGAAACTTTATCGCTATAGGTTGCTGGTGACACCTTTTGTGTTGTTACAGATTCACTCATTCAAGCATTGTATTTGATAGAGTTTCATTTCCTGCTAAGATTTCCTGTGTCCGCTGATTGGAGATTTGTAAATGTTTAGGAATTCCAAAACTGGAACAGCATTTTGATTTTGATCAATCCCTCATTAACATTCTATTGAGTTTTCTTTGTGAACCTAAATGTAATAATTTATATCTTTGTCAATTCTGTCGAGAAATTAACATTGATACATTTTGTCTGCTCAATCCATCTTGCTGTAGGGTGTACAAATGTTGCTACAGTCACAGATTGCCTAGAAGTCCATGTTGAAAAGAAGAAATATGTGGAAGATTTTGCTGCTGGAATGGAATCAGCTGAGAACTTCGTTTTTGAGGAAATGCAGTCAGATTAGGCAATTTACTGGATTAATTATGATTTAAATGGCCAAGAAGAATGTTCTGCAACTTTAGCAACTTCTGCGCCTGTGGTACAAGTACAGCAACCGCTGTGCTCTTGATACACAACAGCTATGAATTATACAAAAGCAAAAAAACCCTGCTGATGTTGGAAATATGAAGCAATAATGCAAAATACTGGAAATACTCAGAGAAACAGAGTCAGAATGCAGATGAAATGTCATCGACCTGAAATGTTAACTGTTTCTTTCCCACAGATGCTGCCTGACCTCTGTATTTCTGTTTTTAGTATTTCTGTGTGGTGTTGCAACCTAAGAACCAGACTGAATGCACCTTACAATGTCAGAATAGTTCGGTTAGAGTGTCTAAATGTGTTTATGCAGCAAAACCGCAATCTTAACTCAGCCGTTTTAATGTGCAAAAGCTTTTGGGTGGAAAGGCAGATGGGCTACGAATCATACTTTGCAGCATTTGCCTAATTCTGACCTTAATTGGTCTGAGTTTTAAATAAATACAACTTATTTTTGAGCCCCTTAGTTTTATAGAAATCTTCATCACAATTGAGAATAAAGCTTTGAGTTGTTTGAATTAGGAGAAATCCAGGCACCAAAATCTCTTCTCATTCTATCCGCCCCTGAAATTGCAATGGGACGGAATTCCTTGTCTTTTGGGCTCGATGCCTGAAATCTGGGGGTCAACCCCGTTCAATAATGCTAGGGAGGGCAAATATGAAGGTCCTGTCAGCAATGTGTTAATTAGTTAGATCTGGAAGGCCTGATTTTGAGGAGGCAGGTGACTTTTCCAAGGAGCAGCATTTAAAGTTTCATATTAACCAGTGGTACTGAGAGATATGGGGTCAAAGATGAGTATGATGTCAGACCTGCTGAGTTTTTCCAGGTATTTTTTTTTTGTTATGAGTATGATGAGTTGGGTCACCAATCAACATGATCTCGTTGAATTGCAGAACTGGCTCGAGGGGCTAAATGACCTCCCCCTGTTGCTATCATCCATAGTCCTTTTCAAAAGTCGTTCTTATTCCAGGAACAATATGTTATAATTGAACAAATGGGAGAAATCCGTCAATTGGCCCATTTATAGTTTTAGATGATGTGTTTCGCAGGGAACTGTCCAATGTGCAGGTTGCTAAAGAGTTGTGAAATGCCAAGCGTTGGCATGCTGGTAATCTCGTGGAACTATGTTGCTCCCCCCTCCCCTACCTATCCCCCTGCCGCCCACCCAACAGCTTTTGCACATTGAAACAGCAGAGTTAAGATTGCAGTTTTGCTGCTTACACATTAGACATTCTAAAACAACTGTTCTGACATTGTGAAGTCCATTCAGTCTGGTTCTTAGGTTCCAACACTCCATAAATCACTGTTTTATTGTTGAAGATAAGAAAAATTATAAGTTATACCAGTGCAAAGGCACTTTCTTTTATCCGGTTATATGCCACTGCAGTTTAATATGTTTTGATGTATTATCTAGTCTTTATTCTTTATACAGAGTACCATTCACACCTGGCTATGTCACTTTTTCTCTGCAGAGATGTTTTTTTCTAGATAGTGAAGTAAGTCTCTTTAAAACCTGGCATTTTCCAATGCGACTGTGGCAAAGTGATGATTACACTGGCACATTTTGAATTACATTTTCATTTACTTGCTGCTACAGGGAAGATCAGCTCTTGGCTCTGATCTATTACAGTCCTCACACCAACAACCACAGTTGCTAAATCAGGTCAGAGACTGAAATCTTATTCAGGATTTTAAAACTGGTTCAAGCTGCCTCTTCTTTCTCTTATGATACATTTGTTCCAAGGTGTTGGTTCCCACAGAAATCTGAGTATGCTATTAAGGAAGGTGCCTTCTATTCCAAAAACAGCGCTGGAAGTACTCAGCAGGTTTGGCAGCATCTGTGGTGAGAGAAACTGAGTTAATATTTTGAGTCCAATACAACTCTTCTTCATCATATTATTCTTCTTGAGTTCTGAAGAAGAACTCAAGTTCTAAACCTCTCCCTGCTTTTCTCTTCAATTTCTTCCACCCCTCACATGTCAGCTATTGACTCAGTTGATAGCGCTCTCCCCTCTGAGTCAGCAGCTGAGAGTTTGAGCCCCACTCTAGAACTTGAGCACGACTATCTTGGCTGGTGCTCCAGTGCAGCACTGAGGGATGAGAGGTTGAACTGAGGCCCTGTCTGCTCTTTCAGGTCGGGGTAAAAGATCCCCTGGCACTGTTTCGAAGAAGAGCAGGGGAGTTATTCCAAATCTTCCGGTCAATATTTATCCCCCCACCGACATTGCAAAAGCAGATAATCTGGGCATTACCACTTTGGTGTTTGTGAGAGCTTGCTGTGTGCAAATTGGCTGCCATGTTTCCTAGATTACAACAGTGACGGAGGTGGTGGGGGGGTTCATCACAGCTGTGCCTGGCGCTACCCATGCTAGTGTCTGAACATGCACATTCTGTAAGGACCACTGCATTACCCTAACTGAAACAGACCAATGGTTTCTATCAAGCTAACACAAAAGCTGAGCTGACAACTGGAGAAGAGCCCTGCTTATAGTGCTACAACTTGTGAAAGCAAGTTGTAAATGAATGTAACTTAGCCTGTGGATATTGTTATGACACAGCAGCTGGTAAAGGCTGAGTTATTTAAAATCCCAGAGAGAAACTTTAAACAACTGTCATAACCTATAGTTTCAATTGGTATGTTTGAGGTGCAGCTTTGAACTCAGGGATAAAACCCACCAAGCCTTGAGAAGGTTTTCATATAAATTAAATTAAACATTTATTAACTTAACAACAAATTTAAACATGTACACATGTCTACAAATTACTACCATAATAACTTTTAAACAAATCCCTGAATCACTCCCAGATAATCTTCCCCAAGGCAACAATAACCCATAGACTTGAACAGACACCAGGCAAAGCACATTTTATCTTAGGAATTCAAAGTGATGTTCCTTTCAATTTGTTCCTTTGCAGACACAGTGGTGGGGCTTACAGGCTGCTTAGATGTTACATGCCTCTGAATCGCACACAAAGCAATTTCTGTATACACCTAGCTCTTTGAATGTAAATTCTCATTGTATCACCAGGCCCTTTGAACTCCACCTCTTCTAACAATAAAACTCCTTTCATAGTACAATTTTATTTGTAATATAAACATATTGCTTGGTGTCTCCTAGCTAGGTGCAAGATTTCACCCCCAGTCTTTGAATGGTTTATTGAACAAAATGCAAATGTACCCTCTACCTTACTGTTTAACATTTCAAAACTACTATACATCAAAGCACCCATATTAGCTGGCTTTAATCTAATTAACACACACACACTCACACCCACAGACAAGGACCCCACTACAAGTCCAATTTAAAATAATTTCCAGTAACATTATATACATTGGCTATACTGTCATGAAGATATCAATAATTTCACTCATAGTGGAGGGGGGATAAAACAAAGAGTTTGAAGAGGAAATACAATTGTTGAAGGCACAAAAAGTGTTTTCCAGGGATGTCCAGAAGTATGCTCCCAGAAACATTTGATTTCTGATATTTTCTTCATAGTTTCCAAAATACTGGAAATACAATGAAGTACCTGGACAAAGTGAAAAAAAAGAAGAAAAATTTGCATTGATGTAGTGCTTTGTGATGTCCAGTAGCCATGAAAAGTTCTTTGCAGCCAATGAGGTACTTATGAAGGGTGGTCACTGTTGTAATGTAGGAAATGTGGCTGCTAATTTGCGCACAGCAAACTATCACATTGCTGTGTGTAGGAATGACAAGATAACCTGTTTTTGTGATGTTGATTGAGGGATACATATGTTTTGGTGAGGACACTGGGGGTAACTCCCTTGCTGTTCTTCAAAATAGTGCCCTGGGATCTTTTACATCCATCTGAGAAAGTAGATGGGGCCTCAGTTTAGCATCTTGTCCATAAGACGGCACCTCCAATAGTGGACAGCACTCCCTCAGAACTGCAATTGAAGATGGAAATAAAAATTAGAGAGATGTAAACGGACTGCTGACTCTCTGTCAACATCGGCCAATTGCACTAATTTCTCCTTATTATGACCAACATAATTGCTACTTCTCGATGATTTTGCAGTTATACATTTTTGAAAATTGGAACCCCAGAAGATGGATTCTCCAGTCTCTTACAAATATATCGATTTCTAACATGACCAGGAAGATGCTCTTGTCCTAATGTTGGCTACTGCAAGACACAGTGAACTAGCTTTAGTATTTGAATTGCCTCCCATTCAGGTGCATCGTGAGAACTTGTGTTTCAATGGTATGAAGGGGAAAGATCCACAAGTAAATTTGTGATGAAATCTTTGATAACCTTGTCAGTTTTCAGGCCAAGAAAATTAAATTAGCAGACAACTTGAGTCAAGCAACTTAGAATTAGACTGCAATAAATTTCCAAATGATATAGGAAGACATTGGAAAATGCTGGGAAACTTTTGAATAGAATCATCCACAGGACAGGAGAGTGGGAACTGATCACATGTTTAAATGGGGACGTGGTCAATGGTGGAACACACTCTGACGAGGGGTTTGAGCAGCTTTGTTCTTGCTGATTGCCCTCTGTTTGATAATCTTGATGGTGTTTATTATTAATGTGGCCTCTGATGAGTTCTTCCAGAGAAGATAAACTCAAAGGTATTTTTAATATTTCATCACTCCTACTGTTTTCAGAGTTGGCGTCATGAACTGTGCCTTTACTGTTTACCTAGCCTTTTCACTTAAAGAATTACTTGTGAATGACTAATTACATTGGAAACCCATCACCCTGACCCAACCCACCACCCAAATATCCTTTTCCACTATAATTTGTGTAATTCATTTTTTAAAGCTTTCGATTTTTAGACTGGCTCTTGACGATGTCACTGAAATGCGAGTCTCATTGGGTGTGAATCAGACAAATCATCCAACATGGAGTGGACTAGGGAAATTTTGGGTGTGAAATTGGGCTTGTAACCCCTGTTGTTTGGGCGCTGAGTGCCTTGCGGGACAAAAATGGTGTCCAATGTAAGCTTACACTCCTGTTGTGAATCACACTATATGGCATCCTGGTGAGGGTGTTAGTGGAGGCACAGCTAACATTTGTTTGGCGAATGCAGAGCTGGCAGGTCATGATGTCAATTTGCATGCAACTTTGTGATCCCAACAATGCCATTTTGAAGCTCAATGCTCCAGCTGATGCCCTCCTTTAACCTCGTACAGTTGAGCATATGTTAAGTAGGGCTATTTAAGAAGATAATCCCATCCTATAACTTAGTTGCTGGTTTATTTCTTCTGGCTATTTCTACGATTCTACAAGTGTTTGGTTTCCAAGTTGCAAAACACTACAGGAAGTATGCGGTAGGTGCTGAAGAACATTTTGTTAGCTTCAAGGCTTCTGCTCAACCCAGTTGCTCCCAAACATGGGTGCACTAGTAGGGGCATTCCCCTTGGAATACAATATGACTCACGAATGAGTAAAGGTCATGCAGAGCAGGATAAACTGCTGGAGGAGGAGGAGAAGGAGGAGTGAGGTGAAGGGCAACCTGCCAAAGGCCATATCCACCCAGGGTGTTCAGGAAGCAATTCTTCTACCTGAACCTCAAAAAAAAAACCAAGGGGCAAAATGTCTATACTTCAATAAGGACCTCCTCACTAAAATCTGCCACCTACTGCGGTAACAACTGCAACCTCAGTTTGGGACAAGGATCTTGTTGCCAGTCATTGTGAAGGTGACAGTGCCAATGAACTTTTATGCATCTGGTTCCTTCCAAGTTGTAGCATCTTGCAGTTTGCCATTCACTGTTGCATTAGGGATATCATCATGGTTCTCTATTCATTGAAAGCTAACAATATTTCTTTCTCTCTTGTCAGAGACCAGCAGACAGAGTGAGCGCACAACTTTGTGAGGATTGCAGACTTCTCCATGGTGCAGGGTGCATATGCGTCACTTTGCAGGAGTGACATGTCAACTCTGGAACTGAACACAATTTTACTTCCTCAATGTCCAGTTGATGTGTGATCATAGGCAGAGAATCATGCAGGTCAATGCCCAGTATCCTGGCAGCAGTTGTGATGCCTTCTTTCTATGGCAGTTCACTGTGCCAGCAGCATTTGCGCCACCAGGGCAAACCAAAGAGTGGCTACTGGGTTGAAAGGGCTAATCACTTGCAATATGACTCATAACTCTGGTGCACAACCAACACACACATACACAGCATGTATATGATGAAAGTCATGCTGCCACATGAAATATTATAGGGTAGACCACTGGCATGCTGAACCAACACTCCCGTTGCCTAGATGAGCCCTGCAATACTCCAGATCGGGGATCTAGATTCATGATGGTTTACTGTATACTGAACAGCCTCACCGTCAAGAGGGCACAGCCCTTGTCTCTAGCTATGGCAAGCAGCTCAGGGGCAGGAGAAGGCAACCACGACAGCATTTTTTTGCTCGGGCTGAACATGAAGAACTAATTCGGGTGCAATGTCAGTAACTGCAAAACAGTTCCCCCCCATCCCACCAGTCCAACACACCCTACCTTCCCTCTGCCATTGACTATCACATGGTCTGCTTGGCCTCAAGGCAAAAAATAAAAGCCACCACAAAATAATCATTCCAAAGCAATGAAATCTTTCCATATTTCATCCAAATGTTAAATAATTCCCTTTGTGTATTCCCTTCGTGCCTATCTTCCTTGTGCTTGTTCCTGTCTTAGTGTTGCTATGCAGTGCTACCTCATTGGCTGTTGATTTTCAGTGGGGAGACTGCAGATGGTCTTCGTGGGTTCTGGTCCTAGAAGGCCCAGGTGCAGACTGCACTGTCTCAGCATGGGTGGCAGCAGTCTGGGCTGGTTGACGGTTAAACAGCAAAGACACTGGTGGAGTGGCTGAGATGAAAGAATGAATTGTGTCATCCTGAGAGAGGACAGCAAGTTTGTGCACTCATGGAGCCATTGCTACTCCCCTGAGGCAGGACCTCAGCAATCCTAGTGACCTATTGGAGGACAGATTGCTTGGACTGATACTCTGTAAGCCCCTTTGCACACTGTAATCAAAGTCATGCTGAAAGGAATATGAGCTTACATGAGAACAGTCTTAGCTTCTATTGCAACACTGATTGTGGTTATGCTATACCCAGTACTTCATGGTTGGGTCAACAATAGTGTGAATAGAGTTGGTCAGCACATCCTTGCTAGAAAGGATGGCCTCCAAGCTTCATGCAAAGCCCTGGGCCCAGTTGGTGCTGGACTCCTTCATAGTCCTTGACATAGAACGCACAAACGTTTTATTGTTAGTGCCACCAGTGTGCTTCTGCATCTGGCCAATTGAAACGCTCTTCTGAGTGCATTGCAATGGAACATGTGTATGATGCCATCCTCCAGCAAACCGGTACCTGTGCTAACCTCACCCCCCTGCCAGGCTCCAGGCTGCCCATGCCCAATATCTCCCCACGTCCTGCCACTAATCTATCCTTTAATCATATGTATGGTGTCAGTATCTGAGCTGATGGCTGTGAGTGAGTGACAGTGCGGTATCTTCATCATCTTGATGTTCATCCACTGGGCAATTTGCACCTCTTCGGTATCTGAAGGGAAAAAAAGTTACAAGGGTAAGATTGTGTTGAGGGGAGAGGAGGGAAAGGGTGGGGGAAGAAAAAAATGCATGCTTACACCATCTGCACTTTGTAAATCAGAGGAGAGTGTGGGATAAATGGGACGTGGAATGTGAGGAGGAGGATTAGGTTTGAGGATACAGTCACCTTTGATGGTTTCAGCCGCTGCAGGCCATGGCCTCAGCAACGGACATTCCTGTAATGGCCAGCACTGTCTCTGGGGATAGGATATACAAGTGCATCTGTTCCCCTCTGTGCGCCACCTTGTCCTGCAACAGTGTGTGTCAGTATTATGTTGACTGTGTGCCTGGAGGGCTTCCCATCCATTCACTCCACCTCCCCCCTGCGGATACAGGGCATCTCTCCTCACTTTCACCTCCTCCTTCAAGGCCTCCATTGCAGTGTCCAAAAACCTTGGAGTCTGCCCTCTCCTGTGTTGAGCCATTTCTCATTGTTCCGGGGCAGATTCACTGCATGGCAACTGCCAGTACCTGCTCCAGCCCTCTATAAGAGGTGCAGGCTAGTTTTTAAGCAGTGGGGGCTAGCTCTGTGTGGTGCTAGGAAGTTATGAGTTTTGGTGCCCTGTTGACATATGCAGCCAATGAACAATGCAGTGAGCACTGACTGCATGCATAAATTATTATTAATATTATTATTATTAATAATAATAAATGCTGCCTGCATTTAAATCAATAGGTGCAGGTTAACCAGGCATCATGATCCCAGCACTTGTGTTTGAGTGCAATCCAATTTAACGCCCTGTTGTGCCTCCCCACTGACAGCTACAGCTTTCATGGGATATCACTCTTTGATTTTATTTGTGGACTGCAAGGTCTCTTGATTACAAAGCAGAGTGAGAACCATCAAGTGTTGCAACCCTTCAGACAATGGCACAATTCTGGCTGATTAGAAATTGATTTACCAAGATAAATTAAACATTTCATTAAAGGGGTTAGTTGCATCTTAAATCTTGTGCTTTGATTTCTTTTCTGATGAGAATTCGCAAGCACCTAAAACAGCCAAGACAAAGCACAGTTAAATGAAAGAGTGCTAAGGGAATGGGCAACGATTTATAATCTGTTTAATTTAGATAGTGTTTGACAATTTCAGGGCTGGTAACAGAACAACACAATTGCTTTGAGCTGTCTTCAAACACTCTGCAATTTAACTGCTGGATGTATTGTGCTTGTCACATGCAGTATGCTTCAGTGAAAATCATTTAATTGGCGTAGTGTTTGCCTTAAACATACATTTAGCTTTGCATGCATTTAAGGGGAGGCTAGATAAGCATATGAGGGAGAAGGGAATAGGGGTCTATGTTGATGGAGTTAGATGGCAGAGGATTGAGTGGTGCATTAAAGCCAACATGGACTTTTCCAGTCAAATGGCCTGTGCCTGCTATATATTATATGTAATTCTACGGCTCTTTCCCCACAATGCATGCCAGATGCTAGCACATTAGAAATGCATACGCCCAGTCTGTTGTATGTATATTTGTATACAGCACTCCAGATATAAAGGGAACAATTGAGCCTGAGCTGAATGCTGGTGAATGATAATGTCAGCCTTCAGCGCCTGCCCCCTTCAGGTGCACAGTGTCACTGGTGACAGATGCTGAAGAGATGTGTGTCAGCCCCACCTCAAAGGTGCTGAGAGCACAGAGAGAGAATGACGGAACTCAGTGACACCTGCCCACGACATTCTGGCAGCAATGACCAGCACCATCAAGGTGCAGGCATCACTAATGAGAGCACATCAGATGAGGGCCATGAGGTCCTCAGTGTCCAGTGAGTGTGAAGCCAGACCATCACTTTGATCTGAAGGTTACACACTGCACAGGGAAGAGGCCCTGGACTGAGACATCTGCCTTTATCTTGTGCAGAAAGGTTTCACATCTGAGTGACACGAACACTGCTCATCAGAACAAGGAGCCATAGGCAGTGAGACATCCTTGGGAGTTTATTTACAATAGTGAACATTATGTACAAGTGATTAACACCCATGCTCAGGCTGTGCAACTGCATCTTCTTAACCTTCCTAACCCTGCTGCTGCATCTTGCCGCTCCCCTGACATCCACAGTGGAGGTGGAGGCAGCCTGCTGACTGCAAGGCCCTGTCTGCAATGACTTTGGCGTGCATCCTCCAGGCCTCCTTTGGGTGTCCTGCTGTGGGCCAGCTACACCCTCTCGGCCTGTTGAGCTGGAGACGATGGGGTCAGAGGAAGAAGAGATTTGGATTGGCCAGACATTCCTCGAGTCACCTGGGTGAATGACCCCGGGGTGTTGAGCTGCTGGTCCTCCTTCCTATGGGCCCCATTTGACTCCGTGAGGAGAAGGGGAAGCTAGAGTGAGATCGAGCTTCCCTGCACCCCTCTCGTGTTGACACTGTTAGAGGCCAACTATGGCATCAGCGATGGAATGCAGCCTGTGCAGCAGTGCAGGACCAATGTCCTGTGCCAAGGGCTCCATGGCAGCTGCTATCCTGCCCGTGTTGACCTTGGTGCGTCTGTATGCCAGAGCTATCATCTTGGACTGGAGGCGGATGGACTCCTCCATTGATCCTTGCAATCTGAGGAGTGCACCAGACATCCCTTCCTAATGTTCCTCTGATTGTCTTTGCAACTCCACCAACTGACTGAGGACCAAATCCAGAGGTTTTCACTAAGTGCGGTAGCAGGCATGATAGTTGCCCGCTAGTTGACTTGGACTCAGCGATTCCTTGCCTCCAGCAGTCCTCTGAATGCCAGCGACCAAGGGTGTCCCTGTCTCCGCCTGCTGTGGAACAGATTGTGTGCTGTGCTCACCATATTGTGATCCTGAGGCTGCTCTACATCTAGGTCCCATCAAGGTGGCTCTGCGCTGGTGGAGGGTAGTGGGTGAGCGCCGTGACAGGTCTTCAACAGTGCTGCTCTCAGGGTCCTCATCTGATGTGCTCTCAGTGCTGGGGTCGTGGTCAATGTTGCCTGAGGGCGACGTGTCAGATGTGTCTAGGACTGAAAGTAGAGACTATAAGTTCTTGGCAGCAGCATTGAACCCAGAACTGTGGACTCACAGTAGTGTTGAGAGAGGGATGATGTGGTGCAGGATCCTCACCTGGGTGTTCACCGCCAACCTCACCGTCGCCTTAGGAACGGTCCACATCCTCTCCAGCCAGCTCCAATGTGCGACTCTCAAAAGAAGTGAGGATCTTGATGTCTGGCACTCCACCCCCAGTCTGGGACCTCTTCTGTTGTGTGCCATCTTGTCCCGCACAAAGACGGATGGAGAGAGTGTGAGCAAGGCGAATGCCAGGTCAAATAAGGATGCCAGGCATGTGTGGTGTGTGTGCTGAGTGGATCCATGAACGGGATGAGGAGGCTATCTCCAGGGAAGATGGGGCTAGATGGATATGAGAGGGTGTGTGTGAGAGAGTGAGTGGTGATGTCCTTTGAGCTGGCAATGAGTGAGATGCCAGTGAATGTGCGATGGGCTTGTGAATGGGTGAATTGAGATTGACGAGATGGTTGACTTACCCTGGCGGCAGGGATGCGATCATTCATCCGTTTTCTGCACTGGATGGCTGACCTCGTGTGCAACTTTGGCACTGACCACCTCTGCCACCGCTTCCCAAGCTGCAGTAGTAAGACTGATGGGCCTCCTGCGGCCAGAGCTGGGTAGAGGACATCTTGGCGGACCCCCACAGTGTCCAGAATGGGTCCCGGGGATGCGTCACTAAATTGAGGGGCTGCACTCTTCTTGGCTTTTGGGGCCATGTCTTCACCGGAGGACTCCTGGCCTACAAGCAAGGAGAAGTGTGCACGCGGCTGCAGTTTAAACAAGGTGCCTGGTGTGAGGAAGTGGTGAGGTAATGGCGTGGCAGGCAAATCAGAGGCTACTCGCCAGTGATCCACCGTGTTTCCTGTGACAGTATAATTTATGAGGTGGGAAGAGGGCGATACGGCGTGAAAACCCACCATTGCAGCTAGCGGGCAGACGTCCTTTCTCACGCCTGCTACCGCATTTAGTAAAAATCTGGGACAATTCCGCCCAATGACCTTTGCAGTGGAACACTTATGTGGACAACCCATTCCTTACCATTTTCATTGCACAAAGAAGGAAAAGTACACCTGTGCTTAAGGCAGTCCAACATATTCATATCAATATTTTATATTATTTGCCAAACAATATTAACAAACAATGATAATGTTCAAACATCAACAGCTCCATTGATATGTTGCCTCAATGTGAGATACAGTATTTCAGGATTTTTACACTTTTTTTGCTGTTCTTTAAATGTCAAAGCGTTTGTTTACAAAATAATTTGTCGTATTCTCTGCAAATGCTATGATGTGAGAGAAGGTAAACATGTCAACTAGATAGAAATATTTATTTTTAAGTTTTCCCATATGGATTATTATAAAATTACTCAGCGTTAAGTCCACAGTTCGGGAGGTTTGATATGTAAAATAA
Source organism: Cetorhinus maximus (assembly GCF_964194155.1). Classification (NCBI taxonomy): domain Eukaryota; kingdom Metazoa; phylum Chordata; class Chondrichthyes; order Lamniformes; family Cetorhinidae; genus Cetorhinus; species Cetorhinus maximus. The sequence goes on along the minus strand of NC_135904.1, from coordinate 16,496,220 downwards.
TGTGTTACAGGGTGAAAAATGCATCAATGCCTTTCAATTGATGTTTTATTAGTCGAAGGTGGAATTCGTTTATTTTTCAATCCATTCAAATAATTTCACTTTAAGCACTCAGTGAATACATTTCCTCTGTGTTGGCAGCTTCAGTGGTTCATGAACACCAACAAATCTTCTGCAAGTTGATGCTTATACTTCATCGAGTTGCCACACTACCCAGAACTAAATGCAATCAAGTATTGGCTGGCTATTCAAGGACAAATAAATCAAATGCAATGTTGGCTCTTTGGAGAATGGACGATCCAGTCCTAAGGGGGTCATTTTACCTTGGGGAAATGGTGTAAAAATGAGCAAAATGGAATTAGCCACCCATTGTACACCACGCCCGAATCTCTGCACAAGTCAATGGAAATTTAAATTATTGGATTCTCAAAAGTTAAAATTAGCCTTCAAATGTGGCTCATGCCAACTGTGAAGGATTTCAATCCTCGTGTAAGGATTGAAATGCTACATGTCAGAAAGGCAAAGCCACAACAGCACAAACATGATGAGGTTACATTCAGATCAGCCATGAAGGCTCGAGGGGCTGAGTGGCCTACTCCTGCTCCTAGTTTGTATGTTCAAACCATTTGAGCTCGAAAAGCAATGATTCCGATGGTTGGACTGCATAAACATGCCTTATAGCATGACTGGAGTGAGCTGGCCACACGCTGCGTGATATTGGGATTGGATTTATGTAAAATTGATACTTTTAAAAAGGAGCAGCAAAAAAATCATGTTCCCAGGTTTCGAGACTTCAATTTAAATTGGGGAAAGTATCCCAGTACGAAGTTGCATTTGTCACTGATTTGCCTCATTTTCAGATCTTCAGCGTTCTGAACTATCCTCAGCATTTTCTGGCTTCTTGGAGAATTTGGTGTAATCTGAGAATGCAGCTATTCTTTTTACACAGGCTCACCAAGGTCAAAGAAATATTATAAGCAACAGAGATCCATGATGCATGAAGTATTTCAAAAATCTTACAGGACTTACTATCATTTTATCATATGCTCTTTGTTATGATCCAATAGTTTGATTATCCTGCTTATAACTTTAAGCTCATTTTTATTTAGCCATGACTCTGTTTCAGAAAGCATTGATCAAAATATTATTACTCCCCACCCCTGTGCTTCAGGAATTCTAATACTTTTGTTAGTTGTATTTTGCCATTCATAAATCTATGCTTCCTCACATGAAAGATTGGAAGGTAAAATTCTTTTCTGGAAATGCATGAGGCTAGATCATAGCCAATTCGATCTTTCATTTATTTCAAACAGGGAAGCATGTGGCAGTTGTTCTCCTTGATTTGGTGACAATTGCCCTCCCAGTTTCCCTCACTGAAAACCTGTCACGTGGTGACAGTGCATGTGACTCAATCCATGACTCAGCAAACTGGAGCCCCAAATCTGCCGCTCTTCATATACTTACTGCTAGGAGACTTTGAATGTAGTTATTGACAACATTTGAAAACATATACCTTTCCAACAAAATATAATAATCCATAGGTCAGCAACAGATCCTCTAGATTAATGAAATCAGTGAATAGTTTGCTATGTTCCTTGAAGGGTGCTTCCTAGTGCTGCATACTAGGTTCACAACAACAATTTATATTTACATGGCTCATTTAACATAATACAACATCCCAAAGCTCTTTACAGGAGCATTATAAGACAAAGCCAAGCCACATAAGGAGACATTAGATAAGATGACCAAAATCATGGTCAAAAAGGTAGGTTTTAAGGAGTGTCTTAAAGGAGGAAAGCCAGTTGGAAAAGAGGAGAGATGTAGGGAGGGTATCCCAGAGTTTGGGGCGTGGGCAAATGAAGGCACGGTCACATATGGTGAAACAGTTAAAATCAGGGATGCTGAAGAGGCCAAAATTAGAGGACTACAGATATTGTAGGAGTTTCTAGGGCTAAAGGAGATTACAGAGATTGGGATGGATGAGGCCATGGAGGGGTTTGAAAGCAGGAATGAGAATTATAAAATCAAGATGTTGCTTGACAGGCAGCCAATGTCGGGCAGTGAGCTTGGGTGATATGAATATGACTTGGTGTGTGTTAAAACAGAGGCAGCAGATTTTTGGATGGCTCAGATGTCTCTGACGTTTCTGGGTGCGCCCCTCACTTTGGCGCTCATATACACTATAGACATTCTCCTAAACTGGGAAAGGGTGGGCAGCTGATCCAATATCAACCATTTTTTGCACTGTCACTCAAAGTCAAAATGACCCTGAATGCGATTTAATGACACTGCACTCACCAAAATTACCCTTTGCTAACTCTTCTGGATATTGACTTCTAATATTTTTCTTCAGGGTAAAGCTGACTTCGTGCAAAACAGGTTTTGCTAAATTAAGTAAAATGCCAGAGGCTTTGTTCTCATTTATATGTAAATTCATAATCTGAAGTTTGGAGGAATAGTCACGTGCACAGTGTCTATATGAAAATCTGTTCAGTGAGATGCACAATTGTCTGGATAGCAAACATCAAAGCAAACTGGTGACATTTTATATTTAAATTCTTTATTGGAGGTTTAATCAGACTATATTTGGGCTAATATTTTGAAATGTTATTTTTTTCAATGACAATGGCTGTGATTTTCCGGCCCCACCACAGGAGATTTGGTGGTCCGGCCCAGCCTCGCCCCAGAAAGTCCATTGACTTTCAGTGGGACCGGACAATCCCAGCAGTGGGCGGGGGCGCAAAATCCCGCCCAATATCTTTCACACAAGGTGTCATTTTTTTTCTGAGGCGTTTTTCATGCAATGTGTAAAACAAATTCTACTGTCCATGTTTATAATCAGTTATAGTTTCAATTAAAGTTGTTGTCATTGCCCCGGTAAGGAATCCATATCTGCTTGGAAATTGGTTGCCAATTATTGGTGGATGCATTCCTAGAGGTTTCATCACGTGACCTCCCATGTCCTACTCTCAGAACCAAACAGAGCCCAACAGAGCCAAACAGAGCAGAACAGAGCCAAACAGAACCAAACAGAGCCCAACGGAGCCAAATAGAGCCAAACAGAGCCAAACAGAGCAAATCCGAGCCAAACAGAGCCAAACAGAGCCAAACAGAGCCTAACAAAGCCAAACAGAGCCAAACAGAGCCAAACAGAGCCATTGGTCGACCAACATGTCCGTCCTTGAGCAGAACTGCCTACCCAAGTCAACTGAGAAGTGAGAATATTCTTCGTTACCTGAATGGATGATTCTCAACTTCAGTCAAACAGCCCTTTCTGCATTCTCCATTTTAAAAAATAATTAATAAGCAAAGGTATTCAAAGATTTTTTTTAAAAAAGTACACACTTTTTTTGAAAGTTCTGATGATTATTCTCCAGTGTGGCTCACACCAGTGACCTGGAGATCAATTTTCATTCCTGGAGACTCCAGGGTCGTCATGGAGGGTTGGCAACCCGAGGGCCTTAGAGCAATACAGCGAAGACTGACTTATACAACTGGCTCTGCATCATTTCCTGGCCAATGTGCATGTGACGAGCTGTATTCACTGCCTTCTGAAGGCTGATTAAAGCTTTGTGTTACCGAGAAACTGTCAACACATTTGGCTTCTTTGCAAATACTAGAGGATTGAAAGCAATATTTTAAAGATGGACTGAAGAAGGTATACCTTCCAATCCTGCAACTGCCACATAGGCCAGCTGAAGAGGAGAAGTTACAATCCCCGACCACACAGTGACCACAGAGACTCAGGTTTCCTTTAACCGGTTTTATCCAAGCATATGGAAGGGAGCCGCAATCATTTCTAAGAATGAAGACTCAGCCCCCAGATTGATTACATTTCATTACTTTTGTACTTTTTCTTATCATAATACATTTGAGTATATTTGAATACATCCAATCGGTAACCGACACACCGGTCCCATGCTAACTCTATCCTATTGTGTACATAAACATGTGATTTTACCAACCAATTATTCTAAAGGATGTATACATAATTTTATTATCCAATCAAAATTAAAACACGTATGCAAAGACCTTGGTTCTCACAACTCAAGACTGTTTGTGTTTCATCAAAGCCCCCTCTTTGTCTATTGTATGTCCTCCCATGTCTAAGCTAAAACCATCTGCCCCTTCCCTATCTGAGAGAGGAGTACATTTAATCTAACTTTATGCTATGTTTTATCTCCAGTCTAGCTCTCAAGGCTCCACAGCATCACTGCACCACTTGAATTTTCCTGCCTGTTACTGGACATTAACTCATCCCTTGACTTCTGTATAAATCACCACAAAAACTCAAAGCCTCTTTGTGTGCAATGTCCATCTGCTTATCCTCAACTGTTAATATGTTTAGCATCAATGGCTGCCTGGAGATTTTAAGTATGTTCAGCAAATTCTTACTGTGTTCTCTTTTTTAATATATATATTTAATTGCCCCCTAACATGGACTGTTTGAGAATTTTTAAAATTCTCTTGTTATTGGCTGTAGTTATGCTGTAAACAGTGCAAATCCAAACCAGTGTGAGACCATCTATTCCATGCTACATTATACAGTTTGTGTTGATGCGAAACCAAAATCAAAGAATGTGATATAATTGGGCATCACATTTCTATGGTGTTCTTAATATGGCAACATGAGCTTACTGACAGCTATCCAAGTATCTTTTTGGGGATAGTGGTAGCATATCTGGACCAAAATCTACATTTTAAACTCAAGAAAGAAATAACTTACATTTATCTACATGTTATCACCACTTCAGAAAAATCCCAAATTCCTTCCCATCCAATGAATCCCTTTAAAGAGCAGAAGCTGCTGTCGTGCTTGCTAACTTTCATTGGTTCTCCGTCTGGCAACATTTCGAATTTAAAATTCTCAGCTTTGTCTTCAAATCTCCCCATGGTTTTTCCCCTCCCTACTCCCTTTCTATGTAACCTTCTCCAGCTCCTCTGGGATCCCTGTGCTACTCCAATTCTGGTTTCTCGTGTATTCCAGTTGGCTATTGGTGGCCATATCTGCAGCTGCCTAGGCCCTAAGTTCTAGCATTCCCTCCTTAAGCATCTTCGCCTCTCTACCTCTTCCCTTTTAAGACACTCATTAAAATCTGCTCACCAACCTCATGCCAGTTAGGTGCCCTTCCTCTGACCCTAAACACGGTGTCAGGACATTTCTGGAAGGCACTCATAGGCATGATCCTGGCAAAACTGGGATTGTGGTCCTGAGCAATTTTGCAGCCATTAGGATATCGACGTCATATTCTAATATAATTCAGTATTGTTATGTTCTGTTTCAGCAGTGACTTAAATCATTCACAAGCTATCATTAGAACAAAAACACCTCATCCTTGACAAACTAAAACCACTAGCAAAGTCATGACTGTTGAGGGCTTTACAGTTCAGATGTGAAAAATAACCAGTGTATCTTACTTATGTTACAAAAAAAAATCAGACATGAGGTTTTACTAGGCCAAAACCTCCAGTTATTTTTTCTCCATTACCAATCATTTTCTTAAGCCCCTCTCCCCTGCCCTCTCCACCCACCCTCAACCCTACCAACAAGTGCAAGGAGCACATAGATTTCTTTGTCACCAAAACCTAGACCAGCCATTCAGCGGCCTCTATTTCATTCTACCAAACCAAACTTCCCCTCAGCAAACCCACCATGCCTTAGCCCTGAACCGTCATCTCTCTCTAGTTTCTGTCCCATTCACTCCATGGCATCTCTGAGTTCATCTCATCCATCAATCCACCCTCTGTTCCCTCAACTCCATTCACATTCAATTGCTGACTGTGCATCTTCCTTCCCTGGCCCTAATGCTACTTGGCATTGCAAAAGGTGCCCTTTCCTCAGAGGCTGTCCCCCTCCCTTTCAAAACTATTGTCATTAACCCTCTCCTCAAAAAAATCCACCCTTAATGTCTCTGTTCTTACCAATTGCTATCCTATCTCAACATCCCTTTCCTCTCCATAGTCTTTGAACATATTATTGCTGCACAAATGCTTATCTCTCCTGCAACTCCACATTTGAACCTCTCCAGGTTTTTAGCCCTGCTGCAGCACCAAAACAGCTCTAACCAAAGTCACAGATGACATGCCCTGTGACTATAAATGTGACCATGGTTAATTATCCCTCTTCAACCCTTTTACAGCCATTGACACAGTCGACTACACTAGCCTCTGCTGTCCAGCTAACTGGGGCTGATCTTGCTTGGTTCTACTCATGTTTATTCAGCATAGAGAGAGCAATGATTTCTCTTCCAGAGGTTTCACTATTAACTCTGCAACTTCCAAATGAACATTAATGCCCTTGGAATAAATCGGAAATTATGCAAAAATACTTATATGATTGTATTCATTCAAGCATGATATTAATAATTTCACAAGGATTGTGTAATCATATGATTATATTTATGGGGAGAAGGTGGTGTAGTGGTACTGTCACTGGACTATCCAGTGGCCCAGGCTAATGCTCTGGGGATGTGGGTTCAAATCCCACCCTGGCAGCTAGTGAAATTTAAATTCAATTAAGAAATCTGGAATGTAAAGCTAGTCTCAGTAATGCTGACCTGGAAACCATCATTGATTGTTAGCTGGTTTACCTTCATCCTTAACTGGTCTGGCCTACATGTGACTCCAGACCACAGCAATGTGGTTGACTCTTAACTGCCCTCTGAAATTGCTGACCAGGACACTCTGCTCAAGAGCAATTAGGGATGGGCAACAAATACTGGCTTTGCCAGCAACACGCACATCTCATGAAAGAATAAAAACAATTATACATGTGGCTTCTTAAAAATGGCCCGATTAGTGCGTTAGTTACAAAACCATTTGAATGTCTTTGGAGTGGAGGGACGAGAAAGATGCAACAAAGCATCAATAGTCTAAATTTTACTTTAAAATATTTTGTTTAGGTCAAGCAGGCTATAACAGAAGTGACTTTGCAATATTAATTGGGTGATGCAAGGAGCAATTTTTTTTCTTTTTGAAAAATTTACCTGAGGCGGAATTGTCTGGCGGGCGATGGGGGCGAGAATTCGGCGGGAGGAGCAGAAATCGGTTTCACGTGAGATCACAGGGGAATCATCCAATGGTGTCCACCATGGTGGATCGCGGATCACGAATCCCGCTGGAGGCCAGCTTGAAGCCAACTTGCACCCCGCTAATGGGATGCAAAGTAAGGCCCACCTGGAATCGTGCCCCCATGCCGGATTTACCGCTACACTGGCGGGAAAATACTCCAGCCCAGACACATCCGGACAAGTGTGACGTGCAGAAGTCAGAAATTATCTTTAGGGCCTTGCTCAGATTGCGGACATCCGAGGAGAAGAATATTCGGAGCCCTACAGCTACTGAACCCTGGAGGAACATGTGCATCGCGTAGTGGGCCCATCCTCATGCACATGGTTCCGCTCTCGGAGGGTGGGTGGACTCTGCACAGCAGCTTCAACTTCACTGAGGCTCCGGATCTTCATGGGCTTCGCTGAGGCCTCAGGCCTGCTTCGGGACTTTGCCATGGGCTGGTACGGAGGAGTGGCGAAGGGGGCTGGTGGGGGAAAGGAAGGTCTAGGTGTGAGTGGGAGACAAAGGTGTACCGGGGGCTGGAGTTCAAAGTTGGTGGGTGGGGGGGTGGAGAGAGAGGTGGGTGAGGTTGGGGGTTGAGGGCGAAGGTGTCGGGAGTGTGAGATTGGAAAGTAGGATGAAGGTGTCAGGGAGGTGAATTTGGGGCGGGGGGCGGTGAAGGTGTCAGGGGATGAAGTTGGGAGGAAGGGGAAGGTGCAAGGGGGGAGGAAGATGTAAGGGAGAGGAAGGTGTAAGGGGTTGTATGGAGGGAGGAAGGCTTAAGCGGGGAGGGAAGGTGTAAGGGGGTGCTGGAATGTCCAGGTGAACATGCAAAGAAGGGGTCTGTGGAATCAATGTGAGCCTCCTGGGCAGCGACCTCAGGGCGGGTGTGGTAGGAGGGAATGGCGAGTGAGAGGGGGCAGGGGGAACCGGTAAGGTGGGAGGGTGACAGCGTGTCAGTACCGGTAGAAGGGACGGTGAGGGTGGTTGGAGAGGACTTGGAGGCAAACATGGACCCTGGGGGTGGGAAGGAGGTCAATGTGGATGTGGGTGGGATTTTCAGGAAGGTTGGGGACGTGCACGATCGTGAAGGAGAAGGATTCATGCTGTGTGGTAATGGTGGGGAGGTCAAAGGTGATGCCAGGGTGGGGGGGCCGACTGTGATGGGGGAAAGGAAATGGGTGATGGGGGGAGGGGAAAGGATGGGGGGGTGCTTATCAAAAGCTTAATGGCTACCATGCTGTGCAAATTGAAAGTGAGCAGAACCTCGTGCTGGACGGGCACAGGTGCTGCATGGGAGTGTGATCATTGGGTGGGCGGAGATGCAGCTCAGCTCAGACGGACAACTGAAAGCGAACCCCAGCAGACAGCATTGAAAATGCTCAAGACATTGAGGTGCGTGTGATATGGGAATGCTCTGCATGCATTGGAGAGTGTTTGTACAAGGCTCTGAAAGGCTCTGCCTCATACACTTCTTCATCCAGAGTTATTCCTAGTCTGGCTGCATGCAGCTGAACTGCTAGAGGGTGTTGGGGTGTGGGGGGAGGACTTGTGAAGCTGTAACTGAAGCCGAAAGACAACATTACACATTATTCAGTGAAAATGGATATATTTCAGATTATAAAGTGACAAAATATGTTCACCTATGCAACCACAGGTGGTCAAAATTTCTTAACTTTTCTAGGCCTACCATTTCTTCTAGGTGCTGCCCTGACATCCGTAGCAGGGGTGGAGACAGCCTGTGCAATGGTTGGCCCTGTTGCCTCTGATGACTTTGACGTGGGTCCTCGGAAAGCCGAGGCCTTGGGGTTCCTGGCTTGCTTTGGCTGTCCTCCTGTGGGCCAGCTGCTCCCTCTGTGGCGACAGAGGATAAGGTTGAGGGGGTCACAGGAAAAATGGACTCGGAGGGAGAGGACAGCCTCTGAGATTCCTGAGTGGATGACCCAGGGGTGTCCAGCTGCCGCTCCTCCTCCTTTCAGGTGCCTGAGGGCCTTTGCCTTACTCCTTGAGGTGAAGGAGCACCTGGAGGGACATTGAGGTGCCCCGTTTCCCTTTTGCATTGTCACTGTAGGAACTCACCCATGGCTATCACGATGAAGTGCAGATTTGTGCGCATCTCTGCTTTCTGCTGGACCAGGGTCTCCATTGCGTCTGCCATCCTTCCCATGGAGATCTCCAGGTGCACACATGTGGGCACCACGTCATCAACGTGCAGGCAGACGGACTCCTCTGACACGCATGCCACTCTGTTGAGGGCTTCCAACAGCTCTGGGTGATGTTCCCTCACCTTCTGCTAACTCTCCACGATGAGTTGGATGGCTGAATCTAGAGGTTTGTCATCTGACTTGGACCTCACCGATGTCTCTTCCCCAGCAATGCTCCGAGTGCCAGGGAGTTAGGCTGAATCTGCCTCCTCCTGCTGTGGACAGGTGTCTGTGTGGTGACCAGATTGTGAAACCGAGCCTGCTCTAGGTCTTGGCCCCACCAAGGGGTGTGCACCTGCGCTGGTGGAGGGTACGGGTTAGCGCTGTGTCGGGTCTTGCAGGCTGCTTATTTCCAGCTCTTCAAAGGAGGAGGTGTCCTCTTGGCTGGAGGTGAGGACCTGGATGGAGCTGAGGGACTGGCTGGCTGAGGGTGTCGGTTGCTTGGCAGAGCTCCCGGTGAACCAAAGTAGTGATAATTAGTGCATTGCAGTCCTGGTCTGTAGACATGAAGTAGGCTGCGCTCTGGTGTACTTTAAATATGGCACCCAGAGTCAAAAACAGGAGAGAGAGCACTCACAGTTGCTTTGAGAGAGGGATGATCCGATGCAGAATCCTCATGTGTGTGTTTGCTGCAGGCATGGTCCACGTCCTCACCAGCTAGCGTGATTGCACCCTCCTCAAAGTGAGTGAGGGTCCTGGTAATGACCAGTCCACTCCCGGTCTGGGAACACTCCCTCTTGTTGTGAGCCAGCTTCTCCTGCCTGAAGGAGCACCTGGAAGGTCGTTGAGGTGCCCATTTCCCCCTTGCGTTGTCACTGCAAGAAAACAGATGGAGTGAGTGTCAGCAGGATGCATGGCACTGCGTGGAATGTTTGCGCGGTGAGCTGAGCCATGGATGGGTTGAGGATGTGAGCTCCAGAGGATATGAGCCTGATGGAGATGTGAGGGTGTGTGTGAGAGTTAGCGCGTTTTCCCTTGAGGTTTCAGATCCCTGTGGATATGCGATGAGTTTGGGAGTGTGTGTTGAGAATGATGGGATGGTTGACTTACCCTGGCAGAACCGATGAGAGCATTCATCCTCTTCCTGCACTGGATGGCTGGCCTCCTCTGTGCTCTGGTGTTGCTGGCAACTGCTGTCACTACCTCCCAGGCCTGATTGGTGACTCTGGTGGACCTCCTGTGGTCAGAGTGGGGGTAGAGGACATCATGGCAAGCCTCAACAGTGTCCAAAAGACGCTCCAGTGAGGTGTCACTAAATTTGGGGGCTGTCGTCTTCTTTGTTTTTGAGGCTGTCTGTTGCCTGGAGCAGTCCTGGTCTGTAGACATGAAGTAGGCTGAGCTCTGGTGTGCTTTAAATACGGCGTCGGAGCGAGGAGGTGCCGAGGTCACAGCAAGGTGAGCAAATCCGAGCCCACCTGCCATAAATCCGATGTGTTTACCATGAATGCATTATTAATGAGATGGATGTGCCGGGAAATGGACGATACAGTGCGAAAACCCGTCATTGCGGCCAGCAGGAAAAATGCTGTTTTTCACGCCCACTACCACACTTAGTGCAATTCAGGGACAGTTCAGCCCCTTATCCACTAAAATCTGCTTTAAAGGGGAAGCCTTCTCTTTGACTTCATGATGGCAGAAACAGACAGGCAGCTCAGTGTCATGTATATGTTCCAGACCCTTGAACTACCTGAAAGTAAAACCAGAGAGGCTCAGTAAGCATTTGGAAACTTATGCAAGGAGTGACTAACAGAGGTGGGCTGGTCCTGTGCCTTAAGCGGGAGCTTCTCCATATACATTAAAGGCATTTACACTATGTACCACCTCCTACAGTTAACATTTACTGCATTGAGCAGTGTGCATGTTTCTTTACGCAAATCATGCTGCATTTCATCCAAAAGAACCTATAATTTTTCACGAGTCGATGGAGCTGACTTGCTTCTTTCTGCGGCTGTTTCTTCTCTGTGGTCAGTAAGCAGCTGCAGCCCTTAATAGCTGCATCTGTCTCCCACACGATGCCAGCAAGTGCCTAGTATCTGGCCCTATTCAGGCTGGAAGTCACTCTCTGTTAGATGTTGGGAAATAATTTGCATTGTTACAATCCTTTTTTATCTACGCCCTCCTCAAATGCAGATAAATTCCTCCATTCAACAATAATAGTGAATGTGTTGCTGTGAATATAAAGCAGCCTTCTCTGTGATCTTTTTTGTTCACAGCAGTAAATGGAGGAAGATATACTTCAATATTTCTTGGTCTGTTCCCAATCTTCTGGTGATGCAACTTTTTTGAACTTGTTGCTAGGCGATTCAGGAGAATAGTATTGACTGGCTCTGTTATTCATGTTTTTTCTTCCCCTTCTTCTAGGTGGAAAACTCATTATCGGCACTCAGCAAATCTGATAAATCACAGGAAAAGCATGTGCCCCATCACACACAGCCAAGTGCATTTGTGTCCTCCATGCCCCCAAAAGGTGCCATCCTTAGTCGATCTCACTTTCATTTGCATGCTCATGGTCTTTTCCAGGTCATTATTTTCCTTTGTCTATGAAGTGATGTTCTCTTCTTGTTCCCATGACTCAGGTGGAATTGCATTGATTGTTGCTACCTTGAAGTTCAACAAAGGACGCTTGTTCAGCTGGGCTTTTGACAAACCTCCACTTTTTTCAGTCAACTGGTTATCCGACACATGTGCAAACCCACCATTCTGTTTAAAAGTCTCCATGAAAATCATGTTACTGAGTAATCTGTAAGTTTTTGCCTGATGTGGAGCCAAACATACATACGAGCATATGAACAAGGAGCAGGAGTAGGCCATTCGGCCCATCGAGCCTGCTCTGCCACTTAAAAAGATCATGGCTGATCTGATAGCAACCTCAAATCTGCATCCCGCCTCCCCCCGATAACCTAACACCCCTTCGCTTACCAAGAATCTATCCCCTTCTGCCTTAAAAATATTCAAAGACTCTGGATCCACCGCCTTTTCAGGAAGAGAGTTTCAAAAACTCACGGCCCTCTGAGAAAAAATTTCACTTCATCTAACATTTTAAATGGGCGACCCCCTTACTTTTAATCAATGACCCTGAGTTCTAGATTCTCCCACAAGAGGAAACACCTTCTCCACATCCACCCTGTCAAAACCCCTCAGAATCTTATATGTTTCACTCAGGTCACCTCTTACTCTTCTAAACTCCAGCGGATACAAGCCTAGCCTGTCCAACCTTTCCTTATAAGTCAACCCACCCATTCCAGGTATTAGTCTGGTAAACCTTCTCTAAACTGCTTCCAAAGCATTTACATCCTTCCTTAAATAAGGTGCAGGTACAAATATACTGGGGAAACACCTCACTTATCCAAAATGACCCTTTGTCCAGAATGCAGGGGTACTGCTGTGTTTAACCATGGACCTTACCAGAGCAACTTCCCCCTGCTTGTTCAGCTAGAACCACCACCTTACTTGATGTGACCTGAGCTTATGTGGTCACTGGAAGCCAAGTAGTTTGAGGCCCAGCCCCGACTGACAGATCTACACTTTCAGGTTTTGCTAGTGAGCCAGTTGACCGGTCAATGGTTAACAATAAAATACTGTGGGTCGGTGTGATTCAGGTATCAGACTATGCCACAGCAGGCTGACTTGACTCCCAGTCTCATGTTACCAGATGTATCACTTGATGAGCCACCTCTGAATCAAAGGAATCTGACTTGCCTCCTGTTAGAGGTAGGCAATTCAAGGGGGAAAATGTATAACTGAAAGACTGGCATGGAGGGGAGGTGTTCCATTTTATAGACAACTAGCACCAGTACTGTGACAGGAAGGAGCAGTACTGCTAAAATCGGATCCACTCGAATTGGAGTGGAACCAAAGTTTTGAGGGCAAAGATTGAAAAGAGGTGTTGCTGTCATATGTGACCATGTATAGAGCAACTCCACACACTACAATTGGAAAGCTGAGCTGCTATTTGGATACAAAATATGCACCAAGATACCAGAGCTGAGGGACATCAGTGTTGATCAGGAGGTTCAAGATCATGATACAGAGAAAAAGGGTGCAGCAAAGTTTTATGCAGACCACAGAAGGGGATCAAGACAGTCTGATGTGATGCCAGGTGATGAAGCATTGAGACGGGAGAGACTGAGTAAGATGGAAACGCCATTTATGAACATACGAACATACAAAATAGGAGCAGGAGTAGGCGATTTGGCTCCTCGACCCTGCTCCATCATTCAATAAGATCATGGCTGATCTGTTTGTGTTTCAAATTTCACATTCCCATCTACCCCAATAACCTTTGATTCACTTGCTTAACAGGAATCTATCAACCTTTGCCTTAAAAATGTTCAATGACACCACCTCCACCGCCTTCAGAGACAGAGAGTTCCAAAGCTGCACAATCCCCTAAGAGAAAAAAAACTCTCCTCGCCTCTGTCCTAAAAGGATGACCACTAATTTTAAAACAGTGCCCCTAGCTCTGGATTCACCCACAAGAGGAAACATCCTTTCCATGTCCACCTTGTCGAGATCGTTCAGGATCCTATATACTGCAATTAAGTCACCCCTCATTCCTCTAAACTCCAGTGGAAACAAGCCTGGTCTGTCCAACCTTTCCTCAGAAGACAACCCGCTCATTCCAGGTATCAATCTAGTAAACCTCCTCTGTACCTCATCCAACCCATTTACATCCTTCCTTAAATAAGGAGATCAAAACTGCACACAGTATTCAAGATGCAGTCTCACCAATGCCCTGCATAACTGAAGCATAACATCTTTACTTTTATGTTCAATTCCTCTCATAATAGAGCATAGCATTTCATTAGCCTTCTTAATTACTTGCTGCACCTGCATACTAACTTTTTCTGACTCATGCACTATAACATCCAGATCCCTCCGCACCTCAAAATTATACAGTTGTTCTCTGCTTAAGTAATATTCTGCTTTCTTTGTTCTTCCTGCCAAAGTGAACAACTTCACATTTTCCCACATTATACTCCATCTGCCAGATTTTTACCTACTCACCCAACCTAGCCATATTCATCTGCAATCTCCCTGGTTCTTTAACCAACTCACTTTCCTACCTATCTTTGTGTCATCTGCAAATTTAGCTACTGTGTCTTTGCTCTCCTCATCTAAGCCATTGAGATAAATTTTAAAATGATGAGGGCCCAGCACAGACCCCTGTGGGATTCCACTGGTCACATCCTGCCAATCTGAAAAAGACCCATTTATGCATAATCTCTGTTTTCTGTCAGCCAGCAATCTTCTGTCCATGCTAATATGTTACCTCTAACACCACGAGATTTTATTTTCTGCAACAACCTTTGATGTGGCACCTTATCAAATGCCTTTTGGAAATCCAAGTACAGAATGTCTACAGACTCCCCTTTATCCACAGCGCATGTTACTCCTTCAAAGAACTCCAATAAATTGGTTAAATTTGATTTCCCTTTCACAAAACCATGCTAACTCTTCCCAATTATCTTGAGTGTTTCTAAGTGTCCAGCTATAACCTCCTTAATGATCGATTCTAAGATCTTCCCCAAGACAGACGTCAAGCTAACTGGCCTATAGTTTCCTGTTTTCTGCTTCCCTCCCTTTTTGAATAAAGGGGTTATATTTACTACTTTCCAGTCTGATGGAGCCTTTCCAGAGTCTAGGGAATTTTGGAAAATTAACACCAACGCATCTACTATCTCATTAGCCACCTCTTTTAAGACCCTAGGATGAAGTCCGACAGGACCCAGAGACTTGTCAGCCCGCAGCTCCATCAGTTTGCTCAGTACCACTTCCCTAGTGGTTGTAATCTTGCCAAGCTGTATAGTGTCATTGCCAAGAAGGGAAATGGTCTGACTGTGCAGTCACCAGAACGAGTACTGTATGACAGAAATTCTTTGTGTCAAAAAGTATCACGTTGACAAAGACACAGCAGTAGGTGACCCAGATGTAGGGGCTGAGGCGAAGTTGACATCCAATAATCCAAAAGTCCAGAGTGGAAAGCATTGGTTCCAGAGAGGACGATGACACTTCTTAACCCTGACGTGATGACCAGAGTTCCTGAGACAGCAGGCAGACCATGGCGCGCAAGGAGACCATCAAAGCGATGTGAAGATTTTGTGTGATTTAGCGACAGAACATGAAATTGGAAATCAGTTTGGAGCAATGATTTGTGATTCAAAAAATGTGATTTTAAGCTGAAAAGCAGAAAAGCTTAATACAAAGCATGTGCCTAGAAGTGAAGTTTTATCTGTTGTGATTATGTTGAAAGCAAACAGGGTGTACACCAAACACTGCTCTTGTGATTTTTAAGTTCCTGTTTGTGATGTTTGCATATACATGTGAAAGCAGTTAGATTAGATCATTGGGGAACATCAAATTATCACAAGGGATGTTACAATTAAATAGTGGAAGAGGAAGAACATGCCCAGAAAGTGAAATACTGAACAAAGTACTGAAATTATATTGGACTGTGCACTGAACTTATCTGACATTCATAATTGAAGAAATTCATTTACTCAATGAATTAGGGAAATAATGATTTGTTAAGTTTGTTTGCAAACGTTATTGTAGTATGTTCAGTAAAGGATGGAGTCTAAGCTACGCAGACCAAGCAAAAATATCATGGACAATTTGTTATGATGTGGCAGGTGATGTGTGCTAGGTAGACTACATCCACAAGGGAAACTTGGCTATGCTATTACAATGGTTTTGCAATTTTTATGTATTATGAGAAGATTTATGCACTGAATTCAGAAGTAATGAGTCCGCTAACAACTTTAGAGATTTTAAAAATTAAATTAAAACATTTATTAACAAAAGAAAAGAATTCAAACACATACATAAGATTACAGTTACTTGATATTATTACAAATCCCCAAATTCCTAATTAACCCAACTCGCAACCACACACCCCCCTTTAGGGCAATGGTCCAAAATAGATTTTAAATTTAAATAGGCAATCCAGCAAGGTTACCACAGCACCCACTTGACAGTGGAATTCCACAGGCTTCTAACACAACTTTAGCTACTGGAGCAGCACTTTGTCAGAGTGGCTAGGGCTTATTCAAAGTCTGTGTCACACTGTGTACCTTTCAAGATTTTACATGGCCACCCTCCCCCCCACCCCCACATAGCCTTCCATCCTTTTTTATATATGTTTCTCTCTCTTTAATGTGTAAAATCTCATTTTTCTACATGTCTTTGGAAATTTACTTTACCCATAATATAAAAATCTTTCATGTCATCAATATGGCCCTTTTTCCTTTAGGGAAAAATAAACAGAATAACCTTGCCCTATTTATTTTGATAGTTGTAAACATCCGACCATTCCTTTGAAAATCAAACAATTCCCCACTTATCTCAAAGTGCAAATTTCACTCACACCTTA
Source organism: Cetorhinus maximus (assembly GCF_964194155.1). NCBI lineage: Eukaryota > Metazoa > Chordata > Chondrichthyes > Lamniformes > Cetorhinidae > Cetorhinus > Cetorhinus maximus. Next base: position 16,479,597 of record NC_135904.1, on the reverse strand, counting down.
CCTACTGACCCTTATACTCTAGCTCACCCATTAGCATTTCAAATACACTTTTTACGCCTAACCCTTTTGATAATTTTCACCTTGCAGTCTATCTTACTCTAATTCAATTATATCAGTCACATAGACAGAACCATCCACACTCACACCCATAAGCCTGCAGTAATATTGTGAAAAATATGATAGTTTCGTGACAATGTTTTTGGAGGGATGTCATGGTGATAGCTGATTTTGTGTGTGTGTGTGTGTGTGGACTTGAGTATTAGATACCATATGGTATTTGGAGAAGATGCTGCAAGGCAAACTTTACTACATATGCGGTCACCTGACCTGGTAGGTTGAAGGTCAGATAGCACATTTTAAGTAGTTAGTCAGCATGGCAGATTAAATGACGTTGTTCTTGCAGATAAATCTGTGATTTCAAATGTTGTTCTTTCAGCCTGAGATGTGACACCAGCCATCTGTGTGCCAGCAGCTCTGGGCAGCAGGCCAATGTCCTTGATTATGATTTGTTATTTGTCTGCCATTAGCCACCCAACGGACTAATCAGTGGACAAGTATTCCAGGGACCTAGGGTAATGCTCTGGGGACCAGGGTTTGAATCCCACCACGGCAGATGATGAAATATGAATTCAATAAAAATCCAGAATTAAAAGTCTGATGATGACCACGAAACCATTGCTGATTGTCGTAAAAACCCATCTGGCTCACTTAATGTCATTTAGAGAAGGGAATCTGCTGTCCTTACCTAGTCTGGCCTACACGTGACTCCAGGCCCACAGCTATGTGGTTGACCCTTAAATGTCCTCTGAACAAAGGCAATTAGGGATGGGCAATAAATGCTGGCCTAGGCAGTGACACCCACATCCCATGAACAAATATTTGAAAAACCCCAGGATCCCAGTACCTCCCAGAATTCGGTTAGCTCCCACTTTTGGCCCTGGCATTAGGACTTGGTTTTCTTTCTCAGAATTCAGCCTGACATTAGAAAAAGAGATTAGAACAGGTTATAAAGATATTTAAGATTGAAAGCATGGAAAATGATCTTGGAGTGCCTTCTCCCTCAGTTACCTTGAATGGCATCTTGCTGCTGTTTTCACGGTGGAGGGCCTTCTATTGGCCTATCTGCCATCCTTAATTAGCCGGCAAGTCAACCTTCTGGTGATTAATTGGCCAATTTGGGGAAAATCACAGCGGAGTAACTGTTTCCCACAATGTGTGGACTTCTGACCCATTTGAGCCTGATAGCGGGGTTTTGAGGCCCACAGGGAAAGTCCTGACCTAAGAGTAGAGGTTAAAAGTAGTTACTTGGGTCAGCAAATGATGGGAAGTGGTGTTCCACAAGGCTCGATACTGAGACCACTGTTGTTTACAATTTTTATAAATGGTTTGGGCTTAGTTTCAAAATTTGTGAAAGACACCAAATCATGCAGAATATTTAATACAAGAATGGGACTGTGACAGAATATCGGAAAACATTAATAAGCTTGCAGAATGGGAACATAATTGGTAAATGAACTTCAATATAGATAAGAGAAAGTTAATATATTTTGGTAGAAAGTATGAGTATACTTCTTGGAAAATAAGTGCCTAATTGGGGAATCGAGGAACAGTGGAATCGGGGGTACAGATAAACAGATTACAAAAAGTACAGATGGAGGTTAATAAGACCATAAAAATGGGAAACAAAGGACTGGGGTTCATTTCTAGAGGGATAAATTTGAAAAGCAGAGAAGTTATGTTAAACTTGTATAGAACATTGGCTAGACCACACTTGGAGTACTGTGAACAGTTCTGATTTTCATGTTGTAAAAAGGATATGGAGGTACTGGAGAAGATGCAAAAAAGATTTACTGGAATGATACCAGAATTGAAAGGTTATGCCTATCAGGGAAGACGGAACAGGCTGCAGATCTTTTCTCTAGAAAAGGGAAGACTGAGACGTAACTCAATAGTGGCCCTTATGACAGATGCAGAGAAGGTGTTTCCACTTGTAGACAAGACTAAAACTAGGTGCCACAAATATAAGATAGTTTCTAGTAAATCCAATAAGAATTCAGGAAAACTTCTTTACCCAGAGAGTGGCTAGAATGTGAACTCGCTAACACAGTGAGTACATGAAGTGAAGGCATAGATACATACAAGAGGAAACTGGACAAGTGATATGAGGGAGAAAGAATTATAAGGATATGTTGATGAAACTAAATAAAGATTAGGAGGAAGCTCATATGGCGTATAGCCACCAGCACGGACCTGTTGGGCTGAATAGCCTGTTTTTGTGCTATAAATGCTTTTAAAAATATTTTACATACGTACAATATGTATCCAAGTAAATCTAGATTTTCTACCACCTGCTTCTCTTACAAGCTGTACCCTTTTCAGATTACTATTCCTTGCTGCTTTACCTATACTTTAAACTTTTGAATCCATTTTGTTGTCTGCTGTTTCTTACCCTTCTTCAAGTTATTTTTTTTCTCTTGTTCATCAATAATCTTATCAATGTTTCAATTGTTTTTGCTTTTAATTCTATAATGCTGATGACTTAACACATATATTTTTCCCTGGCATGACCTACTTTCTCCTTGGAATAGGAACATTAAACAAAGGTGACCTTATCACAGTTCCCTTGACAACATCTGTCATTGTGTTGGCAAGCTCCTGCTATGCATTAATTATAAAAATAAAGTGCTGTTTTTTTATTTCAGATCTCCAGCATCTGCAGTATTTTGCTTTTATTCTGCCGTGCATTCTTCATCAATTTATCTTAGTACATGTAATGTATTTCTCCTGAATAAACTTTTACTTGTAGCACTTTGGCTTTATTAAATTGTGGCCTATAGTTCTGGCTAAGATCCTAGCATTGTGGAGGTGGAGCTATAACTAGAATCAAATAGGGTTTATATGCAAGAAATACTAAGAAAACAATTGGTGAATATTTGTCAACATACCGTTAGACTCGGAATGTATCTCTTGTACTCTTCCTGAAAAGCTGTGACCAAGTAGTATGGGAATTCCTCTTGAAACAGAAATTGTTTCTTTGTCCAAATTGAATATTCTAACAGCAAAGTATTAACCAATAACATTGAACTGTCCAAATTTAATAATCATGAAAACACTAAGTAAAAATGGGCTTCTCATTGTTACCATTTTCTGTGGCAACCAAATCATTGGAAGCTTTCAATTTGTATTTTTAATAATGTAATTTGCTGTTCCCAGAGTGAGGCATACTGACTAACACATAAAACATGTGCCTTTAGGAAGGTCAAAGCATATTTTCAGTAATTGTACCAGTATCTATATGCCTGCACGTCCAAAGCTACTGCATAGAACATATGGGTGGGGCAGGGGATGGGGATGTATTGGATGGGTACTTGAAACTCTCTGTATAAATATGATACCTTGTTCTATCCCATTTAATCCTAATACTTGTAGCTGGTAACATTGTCAAATGTAGAAATACTCTGACAGGCCTTGTACAAACACTGTATTTAGGTATCCTAAATTATATACCAAGGAACCAGATGAATCTGTAACCCTGCCTGCCCTCACCTTCGCCATTTTAACTCCTCACTAAGGAATTGTCTCAGATTCACTAACCAGCTATGGTCTAGAGGTGAATGATGCCAAAATCAGCTTGCTGAACTGCCTTACGTCACACAGTTTGGAATAATTTTGAATTCATCTTACTACTCTACATTAGCTACTAAGAGAACAAATTATCTGAATAACAATAGATAGAATTATTTAACAAGATAAATAACAAGTTGCAAAGGCAGCTCAATGTATAATTTTACTTTAGCATTTCCAAATGACTGCCTGCTTATTTACAATTGAGTGCTTGAGGCTACTGCAAATGGGGGAGGTTCCTTTAGATGTAAACTCCTTAGGTTAACATGATATAGCCAATCCAGAATAAAGTCTATTTGACAAGCTCTGGAAACATTGTCAATCACCAGCATCTTGTCCTTATGAGCAACATGGTCAAGTTGAACTTCATTTCTTGGGATGGCGATGTTAACTTCTGGAACATTGAGGCAAACACTCAAGCATTTGGTAGCAAGGTTATCTGTTTGACTTGGTTCCTCTGTTTCAATTTTTAAAAAATTATTCTTTTGTGGGAATCAAAGCCTGCATTTGTTGCCCATCTCTGATTACCCTTGAATTGAATGGCTTGCTAGGCCATTTCAGAGCACAGTTAATAGTCAATCACATTGCTGTGGGTCTGGAATCACATGTAGGCCAGACCAGCAGATTTCCTTCCCTAAAGGGCATTAGTGAACTAAATGGGTTTTTACAACTATTGACAATAATTGTTGTGGTCACCATTTGTGAGACTAACTGAACTCAAATTCTACCAGCTGCTTGTGGTGGGATTTGAACCCATGCTCCCAGAGGATTATTAGTCCAGCAACATTACCACTGCACTACCATCTTACAGATGAGTGACAGTAAAGATTTGTCAATGACCAAGTGTTGCAGACTGGCACATTCCAAGACTCTAGACTAGGTACTGAGGGATGCACTAAAGCTTGGGGCAGGCGCTGCAAGGGCACAGCGGGGAAAGGCCACCACCTAAGGCCTTTCAGCCATAATGCACCAAGGGGATGGAAACTGTATAGAACCCCTCAGGCTGTATGCTGAACATTGAATGTATATAGTAAATATTACATATTTCACAATTGTATTGAGGCACTTCAGAGTGCAACATGATCTATGTGGAAAATTTAAATATCATTGCACTTTCAGTAATGACTATTTTGAAATGTTTTGTAATGTTCTCTTAGATATTTTAGGAATAAAGTATATTTTTGCAAAATAAAAAGACAGAACCTGTTAACTGATTAACAGATTAATTTATTAACTGACTTAACTCTCATGTGCCTTAAATTCAGACAACTTGTACAGTTAAGTTATACACTTTTGCCTCTGCCTGCATGCTGGTATAACCATACTATTTGACTTGATAAGTTCTTGTTCTCTGTCCTGAATATACTTTGTAGTTGTAAAGGTACCCATCTACATCTGCTAGGTAAAGATTACTACAGAAGTGGAGAGAATCTTCTTTCACATAGAGATACTACATGTAACCAAGACTAGGAGAATTTAAGAGCATAAAACAAAGACAAAAATCTGTTCCAAGCGCCCCTTAATATATCCTAAGTTCAAGGGAAATCCCCTTTTTATAAAACTGGTCAGTCTGGGTGACATGTGTGTTTGAAGGGTTCACCTCTGCTGTTGTCAATCACTTTCAGCAGTTATGCATAAGTTTGGAAAATGTCAAAGATAATGATGCACGGCCACCAAGGAATGCTAAATCCTACTTGTTACTCCTCAATACTTCTTTAGCATAGAATTCTACACAGGATCAGATCAGGCATATTAATGTCCCATTAACTCAGTGCTTGTTGTTTTACTACTGGAATGGAATGCACAGTTTAAATAAACATCCTCAGGGTTTTAATTAGTTTTGGTTTCCCAGTCATTTCCCAACTTTCAATTTAACTGACTTCATACTATGAGATTAATTTTAGTGAAATTCCATTTTGAGAACACAATTCAAACAATTTACAGAGTATTTTCCTACAACCTCATGCCTAAATATGCAGTTGTCCTTCTGTATATTGATATCCATGTGTATTTTTTCATTTACAAATACATCATATATTAAAGACAATGTTACAAGAACAAATATCTGTTGTTGGCATCCTTCCATCTACAAGAGATGATGGACACGCAGCAAACAATCCATTTAGGTGGAGGGGGTCTTCACCTGGCGCACTTTTGCTGATGCCTGTGAAGGCTAATGCTTGAGAGGCAGGTTCTGCCACAAGCATCGTACATGAAGCTGCCATGTGATGTTGTGGGTGGTTGTTTCCAGTGTTGGCACCTGTTGCCAAGTTGCTGTAGCCATTGGTTGTTGTGGTGGGGCACGCCAGTCCACAGGAGGTATCGCCATTTCCCCCTCTTTCATCAGCAGAGGGATCGTTTCCTTAAATTACATGTACATATTTTCTGAAATCTAATCTCGGGTAAAAACTTCTCCACAAACCTTACTTCCTGTTGTCATGAATTTTGAGCCGCTTTTGAGTCAATATTTACCATTGTACATGGCTATTTCCAACTTTTCCCAATCACTACTGCGAGGTCAACTGTCATTTGGCAGTTGCAGGCTCTGGCCATTAGACAGTTCTGTAGGCAAGTTTCTGAAATCTCCCAATTCAATGCCATCTCGTACATTCAAAAAAAAAACTCATCTTCAACAAACTCTGGGCAACAACAGGACCAATTTACCAGTATATGAATGTGTCATTAATCAAGAGCTGAGAATTTTAACTTATGCACTTTCCAGCCCTTTCATTTTCCACATGTTGGAATGAGTGAACAAGAAAATTGGGGGCCTGTTGAATGTAGTAGAAGGAAACCCTGGTTCACAATCCTTAAATTCAGAGGCCCGGAGCTAATGCTCTGGGGACCAAGGATCAAATCCCACCTGGCAGCTAGCGGAATTTAAATTCAATTAACAAAGATCTGTAATTGAAAAAAATTAGTCTCTGTAGTGGTGATCATTCTGTTGAAGGGTCATGAGGGCTTGAAACGTCAACTCTTTTCTTCTCCGCCGATGCTGCCAGACCTGCTGAGTTTTTCCAGGTAATTCTGTTTTTGTATCATGAAACCATTGCTGATTGCCTCCTGCACACCCCCCACCACCACCCCAACCGATCCTTACCTGGTCTGGCCTATATGTGACGCCAGACCCACAGCAAGGTGGTTGACTCTTAACTGCCCTCTGAAATGGCTGAGTTACAACCCTTCAGTTGTAACATGGGCTCTGCAACAATTCAAGAAGGTGGCTCACAACCACCAGCTCAAGGGGAAGGGCAATAAATGCTGGCCTAGCCAGTGATGCCCACATCCTGTGAATGAATGAACACAATGGGATTGGAATAAATTCAACCTAACACATCACTTGATTTTACGCTCCACTGCCTGACAAGTGGGCTGCCTTTTTCCCCACGGAGTCTGGTTAGGCTAGAATCACCCTTAAATTGCTTAAGGCACGACCTGTCCATCCACGACGCACAAAGTCTTCACTTAAAGACAGAGGAGTCAATGTCCAGCGCAAAAGAGGCCATTCGGCCCATCTGGCGTTTATCCGCCCCTCAGCCAGCGCAAAAGAACTTTACAGTTATACAGCACCATCCCATCGGGCTTTAAACCAATCAAATGCAAGTGTCAAGTCTCGCGCGCAGCAATGTCATAACGATCAGCTCATTTTTTATTTAAAAAAAAGAAACGGGAAGTTGTTTGAGGGACAAAGTATTGGCTAAAGTAGCAGAAAATCCCCTGATCTCCCACAGGGAGAGAGAGACAGAGCCACAGGGTCTCGACATTCAGAGGAGGCATCACTTCCGACAGTGTCGCACTCCCTCTGCAGTGCTGTCCGCGCGCGGGGGGCGGGAGGTGCTCAGGCTCAGGGGCTGGGATTCGAACCCGGACCCCTCCGGGCTCAGAGGCGACTCCGTTACCGACTGAGCCACAGCTGCTGTTGTCCCTCCGGCGCCTCAGGGAAAAGCCGCTCGGCGGCGGCGGCGGGGATTTGGCGGCGGTTCCGCTGCTGACGGGGGGGGGGCGGAGGGGGATTTGGTCACTCGGCCGCCGCCGCAGGAGGAGGAGGAGGAGCCGCCGCACCTGAGGCGCGGTCTCCAGGCCCCCCGCCCCCCACCCCACCCCCCCTCGGGTTTTACCCCCTCCTGCCCCCCGCGCGGGGGGAAGGGGAGGGGGGGATTGCTGCCGAAGGATGGCCGAGGCCCAGCCGCCCGGTGCCGGCGGAGCGGACGAGTCGGAGGCCGAGCTGTCCCAGAGCCTGGCCCGGACCAAGACGCGCTCGTACGGCAGCACGGCCAGTGTGTCGGCCCCGCTGGCCGAGAAATACATCCAGCACCCGGTCAGCCCGAACGACACCCTTCGAGGCCTCGCCCTGCGCTACGGAGTCACGGTAAGTCCCGGAGCCGGAGCCGGGTTAGCGGAGCGGGAAAGACTGAGACCCCGCCCCGGGCTGAGGGGCAACTCGAACCGCCCCCCCCCGGAGCATCCTCATCCTCCTGTCCCGGGGACAACCTTCTCCCCGCCCTGGAGCATCCAAATGCCCCACCCTCACTCTGATCTTCATTCCCCTCACCCACAAGGACTTTTCCAATCCAATCCCCACCTCACATTGCAGCAGCCGCTCCTCCTGCCTTCCCTTCCCTTCCCTTTCCTGCCTGCCCTGCGTTCAATCCTCAATCCCCCCCCCTTTGATGATCCCCCCCCTCTTTGATGATCCCCCTCCTCCTCCCCCACCTTTGATGATCCCCCCCCTCCTCCCCCACCTTTGATGATCCCCCCCCTCCTCCCCCACCTTTGATGATCCCCCCCCTCCTCCCCCACCTTTGATGATCCCCCCCCTCCTCCCCCACCTTTGATGATCCCCCCCCTCCTCCCCCACCTTTGATGATCCCCCCTCCTCCCCCACCTTTGATGATCCCCCCTCCTCCCCCACCTTTGATGATCCCCCCCCTCCTCCCCCACCTTTGATGATCCCCCCCCTCCTCCCCCACCTTTGATGATCCCCCCTCCTCCCCCACCTTTGATGATCCCCCCTCCTCCCCCACCTTTGATGATCCCCCCCCTCCTCCCCCACCTTTGATGATCCCCCCCCTCCTCCCCCAGCTTTGATGATCCCCCCCCTCCTCCCCCACCTTTGATGACCCCCCCTCCTCCCCCACCTTTGATGACCCCCCTCTTCCCCCACCTTTGATGACCCCCCTCTTCCCCCACCTTTGATGATCCCCCCATCCTCCCCCACCTTTGATGGCCCTCACCCTACCTTCATCCTATCCCTGATCTCCTCCCTGACACCAACACCCCCCCCCCCCTCCCAAATACCCATCCTGACCGTCAAGGGGCAACTCCATTCCATACCCCACCCCCAGAGCCAACTCCAGTCCCTACGCCCACTATGGCAACTGTACCACCTCCACCCCTAACTCCCACTCCCACCCTCAGCTAGATGTATGGGGGGGTGGGTGGTGAGTGAAAGAAAGAGATGCACATGGGTCAAAGTGGGTAGGCTACACAGGTGGAATGGGGTATGAGGAGGTGTACCAGTGCTTTTGGGTGGGGGAATGAGGAAACAACCCTGGTGGCACAGAGGGTTGGGGTTGCCTTAGGGGCTCTGGGTCACCTTCGAAGCTCTGGGTCGGGTTGGGGATCAGGGATCAGGCATCACGCATTCTGAGGGAGGTCCTGGCTAACTTCTCATCTTCCAACCCCTTACTGAGGTCAGTTGAAACATCCCCTCCCCAAGCTGAGATAAACGAACAGAGGGTAGTTTTGAAATTGGGTAATTTTGGATTATTAGATAGTTGTGGTAGATCCAGGCTGAGATGACAGTCTGGGGCCAGCTGCATTGAGAATTAACATGCTTTTCTGTGTTGTTCTTCACTGATGCTGCTGGTTTCTTAACATCAGCACCAATGGTAGCTAAACAGAACAAAAATGGCATCTTGTGAGAGATAAAATGAACTACTGTTGTTTCTCCTGACATTGGTTATTGACAATAAAAGCCCATGGGTTCCACATTAATTGTTGGACGAAGGATGTGGAGTTGAACCCAGGGCCGAGTCCATTAGCTAAAACAACGTGGTTCTTTGCAGAAAGAACTGTAAATTGTGAGGGAGTCAAGTCAGATTTTGCTTTTGTAACATGAAAAAGAAAAAGTTTTTTTTTGGTTGCCCATTCCAGAGTGTGTTTTTTGAGGGTAGTCGGGAGGGGTGTTGGGGGGGTGGGGGGGGTGTGGTGTGGGAGTGAGGTACACAAAGTCACTGCTTTGTGTGATGAATAACCTATTTGAGTGAAAAATGAGACTAAGTCACTTGAATGAATTCTGGTTTAGTGCTTGTCCAGCATTCATAGGATTCCAAAATTAATTTGGAATTTGGCCTTGGTACTGCTATTCACAACCATATCATAATTATCTGTCACTAGCTGATGTGAGTTCTGAGTGGTCAAAGAACAAGTCGTACAGACTGTTCATTATCGAAATGTTAACAGTTCGGTAAACTACTCGTATGTTGAATTCCTATTGCCTTAGCAAACGACTAGTAAGGCACAACAGAAGTCTCGACTCCTAGAATCGGCTCACTTGCTACAGATTGATTAATAATAAATGTATATGTATTCTTCATGCATGCATTTATAACTTTGTGACCAAAACAAACTGAGGAAATATTCCTCCCTACATGTCAAACCTTGGATAGGACAGAATAAACACATTAAAGTACATATCATGCTCGCCCAAACGCCTCTAATGCCTTTCTGTCCTACCAGTGACTGCTGTTGCTGGGGCATGGTTACGTAGGTGCTGTTTGCCTTCTGATATCGTGTAAGTGGCCATGCAATATGTATTAGCTTAGGTAGAGTGTTTGGGTAACTGTAACTGTCCATCGGTCCAGCTAAGCCCAACCCAGTTCTTTCCTGAGGTATACACACATACCAGCGTTTATGCTCCACATGAGCATCCTTACACCACCCCCCCACTTTGTCTCAGTCGATCAGTGCACTCCTCCCTCCCCTTCCTTTCTCTCTCATCTAGCTTTCCCTTAAATGCATCTATTGTTATTTGCCTTAACTGCTCCTTGTGGTAATGAGCTCCACATTCTCACCACTCTGGGTAAAGAGGTTTGTCCTGAATTCTCTGTTGGGTTTATCAGTCAGTAATTTTATATCTATAACCTTTTTGGAGTTCCCCACAATCATAGAATGGTTACAGCACAGAAGGATAAAAACAAAAAACTACTGCGGATGCTGGAAATCCAAAGCAAAAACAGAATTACCTGGAAAAACTCAGCAGGTCTGGCAGCATCGGTGGAGAAGAAAAGTGTCGACGTTTCGAGTCCTCACGACCCTTCAACAGAATTGAGTTCTGTTGAAGGGTCGTGAGGACTCGAAACGTCGACTCTTTTCTTCTCCACCGATGCTGCCAGACCTGCTGAGTTTTTCCAGGTAATTCTGTTTTTGTTACAGCACAGAAGGAGGCCATTTGGCCTGTCATATCTGTGCTGGCTCTCAGTAAGAGCTACTTAGCTACCTTGTCATCTTAGCCTTACAAATTTTTCCCCTCAGAGTTATCCAGTTCTCTTTTCAAAGCTGTATTTGCATCTGCCTCAGACACTTTCGGACCATGCATTCCCGATCCTAACCACTGACTGGGCAGAATTTTAGGCAGTGGGATTTTACGTTCCCACTGAAGTCAATGGGGTTTATAATGGCTCGCCGCATTTTACACCCCCGTCCCCGCTGAAACGGGGCTGTAAAATTCTGCCCACTGTGTGGAAAAAATGAAAACATTTTCTCTCTGGCATCCTATAAACCCTTTCATAAATTTAAAGTATTTCTATCAGGTCGCCCCTCAGCCTTTTTCTTAGAACAATGTTGGTCTTTCCAGAGAAGTATATCTGTTCTGTTATCCTTGTAAATCAATGTTAAGTGGAAGAGTTTCTGTATTGCCCAGTTGGTAAAATAGTGCAATAGTGTTAGCAGTCCAAGTTGCCATTAATATTTTAGATGATAAAGGCAATTCTGGGAAACTTAAAAGTAATATTGAAATTTCTTCTACTCATCGCATGTGGTTCTCTTTGAGCTATGCTTTCCAGCTCTTAATTGATTTCTATTTTATTGTGTGAGCTAATGGTAAAACTCCTCCCTCAGCCATATTCCTCCACCAATTCAGAGAGTTCTTTATTGTGTAGTTATCAAAATTTCCATGAAGTTACAAAATAAACCATTACTTTTGTTAACTGCATTTAGTAACTAAACATGGATCATTTTAATGCCTGTTTTGTGTTGCTAATGATTAACCCTACGCCTATAAGCCCTGACATGAGTTCAAGTGGCTGAAAACTATCATACTAAATTACTACCTTAAATCAACCTTTTTCATAAATAATTTGAAAGGTTTAAACTTTAAGAGTTTTATTTTGTGTTTGGATTGTTGTTTATGTTAGCTTTGTGCGTGGGCTTCCTGTACTTGATTCATGGCAGCATTTCACACCAAGAGTTATTTATCAATAAATAGCCTTTGTTGCAGACTTATTTAGAGATAGGCTGCAACTGATTATCAGGAGCCATAGTGTTATGGATAATGGGTGGGGGCAGCTGATCTCTGGGTTTAGGTAAGTATTATAAGTGTCATCTAGAGGCACAGATGTAATTACTACTTATTGATATTTTGTATATATGCAATATTTAGTTTAAGGGAATGAGGTTTGTTGATGTTTGGGGTTTTGCCTTTTCTTAGTTGACATTGACCAATGAGCTCTGTGCATTTGCTGCATGACTGCATGCAGTCTCCTTGAGGTAATGTCATCGTAGCAGGTTTAAATGCATGAATTGCCTGAAAGTACCTCGTCAGTATAATCATTAAGTAACTTTGGACCATTTCTCTTAATTCATAGCTGTTAAGCACCAAATTCCAATCTTATTGGGTAATTCAGTTTTTTTTAGTACAAGAGATGACTTTGAATCATCAGGAGTGGACTATATAACAATATCGTTAAGATCTGTCAGCAAACCACTTGTCATGGAGGGCATTTGCAATGTTTATATGAATTCCTAATTTAAAAAGGCACAGTTAATAATGTTGCATCAGGGAATGTTCACATTGTGGGATTTATAATTATGTACAATGCGGACAAAATCATATTTTTGGTGGGGCATGTTTTCCTTCCTACGATTTAGTAATAAATTAGCAAATGTTGTGAGTTAGTTACCCAATAAAAGGCACTCTGCAACTGGTGTGACACTAGGACTCACACAGCGAATCAGACTTATCACTAGAATCTGCTGGGAGCTGTTTCACACTTAACTGTCAGTAAAATGTAGATCTTTTAAGGAATGAGATTGCTGATCTTTCTCAGTCCCTGTGTTCTACAAAATTAAAATTACTTAAACCTGTCCATAATGCCAAATTCATACAATTTGCGGAGTTGATGAATGTAATCAGTAAGTTAACTGACCACCCAATAGAAGACGAGCCTTTGAGTTAATGGCTACACATGCTCCATTGTCTGCGTGAAACACTAGTGTGTGTGTCATGCTGTTGAAGGGTGAGCCAATCATCTCGAGTTTTGTAGCTATTGTGATTTTACAGTTAAATCAGCATAGTCAGGATTTCGTGACTCGTAATAAAAACAGAAAATGCTGGAAACGCTCAGCAGGTCAGGCAGCATCAGTGAAGAATCAAACAGTTCTTCAGGAGTTTGCTGCTTATGTGATGTGTCGCAAGGTTTTCTGGCCATATAAAATTCTCTTTTCAAATAATTGGGAAGAACTACTTGTTCTTGTTTTTTTTTTTACATAGCTGTATTGCAGCACAGGGGCTATAAATAGAAGAAAAGGGACCATAAATGTCACTAATAAATCCAGCAGGGAATTCAGGAGCAAAATTCTTATCCAGTAGCGGTTAGAATATAGAATTCACTAACATAAGCAGAGGTTAAGGGGAAGCTAGATAAGCAGTAGGGAAGGAGGAATAAAAGGATGTGTTGATGGGCTTGAAGACAGAAGCTAATGCAAAGTATAAATACCGGCATGGAACTGTTGGCCTGAATGACCTGTGTCTGTACTTTAAATACAATGCAATACAATAGAAATAACTATTTCAAACTTATGAAAAAGGACAGGAACAATTAGCTGGTCCAGTGCACCTCTCCTATACTGCCATAGTGCAGCTCCTGTACATCACCCACCAACAATCTCCTGTGAGAGGCAAAAAAAAACTTGGACAGAAACCCTAGACCAACTGAGAAATTCCTCTATGACCTGTGAAGGAATCAAACAGAACCAAATGGAAGATGAGTTTATTTTTATGCAGTGAGTTGTGATGATGTGGAATGCATTGCCTGAAAGGGTGGTGGAAGCAGATTCAACAACAGCTTTCAAAGGGAATTTAGATATGTACTTGAAAAGGAAAGAGGACATGTACTTAAAAAGGAAAGATTTGGAGAGCCATGGGGGAAGAGTAGAAGAATGGGATTAATTGGTCTTTCAAAGAGCTGGCATCTGCACAATGGACCATTGGCTCCATGACCAAGTTCCAGAAGACTGCAATGGCAAAGTAGCTTATTCCAGTGACCCACCTATATTCTATATACAGTTATGTTGACCAATCTTAGGAACTCATCCAGCTCCCTTTTAATGCTCAGGTTATGAAAACATTATGAGCTGGCATTTTGATTTGTTTGAAAAAGAATCTTGCTGTTTTCACTAATCAGAAAATACTTCAATATTGCACAGGCAAACTGCAGTTGCAATTGATTAATCTTACAAACTTTAGCAGTATTCCCTCATTCCTCTCTCTTTACTCGCTCCCCTATAGCTGTTTTAAAATGGCGCTGTGATTCTGCAGCTACCAGTTTCAGCTTGGTGCCAGCTTAGATGACAGTTGCTAAGTTATACTGCTGGCTGTGTTTTACCTTCTTGGCAAGTAAACTATTCACAGAAGTTAGAAGACCTGGTTAAAGTTTAACATCGGCAAAGAACTGATGTGCCAGGTTGGGAAAGTTTGTTTTTTGACTCTGCCTTACATGAGCTGCATTGAGCTGAGTGCTTTCACTTATAAATTACTTCATACAGCTTGCTTTAATACAAAGTTAAAACTGATTTGGGCACAAGGTATGTAGTCGAAACATGATATTGTTGTTAATTTTGTTTAAACAAATATCTAAAGTACCTGATATTCACAGTGAATGCTGCTACATATTCTCTTGCTGAAAATGAACAGAATCTTGCTGTCTAAAAGAACAGCACAGATGGCAGTGCAATGATGTCATAGTATCTCGCATTACTTGCAAATTTAACATCTACAGCCTGGTGGTTTTCACTGCTGTGGTGCTGACATTGTACTAATATAACACCATTGACTGGATAGCTTTGCAGAATTTATTTGGTAAATATTCTGATTAACTTCCAATTGGAGATGTAGTCTCACTAACAACTGCAAAATGGTTACAAGTATTTTGTAAACTGACATACTAAGTTATGCTTTTTGCAGCTAGAATCTATTGGTGCTTTTTTGAATCATTGCATTTTCATGCTTATCCAAGTACATACTTAGCAATTCTTCTTTAAGTTGCAATGTTTTTTTAACTTTAAATTATAAAGTGCTTTGTATTGTTAAATTGGGAATTTAAAGAGTAAAGGACTTGATACTCCGTTTAATGTGTAATTGATGTGTTTTTAGAAATAAGGAAGATGATTTTTATTGAAACTGACTTGACACAAATTGTTAGAGTTAGTTCAAAATTGTTGATCTTATAAACTTTAGAATCTATTGGAAGAAGTTCTCAAATTTATCGATGTAGTCAGTCATCTCCCTCAAATAGGAGTCACGTCACTGACTCTTTACTGTTCTTAGGAATGAGGCAGCCTAGAGATTTTGCTTTCAGGCTTGTACAATCTGACTCTGTAGCCAATTCTGTGTAGCCTCCTCACCAATGAAGCCTGACTCAGATAAATAGCATACCCAGAAACAACATGAAGCTCCCCCATAAACCATTGAGAATAATCAACAGATAGCTTGCTCTAAAATTGAATTGACAATCTCTGTTTTTCATCAATGTTGCCATTTAACTTGGTTTAAGTAGTTCAGTGATCAGACAATAAATTTTGGATAAGGAGACACTTGATGCAGTGCTATCAGAACAATTTATTAAACAACAAATGTTATACTTAACAAATCAAGGCAATCAGTGTCCAAGTTGAGATGGTTCTTGCTTCCCACTGACACTAGTGTACAGGCGGCTCATGACTGCTATTTTCTTATCTTTCCCTATGACTTCTTCAAATCTGTGCCATGAACCTCTAGGTCTGTTTCATTTATCCGCTGTAACCAGTCAGTGGCTCTTCCTGTATTCTGGTGTACTTGTTGTTAGTTAATCTATACCTAACCTGATTAGTTAATCTATACCCAACACTGCTTTGATTGGTCCGCTATTTCACCATCGATTAATTCATTACTTGTGGTCACTTGACCTCGGGTACGTGCCAAACAACATGTTTTTTAGCAGTCTATTGTTAGCTTCTTTCTGGATAGACATCTGCCAGACTGGCTGACCCCTTCACCCATTAGCTCCAAAGTTCATTAGTTTCTCTATTTTCTGCAAAACATATCCAGCTTTTCTGTTACATTTTCTCCACAACTTATGATATAGTTCGGAGACCTGTTCTTTTATTTCCTTTTTTCCTATTTCGGTTATCCATCCTTGTGACAATGTGGTTTTTGATAACTTAAGCCATGCAAGCAGTATTTTTCCACTGAAGCACACATCTAAAATTAATTCTTCGTCAAGAGCTTTTTCAAAATGCATATAAATGTATATAAAAATTTATAATAAAAGTATAAAAAGTACAAAAAGCTCACATATCTGACATTAGGTATCATTGAAGAGGTATTGCCAGCTTTGTTTCATGATGATTTCACCTTTGAAATGGCTTCCGTTGTGGTTATAACGTTCTGTTTCCTTTCTATTTCACAAATGGATGTGCTCCAGTGCTCCTGTATAGTTTAAACCTGATGATAATTCGAAGGTTTCTCACACAAAAGAATAATCAGACAAAGATGCAGTGTCGAGTCAAAGCAGGAGATAGTAGGATCACCTAGAAGTTCCCCTCCAAGTCACTTATCATCCTGACTTGGACGTGTCTCACCTTTCATCCATTGTCACCAGATCACTCCCCTGGAATTCCCTATATAATACCATTATGGGAACACCATCACTGCAGGGACTGCTGCAATACAAAGAGAGCCAGCCAAACTTTGCGCAGCTAGGGTGGGCAATAAATGCCTAATCAGTGTGCCCATATTGTGAAAATAATTTTTAAAAAATCTAAATTCTACTTCATGATTAGCATTGTCTTCTGTCCTATCATCTACAACTTTTGTAATGCCTGTGGGTCTCAGCATTTCACATGGACTTAATTTTGAAAAAAAAGGCTAGATATTTAGACCTCTGGTCGGGAATATGAAGGGACCATAATTTTTGCCTTTTACAATGCTTGAGACCTCAACTGGTGCCTGGCTCCTGAAACAGATTTTTCATGGTTGATTACAAGCTGAATGTAACATTTCCAGAGCTCACTTAAAACTGGCTGCTGGGAAGATCCATTCAAAACATGCAATTGAGTACGTGCATGTGTCTGCCCAGGAAATGCAAGACTTGTCTTTGCACGATAGTTTGTTTTACAGAGCTGATTATATGCTCAAACATCACACAGCTGAAGCAATTGTGAAAGTAGAACCTTCGGTGATTGCTTGAACATGTTGAATGACATTAGACTAATTGTTCCATAGTATTACAAATGTTGTGATTCAGCAAAAGAAATATGTGAGCTCTTATTACTGATCCACTTACAGAAATAGTTATTTCAGTATCCCTTAAAGAATCTAGAAATATAATAATTTCTAGTTCAGAAATATGACATTCAGGACCTAAGAGTTAGACGACTGTTTAATTTAGCCCTTTTTTCCTTAATGGTTCAGGGATCGATGCAGTAGGTCATGAAGCACTGAGCCATGTAGATTAGGAACAACTCCAGTTTGATCTTCTCCTGGACAACTTTGACTGTGCTTCAATCTGGATTTGGGGTTCCAAAGTTGCAGAGAAAAGAAGAGTGTTGCACATTAACGTTCCTGGTCATTGTCCAGGTATTGCTTGCTAGAAAAAATCAGTGTGTATGTCATGGTGAAAAATGAATTCAGCCTGAATAATGTCTGTAGTTTGTCGGTGCAGCATCTGGTTACAATTAAACCAGTGTGCATGATCCAAGGGGTCCTCCATTTTGCCCCTGACGCACCCCTCCCCTGTCAAGAATACTCCACAGATCCATTGTAAGACAACACTATTTTTTGAGATTGGCTGCTGCCATGTGATTAAAAGTCCAGCAGCAAATTCATGCACAGCAAGATCACACGACTGAAAATCAGATGGCTCACCATATATGGGATACACCTGATCTCCAGCTGACTTCCCAATGCAAAAAAGGTCAGCTTTCATGGCTGTCCGCACCTTGCACGAATGATAGCCTGAGATAAGATCCAGGTGGCTGTGGCAACAAACAGTTTGATTAGTTGCCTGTGCTGTGCTGTGCTGTGCTTGGCTGTAAACATGGACAAAGCGGTCAGCCACAAAGAGTGAAAAGTGAAGCTGACCAGATGTTTGTCAACACTGATTAATTCTTAGCCCATAACCCCACAAATTGGACGTCAAACCCCACCGAGCTGTTGCTCGGCTTAGCCAGTTTAAACATGGTGGGGAGAAGAACCTACTGAGAACTGTTGGTAACGGATTTGGGAGAGGAGAGGGGTCTCCTCTCTCTCTCTCTCTCTCTCTCTCTCTCTCTCTCTCACAAAATCGCTGGTGGAGGCACCGCATTGGCCCACTGCTCGTTAGCACGTTAAATTAAATTCTCTTTGAAGGTCTTTAAAAAATGGCCTATTTTGCAGTCTCATAGGCATAAACAGGGTGCCACTGACATCGGTAGTGAACAGTCTCATTCTTTTGTGCTTGCAGAATGGGAGTTTTAAAAGGATTTTATTTTTGAAAAATGCTTATTTGGCAGACCCTGTGACATCTATGGACCCCCGGTTGAGAACCCCAGTTGGAGAGGTTCCATAAGAACCTTCAGAAACAAAGAGCAAGAAGCTTGCCTTGTTTGATTTATTTCAACCCCACTTAACTTTTCTCACAAAGAGAGAGATTATTGCTCATGGAATAAAAGGGACAGTAGCAACATGGATACAAAATTGGCTGAAAAAAAGGAAGCAGAGAGTAATGGTCAATGGATATTTTTCGAGCTGGAGGAAGATTTGTAATGGAGTTCCCCAGGGGTCAGTATTGGGACTCTTGTTTTTCTTGGTATATATTAATGACCTAGATCTTGGTGTGCAGGGGACAATTTCAAAGTTTGCAGATGTTATGAAGCTTGGGAGTGTTGTGAACTGCGAGGAGGACAGTGTGGAACTTCAAGAGGACATTGACAAGTTGGTGGAGTGGGCAGATAGGTGGCAGATGAAGTTCAATGTGGAGAAGTGAGAGGTGGTGCATTTTGGCAGGAAGAACATGGACAGACAATATAAAATAAGGGGTGAAATTTTGAAGGGGTGCAGGAGCAGAAAGGCTTGGGTGTGTATGTGTATAGATCATTGAAGGTGACAGGACAGGTGGAGAGAGCAGTTAATAAAGCATATAGTATCCTGGGCTTTATTAATAGGGGCATAGAGTACAAGAGCAGGGAGGTTAGCTGAATTTACAAGACACTCATTAGACCTCAGCTCCTCAGCTGGAATATTGTGTACAGTTCTGGGCACCATATTATAGGAAGGATGTGAACACATCATAGTGTAGAAGAGGTTTACAAGAATTGTTCCAGGGATGAGAATCTTCAGCTCTGAGGATAGATTGGAGAGGTTGGGACTGTTCTCCTTGGAGAGAAGAAGGCTGAGAAGAGGTTTGATAGAGATGTTCAGGATCATGAGGGGCCTAGACAGAGTAGATAGGGAGAAGCTGTTCCTAATCGTAAAAGGATCAAGAATGAGAGGGCACAGATTTAAAGTGATTTGCAAAAGAAGCAAGTGTGACGTGAGAAAAAACTTTTGCACACGAGTGGTTCGGGTCTGGAATGCACTGCCTGGAAGTGTGGTGGAGGCAGGTTCAATCGAGACATTCAAGAGGACATTAGATGATTATTTGAATAGAAACAATGTGCAAGGATACAGTGAAAAAGCAGGGCAATGGCATTAGGTCATAATGCTCATTTGGAGAGCCAATGCAGACATGATGGTCCGAATGTCGTCCTCCTGTGCCGTTAAGATTCTGTGATTGTCCTCCTACTGTGCCGTTAAGATTCTGTGATTCTCTCTCTCTCTCTCTCTCTTTCTTTCTTTCTCTCCAGAGATGTATCTAATTTTCTTGGTAATCTATTTTACAAGTCCATTACCCCCTTTTTTTTAAAGCTCTGTTGGATTTTACTTGTAATTTTCTTGGTATTGAGAAATTTGACTAGATCACCTTCGTAAATTCTCTTCATAATCTTGAAAACCTTGGTTGAGTCATCCTGAAGTTCCTCATTTTCCAAGAAGAGAACAAGGCTAACTTGTGTAATCTTTCCTCATGACCTTGCGAATTGGAAGCTTGCCTTTGTACCATATCATGGGCAGTAACATCCTTCCTATGATTAGGTAACAAGACTGCACAGAGTTCTATAGATGGAGTTTGAACCAATTATTTATATAAGAACAATATAACTTCTCTTGATTTGTACTGTAGCTGGTTGCTGTTTCAACCCAATACTTCACTTTTTTTTTTACTTCTCACAAACAAAATCAAAAGGGGAAATATGTCTTGGAAACAATGACTTTCTCACATAAATGTCTCCCTTCTGGTTAGGCCTTGCACTTTTAATAAACACAATTTAAAAATACTTAACCTAGTTTTTTTTAAATTTGATGGCATGAGACCATTGAGCACTTGTGCAAGGGAAAATTAGCTAATGTATGAATGAATGGATAAACACCTTACCTATTCAGATTTCACTAGTAACCTTGTATATCTTTTTAATGTATTTTTGGTGTCAATAACACCACCGCCTTTTTCTGTCTCTCTCGTGCTTTTAAGGTTCTGCTGATGCATTTTAATTATCTTCAGTTAGCAACATCCTGTATAAATTGAAGGGATGATACTTGTACTTGCCATATTTTCCTTTGGTGACCACTTCAGTCATGTTACCTGTAATCAGTGTGAAGCATTCCTGCTGATGTTGAAGGGTCAAACAATGTGGTAGTGTAAGTCCTTTGAAAGACAGTCTTGAACCCTTATCTGCTCAATGGTCTCATGCCATCAAATTAAAAAAAAACTAGGTTAAGTATTTTTAATTGTGTTCATTAAAAGTGCAAGGCCTAACCAGAAGGGAGACATTTATGTGAGAAAGTGATTATTTCCATGACATATTTCCTCTTTAGGAAATGATAGACCTAGGGGCAGATTTCTTTGCCCTTCTACTGGGTGCTAGTGGATGATCTAGGTGAAGTGAGTGCGAGACAAATCAAATTGGGAAGAGCACACGCTTGTAAGCGAACTTGTCTGATTTTCCATCTGTCTAAATTAATGGATTGAAAACCCTTTCCTCTCCAAAGTTCATGAACATATTGTCTCCCAAATCTGTATCCGTTTTTACCGCAACGCCATACTTGAATATCCATTGAAGTTTCTGGCCCTGCCACAGCATTGAAACAACCCTAATCAAAGTCACAAATGGCATCCTGCTGTGACTCTGACACTTTTCCTTGGCCTCTCCTTAACACAGTCAACGCTACAGCATTCTCATCCAATGGCTCTCCTCCATTGTCCATTGGAACTACCCCTGCATTGTTTCAGTCTTGCCTATTGCTAACCAAAACACCCCCAGCAATGGTTTCTCTAAGGTGCATGACTCCTTTCTGTTGCCTATATTTTCTACACGTAGGCAATCCAACAGCTTCATGCTCAGGAGCAGGAAAATCTGCCCTACTTTCTTTGCATGCTGTTCTGAATTTTTTTTCATTATTGTTGTGGAAGTGGTTTGTGTGTGAAAATACACCCAAGCCATGATTTAGTTTTGCATCCTTTGTAGAAGTTGAGCCCTATGCTGTAAGTATTGTTTAAGTAACATTGAGGCACGTCATGTAGTTAGGTTGAGATACAGATCATGAATGGTGACCTAGTTTCTTGTAGAAATATTATAGCATTATTGTCACAAACAATTAATTAGATTGTGATTGTTATTGATTAACTACAACTGATGTGTTCAGTTGTGTGACAGGGGTTTAAAATGGACAAGGTTATATTTGCAAGCAATGTGTGGCTTCGTTACTGATAGAATGTCAAAGAACTCCAAATATGCAACAATTGTCACTACTACTTGATGTATCGTGGCTTCTCTCCTGCCCTGCTGTGTATACCCTGTACCTTTCCAAGTCTCATCCATCCATCACCCCATTGCTTATTGATCTGCATTGGCTTCCGGTCCCCCATTGCCTCAAATTTAAAATTCTCATCTTTGTATTTAAATCCCTTCATGGTCTCTCTCCTCCCTATGTTTGTAACCTTCTACAGCCTACAACTCCCTACAATCTCTGCTTTCTCTAACTCTGGGCAGTTGTGTATCCATCCCTCACTCCCTTTGTTCTCCCAGTAGTTGCCGTTCCTTTAGCCATCCAGGCCCTACACTGTGGAATTCCCTCCATAAAGCTCTATGCCTCTCCACCTCTCCTCCTCCTTTGGTTTGGCATCATTTTTTTTTTGTGGATTAGGCCTCTGTAAAAAGTTTTACATGTTCAAGTTGCTATGTGAATATAAATTGGCTTTTATGAACTGTTTGGAAGGAATTAGTGTCTTTAGGAAAATAAGGGTATAATAAGAGTTGGGAAGAAGGGAATTTAAATCCAAGAGAAGATAGTTTAGTGTTAATATATAATTGAGGATATGTTTAATTTGCTGATTTCTAGATGGTTAATTTTGGAACAGGCCAGTAATTCCATTGTCTTTCACTTTTATTATTCACTCTCGTCCCTGCTATTGCCATGCTCTCTAGCCTAGAGGGTTTTTTGTTTCTAAAAGAAAACCATATGAACTTAAGTGCTGTGGCTCAGAGTTTGTGTGAAATCAGGAAAAAATAGAGCTGTAAGTGCACAAACAGCATTTTTGCCATTGATTGCCCTTTGCTGATGCAGAATGCTGAGATTTGTTTTTAACCATACATTGTTAATGACTCCTTTTTCTCAGACAACACCTCTCTCCCATTCCAAACCACCATCATCATATTCTTCTCAAAAAACCCACCTCTGACTCATACCATCCAAATACCATCTCATCTCTTACCTCCCTTCCCTTGCTGAGATTTTTGAACATGTTACTGTGTCCAAATCCATGTTAATCTCTCACAACTGTCTTTTTGAATACCTTTGAAGAAGTTTCCATCCTATGGCATAGCATCTCAACCTCTGTGCGGCTTTAGATGTGATTGATCATACCAACCTATCCATGGCCTCTGTCCAGTTCTGTGGGACTGACCTTTTGTTCGTACCTACCTGTCCCAGTGCATCTATGCCAGATGCTTCTCTACTTGCACTTGCATAGTCACCTTAGGAGAAGAAATGTGTAGCATGCTATATTTTGTGCCTTAGGAAACAAGACAAGTGATGTTATGAGGAGCATCAGTTATAATGGTATTGATAATGGGACTGTCAGATATCATACATTTGGACAGGCAGCAAGAAAATACGAGAGAGGCATTGGGAGAGGGTCATAAAATGCACATAAGCAGCTCCTGACAGTTGCCAAGTGATTTGAACACCATTGAATTTTCCACACGTTAATCTACAGGGACTGTTAAATAATTGCATTGAACTTCACAAACCTCACGATTCAATTTGATCATTCTGTTATTGTCAAAGTCTTGGCTAAACTTGATTCTTTTGGCGTTATTAGTTGTTAAAGGGAAAAGAAAAATGTTTAGCACAAAAGAAAAGCAATATCTCTTGGTGTCAGTTTTAGCAATAGAGATGTGGGCCTTCCATATGAGGTCGGAAGGCATAATGAGGTCAAGAACATCCGAGAGGAACACGAATTGAGGGTAGAGCCATTAAAGCTAAGAGATTGGTGAAATGTGAGAGAGACCTGAAATAAATTGTCTCTCAAATGTTTGAATGAAACAAAATTCACAATGTGCCATTGAAGTGCACATAGGAGATGAAGATGCAATGATTTATATGATTGGTACTGAGGGCTTGGAGCCATCAGTAAAAGAGGGATAAGGTTGGATAATTAGTAGAGGAGCATATTAATATGAGAGATATGACAAGAAAGTGAAGGAATGTGGGAGATGATAAATTCGAGCATGGACCCATATTGAGCTCTTGTGGTGCCATGGGTATTGCCCCTGCCTCTGAGCCAGAAGCTCTGAGTTCAAGTCCCGCTCCAGCACTTGAATGCCAAGGAAGGTGTGTTCATAAAGTGGCCAGATAGGTTGGATATTAATCTGTAAATCCTTCCAATATGTGCCAATGACAATAAGAGCGGGAGAAATTCCTGGTCAGCCATGTGATGGAAAGAAAATTGGAGCCTCTACCGTCGCTCTCCCTAGCTCCAGCCTACAACATGCATGTAAATGTGCATGTTGCCACGGCAACTCTGATTCCTTGGAGGAGCCGATTGGCTCAGTCGCTGGGCAGCCGATGTGGATCAGACTGGTGCCAAAAACATGGGGTTTGATCGCCATTCTGGTTGGGGTGGATTTGGGACCTTGCCGTACTCTTGGTGGAGATCATGGCACTGTGGGTTGCATCTGCCTTCAGGCAGAGAACTGAAGAAGAACCCTTGTGATGATATATATTGTTTAGAAGTGCAAGGCACCAGCATTCTAGCTATTAGCAATCATATAACGTCTATTAAAGTAGCAAAACGTCCAAAGCCACTTTATATAGCATCGAGTTGCCACTGAGAGAACTGCCTGAATACAAAAGAAGCTTTTGAATATGCAAATAGAGGTAGTTTGGCAATGAGGTTTAGATGCGGAATCAAGAACACAGGATGGCTGATGATTTTGCTGGGGATGTGGATGCACAGCAGGCTAGTCAGAGCATCATAGGCCAGAGACTAGGGTGTAGGTCTGGATGAGGATACAGAAATAGGGGGGGAAGAGTTCTTGGAGGGACCTACGAATGGGACCAAGTCTATGATCAGAAATAATGGGTGGCAGGACTTAGCCTAGGACAAATTGGAGTTTGTATTGGGTAGAGTTCATGGTGCCATCATTGAACCTCAGTCAAACCCTGAGGTAGCAAAGAGGTTTCAGCTATGGTGAGGGTGAAGTAATGGAGATTGTGATCCCAGGGTATTTAAATATGGTAGTGTGAGACTAGTGTGGCACTTAGGCCTGGGACCCAATTTCTGGGTGTAATGTAAGCAATGTGAGATTTGGAATTGGAGGTGAGAAAAAGGATATACATAGTGATTTCATTCGAGATAATTCAGGATAGCAAAGGACTTGGCATTAGCACAATCCTGATCTATAGAACCATTCCCGGTAATAAATATTTCATCCTGCAAAAATGCTGATTTCATGAGAAGGAAAGTTCATCAATCCATTTGATTTTGCTTGGTAAACAGTTGAAATGTTCTGGAGAATAAAGTTAAAGTGATGAATTAAGTGAGGTGAAGGAGAGCTGGATGAGTCACAGGAGATATGGGTTTGAGCAATCAGAAGCGCTAATTCCTGTGGCCAAATTACTTCGTTTAGAATGGACAGTACTTGCAAGCAAAACGGCAACTGACAGCTGCTTGCCGAATACTTGATGGTTTTAATGACCTGCTTGTCTGGATCAGACCCATTTGCACCAAGGCATTTGATGTAAGAACACTCTTGATTAGGTAAGACATAGTTATTGGAGCATTGCTATTGACTGCTTTCATGCAAGATTGCAATGGTGCAGCAGTCCTCAGCACAACTCAAGACTTGAGAGCAATATAGGTTCCAGCATGCAGCCTGCTGTACTGTATATTTTCCAGGAATGTACATAGATTCCTCCCAAGTCTGGAATCCGACTCTGTCCTAGAAATGTCCACTGCAGCATTGATTTCTGTAACATTGTGGTTCTGATTTAAAATTTTAAAACCAACCACAATTGTGTCTGTCCAATTAAGGCCACCAGTTTTAACTTTTGAGAAACCCAAAATTAATGAAGAAAACAGTCACGCATAAATGGGGGATGGAATTTAGCTGAGAGCCCTCAGACCATCCCGGTGGGGGAAATCTCCTTCTATCACTACTTACTTGTCCCAACAACCACGCCCCCCTTCTCTCTCTTCTTCCCCCCCCCCCCCCCCCCCCCCCCGCCCCCTTAAACCAGCTTATATTTCACCCCTCTCCTATTTTTACTTAGTTCTGTTGAAGGGTCATGAGGACTCGAAACATCAACTGTGCTCTTCTCCGCCGATGCTGCCAGACCTGCTGAGTTTTTCCAGGTATTTTTTATTTTTAGTCACGCATAAATGTTTTGACAGCTGGCACTATTCCATTTCGGTTATTGCACTTTCGCTGAATAATGAAGATCAATATAATTATGTCTGAAAATTGTTTCTGAGTTTAGCATTTTAATAGTATAATGCTTTTTCCATTTCGGGGTAATGATTTAGAAAGCTCTCATACAATGCTTCTGAAAATGATTGCATTCTGAGCAGTTTTTTCAATTTATATCATTGGAATATAGTGAATATGAAAATAAATAATGATTGAGTCCTTTGAAGTGAACCATGTATGAAGTCATTTTCAAATTCCACCACTGTTTTCATAAGGAATTTAGTTGTCAATTTGATTAACTCTTCTGATTTTTTGCTTAGTCTTTTTGCCTGACTAATGAAAACACTTGGAGCCACTGGCCTTATTGAATACAATTTCCCTTTAAGTAGAAATCATGGTGCAAATTAAATGATGGAACTAATTATAGTGTCAAAACCATTTGATCAGAACACCCCAACGGCAAACATAATGTTAGCTACAACAAAAACAGAATTACCTGGAAAAACTCAGCAGGTCCGGCAGCATCGGCGGAGAAGAAAAGAGTCGACGTTTCGAGTCCTCATGACCCTTCAACAGAACTCTGTTGAAGGGTCATGAGGACTCGAAACGTCGACTCTTTTCTTCTCCGCCGATGCTGCCGGACCTGCTGAGTTTTTCCAGGTAATTCTGTTTTTTTTTGGATTTCCAGCATCCGCAGTAGTTTTTTGTTTTTATAATGTTAGCTATCTTCTGCAACTGAATATAATCAGCCATAGTCATGTGGACCTTCCTTAATTTTAAAAAGGCACCGTGTGTGCCTGTGATGTGGAGAAGAGAGAGCACAGTTGGCAGGTGTGTGCCATTTTCGACATGCCACACCTGCAGTGAAGGTACACAATTGACGTGATGATTCAAAAAACATTAAGGTTGAAATACTGCATAAAGTATTTGCCAATTAATTAGTAAAGCAGTGGCCCTTGCAAAGGAGCGCTGTTTAAATTTGATCTGATAAGTCGTTGCAGGACATGGAAAAGAATCCCAATGTCATCTGTTCTATGGACTGTAAACTACATTTGTTTATTCAATGTTCTAAGTACTGTATACTTCAAGTATTGAATTCCCATTCTGTGGAAGCGTGCGTATGTGTTTATCATAGTTTTGTGGCATTAGATAGCACTCAAGATTGCTGTTGTATCAACAGAAAGGCCTATATGAAGAAAATTTGCACTGTAAATTGATGTTGCTGCAGCCAAGGAGGTGACATTCCTACTGGCTAGATCAGATCTCACTTTGAATATATAATAGACCATTTATTTTCCTCGCTTTTTAAAATCCGGTATACAGTCTTGCCAGAACTGGCAGCTCTCCCAGTTCCTGTCATTCTACATGAGAGGGGCTGGGCCATGAGTTCTAATTGCTACATCAACAGTAACCCATTTAATATAATTGGGTTATTGGTATAACTATAAAATTTAGGTCTGGCTCTCTGTAGGTTATTAGCTAAGTTGGACATCATAGTTGAAGCCCAATCTTGTTCTCAGCTGACGTTGCACTTTCATTTTTCTGGCTTGTCCCAGGAAAGGCTGAACAGGCAGAGGTCATTTCTGTTGAACAGAGAAGGCTGAGGGGGTCCCTGATGTGAATCTTTAAGGTCATGAACAGGTTTTAATCAGGACATAGAAAAAAACATTCCACTTGTGGGGGCGTCCAAAACTAGAGGTCATAATCATAAGATTGAGCAATTAGGCGAGGGCAGTTAGGGGTGGCAACTCATGCTGACCTTGCCAGCCTAGTTCACATCCCATGAATGAATTAAGAAAAAAAGTCAATCCGATAAGAAATTCAGGTGAAACTTCTATATCCAAAGAGTATTAAGATTATGGATGTGCTACTAGTGAGTGTTTGCTTGAGGCAAATGACAGAACCACAGAATGGTTACAGCACAGGAGGAGGCCATTCAGCCTGTCGTGTCTGTGTTGGCTCTCCGAAGGTACAATTCACCTAGTGCCACTCCCTCACCTCCCCATAGCCCTGCAATTTCTTCCTTTTCAAATAATCCAATTCCGTCTTGAACTCCTCAGTTGAGCCTGCCTCTACAGATGCAGAGGGGCAGAAGGGGGTTCATGTCGAGCATAAACACTGGCTCCTTCAGTTTGGCTGAGTGGCCTCCTTCTGTGCTGTAAACTTGATGTAACAAATTAATCTATGTGTAGGATTGTTGGCTAATTTTTCTTATACCCCTTCCCTTTCTCCATGCAGCCTGGGGACATAGGCCAACTGTAATGACTCCATTACTGCTTTGACTGCCATATGAAATACAAGAAATGAAATTAGGGCCTTCCTACTTTTTGTAGTTTGGAAGCGATTCAATAATTGAACTGTTGGTGAAACCATCAATATAAATTTTCTGAAAATCTTTGCCTATAACATTTCTTTGCAAGTATTTGGTCCCTAAGGAGCAAGAGTCATTCCAATGTGTCAGTATTTTAACTCTCTGTTCATGTTTTCCTACAGTGTTGCATCTCTAACGTGTCAGTTTAAGAAAGTCATTAACTGTCTCTCTTTTCCCCACATGAATTTCTTCTCCGTTAGCCCTGAAGGTGCTGACTCATGCTTGGGGAATGGTGCCCCAGGGAGAAACCACTGTCAGCAGCTTGTCCAAATGATCATTCCTCATTGGTGAGCCTAGGAAGTGAATGCCAGCAGTCTGTTCAACCATGGGAGCATTGTAGTTGAATCTGACTGACCGTGTACGTGCATGTAGATTTTCCTGCAAGGGTCGCTGGATAGTTGTCGAGGATTGTGTGCTGAGGCTGTTATGTGACACTACAGTTAAGATTAGTGCACTAAGCAGAGACTGGGAAATTGAACCTGAACTCAGTGGACCTGGATGGCTTCTTGATACCACATGCCGACTGAGCCATTGCGGCAGCTTACTCTTAGTTTCTCGAAGGAAATTAAATGTGAAAAATGTTTGAACTTTTATACAAAATGAAGTATTATGTTAGATACAAAGATTAGAGAAGTGGGAGCACTACAGAGGGAAAGAAAGAACTTAAATTTATATAGTGTCTTTCATGACATCAGGACATCCTGAAGTGTGTTGCAGCATGTTAAATTACTTTTGAAGTGTTGTGACTTTTGCAATGTAGGAAACAGGACAGCCAATTTATGCACAGCCAACACCCACAAACAGCAACATGATAATTATCAGATAATCTGTCCAGAATATCAATCTAGAGAAGATGGATAAGGGTGGACATCATTTAAGATCTTTAAAATATCATCATTTTGTTGGTAAGTTTAATTCAAAATATTAAAAGTAGAGTTGAGAAGAACTTCTTTATTTAGCTAGGCAGGGTGGTGGAGGTAAAACTATTAGTGTTATTTAAAGTACAGTTGAGTGTTAGTATTGGAGGGCTAGCGATGAGCTTTAATGGACTGAATAACCTTTTCATGATCATTACTTCTTGTTTTCTGAATGGTGAATTTATGTGGAGTTTGAGTTTGAGACTGTTCATGTGCTCATTCTTGTGCCATTCGAAAGATATAGTGTCTAAGACTTGGCACTACATGTAACATTGTAATACATCATTTCCATTGATTTACTCCATTTATATTCACTGCAGTGGAATGATGATGTCTTTTTAAGTACTATGTTACTGTTGAAGGCTTGACGTTCTGAAGGCATTTTTGATGTATTCTTTTTAGTAAAGGAGGAAATTGGCTGGAAAATCAAAATTGGAATCTGAAGTGGATATTCACCAAATGTGCATGCATTGTGGTAACGTCCAGGCACAGGGTTCTGACTGAGATTACTCCTCTTTCTGAAAAGCCTCTCAGCTTTTAAGGCGGCTCTTTTTTCAAGAAATGCAGGTCAAAACAGATTACATAGAATTCCCAGCACAGAAATGGGCCTTTCTGCTCCTCCTTCCATTCTAACTATTTCACCTAACCCTATCAACCTATTTCCGTTGGCAAAAAGGCTGAGAATCAGAGGACACCAACTTAAGGTGAATGGCAAAAGAACCAAATGTGACATGAGGGAAGTGGAATGCACTGCTTAAAAGAGTGGTGGAAGCAGATTCAGTTGTGGCTTTTCAAAGGGCATTGGATAATTATCTGTAGAGAAAAGATTTGCAGAGCTATGATGCAAAGGTGAGGGCTGAGTTGCTCTTGCAGAGAGCCGGCATGGACACAGTGGGCCTCCTGTGCTGTAATCATCCTATGATTCTATAACATATAATGTATCCTTCTATTCCTTTTTGCCTCATATTCCCCTTAAATGCATCTGACTGACCCTGAACTTGCATGTAGATTTCCCTGCAGGAGTCACTGGATAGTTGTCAAGGAGCATATGCTGAGGCTGTTATGTGACACTACAGTTAAGATTAGTGCACTAAGCAGAGACTGGGAAATTGAACCTGGACTCAGTAGACCCGGATGGCTTCTTGATACCACTTGCCAACTGAGCCATTGAGGCAGCTTACCCTTAGTTGCTTGAAGGAAATTTAATGTCAAAATGTTTGAACTGTTATACAGAGTAAAATATTATGTTGGGTAAAAAGATTAGAGAAGTGCAAAGCACTACCAATGGAAAGAAAGAAAGAATTGGCATTTATATAGTGTCTTCCATGACCTCAGGACATCCCAAAATGTGTTACAGTGTGTTAAATTACTTTTGAAGTGTTGTCACTGTTGCAGTGTAGGAAACATGATAGCCAATTTATGCACAAATAACTCCCACAAACAGCAACATGATAATGATCAGATAATCTGCCAAGAATAACTAGAAGGAACATGGTAAAGGGTGGACATCATTTAAGATTTTTAAAATATTATATTTAAATAGATAAGTTTAACTCAATGTTAAAAGTAGACGTTGAGAAGAAAAACTTTATTCACTGATAAATAACTCAACCCCTTGCTTTGTTCACTTCTCCTGAATTAGCGTTAACAAACGCTCATTTCATGTTTTCGACATTCTGAGAAATTCTTGTTCACTCCCTGTATTACTGTTGTAACACAGAACATTATATTCAGTAGAAGCTGCAGGATGTGATTAATTAACATTATGTAAATAACGGATGCCTTGGAATGACTACATATGCATGACTGGAGATGGATTGCCAGGCAGTAGTTTTGTCAAATGTTTATTAGTTGGATTTCTGCTGTTTTATTTAATCTCTCATTTATTTTTTAAAAAAGTGTTGTTTCTCAGTTAAACGTATTAGCAAGATTTCCTTGTTGGGTGCCTCATGGATTTTTGTGGGAAAAATCCAACCTTGAGAAAATTGAATTTGTCTAAAGTAATTTGGAGCTTTTCGGAATATCATACCGTGACATGGCCTCTTCAGGAAACTGAGACTGATCTAATGGTGAATTAAATAGGAACAAGGACAAAAACTCTGAATATCTTCAAGCTAGCTTCTTTAAGAGTCCATGTATAATTGTTCCATCATAGACCGGTTCCTCTTCCCTCTCAGCTACCATCTGTTGATCCCTGAATGAAATAATTCCTCCATGGAAGAGGAAAAAAATCAAGTAGTTATATACAATCTTCAAAATGCCTCTCTAAAAGCAATTGATCAAGTAACTTTTAATGGTGTCATTTGATATCAGATCAACTACCTTCTCCTGGAATATATTTCACAGAAGAATATAAGGCAGTAATCTTATGGTGACGTTTGGATGATCCAGATCCTAAGATAGTGGTTGAGCGCAGCATTTCAAAACTGTCTCCTGCACCCAGAGATGCAATTGCAGCCCAATTGTCAACTATTTGCTGTTCTTGTACAGTGTAGAACAGGAATAGGTCATTCAGTGCCTCAAGTTTGTTATACCAATCAATTGGATTATGGCTATATACCATACAGATTTGTGATAGTCTTGCCTAACCATTGATCATTTTTTAAATTGCTCTTGATGAAAAATTTTGAACATCAACCAATGCACTTAGTGTAGCTGATATGTAATGATCCTTCTGTCCAAGGAATAACAATTATTAATATGCTGCAGGTAAATTGAATGATATTCTACATTTGAAGTAATTGTAAAGGCTTACCGCTGTTTTTGTAACGGTTCTTCAATAATTAAAATTTTAAAAACTATTTGGATGTCAATTGGTTGTTAACTTTATCACTGGTATCTGCTGCTGCCTAGCACAGGGGGGAATGAGTTCTGGCTGACAAGTGATCAGCATCCATTTTACGTTACTGTGATATCTTCAACATATTACTATGAATACTACAAAAAATTATTGGTGGTTATTCATAGTAACCAATTTGTTTTAGAGTGACTGTGACATGAACTTGAATCTGGGTAAAATGCAGTGATATAAATTCCCTCAGCTTGTGTATTCACAACTACGTTCTTGACATTGATGAACAGTCACCCCACTGGCTATTGGTTTTGTACTTCGATGACAAGTGAATGCATAGGTTTCTGCTGAAAGGAGCTTTGGAGGATTTTGCATTTGATGATAAGGCAAAGGGATTTCCATTTCAGGAATAAACATCTTGGGGCTAATGGGGTACCCAGAGCTCTCAAATGATTGAAATTCTGAAGTGCCTGTGAACATTTCTGTAATGCAACATGCTTTTTAGCTACAGTAATATCTGAACTTAATGAAAAGATGGGTTTCTACCCAAGCTCACTCATGTGGAGCTGTGCAGTGGCAGTATATTCCATAAAATACTAAGATAGAATACTGTACATTAGAGCAGAGCTAATGAGCTGATAAAACGTTATAGTTATATCCACTGAAAATTATGGATCACTAAGGGTCCGTAACTTTGAGGTTGTGCTATAATGTCTGCATTTTCTGTCTGTGTTTAGAAAGTCTGTGACCTGTGGTATCACAAACATACCCTGTTACACAGAGTAACTCGAGTTTATTTCTTTTACATCTCAAGATAAATGTGCAGCGAGGGCTGATCATCAAATGACCATTAAGCCAAAGGATGTTGGCGTTGGAGGATTGAAGACTTTGATTTGAGCTTTGTAATTTTCCTGGGAGGTCGGGTATAGCACAGTCAGATACCTTCCACTCCTCCAACAATATGTTTCAGACCCAGCAACGTGATCTATAATCATCATCTCTTGTTGCTGCAGCACTGTGGCTTCCATTTCCCACACCAATTATTCTTGTACTATAGGCATCCGCTACTTGGAGCTGGACACTGCTCAAACTCAGATACCAAGAAACGTTGCAGCCAAATGATCAAGAATATTTCATCCCATCATTCTGGACTTGAGTCTAGGCCCTAGAGGAGAAAGGCCACTGTTTTGTACACTGTGTTGTGTTGCCTTGTCTTTGTACCAATTTAATGCTCATGGAATGCCTGTTCGATTCACTCCAGCGTGTAATTTAGGCTCTGATCTTCAAAATGTGGGACAGGTAGAAAATGTAAAACAGATGTTGTTAAGATGTTAATAACATTTGTCAACAATTTTATTCTAGATGGAGCAAATAAAAAGGACAAATAAACTCTTCACA
The DNA here is from genome assembly GCF_964194155.1 of Cetorhinus maximus. NCBI lineage: Eukaryota > Metazoa > Chordata > Chondrichthyes > Lamniformes > Cetorhinidae > Cetorhinus > Cetorhinus maximus. The sequence goes on along the minus strand of NC_135904.1, from coordinate 16,445,972 downwards.
AGTGATTGCATATTCCTAAGGAAAACCCTTATTATTCCAGTCATGTCTGAGAAAGGGTTACTATTTAATGGACTGAACTCATTGGAATCTCCTGAGAACGAATCCAGGGACACGTACACTCTGAGTGAAGAAAGGCAACTGAATACGGAAGAAGAAAGCTCTACATCTCCGAGTCCAGAAGGTCCTGACAACAGACCCATTCACCCTGAGGAACTGTCCGCCAAAGACTTCTTGCAGAGACTGGATTTGCAGATTAAACTCTCAACGCAAGCAGCCGCTAAGACAATACAAGAGGATGATGTTGGGTAATTATATTCTAAATAACAGCACAGTATATGTGAGCAAACGGACTTCCAGATAACATATTTACTGTTATTGAATTTGTGGTATGGTGCATCACATCAGCCTTTTGGTATAGTATGGTATGTGTGCTCTGCATGAAGGCAGTTCCTGGCTCATTGTCTGCTGATGCTTCATCCCGAGCCGTTTTCTTGTCAGTTTTTGTCAGTGGTGGTTTGCCATTGCTTCCACTTTCAGGGGTATGAGGATGAGGAGGCATGGTCCCCAGTCTATCTCAGACTGAATGGGAATCAAACCCACGCTGTTGGCATTGTTCTGAACCACACGCTAGCCATCCAGCCAACTGAGCTAACTATACAAACAGGTGAATTAGGAGCAGGAATGGGCCACTCAGCCACTTGAGCCTGCTCCACCATTCCGTAAGATCATGGCTGATTTGATTGTAACCTCAACCCCACATTCCTGCCTACTTCGATAACCTTTCACCCCCTTGGTTAATCAAGAATCTGTCTAGCTCTGCCTTAAAAATATTCAAAGACTCTGCTTCCACCACCTTTTGAGGAAGAGAGTTCCAAAGACTCACTCCCCTCAGAGAAAACATTTCTCCTCATCTCTGTCTTAAATGAGTGACCCCTTATTTTTAAACAGTGACCCCCTAGTTCTAGATTCTCTCACAACCAGCCCCGATTCAATTTGTCCATATTAGAAATAAGCAATAATATATTTGATAAATGCCCATTTTGTAGGTTCTAATTAGAGAAAATTCAATTGCTCCAAGATAATCCTGGGACTGATGATTGTGGATTTAGTTCTGGACCAAAATTTTGCAAAGTGAATGTTGCTGAAATTAGCAGATTTTGTAGTTCCCTTTTAACATGTTTTTGAAATATCAAAGGCATTTAATGATGGTATGCTGCAAATTATGCTGTCAGAAGTCATCAATAATGAGTAAAGTTAATACTTCCAAATCTGTGGCTAAATCAGGTACCTGTTTAGATTGCAATCTGTTACAAAAAAAAATCAACTGTTAATTTGAAGTGACAATAAGCTTACATCTGACAGGTACACCAAAGAGTTAATTAACCAATTTACTCATTATGCAGGAGAGTTTAAGCACCTTAGATTTGCAAACAAACACACATGCATGCTTAACTGTCTATTAGTGGATAAAAACTGACCATTCCCCAGCATCTATTATTGTGCAACTTACGCATGACTCATTCCTTGATTTTTGTGGCTCATCCACAATTATGCATATAGCATAAATTGCGTTTAAGTAATGTGTTTAAGTGTGTAATTAATCTTTAGAGAGATTTTAGGTTGTGGAGACTGGTGCTGAGGAATTGAGTATTTTGGACCTGAGTCAGGTAGTTGGTCAGCCTTTCTCTCTGAGACGTTATTGCCCACTACAGTTGTGTGTTTTTTCACCTTCCGCACCAACCATCCATGTGGTGTGAGTGGAAACCTAAAGGTATTAAATACTTTCTCAGGGCCATGTCCTTTATGAATTGGGGTGACTGCAGTTTTATTTATATGAATTAGCTGAAGTAGGTTGAATGGCCTTCCTCATCTGTTTTTGGCCCTCGACTTGGGTTTAAACTGGTTAATTTTATGTAGGATTCTTAAAGCTAACAGCAAGGGGAAACTTTCCTCTATTAGTCTGACAGCTGCCCAGTTCAAAGGGAAATACACTAACCTGTTATGCCAGCCAGATTTGGAACAGCAATTCATGTTGTATCTTTTTCCCATTTTGCACAGGTGACCAAAAAAAGACTGCCAGGAGTTTCCTTTGACTGTATGTTAATTCTGCATCACCTCCCATTTATTCATCTTTCTGTAGACCAGACTGCTTTGCAGGTTTTGCACAATTCTATTTTTTCCTAGTACTGAACGACTATCTGAAAATACTATCATTCAAGACGGAAGTTAAGACTCCCCGTTGCTTGGTAGGAAGCCAGTCGTTTCATTTTCCTTTTTGCTGTGCGGGGCTAAGGTCAAAGCAATTCAATTTGAGAGAAGATTGTAAGCATGCATGTGTGATAAATGGTAGGTTGGGGCCTAAGTTGCTCAAAACCTTCCAAAGTCAACTAATTAACTCTTTGGCTCACGGAACAAATGCAAATAAAATGCTATGCTTGGTGTTTCAGTTTAAAACAAATTTGAAATTACTTGTGTCTAAACTTTGACTCCATAGGATGTAAAGGACCCTCTGGCAAATTCCATGTGGATTGAATTCTTCTTTGATGAATTGGGTCAATATTTACAAGCAAACAAATTAGCTCGCATGCAAAATGCAAACATGTACATTTCCGCTGTTTTATTTGGTCATTAATTATGGAGGTGATGAGCTTTCTCCTGTTCTTTTTTTCTCACTTAACAGAAGTTTCAAGCCTCGAGTTTTTATCTTTTGGGCGAAATGTGTATTATACTTTCATACTGAAAATATAGTGATTGCTGTGAATTAACTTTAGTTATGGTATACCCACCAGTGAGTGTAAAAGACCTGGACCAAAGAGTCTAGGGGTAGTGAGCAACAGCTTTCCACAGTGTAATTCATGCATATTTTCAGTTTGTCAGCAGTCAGCCCTTTGTAGATTCGGGTTGACCCAACCTGCTAGCTCTATTAGAAAAGTGATGTTTTTGACAGCAAAGGATCTGGCTCTGAATTTCACTACCAACTCGATTTGAAATTGGCTACTTCCAATAGTTCAGCCTTTCCCTTTCTTGTGCAGAAGAAAAAAAAAATCAGTGGCTAGATCATTCTACCCTAACCTTTGGCACCTGCCTTGTGCCTACTGTAATGAACTGGGATCAATAGCATATGGCCATGGAGAAATGGCACTGTGTTGTGATTCAGACCAGCTGACTATGGAGCTAGGAAAGCAATAAAAATAGAAACATTAAGGGGAGCATTATTAAAAGACACTGGACAAGATTTTTTTTATTACATTCCAGATACTGCATCACAATAATAACATAACTAGTGGGTATTTTGTATCAGATCTCTTTTGTGTCCTTTGTCCTTAGTTCATTTGATATTCTTTTGTACTGGCATATATTCATTTCATAGCCTACCTACTCTGTGTTCTAGCTTTCATCAATTTTCACCTTGTGTATTACATACTGTGCTTCATTACCACTTCTGTAATCTTTGCTGTGCAATGTGCTTGGTATTGACTTTGAAGTCCCACTTCATATTTGCAAAATAATACCATTGTGTCGTTAATGTCCATGTGTAGCATCTCTAAGGAGAGAATTTGCAGCTTTGAAGTGGAGCAAAGAAACATGTGCTTTTCATTAGTTTCAAACCCTGTTGTGCTGAAATGTTGAACTAGCCCCCGGAATGAGTTGTGTTTATTTTCTCTGAATTATTTTCTGCTTTGTTGGAGGCAGTCATTTTTAAATTCCTATCTAAATAAAGCACAATTTTTCACCATGAGTATGTTGCTTTTATGGCATTTTTAGTTGTAAAACCCCAAATTGGATTCATTGGTGGACCCATCCGGTGTTTGGAACCAGCAAAGTTTGTTCCGTTGCTGTGATTGTAAATCTTGCAGAAAGATTTCTTCTTGTTTCAGTCTAGGTTATGAGCGTGAAAATTAGCAACCTCGAGAGGCACTTTTATTTTGGGTCAGAGCAGATGCATTTCTGCAACATGTACATAAAGCATTAAATATACTGTTACTCTATCACTTTCTGCAGTTATGAAGTCTGCAGTTATGTTGCAAGGAAAGGAAGCAGAAACATTATTAATGAGAGGGCTGGAGTGGCTGCTGTGGCATTTTATGACCTTTGCGCTCCTATTTACTTTCCTGCTTTGATGTAAATGGCACTCCCACAGTAATACTATGCCACCACTTTCTACATCACTGAGAGATGCATCAGGCATTCCAGAATCGCTTCCTTGAGCAATAGATGGTAAAGCTGTCTTAATCACTACAACACTTGGTACTCTACCTCCCAGTGGAGTACAAATGACACAAAGCAGACTTCACAAAGAAAAGCTTACAAATGCTTGACTTCCGTGGATTGGATGTTCCTAGTAGCAATACCCTTTTTTTAAAACAATAACTTACATTTATATTGTGTCTTTTAACACAGAATAAATTCAAAGGCACTTCAAATGCTTAACCAAAGAAGGAAATAGAGATGTGACCAAAGAGAGAGTTTTAAGGAGGGTCTTAAATGAGGGATGGAGATGGACTGGTTCAGAGATGGACTTCCAGGGGGTGAAGTTTAGGTGACTGAAGCCATGGTTGCCGGTTTCAGAACGAAGGGAGACGATGATGCACCAAAGGCGCATTAGCCACTACAGCAGAGAATTTTTTGGGGCGAGGTAGGACTGGAGGAGATTTGAGGTACTCTGGGGTGAGGCCATGAAATTGTGTAAGCATAAGAAAGAGAATTTTGAATTTGATGCATTGGGAGACCTGGACCCTATGTAGGTCCACAGTGATGGGTGGATGGGAGACCTGATCTGGGATGGGATACAGGCAACAGAATTTTGGAAGAGGAAAAGACAATAGAAGGCAGAAGACAGGAAGGCAGCCAGACACAAAGATGTGAATGAGAGTTTCAGCCACAAATGGGTGAGGTGGGGTCAGAGGCAGGAGATGGGTTGAAGCAGACGGTCTTTGGTTGGAAGGGATATTGGATCAGAGCTTAGCCTGGGGGCATATAGAATTATGTAGTTTGTTTCAAACTGAGACAGTGGAAGGGAGGGGTGGAATTTGTAGCAAGGGTACAAAGTGTATCAGGAAGGAGGAAGCTGAGCACAATTATTTTGGCCTTCCCATTGTTTAGCTGGAGGAAACTGTGACTCATCCACAATAGTATATCAGATAATTACAGGACTATGGGAAAGGGCAAGAAAGTAGGATTCGTTTGATTGCTCTTGCAAAGAGTTGGCACAGATGTAATGGGCTGAATTACCTCCTTTTGTGTTGTATAATCCAAAGATTCAAAAAATACATAGACAGTGGAAGGGTTGACAGAGGTGGTAGAGAAGTAAAGCTGGGTATCATCTGCATACATGTATAATCTGACTCCATGTCTACAAGTGATGCTGCCAAGGGTCAGCACATTGTTGAGTGGGTGGGAGGTGTGGTGGGAGGCAACTTTCGGTCATTGGGAACTCTTGAAAGAAACAATGCAGTTGTGGGAAAATGAGCCATTGGTGGAAAAGTTACCGATACATTCAGATAAGCAAGGGTTGCAGTGGGTGAGTTCAGTCTTACTGGACTGGTCAACTGAGGAAGGCATCAGAGAATGCTGTTGTGGTCATGTAGTGTCAGAGAGGTTGCAGAGGTATGAGGAGACCATGGTCACACTCATCAAGTGAGTCATTTCTAATTTTGGTGAAAGCTGTTTGGTGCTGTGCATAGATGAAAGCTGATTGGAGAGATTTCAAGCATGGAGTTGCAGAAAAGATGGCAGTTTTTAAACTTTATCCAGATGGAAAGCAGTTTTATTCATAATTTGTTTATATTCTTCTGATGGTTGGCTGCTGACAATTTTTTTTTATGAAAACCAATCTGAACTGCCTGATTACCCAAAAAAAAGGCAAGTTTGTCTTAAGCTCTTGTTGAAGTCTGAAATGTTTGGTCTTTTCTAAAATTTGCAGTTTTAAAAAAATTATTGCATAGATTTTCTTCTGATGAGCTCATCGCTCAGTCGGCCAACTGAAACTTTTCATATTTGTTTAGATTTATTTTCTCTACTTTGTGGGGGGAGGAAATGGAATCGTTTTCAGAAATGTTGCCTGTTCATCAAATGCAAAGACTGCATTTGGATTTTAATTAAATCAGCTTAATGTAGGTGAATGGTTATAGAACCTGTGGATGTTTGCTTTTGCAAGCACACAAGGATAAAATCTACATGGCACCATTCCCATGGAGATCATTAAATCAAACTTGTGGCATTCCCAATTAATTTAATAATCGGCAACTTGGAAGTACCACAGATCTGGCAAGTTGCTTTATCTGATCTGTGCTTGTTCCCTACTGGGAGGACAGCCTTTCAAAATTTATTTTGTGGCCTCTGAGCATAAGAACCATTGTTAATCTAGTTCACTTTCTTGGTGGTCGCATCCTTTGTCACATCCTCAAAGATAGCCAGTAAAATAAACTGGCCAAGATTTCCCTTTCATGAGCTCCTTTTGGCTATCTTTTCTGATTTTATTTCTATTCAAATGCATGGAATAGGAGCAGGAGTAGACCACATGGCCCATCAAGCCTGCTCCGCTATTCAAAACCATCATGGCTGATCTTGGGCTTCAACTCCAATTTCCCACCCGATCCCCATATCCCTTATTTCCCGAGAGACCAAAAACCTGTCTGTCCCAACATTAAATGCATTCACTGATGAGCATCCACAATCCTCTGGGGTGGAGAATTCCAAAGATTCATAATCCTTTTGAGTGAAGTAATTTTTCCTCATCTGAGTCCTAAATGATTGGCCCCTTAACCTGAAACTGTGCCCTCCATGTTTTGGATTCCCCGACCAGTGGAAACAATCTCTCAGCATCCACTCCATCAAACCCCTTCAGAATTTTGTAGGTTTCAATGAGGTTGCCTGTCATTCTTTTAAACCCTAGAGAGTTTAGGCTCAATTTACTCAGCATCTCATCATAGGACAATCCTCTCTCCAAGGGACCAATTTAGTGAACCTTTGCTGTGCCACTTACAATGCAAATATATCCTTTCTTAAATGTGGAGGCCAAAACTACACACACTACCCCAGATGCGGTCTTACCAAAACCCTGCACAACTGTAGCAAGACTTCTTTATTCTTGAATGCCAGTCCCCTTGTAATAAAGCCAACATGTTGTCTGCCTTCATAATTGCTTGCTGCACCTGCAAGTTAACTTTCTGCATTATTTGTACAAGCACACCCAAGTCTCATAGAACATCGACACTTACAAGTTTCTCACCTTGTAAAAAAAATTATTCTGCTTTTATATCTTTACGACCAAAATGAAGAACTTCACCTTTCACCATGTTATACTTCATCTGACATCTTGTTGTCCACTCATCTAACCTGTCTATATCTCTTTGCAGCCTCTCTGTGTCCTCCCCAAAGTTTACCTTTCCACCTAGCTTAGAATCCTCAGCAATCTTAAATATATTACTCTGTCTCTTTATGTAAGTTATTAATATAAGTTGTAAATAGCTGAGGCCCCAGCACGGAGACCCTTGCAGCAATCCACTATTCACTCCCTACTAACTTGACAAAGCCCCATTTATGCCCACCACTCAGTTTTCTATCCGTTAACCAAACCTATATCTTTGCTTATAAATTAACCCCAACTCCATGAGTTCTTATCTTGCCAATAACCTTTTGTGTGGCACTTTATCAAATGTCCTTTGGAAATCCCAGTATACTGCATCTACTGATTCCCCTTTATCTACCCTACTACTTATATCCTCAAAAAACTCGAATAAATTTGTCAAAGAAGATTTCCTTTTAGAAAGCTGTGTTGATTTGAAGGGAAATCCTGTTCAACAAATTTATAATCTTGTTTTCAGTAACTTTACCCAATATGAACGTTCTCTGGGCTGTAGTTTCTTGGGTTGCTCACACTGTCAGTTTTTTAATAATAGGTGAAACATTTGCCTTTCTCCAGCTCCCATTATTCAATGATCTCTGGAAGAGTTGTGTCAGAGCTCTTACAATTTACTCTCTCAGCTTCTTGAGCATCCTCAAGTGCTTTTTGTGTTGCCTGTGAGGTTTGATTACCTCAGGTTTGCACAGCTGCTCAGCAATAGCGCTGGTAGCAATGTGAATAATGTCACGGCTTGCTTCTGTAGCATCCTGTTGTTTCCTTTCCAAATCAACTAAGTTACCTTTCTCCTTGGTTAGAAAAAGGCAATATAAATTTGTTCTTTTGCCACTTTTAGTGCCACTTTTTGGAAGAGTTAACATTCTTCACATAAGCAGAAACTTTATTGTTAGGGCTCTGGATGAGTTAGTGTCAGGAAGATATAATAATTTTCATAATGTTATTGGAATTTATTGTAAAGTAGAGTAACAGTGGGGTCTGTTTCTATGGATCTGTGTCTATGGGACTTAATTGAATTAAAGGCAGCTGGTCTGAAGGTTTTAATGTATCAGAAGAATAGCTAGGTTTGAAATGCTAAGGAGGTAAACATGGGTGAAGTTTTAGAATGTGGGGTATAAAGGGAACATTTGCATTTTTATATAAACCAGACTAGCTTGAATTCATAAGAGGATGTGAAATGTTTCACCTAGCCAGGAGAAGTTAAGAAACAGTGCGTTTATTTTTCCCAAAGATTACTGATAAAATTGATACTATGATAGTTTTGTTATTATTAGAGAGGTTAAGTCCAAAGACATAGTGAAACAATGGGAATTTGCATTCAAAGGGGAAATCTGTATAAAGGAGAGGAGATTGTGTGTAGGAAAGAAGGAATTCTAAGATCTAACAAGTGTGAAAAGCCTCCAACATCTAAGCCTCAAGCTGCTGTCTAAAGAAACTGAAGTTAAGAAAACTCACTTTGAATTCGGCTGTTCAGGGTATCATGTTACTTTGCCTGGGCCTTTTAAAATACATGTGTTTTACTGTTGCCTTAATGGAGGTGTAATTGGGAGTTAGATTAATTAGGGGATTTAGAAGTTATCATAGTCGCAATTTGTAGATCTATGTATGTGTTTAAAATCACTTCTATTAATAAGGGTTTAATTTAGTTTTGTAAGAAGCCTATAAGACTTGGTGGCCTTTCTACTGAAGTCAAAGCCCGCATCTTGAAATAAGTACAAATTGCAAATAGTTGTGGCAGCTGCTTCAAGTTTTCCTCTGGAATTTGGGCAGTTTGGCATTTACCATCCGCCTGCCATAACAGTTAGCTACTAAACTTCTACTGGCCCGAGCTGAATAATGTGTGCGGGATTTTCGCTGAATTTGGGAACCGGAGATAAGTTCCACTTGATAATTGTGGATATGGAAAAATCATGCACCATCTGTGGCAGAAAGGAGCTTGATGGACTTTAATTATTTCACACTTTATTACAGAATTATTTTTTAGTCTTTCAAGGTAGCAAGGTTAAACTACGTCAGCATCATTTGAAATTAGTACTTACATCCAATTTGTTTTATTCATCTACCTGATGTGTCGTATAAACATGCGTATTAAAGAGCATGGGCTATGAGTCACTGTTTATTCCACTTGATGCACTGTTTCATAACTCATCCTATTGCTTTGAGACATCTGGTTAGTCAACTTGGTACAATATACAAATGTTTTATTACTCTCTACCATGTAGTCTAAATTTCTGTCATTCTGGTTCATGTTTCCCCATCTTGGGCCTAATTAATAATTTGCGTGGAGCCAAAAGTGGAGCAACATCCCACTTGCCACCTTAATGAATGGAAACACTGAATCAAAAATTAATTTCAGCGTAGGCTTTGTAAATAACAGAAGTTAAAGCTCAAAATTCTGGAATGTGTAGTTGCTTCATTAGTTTCTGTAAAAGGAAAATCGTGGACCTTTTGTCAGATTGATTTTCAGTTTCCCCTGTTTTTCATTCTTGACAAGAGTGAACATGCTGCTAAATTAAATTAGATGTGGGTATAAAACGATTTGAAGCTAAACTAGTTATTGACATACAAGTCTTTTTGATAGCTTTATCTGTTGTGACTAAAAAAAAAATTCTTCGAAATTAAAATGCTTCAGAGGGAAATGGCTGTTGTTTCCAGGAGACCCTTCATTATGGGAAATGCCTCGTACTTTGTGAAACCTACCTTTCGTCATTGAGTTGATCGGTAAACTTAAAGCAGCTCCGTGATGGATAGTGTAAAACTTTGTTGAAGTGTATTAAGCTTATTTGGAGGAATGTCATCTATATGTTCAAATCCTCCCGTGTTCTTGTGTTTCCCATCTGTGTATCTTCCTCCTGCTATACAATTCTAACCCTTATGCATTCCCCGCTTCTTTCACCCTACCATTGGTGTAGTGTCTTCAGCCATCTAGGGCCTAAGCTTTGGGATTTCTTCTCCATCCCTCTTTCTTCCTTTAGGACATTTCCTGAACCCACCTCTTTGACCTTTTAGCTTTTGGTCACCTGACCTAATGTCTCCTTCTTTGGCTTTGTGTCAATTGACCAGAAACTGAACTGGAATAGCCATATAAATACTGTGGTTAGCCGAGCAGGTCAGAGACTAGGAATCCTGCAGTGAGTAACTCACCACCTGACTCCCCAAAGCCTGTCCACCATCTACAAGACACAAGTCAGGAGTGCGATGGAATACTGTCCACTTACCTGGATGAGTGCAGCTCCAACAACACTCAAGAAGCTTAACACCATCCAGGACAAAGCAGCCTGCATGATTGGCACCACATCCACAAACATTCACTGCCTCCACCACTGACACACAGTGGCAGCAGTGTGTACCATCTCCAAGATCCACTGCAGGAACTCACCAAGGCTTCTTAGACAGCACACTACAAACCTGGGACAACTACTGTCTAGAAGGACAAAGGCAGCAGACACTTGGGAACACCACCACCTGGAAGGTCCCTGCCAAGCTGACTTCTGACTTCAAAATACATCGCCTTTCCTTCACTGTCATCAGGTCAAAATCCTGGAACTGCCTCCCTAACAGCACTGGGTGTACCTACACCACATGGACTACAACAATTCAAGAAGGCAGCTTACCATCACCTTCTCAGGGGCAGTTAGGGATGGGCAATAAATGCTGGCCTAGCCAGCGACGTCCACATGCTATGAATGAATGAAAACAAAATTTTTGATTGACTGTGCTCCTGTGAAGCATCTTGAAACATTTTATTACATTAAAGGAAGTAAGCTGTACTAAGATGAGACAAACAGTACTTAAAGAAGCACTTAATCTAGAGTCACTTCAATATCCTACTGAGGGAGCACTGTACTATTAAAGGCACCATCTTTCAGATGAGATGTAAACCAGATGCCTGGCTTGTCCTCTGTATATAGCATGGTTTTCATCTTCCCAGTTCTCTGGCAGTCTTGTACACCTTACTGTTGCTCTTCATTCCCCCCGGCACTTGTCATCCTCTTTGCTTTGATAATTTACATAGGAAAAGAAGAAGGCCATTCCGCCCCTCAAGCCTGTTTTGCTGGTCAGTTAGATCATTCAGTTTTACTCTTTTATGTAGTTTTACTCTTGGTTCTTTTTGCTTGCCCCTTTTCTCTGCTAATCTCTCTTTTCGGTCCTGCCCCTGCTGTATTTTCTTCCTATCTACAGTTAACTGTTTTCCCTGGCTTAATCCATTATCCCTGTTACTGCTGCACCCCTGCTTTCTATGCATTCTCAATTTTGCACCTTCAGTTTGTTTCCCTCGATTCGTTCTAAGTATTTGTTTGAAAATAAATATTTCAGCTGTGCATCTTAATTTGAAATTCATTAGGAGAACACAAGGAGTTCTAATAGGACTCTAAACAGTCCCCCGTACAGCTGAATGCATCCCACCCTAAGGATTCCAAGTGGCATCTTCAGAGCAGTTTCGGGAAGATTTGATATGTCTATTATCAAGGTGCTGATGTTCACCCATTTGAGTAAGCAATGGCAGGACGTGACACCTGGCTGATGGATAGCAGCATCTGAAATGAAGCCTCAGTTTAATCTCTGCCTCAGGAAGGCTGATGAAAGATCCCATCGAATTGTTAACCTTTCTTTCTCCTTCAGTGGCTGGCTGATCTATGTAATCCAATCATTTTCTGTTTGATTCTAGACCTCCAGCATTCATGTTTATTTTTCATTATTTTCATCTAAGGCAGATGCTCTTACTTTCTTTTTAGAGAAAAAAAATATTGTGATCAAGCAGTTAAATCCCTCGCCCTGAGATCTATAAAGCAGCTTATGGTACAAATGCAACAATTGCTGAGGATTTCTGTCTGCGGAGATGGTGTTTTTTTGTTAAGAAATGATATAAATGTGGGGAAAATTCCTGGTTAAAATAATACCTCAAGCCAAAACTGATGGGACTGTTTGTGGTATTATGTTTCACTGGTTTTCAGTAAGGCAGCTTGCTTGCCTTGATCCAATCTCCCCAGTATAATCTTTTTTTTTCTTTCACAGGATGTGGGTGCTGCTGGCTAGGGCAGCATTTATTGCCCATCCCTAATTGCCCTTGAGAAAGTGGTGGTGAACCACTTTCTTAAATAGCAGAAGTCCGCGTGGTGTAGGCACATCCCACAGTGATGTTAGGAAGTGGGCTCCTAAATTGTGACCATGGGACAGTGAAGGGACAGCATTGTAGTTCCAAGTCAGGTTGGTATGTGTGGCTTGGAGGGGAACTTGGAGCTGTTATTGTTCCCATGCATCTGCTGTCCTTGTCGTTCTAGATGGTAGAGGTTGTGGGTTTGGAAGATGCTGTCGAAGGAGCATTGGTGAGTTGCTGTAGTGCATCTTGTAGATGATACACACTACTGCCACTGCATCGGTGGTGGAGGGAGTGAATGTTAAAAGTGGTGGCCAATCAAACAGGCTGCTTTGCCCTAGATGGTGTCAAGCTCTTGAGTGTTGTTGGAGCTGCCAAGCATTTGGAGAATATTCCATCACATCTTGACTTGTGCCTTGTAGATGATGGACAGGCTTTGGGGAGTCAGGAGGTGAGTTACTCAAAGAAGAATTCCTAGCCCCTGACCTGCTCTTGTAACCACAGTATTTATATGGCTGGTCCAGTTCAGTTTCTGGTCAATGGTAACCCCCCAGGATGTTGATAGTGGGGGATTCAGCAATAGTAATGCTTTTGAATGTCATGGGGAAATTGTTAGATTTTCTCGTGTTGGAGATGGTTGGCACGAATGTCACATGCTGCCAAAGCATAAATGTTGCCCAGATCTTGTTGCATATGTCCACAGTTTGCTTCAGTATCTGAGGAGTCACGAATAGTTCTAAACATTGTGCAATCATCGGTGAACATCCCCACTTCTGTCCTTATAGTGGAGGGAAGGTCAATGATGAAGCAACTGAAGTTGCTTGGGCCTAGGACACTATCTTGAGGAACTCCTGCAGCAATGCCCTGGGACTGAGATAATTGACCTCCAACAATAACAACCATCATCTTTTGCACTCGGTATGACTCCAACCAGTGGAATGTTTTCCTCTGATTCCCATTCAGTTGCTTAGTTTTACTGGGGCTCCTTTATGTCACATTCGGTCAAATGCTGCCTTTATGTCGAGCAGTCGTTCTCACCTTACCTCTTGAGTTCAGTTGTTTGTCCATGTTTGAGGCTGTAATGAGGTCAGGAGCTGAGTGGCTCTGGTGGAATCCAGACTGAGTGTCAATGAGCAGGTTCTTGCTAAGCAAGTGCCACTTGATAGCACTGTCGATTACCCTTTTCATCGCTTTCCTGATGGTCAGGAGTAGGCTGATTGAGTAGTAATTGGCCGGTTTGGATTTGTCCTGCTTTTTGTGGACAGGACATATCTGGGCAATTTTCCACATTGCCAGATAGATACCAATATAATAGTTGTACTGGAACAGCATGGCTAGAGGCATGGCTAGTTCTAGAGCACATGTCTTCAGTACCATTGCTAGAATATTGGCAGGGCCCATAGCCTTTGTAGTATCCAGTGCCTTCAGCTGTTTCTTGATATCATCTGGAATGAATCGAATTGGCTGACGACTGGCATCTGTGATGCTGGGAACATCATGAGGAGGGAGAGATGGATCATCCACTGGACACTTCTGGCCAAAGATTGTTGCGAATGCTTCAGCCTTATCTTTTGCACTGATGTGCTGGGCTCCTCCATCATTGAGAATGGGAATATTTGTGGAATCACCTCACAGATGCTGCTAGACCTGCTGAGTTTTTCCAGCATTTTCTGTTTTTGTTCTGGATTTCCAGTATCTGCAGTATTTTGCTTTTATCCTCCAATTAGTTGTTTAATTGTCCTTCACCATTCAAGACTGGATGCGGCAGGACTGCAGAGTTTAGATCTGATCAGTTGATTGTGGGATTCCTTAGTTCTTGTCTGTCGCTTGCTGCTTCTGCTGTTTGGCATACATGTTTGTCCTGTGTTATAGCTTCACCAGGTTGACACCTCATTTTTAGGTATGTCTGGTGCTGCTCCTGGCATGCCCTCCTGCACTCTTCATTGAACCATACGAACATATGAATTAAGAGCAGGAGTAGGCCATTTGGCCCCTCGAGCTTGCTCCGCCATTCAGTAAGATCATGGCTGATCTGAATGTGGCCTCGACTCCATATTCTGCCTACCCCTGATAACCTTTAACTCCCTGGTTAGTGAAGAATCTATTCACCATTGTATGGGGAAGAGAGTTCCAAAGATTCACAACCCTCTTGGGAGAAAATATTTCTTCTCATCTCTGTCTTAAATGGGAGATCCCATATTCTTAAACTGTGCCTCCTAGTTCTAGTCTTTCCCACATGGGGAAACACCCTTTCAGCATCCATCCCATCAAGTCCCTTCAGGATCTTGTTTCAATAAGATCACACCTCATTCTTCTAAACGCCAATGGATACAGGCCCAGCCTGTCCTACCTTTCCTCATAAGAATCCCCTCCCTATCCCAGGAACCTTCTCTGAACTGCTTCTAACACATTTGTATCCTTTCTTACCAAAACTGTACATAGTACTCAAGATGTGATCTCATCTACACCCTATACTACAGTGGCAAAATATCCCGACATTCCCCTTGCAATAATCAACAACATTCCATTTGCCTTTCTAATCACTTGCTATACCTGCATACTAACTTTTGCTGGTTTATGTACCAGGACACCCAGATCCCTCTCTACCTCAGAGTTCTGCAATCTCTCTTCATTTAAATAGCATGCTGTTTTTCTATTCTTCCTGTCAAAGTGGACAAGTTCACATTTTCCAACATTATACTCCATCTGCTAATTTTTTGCCCACTCACTTAACCTATCTATGTCCCTGTGTAGACTCCTTATGTCCTCTTGATAACTTACTTTCTTGGTGTCATCAGCAAATTTAGCAACAATACACTTGGTCCCTTCACCCAAGTCATTATTATAAATTGTAAATGGTTGAGGCCCCAGCACTGATCCCTGTGGCACTCCACGTGTCACATCTTGCCAAACCGAGAATGACCCATTTAGGCCTACTCTCTGTTTCCTGTTAGTTGACCAATTCTCTACCCATGCTAATATGTTACCCCTGCACCATGAGCTCTTATTTTGCACAGTAACCTTTTGATGTGGCACCTTGTCAAATGCCTTCTGGAAATCTTAAGTACAGCACATCTGCAGGTTCCCCTTAATCCATGTTCCTTGTTGCTTCTTCAAAGAACTCCAATAAATTAGTCAAACACGATTTCACAAAACCATGTTGACTCTGCTTGTTTGCATTGAGATTTTCTAAGTGCCCTGCTATAACCTCCTTAATAATAGATTCCAGCAATTTCCCTCAGAGATTTTAAGCAGATCCGTGTGTGGTGGATGGGAATTAGAGGGCATTGAATTGATGTTGAGAGATTGTAGCAATTATGGTCCAAAAAGAGTCTAGATTTTTCCCTCATTCTGTGTGTATTTTAATTTGAACTTAATTTTTCTAGGTGAAAAACTGTTAATTTGCTCACAAAGTCAAGGGGCAGTAGCAACTATGTCTGTTTGACAGCATTGTAACATTTCAGAATGTAAAGATATTTTTCAGTTTGAAGCCTGCCTCCTCACCTTGCTCCAGGCTTGTGAAGTGGTGCACCTCAAGATATATATAACCAATTGCCTCTCTCTAATGGTCCTATGTGGACTATGGCTAATTACCATTACCAAGGATATTTTTCTCACGCATAGTCCCTACAAATTAAAATTCTCCTATAATGAATAAGGAGGTCTTGTGATGCAATGGGTAGCGCCCCTACCTCTGAGCCAGAAGCTCCAGTTTCATGGCACACTCCGGGACTTGGTCACGGAAGTGTAGTCTTAACGTGGCTAAACAGATTAATTTATCAAGCTGCAAATCATTCCAACACGCCCCAGGCGGTAAGCGCAGGAGAATCTCCTGATTTGCCATGTGGACTGATGTCCTTGTTATAGCCTCTGGCTTCAGGTTAACGATCCATTCCAGGGCAAGCGAGCTATGGAAACTGACGTAAGTGTGTGCTTCATCTACCTCACGCATCGCTGGACACAGGAAGCCTTCTAAGCTTCTAGTGAATCAATTACTATTTAATTCAATAGTGCACAATGTACAAGGAGCCTGAAATCCACTTACAAATATTTGAGATGGTCTAAAGATGGACTGTGTTCGTTGATTGATATTGATTATTTCCAGTTTAAAGTGTTTAAATACCAGGATTGGCACATTACATATGAGTGAGTTCTTATGGCAACAATGTCTATTTGACAGTGTTGTAACATTTCAGAATGTAAGGATATTTTTCAGCTCATGGAAGCCTGCTTACTTGCCTTGCCCCACGCTTGTGGAGTGGTGGGTGGCCCTCAAGCTGTATATAACCAATTGCCTCGCTCTATTGGTCCTGTGTTGACTATGGCTAATCACCATTACCAAGGGTATTTTGTTCACACAGTCCCTGCAAGTTAAAATTCTCCTGTAGTGATCAGGAGGTCTTCTGATGTGATGGGTAGCGTTCCTACCTCATAGTAAAGTGATACAGGAAAACGCTCTTCGGTGTGTCCTGTAAGAATTCTCTAGTTCAATGTGCTAGCCCATGGGAAGGTTTATTAAATTTGATGTGAGTATGAGTGACCTTTAGTATCTTAATTGGTTTGTAGATTTGGTAACTCAATCCTCATTCTCTTTGCTTTATCATGAGTGGTTACTCTTCTACTCATCTTGACCCTCCCAAAATTCCTCCTGCTCTGAGCCTCTCTGCTTTCAAAAACATGCTAAAAGGCACTTTCTTCCAACTGTGTTTTTCTCTCGGCTGTTAAAACCAATTTAATTCACTCTTCTCTTTCCCATTCATTGTTTATCCTTTCTGCAATGTTAAAACCATTACATAAACGCAAATCATTGATTAAGATCTAAAAAGGTGGTATCTTTTCACTTTTGAATAATTTGTGATTGCAGTACCATTTTCATTCCCCTACAAGTAGGATTTTCCATTCTTTACTCGTGCCAGCTTATCAGTAATGCACTGACAGTAGAAAATTCAGCTCCCTCTCCCTCCAGCCTGTGCTCAGTGCCTCCCATGTGACATAATTGGGAACTCAAGGGAGTGGGCAGAGATAACCACTTTTTCTCTGGATATTCTACTCACAATGCTGCCCTAAAAATAGAAATCAAAATAATATAAATCCCTGATCAGCTATTTGTCACTCAGCATAATGTTTTAATTCCACAGCTTCTAAAACTTTTCTATCAAGTGTTATCATGGCTGATGTTGCAGTTAAGCTCAATTGGTAGTTTTTCCACCTTTGGGCCATAAGGTTGTTGCTCCAAGCTCACACGGCAGACTTGAATGCATAGGCTCAGCTGAGGGAGTGCTGCATTGTTGGAGGTGCCTTTTTTTAGATCAGATGTCTGATTCCATGGCACCATTCAAAAAGTTGGGTTTTCTCCCATTAACTGGCCAACATTCCTCCCTCGGGCAAGGTCAACCAAGAACAAATGATGTGGTCATTCGTCTCGTGTATTGTTTGAAGTGTGTAAAACTGTTTGCTGCATTTGTCTAAACAGCTGTGGCTGTAATTGAAAAGTCATTTATTGACTATGGGAAATCCTGAGGATTATATTAATTCAAGTTCTTAATTTAGTCTGTTTTTAGAGCTTTCTTTCTAAACATTATGACCTAAACAGATGTTGGAATAGAAATATAGAAATAAAAGGATTGTTTTTAAAAATTAAAAAAAGCTTACAAATCTCTGCAAGGTAATAATCAAGTTCTTTACTTTCAACAGAGCTGGTGATACAGCGTACAAAGATTATCCCTATGCAGGATCCTCCTACCAGAGTCACCATTAAATGCAGAACAGAATCCAGACCTACAGAACGGCTAATGATAACAATGTTGTTCCATATAACTTATCGGAGGTGGAGACTTTGGCTTCTGAGGCACGGATTGGTCACATCTGTAGGTTTCTGGGGGAGGAGGATTTGAATTTCTTTTTGCTTAAATCTATGCGAATGGAATTGTATACCCTGGCACGGCACTGGAATACGGTAAAAGGAAAAGGCAGTATTTTACCTTGAACATCTTCAGTGTAAGTGTGAGCTGCTGTTAATTTTGTGTTTCCTTGTGCTTCCTCTACCCCTCTTTTATATTACAATAGCAAAGTTTCTGTTGGTTTCCAGTGTGTGCTTATTTGCTGCAGTCTGGTCCACAGGAATTACTCTTTTTGCTGGATTGAATTTAGGTGTAAAGCAATTTCAAATCTGTAGCCCGTTTTACATCTTGCATGCATTGGCTGTTGTGCTTTCCAATTGTCTGGCACATGAGTGGGTCTGGGCAGAGATAAGTGTAATTGCTCTGAGACTGAGCTCTGCAAAAATTAATTAAATTCTATCTAAATATGACCTTAACTTATGAATTTGTGCAAAATGAGACTGAATGGAGAGTGCATTTAGCTAATTACCTAGAAGTCCTGTTTGCATACTAAGTAGGTTTATACATAATAACTGGGTTGAAGAAGCCATTTGTTCATAATCTCCAAGTTAAAACCAAAGGTAAGACAGAGTATTGCCTTTAGTTCTAAGCAATAGTCTTAATTTCAGATGATGATAGTGGGAATCACAGGACTTTATTCTTTTTAAAAAGCGGAATTACATCAATTATATGAAGCAGAACCCAATGTGCTAGTATGGAAGAGACATTAAGCTGCATTTAAGCATTTGTTTTCAAGGTGGTCAATTGCAGAATGTCTAAAAATGGCAAGTACTGTTTCATCAATACAGCTAGCTTACTGCTCTGCTAGGGTATGCTGTGGGCAAAATCATAAAACCAAATTGCCTTCAGTTAGAGAATTGTGGTCATCTTGAATGTGGAGTTGGCTGGTTGAGTAAATACAATTTGAGTTAAACCCATGGAGCAATATAAAACAGATAGTCTAAACACTGCAGTTGCAAGAGCGATATGATTTCACATTGTCAATTCACACCATCATTTCAGTATTCAGTGAGTAATGCAGCTGTGTGTTGAATTCTACAAAGTGTTTGCTATTTTTAATCATTCCATTCTCTAAACCTGAATGTGAACTGGTATGGACTAATCTCAACATCTCCCCAGATAAACAGACTTCCCACTCTGATTCATGAGTAATAGTGTGCTGAGTCTCAGTCTTCCTTTTGTCTCCATGCTCATGCATTCATCTTTTTTGCTAAAAATTAGTTTGTTGATCTGATTGTGGAAATAGTCTCCATTGAATGTGGGAGGAAAGAAGAGAGGACAATTTTTTCTTCGTTCCTGTATTAGCGACTTAGCTCTGAGACTATATCACAAAGTTGTGGGCAGAGCTTGGCACTAGGAGAATGCAATTTGTCGCTGCAGAAAAAAAAGAATAGTGCATTGGTCCTATGTTTTAATTAACCAGCTCCTTCAAACACCCGAGCACTAAATCCTAGTGCTGATACATTAATTTTTAAATAAAGCCATTTGGATTGTGCAGCCATAAAGCTGAAACTAGCAAGGATGACTAGTTTTGTACATTCTGACTGGATTGAAGAGGCCTATTAAATAGTGAAAGTCACACTGTCGTAAGCACTGCAATATCTGTTCGGAATCTGATTGTACCAAACAGAGTACATTTTTTCCCTGGAGGAGATTGTGGCAATATCCACCTAAGCTATCCAGTGAAAATTGGCCAAATATTTATGATGGTTACCCAGTGATTCCAGAATGTATATAGTTACACCTTTTATGTGATTTTATGACCACAGTTCCCCCTTTAAAAGCTCATCCACATAAGCTTTTATTACCACCTTGTTTTATAATTGATATGATTTCTCTTTGCCTTATTTACAATGTACAACTAGCTATCACTTGGTTTATAAAATAATTTACTCATGACCATCAAAGAGGAGAAGAAAGTCAGTTTTTGCCTGCACCTTCCCAACTGTTGAAATTCTGGGATAGCACAGCTGCATTTACATCACTTGAGCATTCAGACTGGTTGGGTGCTAATGTGGTACAAAGTCAGAGCCAAGGAGGTAAGAACCAGGCCTAAGATATGAGTACCAGACAGGAGGTATCAGTGAATGTGCCAGATTTGCGGGCTTGACCTCAGTCTATTTTGAGTGAGTTTCAATGATTATATTTAAGCACTGGTTGCTCAAGTAGGGTTGATTGGATATTAGCATAGGGGTTAATGTTTAACAGTAATCAAATTCTGTAGATTATTCTCCATAACAGTGCAAATTCCCTAACCTGGAACTCTGAATTTTGACCCTGTAGTAGTTCATTTACCTGTGAAATGATGACCAAGTCGACTGAAGAAAATCCAAAAAGTATATTATTTAATCTGATTGTGCTCTTAACTTGTTTCTAACCTACCTGCCCCCCCCTCCCCCCCAACCCCCACATTTTGTCCACTCCTATTCTGGAAGTGCTGATTCGTGTTGGGTTGGGTTTTCTTAGGCACTGATAGCACCCCCATTACCTCATCAGAATGGCTATTCTTAAAATGAGAGCCTCAAAAGCAAGTAGTAACAGGCTTTTCAAATCATGAGGCACATTCCAAGCTAGCCATCCCAGCTGAAGTGATAATCTCTTCCTAGTTCACCAAATGGTGTGTCTTCTAAATGTATATTGTTTTTCAAATTTTGATTTGGATGCTTCGAACTTCAAACATTGCTTAAAAAGATTGTAGGCATAATAGGTATAATTCTCCTCTTATCTGCTGTTCCTGGCTTTATTTTCAGAGAAAAATAGCTACTGCAATATGTGCTAATAAAAGGGAGAAACATTTCAGCCTTGGCAGATTTCAAACTAGGCAGCAGCTGCAAGTTGGAGGCACAATAGGAAGTAGATTTAGGATAGGCAATCTGCAGAGGTTGGTTGTCATAAAACTGTGAACAATTGCGTATATTTGCTAAGGTCCCTTCATACCCAATTTGTTCACTCTGATTGATTGATTGGTCTCTGAGTGGTGGAGCTGTTTGCGGTGGAGTGTTTGCTGTGCTCTTATCTGCGTGAGATTTTTAGTCACTGCTGAATGCAGAGTGGGAGGCATCACTCAGCAGTGACAAGGATCTGCCTTGAATGCATTCAGTCAGCTGAGCCTTACTGTGGCAATTTCAGTTCTGAGTATTTGTCTTGCATAACTTATAGATAAATATAGCAAAATGTTTTGATGGCAGTTCAAATGTTAAAATGGAGAAATTGCACACATTGAACAAGGGATACCCAGAGTAGATCACGGTGTTTTGCCTTTCATATATCAAACACTTTATTAAACTATATCTATTTCACTGCTGTCTGCTATAAAAGGGAGGCAATTTACTTTTTCAGGCAATTTTAAGTATACACTATAGTTACAGAGACCGTGTAAAATACTTGCTGTTAATAGAAAATAGTAATAAAAAGGAAACCCAAAATGCTGGTAATCAAATCAAAACAGATGATATTGAAAATGCACAAGCAGTTTGGTTATCTGAGTGAAGTTAATATATAAGGTGGGGCCATTCATCAGTACCAACAGAATATCAAGTACCAATTATATACAAAATTATTTTGAGATTTTTGAGTAGTTATTATATTTCCATGTGGTAACATTGCACGTCAATCCTATTATTTGCCGTATGTTTTTCTACTTGATTTTCAGATATTTAAACATGTGACCTTTTTTTTTTGCCAGGTGCTTTCAGAGTAATTTGGTGCACAATTGTGATGAATCTTATTTTACTTTACCAAATTTTTTTTTAATAAAGCTGTTGTTGAGGATATTTCAGCAAGAGAATTAAGGAGTTGCATTTGAAATTATGATAGTTAACAAATTGCTGGACATCTCTTGCTGTTGAAAATTTTAAGTCTTATTTAAAATGTCATTTTAACCAACTATTTTATCTGAGAATAATCTCTGGCAACAAATCTTGTCTTTTGATGATTCTTAATGGTATAGTGCCACAAAACTGTAAAATTGCTGATAGTTATTTTAAACTTAGGCTCAAGGGCACATCATTAATACAATCATATTTCAATAAACTAAAGAATTCACACTGGTTTGAGCACAATATCTGATAATATCTGGTTCTTAAGCTTAATAAAAATGAATAACAAAACGCCCCTCCATTGGAGTCCTGAGTTGACTTGAATTCTTAAATTTTATTTTCCCTAAGCCTCATTCTCTTTCTCTCTCTCTCCACCCTCCTCCTCCTCCTCACCTCACCCCTGACACCCACAAAATAAATGGATAGATTTTCCACCTGCTGCCCTGGTATGAAGCTGACATTGCATTTTGACAATTTGAGAAAGAAATTGCTTGATTTTCATTCCATGTTTCAATTGTTCTACCACTCCAACATCAACGACCAAGCAGCAAGTTGCAAATCTACCCCGCCGTCTCTCTTTAGGGTATGAGTTTAACAGGTTTTAATGGGTTGAATCACTTCTGAAAGGAAACGCAGCATGTGCACATGTTTAACTATAGTCCCACCCTTGTTTAGTTTTGTATTTTGATTATCAAAAAAAAATCATACAGAGGGGACTGAATGTAAACCTGGTGATTAGTAAAAATATGTTTGAGCATCTGAAAATCTGACACTGTTGCAAAACTGGGTTAAGCGTTGTGATGGTTATCACATTTGTTTATGTTCTAATTTTTGGGAGGTTGGATAAGAAAGAAACCCATTATGCCTTTGATTTGTGTGAAAATGTTGTGCTTTTAAAACTAGGTTAATTTGTGTTTATTTTTCTTGCCTTCTCTTACTATTCATAAATTTGGCGAAGGTTATTTTGCTTTCCCATCCATATTGAGCATATATGATGTGGAAGAATACAGTTACAGATGATGATTCTGAACATGTGGAGATCTGTGACTTCATTCTGAAGAGTCAAGTGGAATAACTGATGCAGTGAACTTTTAGCGCATGAATTGTGTCGCAATGTTGTGGCCTTAGATTTTGTTTTTAAATGTACTGGCGATGAAGACTTGTTCTCTGGTTAATATTTCATTTGACAAATCTGCAATAAATGGATTTTGTTACAACTTCAATCTGAAGGGTTGTGTTTCTTTTATTTTTCAGTGTGAAGAATTGAATATTTAGTGTTACTTTGCCTCTTGTAACACTTGCCATTTTGCTCAGTTGAGCTTCATACCTACAAAGATCTTTGAGAGTTAGGGAAAGATGCGTTATTTGTAAGTGACGTAGGAAGTGCTGTGCACCTGTTTACAAAAAGGAAAATACGTAGCCCACTGTCAGTTCATTTCAAAAAATATAGGTATAATCTTTAGGAAAAAATGTGAATCAGAAGTGTAGATTTTTTTAAAAATCTTTTGAGAAAACTACATTGGTCATTACTAAAATTACATGAATAATTGTGTGTGCCCTTTTGTGTAAAAGAAATATGAATGCATATTAAAAATCAGTTTGACTAACTTTAACTTGTTAGAATATTGGAATTAAGTTCTAAACTCCCTTTTTTAAGAATGCAGTACAACTAGCATGAAAATTCTGAATTTAGATATTAAGAAGGAGGAGGTGGCCAAGGATAGATGCTTGAGGAGGTGGCCAAGGATAGATGCTTGAGGAGGTGGCCAAGGATAGATGCTTGAGGAGGTGGCCAAGGATAGATGCTTGAGGAGGTGGCCAAGGATAGATGCTTGAGTCAGAACCGAAAGCTTGAGGAAAGGCAATCATTGACTACGACTGAACAAATAAAATGGGACCAGATGCGGGAAGTCCCACTCATTTGGATAAGGGTCACAGAATTACTTATCTGAAAGTGCTCTTACCGCTTTTTAAAAGTATTCAGCTGAAGTGTTCCATTTAATACTGCTTCTAAAAAATGAGCACTTTTTTTTAGGTTAGGTGCAGGGAATTGTATTGATTTCACTTGAGGATCTGACTTAGGAAAATTCTGAAGCCAACAATGTGCTGACATTCATCCATGAGCAATGATAATGAACCTGAGTGCTATTTTAACTTTCATCATGCTTACTCCCAATGTCATGTTGGGATCAATAAGACAAATGCGAAGAAGTTCTGCCAATATCATCAAGACTTATGCTTTGAAGAGAAAGGGTGAGGATAATGTTTAAAAAAAAAGTATTGATGGTGGCATTTGTAGTGTGGAGAAAGTAATGTTCATTCACACAGATTTGTCTCCTGAATCTATACCTATTTCTCCTGTGATACCATGTTTAAATTCCTCCAATCAGGTTTTCTTGTCACAGGAATGACATCCCATGTGACTGTAACCTGAGGAAACTATCCCACCTTGTCCTTCTTGACCTGTCTGCAGCTTTTGACACGGTTGCTAATAGAATCCTCCATCAAACTCTTCCCTCCATCGTCCAGCTGGGTGGTAATTCCCTCACCAGCTTCCATTTTATCTATCCAGTTTTTGCCAGACCATCTCTTTCCTCACGCTTTCGTAGTCTGACCCAAACATCTATCCTTCATCTTCTCCTATTTTTCATCTATATGCTGCCCCTTGGCAACATCATTGAAGACAGGTTCCACATGTATGCTAATGATAGCCAGCTCTACTTCACCACCACCCTCAACCCTTCCTGTGTCTGTAATTGGCTACACTGTTTGTCTGACATTTAGTACTGGATAAGCAGAAATTTCCTCTAACTATTCACCACAAGCTCTAGCCACCGACTCAATTCTTCTTCTTGGCAACTATTTATGGCTGAACCAGACTGTTCTCAACCTTGGTGTTGCATCTGACCCTCCCAGTCCCAGACTCCCTTCATCACTAAGATTGCCTACTTCTAATACTGAGACATCAGTCGACTGCCCATTCCTCAACTTACCTGATGAAACTCTCATCCATGTATTTGTTACTTCTAGACTTGAGTATTCCAATGCTGTTCTGGCTGGCCTTCCACCTTTCACCCTACATAAACTTAAGCACATCCAAAACTCTGTATCCTTACTAGGACCAAGCCCTGTACACCCCTCACTCCTGTTCTCACCGACTTCCATTGTATCCTGGTACTGCAAAGCCTGAATTCCAAAATTCTGCATATTTATTTTCAAATCCCTCCATGGCCTCGCCCTTCCCTATTTCAATTACCTCCAACCCTACAACTGTCCAAGAACTCTGCTCCAATTCTGTCCACTTGTGCACCTCTGATTTTAATTGTTCTATTATTGGCAGCCTTGCCTTCAGCGCTTAGGCCCTAAGCTCTGGAATTTTCTCCCTAAATGTCCCTATCTCTCCTCCTTTAAGATTCTCCTCAAAACCTACCTCCTTGACCAAACTTTTGATCACCTGTTTTAATATCTTCTTACATGGCTTAGTATCCAATTCTCTTTGCTAATGTTCCTGTGAAGTGCTTTGGGGCTTTTTATATATTGAAGGTGCTATATAAATGCAAGTTGTTGTTTACTCCATCTGTTGTTCATGATTTAAATCTCAAATTTTAGACTCAACACCAATTCCTTATTGGGACATGTTTCTCAGCGAATATTTTTTTTGCTCGACAAGGGAGTCGAGGGTTATGAGGGGCAGGCAGGAAAGTGGAGTTAAGGTCACAATCAGATTAGCCATGATCTTACTGAATGGCAGTACAGGCTCGAGGGCTGAATGGCCTACTCCTGCTCCTAATTCTTGCATTCAAAGTTCTATTTCTGTAGGTGATGTGTTTTGCTCATCTCAGCTGGACAAAACGCAGTTTGTTTTTGTGGTGATTTTCTAATCAAAATAGTAACATCTTATATAAAAGCAAAATACTGTGGATGCTGGGAACCTGAAATAAAAACAGAAAATGCTGGAAAAACTCAGCAGGTCTGGCAGCATCCGTGGTGAGAGAAACAGAGTCAATGTTTCGAGTCTGTATGACTCATTGTGATGGATTTTATACTGTTTGAGGGGGTGGAGCAAATTGGAAGGTCAGGCATAGGTGGGAGCTAAGGAGAAAATTGGCAAAGGGAGTGTTGATGGTAATGATAAAGATTAAAGAAGGTGCTGATAGTGTCATAAAGGTAAGATGGCAGAATGTGTTAATAGCAGAACAAGGGTCAGTGCTCTGTGAAAGCAAAAGATAAAAACAGGTGACAGATGGCCCTATTGGTGGGGCTGGGAGAATTGGGGAAAAGGATAATAAAAAAAAAAATTTAATGAATAAAGTAAAATTTTTTTAAAAATTGTATTAAAAAGGGGGTAACGATGGAGGAGAGAGTTCGTGGTCTCAAGTTGTTGAACTCAATGTTAAGTTTGGAAGACTGTGAAGTGCCTAATCAGAAGATGAGGTGCTGTTCCTCTAGTTTGTGTTGGGCTTCACTGGAACATTGCAACAGGCTGAAGGACGGACATGTGGGCATGAGAACAGGGTGGTGTGTTGAAATGGCAAGCGACAGGAAGGTCTGGGTCATGTTTGCGGACTGAGTGAAGGTGTTCCGTAAAGCGGTCACCCAGTTTACGTTTAGTCTCTCCAACATAGAGGAGACTGAAAAACATTTCTTAATGTTTTTCCAATGCAGCCTCGTTCACTCCATTGTAATTTCCGCTTCTCCAGTTAATTTTATTGAGGGAGAAATAATACTCCAGGTTCTGGTGTGAAACAAATAACTTTTTAAATTAAATGTGTTGTGACTTCAAATAAATGTAATAATCCTACTGGTCCCTCCCTTTAACCTCTATCTCAACCACTGCTCCTACAACTAATGCCTGAAGGATGTGATAAATTTTTTAAATGGCCAATCCGCCTTGTATTTTTTGGATAACTTGTTAACCTGCTTTAAAGAAAAGTCTAATTGTGAATGCGGTTCCTTTTACAAACTTTTCTTTAAAACAGGGTTTGCATGGAGCTAAGCACTTTTAGCTTGCTCTTGGGTTCTCTTTAAAATATCAAATTTTGTCAAACTGAAGAGTAATACTTTTTTTAATGCATGTTGTCCTCTGAGAGATGATAATGATAGGGGTGTAGAACACTTCCCATTTTGAATATTCATTGCATCAGTCCCTGGCCAGGTCTAAAATAGTCAGACGCAAAGAAAATCTCCCTCCGCATTGCAGTGACAATGTGCTTTGGTGTCAACTTTCACAAGAACATTTCTAAGTGTAGGTATAAGTTAATTTCTCACCGGGTCATCTTTTAGACTTACCTGAGTACACCTACCATTTAGGACTGAATTGAAGATAACTTTGTGCTTGTGAACTCGTGCCCACTTAGAACTGGACCGAGACAAGTCAGACTCATTTCGTTTGTAGCCCTTACAATCCACTAAAACAGGAGGCTGGATAAAGATGTCTCCATTCAAGATTCTCCAAAGAATTGCTTCAGTTTTCTTGTTTTGTACTGTTGTGTTATGTAATTGTATTATCTTGACAATTATGAAAAGAAATCTAAATGATTCGTGACTTGGGGGCCCCACCCCTACCCCAGACTTGTATGACTTGGGGAACGAACCCGTTTTTCAAATGGATAGGGAAGATCACAAACACAAGAATTAGGAGCAGGAGTAGACCCCTCAGGCCTGCTCCATCATTCGTTATGATCATGGTTGATTGTGGCCTCAACTCCACTTTCCTTCTGTCCCACATTACCCTTGACTCCTTTGTTGATCAAAAATCTATCTAACTCAGCCTTGAATATATTCAATGACCCAGTCTCCACTGCTTTCTGGGGAAGAAAATTCCACAAGACTAATGACCCTCAGAGAGAAAAAAAAATTCTCCTTATCTCAGTCTTAAATGGGAAGATCCTAATTTTTAAACTGTGTCCCCTAGTTGTGGACTCCCCACAAGGTGAAACATCCTCCCAGCATCAACCCTGTCAAGTGCCCTCAGAATCTTACATGTTTCAATAAGATCACCTCTCATTCATCTTAACTCCAATGGGTATAAGCCCAATCTGTTCAACCTTTCTTCATAAGATAAGCCCTTCATCCTAGGAATCAATTGAGTGAACCTGCTTCTAATGCAATTATATCCTTTCTTAAGTAAGGAGACCAAAAGTACTCCAGATGAGGTCTACCTAAGGCCCTGTACAGCTGCAACAACACTTCCCTACTTTTATACTCGATTCTCCTTGCAATAAATGCTAACATTCTATTTGCCTTCCTAATCACTTGCTATACCTGCATACCACATTTTCCTGATTCATGTACGAGGACACCCAGATTCCTCTATTGTAGAGTTTTGCAATCTCTCTCTCTTCAAATCATATGCTGCTTTTCTATTCCTCCTGCCAAAGTGGACAAGTTTACACACTCACTTTTCTAAATCCCTCTGCAGACTCTTTATGCCCTCTTGACTACTTACTTTCCTATCTATCTTTATGTCATCAGCAAATTTAGCTGGCATACATTTGGTCCCTTCATCCAAGTCATTGATATAGATTGTAAATAGTTAAGACCCCAGCACTGATCCCTGTGGCACTGATCACTACTGTTCCAGGATAACTAAGTTTGTAAAGAAAACTCAAAACATTTAATCATTTTTACACGAGTTTGAAAATTTAACAAATATTTACACTTGAACAAATTACTTTTTGCGCTTTACTGACAACACATGAATAGGTCCCATTTACACGTACAAAGGATACAAGATTTCGCACACAATTCATTCAGGTAATCAATTTCAACATTGCTCATTCAGATAAGTGATACATTAGTGGATTTTGTGTATCTCCCCTTCCACCCCTCCCTCCCATTCTCTACACATTTTAGAGGAGCAGTTATTGTGATTTAACTATGAAGATACAAGGACATAAGAATTAGTTTGTCAAAATCACTGTTCAAGCAGCGGAGAACGATGTTTCCTCTCATGTGACTCTCATAATCTGTTACAGTAACCATTTTGTTTGGCAGAAAAAAAGCCAGCATGGTTTTCTGAACTAACATACACTAACCAAGCTATCAGGTACAAGCCATTTGCTGGCATTGAACAGAAAGAGTAAAAAGAATTTGAGCCTTTAACAATTAAAAACACTTCCAGCAACTCTTCGTATATTATAAATCTACTGCCATTCATTAAAATTGTTAATTAAAGGAGATTTCTTCAAGCTTTGATTTAAAATTCACAGATGAATTGTCATTGCAAGTGATCATTTTCAGGGACTTTGAGTCCAAAAATAAATTAGAACTAGAAAGGAAATCCAAGATGCATAAATTGACTTTTTCTGTAAATCTAGCAGAACTTGCATTTATGTGATAATCACTCACTGACCAATCTGGGACATGCATCAGAGGCTGTGGGCATTCTTTTAAGGATTATTAGCAGACTTTATACTTGATTTGTCGTAATTAAGCTCTAATTGTTGCTACTGTCCCTTGTGTTGAAGATAGATGTTAAGGTTTGAAAGCTTTACCGCGTGCAATGGCCAAATTGCATATCCAGCAGTCTCTATTCCGAAATGGAGAAAGTTATGTTGGCTCAGATGATCTTAGGAACCTGTGCTTCTAGCAGGGAGCAGCACTGATAGAATGGCAGCACTATCTCTGACCTTCCCTACCTGCCAGCACAGCTTCTCCACTGGGAACATGGAATCATCCCCATTCCCCGCCCCCACCCCCCCCACGCCCCATTTTCCATTGGCTTTCTGTTCCCCTATTCTAGTTTAGAACCTGCTTGACGTTGCAGAATAGCCAGAAAAAAAATCTATTATACACAGCCTAATATGAACTAGAATTAAGTGAAGTTGCATTGCCGGCCATTGTTGAAGGATTATGACAACCAGGAGACTTCCCTCATACGTTGGAGAATTTCACAGGCTGTTGTAAATACGTTTGATGACATCTCCTTCTCCCTTCTCCAGGATTCCTTTCTGTACGTAGGTGTCAACTTGTTGATCAATGATGTCACGCAGCTTCTGAAGGTCATACTCTGCATCAAATTATACAACACCTATTTCAGTTCTGGGCTCACGCAATGGTCTAGATCAGTGGTCTGCAACCTGTGGCTTCAGAGCTGCATGTGGCTCATTAAGGACTTGTATGCAGCTCCCTTTCTTGATCAATCGAGCCCATTTTGATGGTAATTAAATGGCTTGTTTTGTTTTTTAAATTTTTATCGACATTACTTGAGAAATATTCAATTAGCTTTTTTTCAAAAAAAAAATCCATTAAAATTGTGCCGAAATTTGTCTCTCTTGTTTTTCATTACTATTGGTATTTGAGTCGCAGCATTACGACTTAAGATTTTTTGACTTTTTTTTTAATGGCTCTTGTTATCAAGGTTGCTGACCCCTAGTCTAGATGAAGGATAAACAATATTTGGAAAGTGATTAATTAATATGCACCTTTATTAAGTAGCATTTAGAGCTAGCTATCATGAGGGAAACATTTTTGCCTTCTCAATAGTTGGGTCCAAATAATTGGTAATCAACTGTTGGTTACTTTAAGTAGCTGACCTACTGATATGTTAGCTGGCCTATAGGAAATGTAATTACGAAATGTTGTAACTGATCTCTTTAATTGCTGAGAAGCCTTTTGTGTTCAAAATAACTGATGTTGGCCACCCAGTTGGAACACATTAAGAGGGTCATGCTGATTATGGTTGAAAGTTTCTTAGATGGAGTGGCATTCCTTCAGTTATTCTATTTGCAAGACTTGCACTATCAATGCTGTATGGCGAATGGTTAAACTGAAAGAATGAAACCCACTACATTCAAAGGTGAGTATGATGCTCTGATTGTTCAGAACTTCATTATTTTGTTTCTAATCGGGAATGCGAATTAATTTCATTTTGCATTTACAGGACATCATATATAGTACAAAATGAGCTGTGAATCTGTTTTTCCATTTTTTGAATTGAACATAGTAAAATGGAGCCCTTGCCATCAATGAGTCCTCAAAAATAATCTAATTTACACAGTTGGTCTTGAATCACATAATCTCTTTGCATTTTATTTATAGATCAATTAAATATTCAGTGTTATAATTTTTTTAAAAAATTCTTTACTGCTGAAAATGCATCTTGATCTCCAATACTATCGAATATACCTTCTCCATCTTCTTGCTTGTTGTGTTTCTTCAACCACTCAATATTCTTTCTGATCGCCGTTAGATAAGATTCTGTTTTGTCAAAATCTGTTGACCAACGAGGAAAGAAGAGCCATTAGTTGCTCAGTAACAAGTACAGCGTGTCATTTCCAGTATTTAAAGTAAAATGTTATAGTATTTGTGAAATGTTATGAGGCAGTTCATATGAAACAATATATTGCAAGCACCACATGTTATGCAAGTAGTATAAATGACAGTGTTTCTTTACCCACTAACCAATATGGTGTTCCTAGTACTCAGTAATGACAAAACATGCTCCAGGGCTTGAACTAATGGTGAAATGGAATTGGGTGCAACAAGTTTCATTTCAAGTCAATGTTTCACAAACTTTTTGTCAATGCCACTTTCAGAAATGCTGGTAAATGTTATTGTTTTTATTCATTCATGAGATGAGGGCATCACTGGCTAGGCCAGTATTTATTACCCATCCCTAATTGCCCTTGAGCAGGTGGTGATGAGCTGCCTTCTTGAACTGCTGCAGCCCATGTGGTGTTGGTACACCCACAGTGCTGTCAGGGAGAGAGCTCCAGAATTTTGATCCAGCGACAGTGAAGGAACAGCGATATATTCCCGAGTCAGGATAGTGAGTGGCTTGGAGGGAAACTTCCAGGTGTTGGTGTTCCCATCTATCTGCAGCCCTTGTCCTTCTAGGTGGTAGCGGTCTTGGGTTTGGAAGGTGCTGTCTAAGGAGCCTTGGTGAGTTCCTGCAGTGCATCTGTAGATGGTGGTGGTGGTGTTCCCATCTAGTTGCTGCCATTGTGCGTCGGTGGTGGAGGGAGTGAATGTTTGTGGATGGGTTGTCAATAAAGTGGGCTATTTTGTTCTGGATGGTGTCAAGCTTCTTGAGTATTGTTGGAGCTGGACTCATTCAGGCAAGTGGAGAGTATTCCATCACACTCCTAACTTATGCCTTGTAGATGGTGGACAGACGTTGGGTGTCAGGAGATGAGTTACTCACCACAGGATTCCTAGCCTCTGACCTGCTCGTATAGATGCAGTATTTATATGGCTAGTCCAGTCAGTTTCTGGTCAATGGTAACCCCCAGGATGTTGATAGTGGGGATTCAGCGATGGTAATTCCTTTGAATATCAAGGGGTGATGGTTAGATTCTCTCTTATTGGAGATGGTCATTGCCTGACAATTGGGTGGCGTGGATGCTACTTGCAACTTGTCAGCCCAAGCCTGGACATTGTCCAGGTCTTGCTGCATTTGGACAGGGACTGCTTCAGTATCTGAGGAGCTGCGAATGGTGCTGAACATTGTGCAATCATCAGCAAAATCCCCACTTCTGACCTTATGATGGAAGGAAGGTCATTGTTAAAGTAGCTGAAGATGGTTGGGCCTAGGACAATACCCTGAGGAACTCCTGCAGTGATATCCTGGAGCTGAGATGATTGACCTCCAACAACCACAATCATCTACCTTTTGTGCTAGGTATGACTCCAACCAGTGGAGAGTTTTCCCTCGATTCGCATTGATTCCAGTAGTGAGAGGGTTCCTTGATGCCATACTCAGTCAAAAGCGGTCTTAATGTCAAGGGCAGTCACTTTCACCTCATCTCTGGGGCTGAGCTCTTTTGTCCATGTTTGAAGGCTATAATGAGGTCAGGAGCTGAGTGACCCTTGTAGAACCCAAACTAGGCATTAGTGGGCAGGTTATTGCTAAGCAAGTGCTACTTGATAGAACTGTTGATGACCCATTCTATCACCTTACTGATGATCAAGAGTAGATTGATGGGATGGTAATTGGCCAGGTTGGATTTGTTCTTTTTGTGTACAGAACATACTTGGGCAATTTTCTACATTGTCGGATAGATGCTGTTGTAGCTGTACTGGAACAATTTGGCTAGGGGTGTGGCAAGTTCTGGAGCACAAGTCTTCAGTATTATTGCTGGAATATTTCAGGGCCCATAGCCTTTGCAGTATCCAGTGCCTTCAGCCATTTCTTGAATCAAATTGGCTGAAGACTGGCATCTGTGATTCTAGGGACAGCTGGAGGTGGCCAAGATGGATCATCCACTCAGCAGTATAAGGAAGGTTCTGGCATATACAGGGACTGAGTACAGTACTGCCCACACATTGATATAAGGAGGCACATGGCCCAGACCTAGGGTCTATGAGGTGTTGAGCATAGACATGTTAAGGCCCAGGCATGGAGCTAGCTTCTTGCCTGTACCCTTTACTGTATATAGTTAGAAGTAGTTAATAAAGACTTGTTAACATACAGAAGATTACGAAGACTTCTTTAACAGACATGTTCCGTAAACACCATCCCAAAAATAAATAGGGCACCTGCTTTCATTTATATTGCCATTAGCAGTTTACAGATAAGAGAAAAATCACTGAATTGATGAATTGTTATAATGAAACTGCAAATACTATACTTTATATGCAAATAATAAAAAAACACTTCTCATTTGCAGTACGAAGGCTGGGATAATCTTACTTTCTAGTATACCGGACAACAACAGGAAGGAAAGGGAATACCAGTTTATTCCAGCTCTAGCATCATCCCACAGTGAAATGGGTCATGAATGACACAGAGCCACATTTTCTGTTATGATTTTGAATAGATTACTATTCAGCAAAACTAAATATAAAATGTGAAATAGCAATGTTCTAACAGATTGCTGGTACACAATAAAGAAATTACTTTTAACATTGTGATTCTAGTCTGTTTACATTTACTGTTGCTGGAATTTACAATATTTGCTCCACCTTTTTCCATGTATAACATGGTTTATTTGGGTTTTATGCTGGGAATGTCATTTTATCCTCAAACATTTCTTAAAAGGCTGCAGTGACCTTCTAGTTACTGCAATAGAACAGATTTTGTTCATTGAGTAGCTGGTAAACACCTCAGGGGATTATATGGAGTGCAGCTAATAGGGCTGTGGCTTAGATCAGCCATAAACAGAATTCCAAGTCAGATTTGAAACAAGTATTTTTGCTTTCTAGCTCATGTACAGAGACTATAACAAAAGGAACAGCATAAAATAAATAGGCAGAGGGTGTTACTTCATATCAAAAGCAGTGACAGTTAACACCATTACTATCATTTGAAATGTAACCTTTTATCCACAAATGATCACTGTTATTAGAGAATGTGCTTAATGTTCATCTTCATTCATCGTGTGATTCAAAACATGCTTGACAAACATAGGCAATAAATTACTATTCTTACATAATGAACTTTTGCACGCAATATTTTCAATATCCCTTGTTTTCTGTAAAAGCATATTGTCAAACAAGCCTGTGAATAACGACTCTGTAATGATAGTGATAAAATCTGAATTTTAAAAATTGCTGGGAATGCACAAGAGTCCAATAGCATTTGCAATAGGAGTTGGCTGGTTTTCAATAAAGATCCTCTGTCATGACGCTGACTGTGTGTTTTCAGGATTTTTTATTTCAACCCTCTGATGTCCAGGTATAATAAGGCAAACAGAAGATGAATTGAATTGATCCATCATTTTTTAACGTTTAATAATTGAAAACTCACTCATTCTCTGCAAATTCCAAACAAATGAACTAAGCCCAGTTAGCCATGACACTTGCATTCTACATTTCCAATTTCCTTCTGTGCATTCCATTTATGGCAGTCTACACCAACTCCAAGAAGGATGACAATGCATAGTAAAGCTGCTAACCAGTTCATAAGCAAACTTGAATAAGCCATTAAAACATCTGGATCTTTTGGTTCATGAATACTGGACTAAGGCAATAATTTCATGTTGGAGATTGCTCCACTTATACAGTCAAACCTCCAAACTTGATAATTCTTCAAGGTATCAAGGAAAGCTAAGGCAATGATCCAACACGTGGATTGCTTTGGCAAATGATTTACAATCTGCCCCTTCATGAACTATCTCATCCATTTAAATTCTGATCTCCAAAGTAATCAATTTGACAAGTTTCCCACCCTGAAGCAAACCTGATTGACAGGGTTGGCTTCCAACTGGGTGGAAAGCATTCCAGTGAAGACTGTGGGTCTAGGTGCGTCCTTGATCCTGTGATTCCCTGGGAGTGTGATCCTGGGGAAGCCAGACCCAATCCCAGGTTGGGGGGGAGGTCTGATCCCTGATTGTGGGAGCTGGGGTGTTTGTGCGGTGGTGTGGGGTGGGGTGGGGAAGCAATTGCTCCCAAGAGGCTTTCAGTCCGGGAGGATGGGGGGGTTGATTTCTATGGTGGGGGTGTGTGAAGGTGCTAAGAGAAAGCATCCTGACCCCCCAGTCACAAAGAGTGTTTTGAAGGAACTTGCCTGCTCACCGAAAGTCTCACCTCATGAGTTTCCCAGGCCAGCCACAGTTAAACCTGCAAAACTGGTTAAATCCGAGGCTTTGTTAACGTATTTAAAATGCCAACCCGTCCACTGGGAGCAGGCTGGCTGTCTGACCCTTGTCCTGCTGGAGTAAAACCAGGAAATTGTGGCGGGGGGAGACGGTTGGAGCCGGTTTCCTGCCACACTCAGAATTTTAGTCCATTTAACCTCCCACCCACTCGCCTATGTTAAAATTCCCCTACAGAATAATACAACAAAGAAGGAGTACATCCCATTATATTTTGTACTGGTTTTTCAGTTTCTGATGTGCAGGGCTCTCTGAGAATCATTCCTAATAGAGCAGTTAGTGAATGATACATTAATTCATCTGTCACTTCTAAAGAAGCCATGGGACAGACGGTGGCAGATCTGACCTATATTTCAAGTGTGTATCAGCAGCTTTCTGCAAGCAATATTTGGAATATATTCTTGAAACCTTTTTGACTGAAATAATTTACAATGAGAAAAAACTGGTTACAGTTTAGAATTCAATTTAACCTACCACTCAGATATCATAAGCAAAATTTGATTACGCACTGTCATGTGCGCTACCCTTTCAATCAGTAAAAGTAATCACTACCTAGGGTATTGGCCAGGAATAGAAAGAACACATGCCATTGCTGTACTCTCCTTTGCAACGAGTAATGCATTTTATCCTCTTAGAGATTCAGAATCGGCTAAATTCACGATTGCCCAAAAGCATCCCATAAAGCACCTAGAAGCTTTTTCATTGGTGCATTGAAAGGAATATCCAGGTATGAAGTTGGTTATATAGTGGCGTTAATTGAAACAAACAGAAACTTTCTTCCTCAGTTTGCTCCCCATGTATGAGTTAAAAGATCTACACTTTATTTGAACTTACAGTTGCAGCTTGTATGTCATGGTTCAGAGCACAATGCCCATTATAACAGCAAAGTATTGGCTTTGACTCGCATCTTTGGTTTAATTAAAGATCTGGTGCAGCATTCCTCAAAAATGCTGGTAGATAAGGAGTGGGGGAAAGGGAATTCTTTCTAATTACCATGTTATCTGCTGTCCAGCAGTCCAGGTAGGAACCACTTAAAGTCCTTTATTGTACAATTCTGTCAGCCCTAGGACTTTCACATACAACTTTTTGGTTAGGTGTTGAGTGAGCATTTGGCCATTTCCCCAGCCAAGATGCCGCACTCTACTATCAGGCTTGTTATAAAGATAATACTATTTTGGTATTGTAAAGTACATGGCTGACTTAGCGAGATTCCAAAATGGAATCCTGTTTATATGGATTTGTAATGGCCTGTGAAATTGTTTCCTGTTGAGGCCTTTAATAGGCATAAGGACAATCTATTGTTCTCGTTTCTTCAGTCACTGTGAAGAGAATGTCAGCTCTCGTTAAAGGGAATTGTGAACTTTGTACCTTTGGAATTCTTTGTTTTTTCTACTTCCTCTTTTGTAGAGTCCTCAGAACTTGCAGTCTCTTTCTGCAGCTTTCCAAAATTGTTCTTTGTGCTGTCTATGTCATCACCCCTATCTGCAGAAAACAATTAAACCTTAAGACCACGAGACCATAAGACATAGGAGCAGAAATTAGGCCCTTCGGCCCATCGAGTCTGCTCCGCCATTTAATCATGACTGATAAGTTTCTCAACCCCATTCTCCCACCTTTTCCCCGTAACCTTTGATCCCCTTACCAATCAAGAACCTATCTATCTCGGTCTTAAATATACTCAATAATTTAATATAAAACATGAATATTTGCACAGAATTTATTTTCCTGGGAGGAAATATAATTTTCATTTAAAAAAAAAAGTTGAATGTGTATTTAGATCTCAGCTTTACCTGCTGCTTCCTTACTCATGGGATAAGCCTTGACTTTACCAAGCTTGTTCTTTGTCTGCACGGCTATCATTGCATCCAAATTCTCTGCAGAAAAACAGAGTTCATTTTGACAAAAATACAAAATGAATCACACTCTTTTCAAACAGGCTAAAATATACACTCATAGACAACCTGGTCACAAGTAAGGATGAATAATCTAGTTTGTTTCCAGTAGGAACACTGCCTTTTTAAAATCTTTTCCCCTTCTCTTCCATCCCTCACAAAAAATTCCTTTCTTGTAACCCTGGAGTAATATGTAAAAACAAAAATTCTAAACAACATATAAACTTCTCAACTCTTCATTCACGTCCCCTCATTAGGATTCATTTGATATTGGCTTGACCTTGACACCTTGCCCAAGCCTTCAGGGATAAATGGCCTGGCCTTACACTGACAGCACTTAGCTTTTCCCAACTGATGCACTAAGCTGATCCAGATGGACATTCCAAGCTCCTGTTTAATACTCAAAATGTCCAGGGTGCAGACTTACCACTGATGCTGCAACCTCAGATGCACTGATTATGTAACAGACAAGCTTCTCCAGATAACAGATTACATTAATGGCCCTTTCCCCTGCAGATGTTCAAATCTCCAGAGAGAGAGAGACAGTTCCTGCATTGCAGATCTCAAATAGTGGTGTCTATTTTATCATTCTTTCTCCTTCCGCCTAAAGATATACCTCCTGGTTCTAATAAAAGACGCTGTATGCACGTGTATGTACCTGTATCATGAACTACAGTTTCTTAGTGCTTAGTCTATTTTAAAGGAATTCATTTTTAATTTATTATATTTAACACAATGTAATTTAAATGTAAATGTTGCTAATTATTACAAACTGGTTCACAGCTGCAGACAAATAACTGGTGATGAGATGACTGGACAGCTGCTCATTTCCATTTTTACACCTCAGTTTTCATCTTGGGGTTAATGACAGGAGTAAATTAGTTTAATTTAGGAACTGCCAGCATAAGTGACATTGCTACAAATTTAAATTAAAGCTACTGTTTTAAAGCAGACCATTCAGGCACCTAGTAACAGCTGAATCACATTAGTTGCCCTGCATCAACTGAATCCTAAGTAGATATACGGTTTGGACATAAATGGAGGCCCAGTATCTAAGCAACTAAGGCTTTTATCTGCTGATTCCTGTAGAATCATACAACACTGTCACTTTAGTTCCCATAGCAACTTGCATCCCATGTAGAAGGCGTTTACATGAACACTTAGTATTTGTAGTCCCACACGCTGATCTTGCTCAATATATCAAACACCTCTGAGTACACATTTTTAGAATGCTTTGTTTGCCATGACTTAATATTATTCTTGCTCCTTAACTACAAGGTAGATTTTGAAAGATTACTGGGTGTTGCTTTTGTTTTTTTTTATCAATTTCCTTTGTTTTGCTAGAATTTGCGTGACTATATTCATTTCAGTGGAGACTGTGGCACTTCTTGATTTGTACAGAAGACTTCCTTGAATGTTAAAAAAATCTGTAAATCCTTTTGGAAAATTTATGATATTGTGTATAACTCAGGTTGCTATTTAAAATGTGATTTATAAATCAGCTTGACATATTAGAATGTTATTAAGGTTTATGATTTTCAGCAAAAAGAATATAATCAGAACATAAAATAAAACTGTTATTTGCAACAATTGTGTTTCTTGCAGCAAACAACTTAAATTACTTTTCCCAATTCAATGGGATTGTTACATCATGAATACGAGTGGAGATACACAAAAAAAGGTGGGGTGATAAAGACCATCACCCTGTCAACTCTGATATTTGCATTCAAATCCATCTCAGACTCATGGGTTAAAACTCTCATCTCTGTACTGTGAGGATTCTAAAGAACATTATTTAGCTTGGAGCGCTAAATGTTTGGAATAAATTACAAAGCAAAAGTTAGGGTTATTTAAAACAACAAGATTCAATGATAGAGTTAATGTACAATAAAGAGGGCTTTGATGGGCCAAGTGGCCTTATCCTTGGAATGGCTTCATCCCCAATTTTCTTGTATTCTTCTTACGAAGTAAGTTTTAGCTGACTTAACCAAGTTTCTAAATGGGTGTGGGGTCACGGTACAAAACTACCACAAATGTGCACTAACTAGCATTAAGATAAAAGCAAAAAACTGCGGACGCTGGAAATCCAAAACAAAAACAAAAATACCTGGAAAAACTCAGCAGGTCTGGCAGCATCTGCGGATAGGAGCACAGTTAACGTTTCGAGTCCAAATGACCCTTCAACAGAACTAAGTAAAAATAGAAGAGAGGTGAAATATAAGCTGGTTTAAGGGGGGGTGGGGAGGGTGGGACAAGAAGAGCTGGATAGAGGGCCAGTGATAGGTGGAGATAACCAAAAGATGTCACAGACAAATAGCATTAAATTGGCTATTTCACTCAGAGGGCCAAGAGGATGGTTGGCACGGTGAAAGAAAAAATGCTGCTCTCGTGGGTATCTCAGGATGGGCAAGAGGCACTTTGTTGTGGACCTGTAAGTTGAGTTTATTTATGCATACGACTGTCTTTTGTCACACTGTGATGTGCTTGATCTGGTACTTGTTGCATGATATTGAAAGTGTTTCATTCTCCAGCAAAAACATCCATCACTTTGGGCAAAA
Source organism: Cetorhinus maximus (assembly GCF_964194155.1). Taxonomy (NCBI): domain Eukaryota; kingdom Metazoa; phylum Chordata; class Chondrichthyes; order Lamniformes; family Cetorhinidae; genus Cetorhinus; species Cetorhinus maximus. Next base: position 16,405,808 of record NC_135904.1, on the reverse strand, counting down.
AGAATTCACTCAAGAAACTTTTAAAAATAAGTACAAGTCCCATCATTGAGCCCGAATGTTATACATGTATATGATGAGCACCAAAGCTGCCTCAGTGCTGCACTAGCATGTCAGCTTCGATTATGAGCCCAAACCCCTGGCCTGATTCTCAAATCTACCATCCTCCAGCTCAGTAATGGCACTGCCATCAACTGAGCTAAGCCAACACTTGGGAGGCTCAGGATGTATGTCTGGCCATATCTGTGTTCATTAAAAATTCCTTATTTAAATATAGACTAAAATAACAAATACTAAAGTGGAAACACAGACTAGACTAATATTTAAGATTTTTATAATTGTGCATTTCTGCTTTCACTATCTTTCAATAAATCAGTCTCAAAATGATGTACAGCACTGTAAATGAAAATATGGTATAGTATAGGTGAAAACCCTATCTTTTGTAATGTTTGAGAAAGGCAGCTCTGTTAAAGTGCTTCACTTTAAAGGTTCAACTGCAAAGCTTCTTCATCAATAAAATTAATATTTAATGTGAACTTGATATGTTTTCCAGTAAAATGTGTATGCTCTATATTTATCAACGGCATCATAATGCTCGTGTGTGCCCTTGCAATTGTGAAGGTGAATTTCAAAGTGATATGCTGGTAGTTTATTGAACTTAATGGTGAAGAAATTACAGTTCTCCATGCCTGACATGCTCCTCTTTGTGGGATTCAGTGCACTATGTTCCTGATTTTCCCTTTGTGATCAGTTGTTTTTTTTCAGAAAAAGATTGGAGCTGTGCAAGACGTGTGAATTGTACCATAGGATGATTCCTGGCCCTCCCCACCACCTGCAAGTGCCAGGCACTTTAATATTGCAGTTGATTTCTAGCTGTGTAGTGCCTGATTACTGTAATCACACTTACCAGAGGTGTGCAATACTTTTCAATGACTTTGAAATGCATCAAAAAAGCATTTGAAGAGATTGATTTCTTATCCTAAGGCTGCAATTTTGAGATGGTGACTGACAGGAGATGAAACTCTAGACAACCTAAATGGCAACTGAGGAACTTAATCTTTCAATGTCTGACCTGAATTTTTTCTAACATTAATTTTCTTCTCTCCTAAAAAGTGTGATTATATAATATGGTGGTAGAAGAGTTTGAAAATAGTTATAACCTAAGGTACATAGAGCTGAGGGAAGACGCAGTAATCAATAGTTTTTGTTGTAAGATATTCATAAAATGACTTTGGTCATATTATGCACTAGATCCTAGGCAGAGCATTATAGTGATGGGGCTTGTACCTGATATGATATAAATTGATTTCTTAAAGGGTCAAATATCCTTGGGTTATTTTTCATCATCATAATATTGGCTGTCACTCTGCTTTAGAGCGGGAGAAAGTCAAGAAGAAGAAACAGTCATTTGACCTTTCAAACTTGCCCCATCCAGACTCCATGCAAAATTGCCCTCTCATGAATTACCCCCAAACTCCACAGCCTATTTGTTTCCTATTTTAGAAGGGCTAAGTTTGTTCCCTACATCTCCCTGAGAAATAGCAAGCAGCACTATTAACATCTCCACAGCTATCAATTCCTATTCTCGACATGTGTGGATACAATTTGCTTTTTAAAGGTTAAAATTGATTGCAAATGAACATGCTTTTCTGAAATAAAAGCAAACATACTGAGGATGCTGGAAATCTGACATAAACAGAAAATGCTGGAAAAATTCAGCAGGTCAGGCAGAATCTGTGGAGAAAGATAAACAGGTCAATGACCTTTCATCATTTACCGTTCTGACCGCGGAGGCAGTGGCATATTGGTATTGTCACTGGACTAGTATTCCAGAGACCCAGGGTAATGCTCTGGGGACCTGTGTTTGAATCCCACCATTTGGATTTGAAATTTAAATCCAATAAAAATATGGAATTAAAAGTCTAATGATGACCTTGAAACCATTGCAGACTGTTATAAAAACCCATCTGGTTCACTAATGCCCTTTAGGGAAGGAAATCTGTAGTCCTTACCTGGTCTGGCCTACACGTGACTCCAGACCCACAGCAACGTGGGTGACTCCTAATTTCCCTCTAAACAAGGGCAACTAGAACAATGGCAATAAATGCTGGCCTGGCCAGCGATGTCCACATCCCATAAATGAATAATTTTTAAAAAACAACTTGATATTGGAAACTGAACAGTTACCCCAGATGTAGCATAGTTCTTCATCTAATCAGTGCTTTCCCCAGATTATAGAAGCAGCTTTTAATGCTGAAATAATGCTGGACTGAAATTCCTGGTTTAATCTTTTTTTTAGCATAGCTCTTCCACTACACTCTCACTTGTATTATATACCTCTGGAACTCTGTATATGAATAGCTTGGTGAAGCATCTATCATTGTCCTGTTTGTTTAGCACCTCACACCACAGACTACTAAAGCAAAACTATGTTCATTTATATCTAATTTCATCTCAAATTGTTGAATCTGAGCTGTATTTGATGGCTCATTCTCTGACCTTTTTTCATTCCCTGGGCACTGTCCTCACTTACATTTTGTTCCCTTTTCATGTCAGTGACCTTGGTAGCTAATCATCCAATTCTATCCTCTTAACAAACCATTTCAGTCTACATTCATCACAATCCTTCAGTAACATGTCGTCAGTCTGCACACCCTCCAGTCCTTAATCACTATAATTTGATCTTTTCTTGGTGACGATGTAAAAATAAATCATATTTCTTCCAATTTTTCAGACATGCTTTATTCGTGTCTCTTACAAATCTACCCAACAGCTAGTGACTTTCACCTCTCACCTCTCAATGCTTATTATTTTTTCTATCAAGCATTCATGGCTTTGTTATCTCGTCTGACTTTATTTCTCAGTTCTCTTCCATTTCCAGATCTCCAAGATGCTTTTATGCAAACTGTTTCTTTTACCCTCAATCATGCTTAATTCGATCTTAAACCTAAGAATGCTCAAGACTCGAATACCAGTCTTGTACCTGAGAATGCTCTTCTGATACTTCTATCATACCCACAACCAGAAAAAATGTTATCCTCTGATAGACAATTCCTCTCTTACCTTTTGTCCCCAATCTATTTCTCTTCATCACAACCCTTTTATTTCTCTCTTTTTTTTTCACTTCTGCTATGATTCAGTGCCCCTGAAAGCTTGGCCTTCCTTGCTCTCCTAAAGCTGCAAATATACAGACTCAAGCACACTTGTTCCACGTGGCATTGAAATGAAAACTTCCTGCTTTGTTTGTTACACTTAGTTTTTACCAGGACTCCAAAATCATCATACGAACATATGTACAAACAAATTAGGAGCAGGAGTAGCTCATTCAGCCTCTCGAGCCTGCTCCACCATTCAATAAGATCATGGCTGATCTGATTGTGGCCTCAACTCCACAGTTTGCCTAATCCCGATAACCTTTGACTCCCTTGCTAGTCATTAACCTATCTACCTCTTCCTGAAAAATATTCAATGACTCTGCCTTTACCACGCTCCAGGGAAGAGAGTTCTAAAGACGTACGGCCCTCTGAGAGAAAAAAATATTCTTCGTCTGTCTCATTAGCTCCCTTAATATTTCCTTTTAGAATCCCTAGGTGGTTAAAACCTAAATTTGGTCATCTATACCCTACTTGCTGATTTGCCTTTTCTTCTGTTTTGTAGTTCAATTTGAGATCTTCCTTTGTATGGTTTGCTATACAAACTTAAAGGCACCATAAAAAAGATTAAAATTCTGATTATAACTCTTAGTTACAAGATTTTAGGATGAGTTAAACTAAGCACAAATAAGGGAGGCCATCTGTTTACCTTAACCCATTTATCCATAAGAAAACTTATATAACCCCTCATCATGTCATCTAATTGTATCTTGAGTGAATCTAAGGTTTTGGCCTCTGCTATCCTACTCTTGTCAACCATTACAAGTGTTGACCACTCTTTGCCTGCAGATGTTCTTCCAAACCTCTTCTCTAAATTGTCCTTTCAGCATACCTAATTTAATTTAGAAATATAATTTAACTCTCTGCTTGCAATATTTTAGGATATACTTCTAGAATACCGATATAAGAAAGAGTATATCCATGTATGATTGAGGTTATTTTGTGAAATGATATGCAGTTTTCTAAATTTAGGACTTTAACAGCACTCCAGTGCAATAGAGTTGTAACACTGCTTATCAAAGCACCAGTGGATGTAACCCCCATAGCTTAAGTTTAGGAACATGAATTATGAAATGAGAAAGGATCCTTTAGCCCATTGAATCCATTCCTTTGAATAGAATAAACTGTACACAATTAACATTGCCATGAACTTTTACAATCTATTTAATCTCCAGAGAGAGGTACAAAATCTTTAGGAGGAAACTGTCTGAAAATTCTACCTGATCTTCAAAAGCAATTGAACAAGAGCCCAACAGGGTTAATATGCTCCCTGCAAACTTTGCAACCAGCCATAGATAAAAAATGTATATGCAACATTACATCTGTCACTTTAACAGATCATTTGACCCAAGTAGAAGTAGTCAATGTATTAGATTTATTCTTACCCAGGTATGAAACACCTTCTTCGGGTGTTATTGTTCCATATTTCACCATCATCTTCACGAAATCAACTAATGTCTTCATTATGGTTATTAATGTTTCTTTTTCTTTTGCACCTTGCTCTGTGTTAACAAGAGATTATTAGATGTGCTGTGTAAAACTGTATACAGCATTTGTTTTCAACAAATCTAGAAACATAATAATGTACGTTGAAAATGCACATTTCAATATTTTGAACAGCAAAGAGATGGCCTGATTGACGTGTCAAATTGTTTTTGACGCTTTTTCTCTATATTATTTTTCAGTGACTAAATAACATGACTAGTGCCCCTACGAGTAATATGATGTAGAATAGAAAAATATTGGTTCATATAACAACATATTACTTGCAATATTGCACCACTAAAACTCATTCATAGCGTGTAGCCAAACTGATCCAGCCATTTTCATGTGATCATACTAATGGCTGTCAGAGCTTCATTGCTTCAAAGGATGGATTCTTAAATTCCTGCATTAAATGCATAAATTCTACTGTTCACCTCAGCCAGGCCGAATAATCACCACCACTTAAGTCAACCTAGCTTTAGTAATGGCTACACGATAATCTGGCATTAATTAATTATGCAGTCTGATATTAAAGTAACAATTCAATTTCTGAGATTAAACCAATGGGCTGGATCTTGTGGCCAGCAATGAAAGGACAGCACCAACCATTTTTCCCTCTTGCACTTGCCCATAGATTTTCTATGGACCTTTGCACTGAACATTCCTGTCAGACAACAGACAAAAGTACAGCAACTCTAGAGGCAATGTGGGATCTGTATGAACAGACCAAGCAACCATGCATCTGCTTTTCCAATTCAGGTTGAAGAATCATTAATGAGCAGCACAGGGTCTGAATTAGGGAGTCAGTTGGAATATTTAATTCAAAGTGAAATTGGATACAGAAAGCAAAAGAAAGATTAGATTCAGAGAGATGAAAGGGAAAGAAAGAAAAATTAAAGAAAAACATTTTTAAATCTCCAACAATAATTAAAATCTGAAGGAATGAGACTCCACACTTATAAAGGTTAATTTTCAGTGGCAGGTTTTTGGTAGTATTTAAGACCTAGTATGCCATTAAAATTTGCATATGCAGATACAATTTTCTTTTAAAGGTGTCAATTGATCACAAATGGACATTCTTATCTGAAAGTCTGTTTCACATAACTAGCTTGAAATCAAATTATTGTATAAACGTGCAAAAGCAAACTTAGTTACACAAGACTGATCAACACTTGATATTGAAAATTAAACTTCAACATAATGGAAGACTAAAAAGTTACCATTACATTGGAATGAACAAGCTGTCACATTTTCTGGCAAATTTAATGTTTGCTAAAATAGCAAAGTACCGTAACCTCATGTTGTTCCATGTATTTCAGTGGTGAGTTTCTTGGTAAGGTAACATTTTCACGCAGCTTTTGGATGAGAGGACAGCAACGTCCTGATTTACCCATTTAACTGTACATAGGTGGTCACTGGAAGTTGCTGTCTGATTTACATGCGAATATTGGTGAGTGCTGCTAACCTCACTGTTATTTTTACCACAAAATCTATCCCAGTATCTCAATTACCTGTATTCAAACTCTTCAGCAGGTTGTAGAAGTTTGGAAAATACTGAAGATCATCCAGATCATCGGTGGTGGGTGCACTGCTTCTTTGATCCATGTTATTGGTTGAGACCCAGCTGTTGCCCAGAGTACCATCACCCTCCTCTTTCACAAAGTCGTCTGCATTCTTATTAGGCTTTTTCATTTTCTGTGAAATGTGTGAAAGTAAAAAGAAAAGTTATCCATATTCTCATAAACATCTGCTCATAACAGTTTGGCCACTCAGGAGCAAAATCAAGCAGCTTTTTTTTCACATAAAGGGTGGTAGAAATTTGTAGCACTACCCTCCAAAAGGCTGGGGCAATTGGAGCTATCAAGACTGAGTTAAATAGATTTTCTGTGGAACTCTGGGGAGGCTCTGTGTTGTGTTGGAAATTTATATTCACTGATTTCACTGCAAAAGTAGGGAGGCTCACTTGTTCTCAGACAGGTGCCTGTCTGAGAGGCAGATATTTGAGAAGTGGCGTGCATTATATCCAAAAAAATGTTGAGGAAATAGTTGCTTCCTTAAGTTAACACCTATGGCAGAGTGGTATTTATTGGAGATCTTAGGGCAGTTGATTACACAGCGTATGAGGAAATGGTAATATTTGGGATTATGTCAGCATTTCCCATTGAAGCAAGTTCTAGATGTTAACCCAGCTAAGTGGGCCATCAGCAGTGATGATTCTCTGTTTGGAGGGGTTGAGGACTGAAGGAATAAATAATAAAGACTAACGCTTGGCTGTTAGTTTAAAAAGTGAATTGGTAAAACTCTGAAAACAACAACCTGGCTCATACACTCTCCGTCTTAAACTGCAGCCTGGCTTGGGAAGCATTAAAAAGCGGAACATCTCTGAAGTATATTCTGCTACTTTTTCTTTAAAATATGATAGTATAACTCCTGCATAATAGTCACTGCACTGCAAAAGTAATCCAATGTCTACAGTGCTAAGTGGTGTCAGCAACATGATAAATTGCACAGAAATGCAGCTGATATTATAATTATTATCTTATATTTAAAATGAAACAAGTGCATTACAAGTGTATTTTTTTTCTTGTTGGATGTGTTTTGTCCTACATTGAACACTGTTCCCATTTAGAAGGGCAGCAAGTTCTTTCACCTGAAGGTATGTTACTAGAATGAGTCATGTGTGAATATTCTGTCCATTTCTATGAGGAAGCACTTGGACTCTGCTCACCCACTAACTGCAGTGATATGGCTTAGAGGAGTTCTATTGGTGGTCATATTCTGAATCTTTCTCTTATTGCCCCATGAAGCAATACATTGGTGATGCAGTGCACCTGTCTGCCTCAATGTAGCTTAACTGGACTTTAAGGTGCACAAATTAAGATAAAAAAGAACTTGTATTTAAATATGACATCTCACGACCTCAGGATATCTAGGATTGTGTTACAGTTAATCATTATTAATAATAAGTGTTTTGTTTATGAAACGTGATCACGGTTGAAGGGAAACATAGAAGACAATTTTCACACGTCAAGAACCCATAAGCAGCATAAATTGCCTGATAGCCAACATCACTGAAGCAGGTTAAGTGCTACCAAGAAAACGCCACTGCTCTTCAAATAGTATCATAGGATCAGAGAGGGCAGGTAGGGTCTCAGCTTAGTGTTTCATTTGAAAGACAGCACCTCCAACAGTGCAATGCTCCCTCAGTCAGCCTAGAATGTGTGCCCAAGTAACTACAGTGGGGCTTGATTGCAACACCCTCTGGCTGAGAAGTGACAGTGCTACCCACTGAGCAGTGACTGACACCTTATATTTTATGTGAAATTACTGAAGCAAGAAAAACTTCCACATAAACACAAAGTCGCTGCTGTCCTTTTGAAATTTTAATGTATTACTTGTGTTCTGTAAATAATAAAGATAATTATGTAAACTGTAAGGATGATGTAATTAGCACTGTGCAGTTGCCAAGCACTTGTGAATGAGAAATTCTTTTGTGCTTTATTGTCCAATTCAAGAGGGAAGATGCTGTTGTTGTTCTGGCTAATGATATATTTTACATTTATAGGATGGTTTTCTCCTGGAAAACATCATTTAATAAATCTTAATGCCTGTTTTTCTTAAAAACAAAGCGGCAACCACTGCTTTGTGATCTCACCTTCTTATTGTAATTCAAAACATTGAACATACGATGTCCATTTCCGCTGATATTTCTGCATAAGTGCTGCCAGCAAACTAGTATTATTTTCTATGACTAACAATTAGGTGCTTACATTTATTTGCATATAATCTCTTAAGGCCACTGCTACTTCTTGATAGATTTTTTTTCAGTCTGCTTTCTCCTTCTCGCCTTCTCAAAACATTAACTCCTTACTAGGGATTGGTCCTGCGGGTACTAAACGTCTTCTCTAGTCGCTCATCAAAGAGGCCATTATTCATGTATATGCCATGTCAGTATAGGGTTGCCAACTGTGATTAAATATATTCCTGGAGGTTTCATCACATGAAGTTCCCCTCCAAGCCACTCACTGTCCTGACTTGGAAATATATTGCCGTTCCTTCACTGTCGCTGGGTCAAAATCCTGAAACTCCCTTCCTAACAGCACTGTGGGTGTACCTACGCCACATGGACTGCAGCGGTTCAAGAAGGCAGCTCACCATCACCTTCTCAAGGGCAGCTAGGGACGGGCAATTAATGCTGGCCCAGCCATATCCCGTGAATGAATATTTTTTAAAAAGTTGCCCCCATATCCAGCCATTGTTCAGCCAACACATCCATCCTTGTGATGCACTGCTTTCCTATGCCAAATGGAAAGCAAAAAGACTCATTACCCATTTGGATGAAGCTTGACTGTCAGCCAAACAGCCTTTTTCTCCCATTGTTAATATTTTTCTATCAGGTAAAAAGAAATGTTCAAAGAAAATGACAAGAAAAAGCACAATCTTTTTAATGTCCCTATGACTTTTCTCCAAGCTTGCACACAGCAGTGTCCTGGAGATTGATTTTCAAATCCTGAAGAGTTGGCAACCCAATGTCAATGTGTCATTCAATTTGAGGAGCAGTACAGCTGAGCCTACAGTTGTCCCAACTCAACATGCACATTCACATATTTCCAGCAGGAGTCACTGTGTAGCAATCAGGAGTGGAAATCCAGGGCAGTGTTCTCCTCCCTGAAACATATGTATTAAGGTCAGTCATAGCACCTTTATCTTCACCCTGGTTGAGATGATTTAACTGGGGCGTCAGCTTGGAACTCTCCTGATCAGCATGGCAATACTTAGTGATAAAACTCATTGGAGAAGCAAGTTTCACTGTTTAACTGGGTTTTTATGATGATCTTGATCATGAATGGTCCAAAAAGAGCAACTTTTAGTTCACGGATGAAGGGATTGTCTTATGAGGAAAGATTAAGCAGGTTGGGCCTATACTCATTGGAGTTTAGATGAATGAGAGGCGATCTTATAGAAACATACAGGATTCTGAGGGGGCTTGAGAGGATAGATGCTGAAAGGATGTTACACCTTATGGGGGATCTACAACTAGGGGGCATAGTTTCAGAGTAAGAGGTCATCCATTTAAAAGGGAGATGAGGAGGAATTTCTCCTCTTGGAGGTTCATCAATCTTTGGAATTTTCTACACCAGAGAGCTGTGGAGGCTGGGTCACTGAATATGTTTAAGACTGAGATAGATTTTTGATCTGCAAGGGGAGTCCAGGGTTACGGGGAACAAGCAGAAATTTGGAGTTGAGGCCAAGATCAGATCAGCTGTGATCTAATTGAATGGTAGAGAGGGCTGGAAGACCCTTATGGCCTACTCCTGCTCCTATTTCTTATGTTCATAGGTTAGTCTTATCTGACCACATAATACATATAGTCTCCTTGATGGGAAATACACTCCAATAACACTAAAGCAATCAAACATTTTGCAAAAAAATTATTGATATTGGAACTATTTAGTGACAAGGGAAGTAAATTCATAATTTGCTTCAATGAACTTGCCATTTTCTCCTCTTCTCTTTCATTCATGTCATCATCTACCTTCATACTCGGGTAATCAATATTTCCAACCTCCACTTCATTCTTACTAGCTTCATTGGCAATAAGTTGTTGCAGAGCGGCTGCTACTTCATCCTCTAGATTGTAAGCCTGATTTTCCGTGATCTATAACAAGAACATATTGACATTATAATAGACATAAATAAGTTGTGAGCATATTAATAATGTTTCATTTTCTCTTTTTACCTAATTGAGCCCCTTCCAAAAAAACACTGGTTCCTGTTGTACAGCTCCACAGCCATTGACCATCCTCTAATACCACTGTCAAATGGTCCTTCATCTCAAAGGCTAATGAGATTTGAACAGCTATTTGACCATGGAGGGCATAGCATTGGAGCCTGATTCCATTCTCTCCCAACATTCCCATTTTCTTGGACAGCGATCATTATGATTATTCATGAGTGATCTTCCTGCTCTTAATTAAGCAGATAGCAGGAACTGAATGTTGGGCCTTCCTCGTTGGCATAATTCTGTTCTACATAGGGTGGTATATTCACCTACTGGAACACTGGCGGAAGTGAATTAAGGAGTTGCAGTTAAAATGAGGCAATTCCCATCAATTATGCCATGGTGGCTTTAGTTGCTAAAACATTCCTTTAACTCTGCATTCAACAATGCTGCAATTCAAATTATTATTATATGTTGTAGATGACATAAAATCCATGATTGTAGCGTTTCTGGTACTTAACATAACCCCGTGTAAAAACAGTCAAGAAAATGACAACTCCTACTTACTTACAGCCTTTAAGAGTGAGACAAAGGAACAAGCAAGGAGGGGGGGCGGGGAGGCAGATCAGCAGGAAGAAATTACAGCAGAAGGAACGCAAAACTCCAGTAAATATAAAGACCTTCCGCTAGAGGGGAAAGAAAAGTAAACTGAACAATCTCACCAAGGGGGTCTCAGCAACAACGAGAAGTGCAGGAGAGCAACAGAAATGCAAAGGGACAGAATTCATTTTCCTTCACTTACCTTTGGGACTTTCATCTTCATATTCCTGTGTGTGGACATTGTTTATTTCTACACTTTCCTCGATCATACATATTTATGCAGGGGGGTGGGTGGAGAGCCATACAAAAAAAACCTTAACTTGCAAATGATAAAGAAAAATCCTGTAGAATTACGGGTAAAGAGGAGCAGCTGCGTGAGAATTTCCCACTCCATGTTCTTTATATTGACCTTAATCCCCACCTCCACAAAAAAACTAAAAAACTATCTCTATCCTGTACCGCCGGGAGCATCCAGTTGATAATAATGTAGAATAAAAACAGAAAGTGCTGGAAATACTCAGAAGATCCGTCAGCATCTTTGCAGAGTTAACGTTTCGAGTCCAATGTGAGTCTCCTTTGAGGAACTTTCTTCCGCGTTTTCTGTTTCTAATATCAGGTTTTCAGCATCCGCGAGATACTGTTTTTATGCTAAGAATATAGACTGTCTTCATTTTATGAATGACGCTTTTCCAACCTGCAACACTTGAAACTCAATTAAATAACGCCTATTTTAGTATTTGAAACGCATGGCCACGACTCTTGTCTTCAATGAATGTATCGTGTATTCCCAATTTTTATGTTAGATATGACTCTTGCAATTTTTTCGCTCATTAGCCCAAATGCAGCACAAAAGACGCTCCAATTATCTGTCAACGAGTCTACAATGATCCTGAAAAATGGTTTTGAATCATTCACCCGAGCCGATGCGATACTATTCTACTATCCAGCTCTAGTTGCCCATTGCCTGTATGATAGGTAGATGTTAAATATGTTTTCTTGTTTCATTACAGAAAATATGTTTAGAATTGTTGGTAAAGTTTCAGGTACTTACCAATCCCAGGTTTAGGAGCTTGGAAACAATTCTGTCAAACACCCCTCTGTCGTTTTCTTCATAAATCCTGTTGGCAATCTTCTGGACAATGTCTTCAGCTGTTAAAGGTGTCCCGTCCAGTTGGTGAAGACCGTCGGGGTCATCTGCAAAGATAAACGTCATTGGATCATAATCATGTTTTAAAGCTTAGAGTTTGCTTTTTAAAATTCATGCAATGATGAGTCCAAAACGCGCAAATGCATTGCACATAAAGATGAGCCTTATCCGTGTGGAAACCAAGTATGGACCACACAAGTGGAAAGGAGGCAATGATTTCAATCAAAATGGCAAGACCTTCATCGTTGTAATCCATTGCATTTTTGGTGGAATCACCGTAGTCCTGCGCCAGTCTTCTGCTTTTGGTTGAATCCGTGTTGCCAGAGGGAGGAGAGGAACCACCCAGGGAGTTTCTTGTGGCGTGGTCTCTCTTCTGACTCCTTTCTTTCTCTGCTAAGGACTTGAGCAGAAGGAAGTCATCTGCAGCCGAATCGTTCTGTTGCGGGACCTTGTTCTCTGAAAGGATATCAAATCGATATGATGGGCAAAGGTGAAAAGTAACCGAGGGAACGCTGACGTGTAAAGTAACCAACAAAAGCTACTGGCATAGCAATGTCTTGCATTTATATAGCGCCTTCAGTCTCTCACGGTTTTTCACAAATAGAGATGGGGAGAAACAAAGCTGAACCATGGAGGGCGGAATTAGGAGTTTGGTTGGAAATATAGGCTTATGAGATGGTTTAAAAAGCAGGCAAGAGAAGTGGAGAGGTGTAGAAATGCAGAGGAGTTCCGGCGAATTGGGCTGAAGACTGTGCTGTCTAAACTGGTGAAGGGCAGAGGATCAAATGCTGTGGTAATGGGTGAAAGACTGGACGAATTTGCAAAGATATAGGGCAAGATGAGGCGTACTAATTGTGTACTTGCGCTCTCTGTTTCCAGGTTCGTGTGTAGCATTTGGAGCGAATGGCTTGTTTCTGTCTGTCAATGACATGTAAGGTCTATGTAAATAATGATATTAACCTGTAGATGTTGACTGACTGGTCCGTCCGGCTTCAGCAATCTGGAGGGAGGGAGAAAAATAACATTTAAAAAGTGAATGTAATATTGGCTTTTGGGTAGTTGATCCAAATCTACTTGACGAGGGCCAAAAGCAGAAGACTCAAATGAGGTGGGATATGTAATGATATCAGATGCTATTTACCTGCAAATGTCCCGAAAGGATATGTTTAAATTAGACTAATACACTCATTTTAAATCAGATTTTAGAAGGGAACAATATCACTAATGATCAGGTTGTGAAAACATTAAATGAAATAATAAAGACTAATTGAGTGAAAATATGAAATAACTTATCAGAGGTTGCCTCTGAAGCAATGTGTTGCTATTTTGAAATCATTTACCTGTTCCTCTACTGGTCTTTCCGCTGACAATTCCCGATTGTATTCATCTTTGTCTGCAATAAATGGAAGAATCAATGATTTTATCATTGAATGAGAAATAACAAATGCACCTTTTTATACGTGGAGTATTCCACACAGCTTCCAGACACTTGGTTACCAGAGGAACCCTCACAACATTTAAGAAGTATTTACTATTTTAAGTATTTTAAGAAACGCCATAGCGTACAAGGCTAGGGGCCAAGTGCTGGAAAATGGGTTTAGAGTAGGTGGGGGGCTTGATGACCGGCGCGAACACGATGGGCCGAAGGGTTTCTTTCCGTGCTGTAAAACTCTATGACTCTATAACTAGGAACAACGTGTTTTTGACACCGAATGTCGGCTATAAATTGCTAAAACTGGAACGATGACACTTACAAATTTGATTTAAGCCAATTCTTACCAATTGTTTGACAAATGGAAATTTTGACCAAGTTCCAGTCTGGCCAACAATGGCGATACCGGCAAATGTGACAGCTTTACCGCATGTTGTAGGATTGTCCTGTAGCAACACTATTGATGAAGGCACACAGATTGACAGCAATACTTGACAGGGCACTGTTTGGTCATTTTTAAAACTATTTTGAGATCAAGATTTTAGAAGCCCTGACCCCATGCGAATTGATAATAGCCCAATGGCCTCAGCCCGCCGTGATAATGATGAAGTTACAGCGCAAAACTAATTGTGAATTACAACCCTTTATTAAGATCCTCAACTTGATCGAGAATGTGGCTGAAATGTTTCTAACGTAACCGGATTAACCGCATCGACGGATTAGCCTCCGGCCGGAGCACTGGAAAAGCCCCCCCCTTGTGTTTAGTGACAATCTGGAGGCTTCGGTTGAAATATTTGCGAAGTAGTCACAGAGACTCAAACAAATTCAAGTGATTTCAGTGCAATTGCAGCACGCAACTCAGTATTGGGCGGAGCAGTCTGGTTACATTTATTGCGAAAAATCTGATAAATCGGAAATAATAGCAACCCCCTCGCACAGCAGCCGTACTGCAACTGGATCAGAATCGCCTCGTTGACAGTCCTCGGGGACACAAAAGACCTGCCGGGAAATAATATTTAACTGAATCACCAAACGAGCGGACTCCCTAACAGGCGGCGTGGTAAATTTACACGTAACGGGTCCATTAGGAATGTGTCTCTTTCCATCTGAAATTGGACCTACCTTTCAGTCCTCCAGGTGTAGGGAATGCGTGGATCTGGTATAACACCAGTGCAAACGCTTGGAGAAAGAGTGCAAGTGCTGCAGATTTGGAAGTCATTGTTTGGAGACGGTGGGCTTGGAGTGGGGTATATCGACGTCCTTTGCCGGCCCTTCCTAGCACGAAGACCCCCCCTGTGAGTGCTGGGTGCCTGCAGATGAACTCGGCGTCGGTTTCAGGACCCTGGAGAGCGCAGTTAGAATGGACTGAGCGGCGCTGTTCTGCGGATGGTTGAGGCTGGATACTGGAGCTCGTCTCTTTGACAGCTTTCAGGAGGTGGACTCCATGCCAATCCACTCCTGTGCGTCAGCTCGTTGTCTACCTGCGTCACTCGACACAGAAAAAAAAAATCCAACGACTCCAAAACAAGCGATCAAATGTTTCCATTTCATCCCAATGCCTCGGCAGAAGCCAGCCGCAGATTTCTTGTGGCTTAAGTGTCTTTCATTGTTCTTTCCACCCCCCCCACCCCACCCCCACATATTACAAAGGCACCGAACCCCTGAACAATTCCGGGACAAAAGGTCTCATGCGTAAGCAAATCAATATTAAAAGACATTTTATTGATAGCGCGGCTCTGTTCATTGACACATTGATCAAGAGAACGATGATTACTGTCTATATATAGTCCCAACATTTCCGAAGGAAATCTAAACAGTCATCCCTGAATGAAAAGATGCCACATGAATTAATAAAGTGGGGAGAGGTGGTAGGATTTTCCTGAAATCGGCCTCTTTCATACATGGCCAGAGCTCATTAACATGCTCCACATCACCGATTCCTTTAATACGTAAGCGAACCAACTTCTATTATATATATATATATATATACTCAGCTTTTTCTAAAGAAAAGTCAGATGTGCTATTCATAGCAAAACAAAACAACATCAAAATAATGCTGGAAATCTGAAGTTAAAGACCCTAAACAAAACTTTGGAAGCACTCAGCAGTTCAGACAGAGAAAAATAAAATTAACGTTTTCAGGTTTCAGAAAAAAGAATTAACCTTTTATTTGAGCTGGACGGTGTTGGAAATGAACAGTTTTTTTAAAGGGCGGTGGAGGTGGGAGGGAAAGAACAAAAGGGATAGATAGGCCTGCCATAAGGGGGAGGACAACAGTGATTAAATGACGAATGCAACCACGATGGAAGATAAAAGAATGATAATGGGAGATATTGATGTTTATAGCAGTCAGGATTTGGGAGCCTTTAATGGCTCGTTTTGTTAGATCTAAGGTATAGGTGTTAAATAAAGTGACGGAAATGTCCTGGTCAAATCTGAGGAAAGTCTGTTTTGCAAAGAAAACTCTAAATTTTAAATAAATATTTTGAACAAAAATATATTCAAGAATGGATTTATCATGAAAACGAATTAGTGTTTCAGGGAAAAACTTGTGAGGACTCCAATAGATACATAATTGGTAAGGTGAAAGGTAACTGTTATTTAATATTGTGTTAAGCAAAGATAATGTGCATTCTGAAAGCTGAAATGTGACTGTACAACCATAGGTTTGCCACTGGGCAAAAAGAGAGAATTAAGTGTGTCAGTTGATCATTGAGTATATAACCACACTATATGTTAATGCAGTTTAGTCATACCTAGCACAAATGACGATGGTTGTGGTTGTTGGAGGTCAATCATCTCAGTTCCAGGACATGACTGCAGGGTAGTGTCCTTGGCCCAACCACCTTCAGCTGCGTCATCAATGACCTTCTTTCCATCATAAAGCCAGAAGTGGGAATGTTCACTGATGATTGCACAATGTTCATCACCATTCGTGGCTCCTCAGATACTGAAGCAGTCCATGTCCAAATGTAGCAAGACCAGGACAATATCAAGGCTTGGGTTGACAAGTGGCAAGTGACATTCATACCACACACTTATGAGGCCATCTCCAGCAAGAATCTAACCAATCACCCCTTGACAATCAATGGCATTACCATCACTTAATCCCCCACTATCAACATCCTGGGGGTTATCATTGACCAGAAACTGAACTGGACTAGCCATATAAATATTGTGGCTACAAGAGCAGGCCAGAGGCTAGGAATCCTGTGGAGAGTGACACACCTTCTGACTCCTCAAAGCCTGTCCACCATCTACAAGGCACAAGCCAGGAGTGTGATGGAAAATTCTCCACTTGCCTGGATGTGTGCAGCTCCAACAACACTCAAGAAGCTTGACACCATCCAGAACAAAGCAGCCTACTTGATTTGTACCCATCGAAAAACATTCACTCCCTCCACCACCAATGCAGTGGCAGCAGTGTGTACCATCTACAAGATGCACTGCAGGAGCTCACCAAGGCTCCTTAGACAGCACCTACTAAACCCATGATCTCTACCATTTAGCAGGACAAGTGCAGCAGACACATGGGAACATCACCACCTGGAAGATCCCCTCTAAGCCATACACCATCCTGATTTGGAAATATATCACCGTTCCTTCACTGCTGCTGGGTCAACATCCCGGAACTCCCTCCCGAACAGCACTGTGGATGTATCTACACCACGTGGACCATAGCAATTCAAGAAGGCAGCTCACCATCACCTTCCTCAGGTGTTAATTAGTGATGTGCAATAAAGACTGCCTATCCAATGATGCCCACACCCCATGAACGAATAAAAAAGTTCCCAAAACAATTGAATGTTGCAGAGTTTACATGGATCCATTGAATACAAAGCAGAACATATTGTTCTTCTCTATAGAACATTGGTGAGAGTACACATGGAATGTTCTATCCATTGGTTATGGTTCAAACGTAAGCAATATGATGATGTTAGGTTTAACTCAATGAGCTCTGAAAGTGTACTATGACAAGTACACCAGCTTTAGTTGGAAAATAGACAATGAAAGGGGGCAGAAGAGGAAATGATTCTGTAGGGAATTATGCGAACAAAATTAGGGAAGATAAATTGACAAGTCTAACTATGATATAAGTAGGCAACACTTCACACTTGGCACTATTAATATAAGGAGTGACGTAATAGTACTGTGAATGTTACAATTATCTTCTGAACCTTTCAGTTAAGTGGAGAAAAAAAGTTTAAATTCTCAATTCGGTTCACTAATCTCAAATGGCCCCCAGCAGAAGTATCTATATATGAATGGGATCAAGCTCAGCTGTGATGTTTCCCCCAAACTGCCACTACTTAATGCCCAGGCTTTCCCTGTTCAAAGGACATACCCAGGATGCACCCCTTTGTGGATTTCACATCTGCTATTATTCCTAGTTTACTTCAAACTCAAAAGCAGCGGACTTCCAGACTTCTTGTCCTTGAGTTTGCAATCTAACAAAAGGAGAACTGAAGAGACCAGTTATCCACAAGCAAGTGTGAAAGGCCACCATCTAACTCCTATTGTATAGCAACAGCTTTTAGCTTTAAGCCATTCTAGGTGAACACTGGCTGTATATCATGTGAATGAAACTGGCTTGAGATAAGGAGCTTTATTATCCAAAGACCCAAAAAGACCTGGACAATCTGTAAAGAACACCACAGCAGAGTATTGACTGCTGACCAAGGCAGTAACTCCAAAGCATTTTAAAAGTTGGAGGCTGGTATATTTTAAAAAGCCTCCTAGTCTGACTCCTAAATCAAAGTCCAGCTGTAAAGAAATTGGACCTCCCGATACAAAAACCACAAGTGTCTAACTTCATGACCTGCTGAACATTTATCTTTTTGAGGGAATCCTGCAATAATCCTGATGTCTGACTCCAGCTATCTCAACTCAACTAAACTACAATTCAAGGAAGGAAAAGACAGGGTGTGCAACAGTCATTCACCTACAGCTAGCTAGACATGTGAACCATGAACTATTTATTTGTTTACAATATGTAAAAGTACACTATCCTCCCTAACAGTATTTTTTCTTGAACACATATGTTTGTGTGTGAGTGCTGAGTGATTTACATAGTGATTAAACTTTCAGGGTGAATGTGTGAGTAAATAATTATCTTTATTTAAACCCACAAAAGCTTACCATAAGACCATAAGACATAGGAGCAGAAGTAGGCCATTTGGCCCATCGAGTCTGCTCTGCCATTCAGTGAGATCATGGCTGATCTGATAGTTCTCAATTCCACTTTCCTGCCTTTTCCCCATAACCCTTGTTTTCCTTAATGATTAAAAATATGCCTACCTCAGCCTTGAATATACGTAACAACCCAGTCTCTACAGCCTTCTGTCGTAAAAAATTCCACAGATTCACTACCCTCTGAGAGAAGAAATTCCTCCTCATCTCTGTCTTAAATGGGCGACCCCTTACTCTGAGATTATGCCCCCTGGTCCTAGGCTCTCCCACAAGGGGAAACAACCTCTCATTATCTACCCTGTCAAGCCCTCTAAGAATCTTTTATATTTCAATAAGTGCACCTCTCATTCTTCTAAACTCCAATGAGTACAGGCCCAACCTACTCAACCTCTCCTCATAAGAAAATCCCTCTATACTCAGGATCAACTACCTCCAGCTCCAATATATCTTCCCTTAGGTAAGGGGACCAGAACTGTTCACAGTATTCTAGGTGTGGTCTAACTAGAGCCTTGTCTAGTTTTAACAAGACTTCTCTATTTTTATAGACTGCTCTTCTCTATTTTTATACTCCATTTCCTTTGAAATGAAGGCCAAAGTTCCATTTGCCTTCCCTATTACCTGCTGCTGTGATTCAAATTGACTACATACTCAAGAGGGCTAACACTCATATGCACACACACCTCCCTTTCCAAAACCACACTGATTACAGGTAGTAAGGGAAGGGAATTGGAGATTTGAGTTTATCCCTCCTCCCCTGTCCATACAATGATAACTACAGACTTTTTTTAATCAGTTGATATCTACAATGTCATTGATATAGCTTTGCAGAATACATGATCAGCATTGACCAATTTATAGCATCACAGGAATTCTACAATCCCACTCTTTGCAATCACACAAGTCCACCTTCTTTTAGGTACAATTATGTAATGCTAAAACAAACCTAAAAGCATTTTGCAAACATTTAGTAAATGACATTGAAATGCATCAATTGTTCTTACATAAGCAAATACCTGCTAATTTGCACAATTGAGGTCCCACAAACAACAATGAAATGAATGGCCAATACAATTATGAGGTTTATAAGATAATGTTTTTGGCACTATGTCCTTAATTTAGGGTAAAATGAAGGGAGCCAGGTGACCTGCGCTGAAGTCTACCGGACATCAGGCCTAGGTAAGGGGGCTGTTAAATATTAAAGGAAGGCTCAGATTGTTTTGCTGAGGAGAAGGTGTAAGGTGTTCACACTTAGAGACAATGGCAGCAGCATTTGTGTTTACAGTGGTGAGACTGTTAGTGAGGTGTTGAGAATCACAGAATTTAAACGGCGAAACCCTCATTGCATGAAAAAGTTTTTTCTCATAACACATTTACTTATTTTTCAAATCACTTTAAATCTGCGTTCTCTCATCCTTGATCCTTTTACTGGTATTTTCCATTTTATTTTAGACTTACAGCATTTATAG
Source organism: Cetorhinus maximus (assembly GCF_964194155.1). Lineage (NCBI taxonomy): Eukaryota > Metazoa > Chordata > Chondrichthyes > Lamniformes > Cetorhinidae > Cetorhinus > Cetorhinus maximus. The sequence goes on along the minus strand of NC_135904.1, from coordinate 16,385,617 downwards.
TTTAATTTATTGGCAGGATATTATGAATTTGAGCTCCTGCGAAAGAGCCTCACTTCCTGGGAATGCTGAATGGAAAATCTCAGATACGCTCCTCATGCTTTTCAATCCATTAACATTTTGTAAAATTGTCTCATACATTTATGTTGTGATATAGGCATTTATTTAAATTTTGCACTGATTCCTTTCGTCAATTGTATTCATTTTTAATCCCTGGGGTTGATAGACTCCATCAGATTGTGTCACTGATGTCTGATCAGGGCACAGAGAAGAAAAGTGATGAACAGGCTCTCATTGCTGACTTAGTGTTGTTGTGGGTGTAACAAATGTAGGGCTTAACATACCAGGCAGATGAACAGGTTATATGTAGCAAACTGATAGCTCACATAAACAACAGCTAAGCCCAAGCTCATGCACACACATAAATGTATTATACATATTTCTCTCTGCATTTTAAATGTCACACTTTTGTGTTTATATCCAGCTATTTTGATAATGGTTTTCCTCAATTCTACACATGACAGACTGTAAAATGCTTATTTGCTGGCATGAACAGCTGTCAAAAGTCTCAGAGAGTTCATAACCCTTTTTTCTGCCTTCCCAATGGCTGGATGATGCATGAACAGAACAGATTAAGAAAGGTAAATGAATTGTCAGTAAGATAAAGAAAAAGTTGTTTGACTCACTGTAGCAAATTTTAATGAAAGGAACAAATCAAAAGAATGAAAAGGAACACGGTTTAATTATAACGCTTGAACTCCAAGGATTTAATTTAATACCATTTATACAAGATTAAATCTCCTTCCAGAAACAGCTTCTGAGTGTCAATCAAAAATGTAAATCCTCACACATTTTAGCAATGTCAGAGTTCCAAAGGGAGATCATGTCCTCACTGCTGATTAAAGTAAAGATGCAACGCAAATGCACTCAAAAATTATATTCAGGGCAAGAATTTTACTCACTCAAAATCCAACTGTCACACAGTGTTACAATCAGGCCTCTTGTCCAGCACTTTAAAAAAAAATGCTCACTCGGAATGGCAGAGATTGTGGGCTGGATTTTCATGTTGGAGGCGGCCAGCAAGAATTAGGGAGTATCGCGGCTTGGCGCACCTGCGGTAGGATATAGTGCCTCGAAAGGCGCAATTTTCATTCTGGGGGGAGGTGGGTGCATGCTGGAGTCAGGCCCACCACCCCCAGGAACAGTTCAGAGGTGGCCACAGTAGCAGCGATTGTCAACCTGGTCTGCTTAAAAGGCCTGCCCCAGTTCTCTGGGAGTTTGTGCCAGTTGCTTTGCTCAATATTAGGCCTTCTAGCCCTCTCTCTTCGCAATCTCTAACAACCAGGGTTGTAAGCAGTTATGCTTTAAACTGCCCATTTACTTCCAAGATACAAGACCTCTTTGATTTACATTGTCATGGAGATGGGCTTTGACAAGAGGAAGGATCCATAGGCTTTCCAAAAGCTAACCCTGAAACTCACAGACACATCAGTCTGCCACAATCCGAGAGAGAGGGAGAGAGTGAGAGAGAGAGGAGATCAAGGCAGCCAGTCTCTATGGTTCATCATGCAGGAATGCGGGTGGGAGCTCGCGCTTGGATTGAAAAGACCAAATTTGTGAGGCTGGAAGATTTGCCTAGCTTGAACTAGAGGGAGAATCTCTAGGAAGACCACCTCACTATTGTGAAATACAATTCTGGGGTTAAAGTTACCAAGCTGGGAAAGGAAAAGAACAGAAGTAAACCCTTGGACTGTGTCCGGGATAATTGAATGTCCAATTAAGGGACACAGTGAAGTATAATCCTAGAGTGGTATTTTTGATTGTGGTAAAAGTGAAAGGGGAAAGTTGTGTCTTGCAGTTTAAGGTTTAAATTGCCTCCTGAAATAATGTTTAGTCAATATTGCTTTTAGTTTGTTTGCCCGAGCAAAAGTCTTAAAACGTGAAATCTTGTCATGTTATCCTTTCAGCTGTTTAGATGGTGTTCAAGTTTCCTTTAAAAAATTATTGGTCTCTACAGGGATCATAACCTAATCTATTTTAAAAAGTAAAATGAAGGACATGTGTTTATATCGCACCTTTCATGACCACAAGATGTCCCATAGTGCTTGACAGCCAATGATCATTATAGCCAATTTTTGAAGTATTGTCACCTTTTTAATGTAGGAAATGTGGCAGCCAATTTGTGCACAGCAAGATCCCACAAACAGCAATGTGATAATGACCAAATAATCCATTTTTGAGATATTGTTTGAGGGATACATTATTGGCCAGGACACTGAGGTTAACTCTGTTAGTGGCATTGGATCTTTTGTATGTCCATCTGAGAATGGTGGTTAGTTGAGGAGGAATGTTGACAAGGCACCAGAAAAATCTCCCTGGATTACCAAGACAATAGGATTTTGGTTTAACTGCTCATCTAGAGGGTAGAATAGGCAAGTTAATCAATATTAATATGTGTCCTAAGCAATTTTCCATTGCCTTTTTCAATGGAGGTGTTTTATTAAGATTCTTGTTTACTACTGGGCTCTTCCTCTACAATAATTTATCTTTACAATTCTCCTATCGCCCTAAACAAACGCAAGGAAAGTTCCAATCTTTTTCTTTTTTGTGGAGCTGCTAAGCTTCAGTTAGATTCTTTGGTTTTATCGTTCTAAAGCTTCTGTCCATTATTTGACTGACATGATCTATCACATCACCGAACCATCATTCCATTTGTACTTCTCTCTCTTTGCAGCCTGTGTATTTTTCCGCTTCCCATCACCACTTTTTGACTATTAATTAGCAAGCCTGCTCTTCACTTATATTGCAGAAGGGCACCAGTTCTAACCTGTTGACTGATTTTTGTACAGATGCTGACTGACATGCAGTGCCTTTGCAGCTTTTCTATTTTTGTTGCAGATTTCCATCCTAGAATGTTTACAGCACAGGAGGCCATTCGGCCCATCGTGTTTGGGTCAATTCCCTGCAAGAGCAATTCACCTAGGGCCACCTTTTCTCCATGGTCCTGCAAATTTTTTCCTCTTCGGATAATGATCCAATTATCTTTTGAAAGCCATGACTGAGTCTGCCTCAGCCATACTCTCAGTCAGTGTATTACAGATCCAAACCTTTGGTGGTTTGGTTTTTCGTCATGTTGCCTTTGTGCCTTTTGCCAATCACCTTAAATTAGTGTTCTCTGGTTCTTGATCCTTCTACTAATTGGGGCAGTTTCTTGCTATCGAGTTTGCCCAGATCCCTCATGATTTTGCCGTTATTTTATTTACTTTGTGTTCTACAGTTTATCTCTTTAGGTTTGAGTGCCCTATCCCCCATGAGGGGGGATGGACAGGGTAGATAGGGAGAACCTATTCTCACTCGTAAAGGGATCGAGAAAGAGAGAGCACAGGTTTAAAGCGATTTGCAAGAGAAGCAAAAGGCAATTCTTCACACAGCCAGTGGTTTGAGTCTGGAATGCACTGCCTGCAAGTGTGGTGGAGGCAGGTTCAATCGAGGCTCCCAAGAGGGCATTAGATGATTATTTAAATAGAAGCAATGCGCAGGGTTACAGGGGGAAAGCAGGAGAATGGCACTGAGTCACAGTGCAGGCACCACAGGCCCAATTCCCTCCTCCTGCACTGTAACAGTTCTGTGAAGTTGCAGCTTCTATTCTGACACAGACCTGGCTCAGTGCTCCTCCTGGTGGCCAGGCGGAGAATGTCACTCTCCGGATTTTAATAAAGTTTTTGGATTCAAACAGGAAGTGACACACTGGGGGTGGGGGCGGGGAGGGGGATGATGGCGCGAGCCAGGGTCTGGGGGCCGCTTTCTCTCCGCTTCCAGTGACAGGACCCGCGGCGACAATGAGCGACGTGATGGAGAAGACGCTGTCGGCGCTGCCGAGCCTCTTGTCCCTGGATCCCGGCGCCAAACTTT